>NC_138040.1:25243166-25964416 GCF_964106645.2 Podarcis pityusensis | reverse complement strand
AAAGACCATAGAATGTTAATCAGCCAAATGCCTGGTTGAGGTTTCTCCTGCTGCCTAAAGATATGTAATGAAGGCACCAGGTGAGTCTCCTTGGGGAGAGCATTTCACAAGCAGGGAGCCACCACAGAAAAGGCCCTTTTCTGTGTGTACCACCCTCTGGACTTCTTGCAGAGGAGGCACATGAAGAAGGGCCTCAGATGATGATTCCAGGGTCTGGGTCAGCTAAATTTCTGAACTGCAACCCTACATATACCGTGTTGCAGTAATCTAACCTAGAGATTACCAGAAGACAGTGACTGTGCCGTGTGGCAGCCACCCCTCCTCCAACCTGGGGAATTGTGGTTGTCCTATCAGCCAGCCCTCCAGTCTGTGGCTGCTGTTGCTAAATGCTAGGTTGTCTCTTTATGACTACCATGACGACCACGGGGCTGTCCCAACATTTCACTGGTTCAACGCATGTGGCAGGAAGAGAGTGATCTAAAAGTGGGAGATATTGACATCAATCCCTTGTCATGGTCAGATTGTTTCCTGTTGAGATGCAGGCTTTCAACACCTTTTCGCCTCTGCAGAGGTGGAGAACCTATGAAGATGCTCCATCCTTGGAGGCTGATTGATCCCAATGGGTTTCCAGATGGCTCTGGGGGGTTACTGGCTGATATGACTGGCACTACTGTCAAATCCCTGGCCAACCTCTCGAACACCCAAATGGCTCGGGCTGTTGACATGATCTCCCGCATTGTGAAGCCTGCTTGGATTCCTGATATACCCCATGAGCTTAGAGCAAGGTAACAAGCTAGGAGGCAGCTTGAATGTGAGTGGAGGGAAACACTCATCATCAAGTCTACCTAGTGGCAAGGAAGGCTGCAACGAAGGTATTGCATCCGGGTCATGCAAGACCTCTTACACTCTGGCCCAAAGGAGGTTGCAGAACTGACACTAGCTCACAATGACTAGTTTTGAGGATAAAATTGCTTGCATCTGCCGGGACGCTGACTCAACTGTTACAGCAGATGAATCTTGAGAGGTGTCCAGAGCACTGTCTAGTCCTGTTGTGTTGGATGAGTTTCAGTTGGTAAGGCTCAAGGATATGGACAAGGTGCTTGGATCAGTCAGGGCGACCACTTGCACTATAGACCAGTGGTTCCCAACTTTTTTTTGGCCATAGCCCACCTAAGCATCTCTAAAATCCTGACGCCCCCACCCCTGTGACATATAATTCTTGTTATTGAAAAAGTGAAGTCCTATTCATGTGAAGGAAGCCTAAAAGGCCATTAACTGTTAATAACTCATTCTCAAATTGCCCCCCTTAAAAATCAAACTAGAATCATAGAATCATAGAGTTGGAAGAGACCACAAGGGCCATCGAGTCCAACCCCCTGCCAAGCAGGAAATACCATCAGAGCACTCCTGACATATGGTTGTCAAGCCTCTGCTTAAAGACCTCCAAAGAAGGAGACTCCACCACACTCCTTGGCAGCAAATTCCACTGTCGAACAGCTCTTACTGTCAGGAAGTTCTTCCTAATGTTTAGGTGGAATCTTCTTTCTTGTAGTTTGGATCCATTGCTCCGTGTCCGCTTCTCTGGAGCAGCAGAAAACAACCTTTCTCCCTCCTCTATGTGACATCCTTTTAAATATTTGAACATGGCTATCATATCACCCCTTAACCTCCTCTTCTCCAGGCTAAACATGCCCAGCTCCCTTAGCCGTTCCTCATAAGGCATCATTTCCAGGCCTTTGACCATTTTGGTTGCCCTCCTCTGGACACGTTCCAGTTTGTCAGGGTCCTTCTTGAACTGTGGTGCCCAGAACTGGACACAGTACTCCAGGTGAGGTCTGACCAGAGCAGAATACAGTGGCACTATTACTTCCCTTGATCTAGATGCTATACTCCTATTGATGCAGCCCAGAATTGCATTGGCATTTTTAGCTGCTGCGTCACGCTCATGTCAAGTTTGTGGTCAACCAAGACTCCTAGATCCTTTTCACATGTACTGCTCTCAAGCCAGGTGTTACCCATCTTGTATTTGTGCCTCTCATTTTTTTTTGCCCAAGTGCAATACTTTACATTTCTCCCTGTTAAAATTTATCTTGTTTGTTTTTGCCCAGTTCTCTAATCTGTCAAGGTCGTTTTGAAGTGTGATCCTGTCCTCTGGGGTGTTAGCCACCCCTCCCAGTTTGGTGTCATCTGCAAATTTGATCAGGATGCCCTTGAGTCCATCATCCAAGTCGTTGATAAAGATGTTGAATAAGACCGGGCCCAAGACAGAACCCTGTGGCACCCCACTAGTCACTCTTCTCCAGGATGAAGAGGAACCATTGATGAGCACCCTTTGGGTTCAGTCAGTCAGCCAGTTACAAATCCACTGAGTGGTAGCATAGTCAAGACCGCATTTTACCAGCTTCTTTACAAGAATATCATGGGGCACCTTGTCAAATGCCTTGCTGAAATCAAGGTAGGCTACATCCACTGCGTTCCCTTCATCTACCAGGCTTGTAATTCTGTCAAAAAACGAGATCAGGTTAGTCTGACATGACTTATTTTTCAGAAATCCATGCTGACTATTGGTGATCACAGCATTCCTTTCTAGGTGCTCACAGACTGTTTGCTTAATGATCTGCTCCAGAATCTTCCCTGGTATTGATGTCAGACTGACTGGGCGGTAATTATTTGGGTCCTCACTTTTCCCCTTTTTGAAAATAGGGACAACATTTGCCCTCCTCCAGTCTGCCGGGACTTCGCCTGTTCTCCAGGAATTCTCAAAGATGACTGTCCCCCTGTGGGGTGTGTGCCCCATGTTGGGAGCCATGGCTCTAGACCAGGGGTCAGCAACCTTTTTCAGCCGTGGGCCAGTCCACCGTCCCTCAGACCATGTCATGGGCCGGACTATATTTTGGAGGGAAAAAATGAACGAATTCCTATGCCCCACAAATAACCCAGAGATGCATTTTAAATACAGTGGTACCTGGGGTTACATACGCTTCAGGTTACATACGCTTCAGGTTACAGACTCTGCTAACCCAGAAATAGTGCTTCAGGTTAAAAACTTTGCTTCAGAATGAGAACAGAAATTGTGCTCCGGCGGCATGGCAGCAGCAGGAGGCCCCATTAGCTAAAGTGGTGCTTCAGGTTAAGAACAGTTTCAGGTTAAGTACGGACCTCCGGAACGAATTAAGTACTTAACCAAAGGTACCACTGTAAAAGCACACATTCTACTCATGTAAAAACACCAGGCAGGCCCCACAAATAACCCAGAGATGCATTTTAAATAAAAGGACACATTCTACTCATGTAAAAACATGCAGATTCCTGGTCCGTCCACAGGCCAGATTTAGAAGGTGATTGGGCGGCATCCAGACCCCGGGCCTTAGTTTGCCTACCCCTGCTCTAGACCCATAAAAAAATAAAAAAAATAAAACCCTCAGAACATGAACCGGTGTAATATATAGGTGATAAATAACAGAATATCTTGGGAAAGAATTAGGAAAGCAAAAAATAATAATAAGGCACTGTGTGTAAAATAACAAAATGAGAAACAGTACATTGAGAATAATCAGAAGTTTATTTTATTTATTCCATCTTTCATCCTTTTCTTTCTTTTTCTTTTCTCTTCTTTTTCTGTAAAGTATGCGTATGTAGTTTGTATATACTATGTTATTGTGTGTTGTTGTGTAAGTTAATGTTGATTGTTTAATAAAGATTCTTTAAAGAAAAAAGAACATGAGCTGGTGATTGCTGCAATTGCTAACCCAGCCACATTTGTGGAATACTGGCCCAAGATGACCTGGTCCTAATGGAAGCATGGCAATTGGTGTTTTGATCCCAGAGCATTTTTTCCCCATCTGGTTCTACTCTGTGCTTATGGAATCTGGGACTTTCCCTCCGTGATTGACCTTAGTTATTTGTACTCCTTTACATCTTCCACCTTCTCTCTGAATCATTTGCAATTGAGCAAAACAAGCTGATGCATAAATCAGGGCGGGAGGCTGAGGGAATCATTCCTGCCCTCAATGCCTGGAAGGCAAAGCATGGGTAATATTCCTGGCTGCTTAAGAACTGGAATGTAGAAGCAACAGGAATGGTGGATTGCAGAGCAGCCTTTAAGTGGGCAAGATGCCTGCAAATGCATTCCCTGAGCTCTTGCCTCACCTGTGATTTGGCAATCGGCTTTTGGCTACGGTTGTCATGGTGAAGAGCAGGGACTCATCTCTGTGTAATGAACTGGCCTTTGGCAGAGGTTGGGGGTATCTGAAGGATGAATAGGATGGAAAGTCACCAATTATGTAAAGAAACCCAGCGGAGGAGTTAATCATCTACCTCAAAGGAAGGGAGGGGGTGAAGGGTGTAATTAAGTCTGGGATGAAGTCATGGAAAAGTTCCTGATCTTTTGACAGGCTTCCCACTAGGACCTTCTGGGGACGGATGTCTAGAAATCCACTGTGGAATTTTAGTTCTCGTTTTAGCTTTAGTTTTCAAGGCTATATTGGTTTTTGAGAAGGCCTCAGTACCACACGCATGGTGCCACAATGGGCTCAAACCCACTGCTGATGTTTTTGCCCACTCCACATGGGTCTGAGCTGCTGGGAGCTCATGGAAATTTCACCCAGAGTTCCAGCTCTCAGCAGGAAGCTGTCAGCAATAGAACTGTTGACCAGATGTGTGGCGTTTGTTATGGAAGTAGATGGGAGACAGAGAAGGTCATGAAAGGGAGGAGCCATATTTCTCCAGAGGAGAGTGTGTTAGCTGGATGCACTACAGGGCTCTGGGTCAGCACATCCCAGGCTGCGTACACAACATCCCCCCTCCACAAAGAATGCTGGGAACTGTAGTTTGTTAAGTGTGCTGGGGATTATAGCTCTGTGAGAGGAAATGTACAGTTCCCGTGTGTGTTAAATGCGCAGTGCCTCTGCATCCTCAGTGTGCTAAAAACTGGGCCCCTGGTACAAAGTAGGAATGAAGTCCTGTGCTTTGCGGTCTTCAGATGTGCCTGTAAATGTCATCTTCCCTGTTTTCCTCTGGAGGGAATCCTTTTTGTAAGAAGGCAACTACTGTGGCATTACCTGTCCTGGCCCTTCTAAAAACAAAGACAGCCTCTACTTTCTTCTTCAAAACTATTATATTCCATCCAGTGCTTTTTTTTCCCTAAAAAAATGTTTAGGGGTACTCTCATTTTGACTCAAGAAAATCACCATTTTATAGTTCAAATCGGGGAAAATTAATACAGTAAATGGAAAAAGTACAAAGATTCACAAAATGTTTAGGGGTATGCATACCCCTGCGTACCCCCAGAAAAAAGCACTGATTCCATCACAAGCAAATGAATGTAAATGAAGTTTACTAAATCTCATATTCTAAACCTGTTTCATGTCCTCCTTTAGGGACCATTTCCCCCCTCCCTTAAGTAAATAATGAAGATAATAGCACTGACCTTCCTTACAAGGTTGTTGTATGACGAAAAGATAACGCATGTGGCATTCCTTTGGAATGCCCTGAATATCTAGATTGTTGTAGCCCAAGTTAGTCAGAGCAGACCTATTGAAATTAATAAACATGACTAACTAAGGTCCATTAATTTCAGTTGCTCTACTCTGCGTAGAACTTAGTTTCATGCAACAGAGTGTGTGTGTGTGTGTGTGTGTGTGTGTGTGTGTGTGTAATTGTTAGCAAAACAACAAAATAATAATAACAAATAATAAATTTTATTTATACCCCGCCCTCCCCAGACAAGACCGGGCTCAGGACAGCTAACACCCAATATAAAAACAATTGAGTGAAATACAACTTAAAAGATTAAAAGCAATTTTTCCTTCCTCTTTTTCACTCCAAAAGACTTCAGGTGATGGGAGCTTGATATTAAAACAGATCACTGAGAAAATGCAAAAAAAATAGGGGTTGGTGTCAGCAGGTCTTTTTAATTTAGCAGTTTCTCCCTGGAAGAGGAAAATCTGGATTCAATGACCGGGGTATGGGGGATGCAGACTGATATTTTGATGCCAACTTTCAGGCATCAAAAGAGCACCCATTTTCCACTTCCCACAACAAAGACCCACCTGGTTACCTAGTATCTCCCACCCCCATCCATTCCTAGGACTGGCTCTTGAGACATGGCATGCAAAGACAGGATCGCACATGCCCACATACATTTCTAGTGAGACACCAGGAGCAGAAACCTCCCTGCTCCTAGTTGGTTTGTGAATCTCTTTTCCCCACCCCCTTACTCCAGACAGGCCATTCAGATGCTGAGGTGCAGAGGCAGGTAAAGAGGAGGGAGGGCCCATGCCAAAATGTGTCACCCTGTGAAACTTCCCACTGATGAGGGTGTGGAAGGAAGGTAATTTGCATCTGTCTGGCAGTATAAATAGCCCTGTGAGTTATGGTCCCTCTCCAGATCTCAGGTACAACAAGGCAGGCAGGTCCTGAAGAGAAATCAGAGAGGAGAAGAAAAACCCAACCTGATCATGCCTAGCTTCAAGTCCACCATGCTGCAGCTCGTCTTCCTTGGGGCACTGTTTGTTTCGCCTGCTTATCTTCAGCAGGCGCCTTGTGATATCGTCAAGAAGACCGTTACGCGGGGCGCTTACAAGCTGAACGTGGAACCTTCTTATTTCAAACCAAGCGCCATCTACACAGGTAAGTTGCACTTTGTCTCCAGGGCTGCTGTTGCGTCTTGGCATTCCTGTCTGTGTGTTCAGAGCTTTGGCCATCTTTGGGATCCAAAGGGTGTTCTGCCATTTTGGGGCACCCTTGCCTTGTGGACCCAGTCTCACCACCAGCCTGTGAATGCAGGGCTTGTTGGGATTTGAAGCTAGCCTTGCTGCAGTGACCTAGAGAAGCTCAGAAAAGACATGGGATGGAAGATACGGTATTTGTGGGGTTTGATGCACTGTCTTACGAGATGACCAAAACCAAAAGAAAAAGGAAGAGGGAGCCAACGTGGTGTCCTCCAGATTTTGGACTACAGCTGCCTTCATTCCTGTGCTGGCTGGGTCTGTTGGGATCTGAAGTCCAGCAACATCTGGAATGCAACCCATTGTTTAACAGTGTGTTAGGGGATCTATTCTTTCTAGAGGCATTGTAGTTGATGTCAGATATAGAAAGAGCAACTCTGAAGTAGCCCGTAAGTCAGTGCTGGGCAAAAGGGTGTGAATCTGCCAGCCATGGAGCTGATGGATGGGCTTGGATCTATGCCACTATCTCTTGGCCACAGTCTCCCATCTGTAAAATGGGACCATAATGGTCTTTGCACAGAAAAAACTGCAGTAATAATAATAATAATAATAATAATAATAATAATAATGTAATGCTCTTATCAGTCTGTCACTAAACTGTAATGCAAAGGTCCTACAGATTTCAACTGAAAAAGGACCCAATCTTCCTTTGGTAGAAATGGTGGACTTTAAATTTTATAATAAATGAATAATTTTTAAATGAATACCAAATGAATACCCAGAAGGACAAAATGATATGAAAGCAGCATAGATTATATTGGAAGGGAACAAAATATTGATTCACACCACTTGAGAATCAGGCCTAACATATTCCGTATTAATTTTTTTAGTGCCGAAAGAGTTCCCCCAATTTTGATCATGCATCTATTGCACAATGACTACTGTGCCATTTAACCTCATAGACACTGAGCTGCCCTAACAGGGATTTGACCCACAGCCCCACCCAGGGTGGAACACAGTGTGTCACCCTTGCCATTTCCAAATATTATTTTTAGTCCCCGTGTGGGATGACGACGCCCCAGTTTTTATCTTCCCCAAATGAAAGCTTGCTGTTCACTAATGAAGCCCAAATTTAATAAGCTGCATTGCAGGCGGCTGTTGGAGAGCCTCTTCTTGAGACATCTAGGCTAGCCAGTTTCCCTGGTCCAGCAAGATGAAGGAAGGCATGAAAAGGTTAGCTGTCCGTGGCTGCAATGTGGGTCACACATTTCAGCGCAAGAACATCTAGCAGCCAAGTCCAGATCTCTGACAAGGACAGCAGTTTTCAAATATCCGATTGTCACCTCCCTTTTATCCTCACAACAGCCCTGTGAGGTAGTCTAGGCTGAGAGAGAACGACTGGTCCAAGATCATCCAAGGAGCTTCATGTCTGAGAGGGGATTTGATCCTTGGTCTCTGTCTACACTGCACTGGCTCTCTTATGCCAGTCTCCATACACCAGGAGGTTTAGAGTCGGGGGTCTCGAATGAAGAACATGGCGCTTAGGCAAGCAGAAACCTAGTGCCTCCCCCCCCCCTTTTAGAAAAGTATATCATATGCTCAGATTTCCTGTTCCTGCTTTTTTTCTAATGAAATGGTATATTGTATTTACACTCATTCCCCTCAATGTCACAAGCTGCCTCAAGCTTAGGAGAGGCAAGATTTAAAACAAAAACAAAACACCACATTTTGAATAAATTTAGTCAAAAGATTCAGATGGCTTCTAGGCTCCATGAATTCTAACCATCTAAATCATGACACACAAAGCTATGGAAATAATAATAAATCAACAGCAATGATAAGAAGAACTTAAAGCTGTTTGTGTGCGTTATCTCGCTGTAATCCTTCCAATGCAACCCTGTTAAGATAAGTCAGTTTTATTGCACCCATACTGCAGATAGGGAAACTGATGCTTAAGAGGAGCTTTGCCTAAGGCCACATGAGACAAAGGATTTGGATTTCCCCAGCTCACTATTGCTACACACAGCAGCTGCTGTTAGTCTTCGCTTTTTTGTACAAATGATGCCACAACGGCACATCCCACAATGATGCAGAGATTTTGCCTTTCTGTAGTTTGTTGGTTTCCTTTGGCCCTGCTGTGGGCTTTCTGGATTTTTTCTCCCACCATCACATCAAGGTCTTTCCTCCCTCTGCCCCCCATCCCTGTGTTTCCCAGTAAAAAATGTGATTTCTCCCACTCTCTCTGCAGTCACCATTACTGGGATTGACAACAGCACTTCCGTCATCCTGCAAGCCGTACCTTCTGAAGATGGCTCCAGCGGTCTGTGGGAAAGTGAAAACAAACCCATCAGCTGCAGTGGCGTCGAAAACCTGGTGGAGAAAAACGTCTCCAGCGGCAACAGCACCCGAACTCGCTGGACAGCCCCCAATGCCAACATGGAATCTGTGCTCATAAAGTAAGAATCCTGACCACTGGGCCTTTTCTGCACCGAAGAGTCCCTGCCCCAAGGGGTCTACAGCCTCACGCTACCAACAAATGTATTGTTTCTCAATACAGTTGTATCTTGAATTACCACAGAGCAGCTCAGGGTTAAAATGGTGTCGGCGTTGAGAGACAGTGACATAGATGCAGGAATTTTTCTCCCTCCCCAAAAAGCTTGGACAAATTTGTGGCCTGTTAAGCACTTTCAGCCCCTAAACAAAAGCTCCATGTGTAAAGGGAAGGTCCCTGTGGACAGGAAATGTCGGATAATGGCCATGGCCTTCATGCCTGACATGTGAGCTTCTCACAGATAGTGGGGTGGCTTCTTCTGCAAGGCCAAAAGGCACTAACTATGCCAATCTAAGTTAGAACTGAATTTTAACGGAAGGGTGAGACTGGGGGAACTAATCAGAGCAATTATCTGATAGTTGGGGGCGTGTGTGTGTGTGTGTGTGTGTGTGTGTAAGCGATAACAGTGGCGGAACTTGCTTATTTCTCCTATGAGAAGACATCAAAATGTATTACTTAAATCAAGAAGGCTGAATTATCCGTAATTGTTTGAATTGTCTGGTTTTTCCTTTGAGGGGAGGGTTTTTATTATCTTCTGCTTTCATAGGAACTGTCTCACAGCAAATCAAACCACTGGTCTATCTAGCTTAGTGTTGCTTACCCAGACTGGCAGCAGCCGTACAGAGTTTAAGACAGGGGATCTGTACCAGGCCTACCTGGAGCTGCTGGGGACTGCACCTGGGAGTCCTTCTGCTTTAGGCAAAGGGTTTGTGGAGAGGTTGCAACACTTCTAGACACAAAGCCTGATATTTCCTTGCTGACAGGGAGAGGTGTGTGACTCCTAAGTGCAAAACGTAAGACATAAATTTACGGCACAAAATGTGGTTTTGTGTAACGAGGCACTGCTTTATCCAAAGGGGCATATAGCAGCCTGCCACCTCATGCCTGTCTGATGGATATGCTTGCTTTAATTTATATTGAGTGCTCTATAGCAAAGCTTAAGATTCATTTCCCCCTTTTTTTGCAATGATCACCAAGAAATGCCAATTGGCTGAAGAAAGATCATATGCAGATAAATTACACTAGCAATAACTATCCATATCTCCTACGCTTGCTCCTAAAAGTTATCAGCATAGTTGCTCAGGCACAAATGAAAAGGAAGCCCTTATTATTATTTTTTCCTTCTCCAAATGCCAGCTAAAATGGGGTTCGGGCATCACTGCACCCCCTCCCCCATTTTTAACAGAAGTGCTGTTTGGCTATCATTTCACAGCTTCTCTCCTCCACCATTCATTATCCTCATTTTCTGTTTGTTTCCCAACAGGTCTTTTGTCATCTTTGCCAATGGAACAACCCTGCTGCAAACTCAGACCCTGGCAAGAGGTAATTTTGTGAGAAAGCAAGGTCTGCCTCCAGTGTCAGTCTGTCGGAAATTGTAAATGGGTAGAGTGCGGTTGCGTTCAGATCCTGTTTAAAGGCTTCCTATGAGAGAATACATTTTGTTGGCTGCTGTGAGAGCAGGATACTGATGGGCCAATGGCCTGATCCAGCAGAGCTCTTCTTATGTAACATCCAAAGCAACCTCTCTCTCAATTTTAACATTTTTCAACCCCACCCATTCTCTTCCATCTAAATAATGGGGGGGGGGGAGGTGACTACTATTGGCTAACATAGCCCAACTTCAATCTCAATCTCAGGGCAATTCCTTCAAAGATTGGCAGGAGGGGAAGTTGATGCAATTCCTGTTTAGCTGGTGGAAACAACCTAGTAAGCTGTCTTACACTGTCAGACCATCAGACCATATAGTATTATCTGCGCCAGGCTTCCCCAGAAATTTTAGGCTGCTGAGCTGGCTATTACACTGCTGAATATCACTTTTTTGGAAATTGCAGGTGGGCAGAGTGCTGTTGTGCTCCTGCAAACCTTTCAGGCTAAGGGACGCTGGTGGCGCTGTGGGTTAAACCACAGAGCCTAGGACTTGCCGATCAGAAGGTTGGCGGTTCGAATCCCCGGTTGGGGTGAGCTCCCATTGTTCAGTCCCTGCTCCTGCCAACCTAGCAGTTCGAAAGCACGTCAAAACGCAAGTAGATAAATAGGTACCGCTCCAGCGGGAAGGAAAACGGTGTTTCCGTGCGCTGCTCTGGTTTGCCAGAAGCGGGATAGTCATGCTGGCCACATGACCTGGAAGCCGGCTCCCTCGGCCAATAAAGCGAGATGAGCGCTGCAACCCCAGAGTCGGTCACGACTGGACCTAATGGTCAGGGGTCCCTTTACCTTTACTACCTTTCAGGTTTCCCCCCCACAAGTGTCTGGCTGGCCCCTGTGAGAGTAGGGTGCTGGACTGGCTAGGCCACTGGCCTGATCCAGCAGGCTTGTTGTGCATTCTTACATTCTGGGGCTGATAGGAGTTGTTGACACCTGGAGTCAAAAGTATCAGAAGGCCACCAGGTTAGGGAAAGCTGATATACACTGCTCTCACTGGCAAGGGCTCTCTAGGATTTCAGCCAGGCAGTATTTTCCCAGACCTGCCGTGAGAGACTGGAAAGTGACCTTGGAAACCTTCTGCCTGCAGAGCACTGAGCCACAGGCCTTCCTGCCTCCTCAGGCCTTGATTTATGTGAGGGCTTTGAACTCAGGCCTTCCCCCCACCCCAGTCCACCTACAGATCCTTTTCTGCTAAGCCGCAACAGCTTGGCTAATCTGATTTGTTTCTTTCAGACACAACAACCACCAGCATCAGATCGGTGTCCTCCTCCGCCACCCCTCGCCCTGACACCAGCACCCCTGCTTCCCACAATCCGACGCTTCACAGCAACCCGACCGATGGCCACGTCCTCCTCAACGCCAGCACCGTCCACCACCATAACTTCGCTTCCTCCCACCAGTGGACACAGGGTCCCAAAGGCTCGGCCTCTGCAGCTCAAGGCAGCTCCTTCCTCCTGGCATTCCTGCAGCTCCTCTCCATCTCGCTGGGCTTCAAGCTCCTCTCCTAAGCTGAATCCCGAATCCCCACAACACGCATTCCCTGCTTTCCTCTCGTGCGTGGCCACCTTCCCTTCCAAACAGAACGTGAAGGGCGGGTGGCTGGTCTCCTCGAGAAGGAAATCCCTCCCTCCCTGCCTTCACCTGCAACTCTCTTTCCCCTCCACACCATTATGCATCTTTATTTGCACATTTATTTCATCAATCCCTAATATAGCCCAGCTGCTGACTTAGAAGATATGGCAGCAGGTAGCTGTACTGAGAGACGTATAAAGAGAGAGGGCTCATGCCTTTAGGGGGCTGGGAGCAAGATCCAAACATTGTCTCTTTTTTATTTCTTCTTTTCCCCTGCCTTGGGGACAAAAATATAATAATAAGCTAAATAATCAACAGACTTAACTCTGCCTGTTGCATATGGATCCAGTGCTGCTAAGATCTTCCATGGCAAGAGTAGGAATAGACCAGATATTTTAAGTTAATATTATTTTATCAGGCTCGGGACAATGATGCAACCTTAGGAAAGGAAGCGTCTCAACAGTTCCTTCTGTGCATCCCACCTCCCCACCCCCCAAAAAATTCTTCCAGTTCTCTGAAAGAGAAGTGCTAGGAAACTGGTGTCTATCCTTGGAGGATATCTGACTGGATGACACAGAATGGAAGGAAAGGCTGATCCACTGAGAATCTCCACTATACACTACGAACAAAGGAAGCAGCGTTTTGTACCTCCATGTAGTTCAAGAAGGCTGTTCCAAAATTCTGACACCACACATTCACACACCCCTTTCCCATATTTTATTTTCCGCGCTAGAGGAAAGAAAACCCGGCGTTTCCATTTGAACACAGATCCGAATGCCCATGTGCCAAACAGATCCGAATGCCCATGTGCCAAACAGATCTGAATGCCCATGTGCCAAATTTGAAATTGCACCCTTTCTTCAGCTTCTGAAACAACCATCAGTAGACGTTATGCAGATTAAGGGAGGCCCCTTCATTTACTGTATATTATGAGCCCCCTGCTGGCAGGGCAACCCCCATGGACTGTAAAATATTTATTTGCTCTGAAATACTCGGATAACTCCTCTGCTCCTTAAGAAGTGCTCACCCTACTGTCTCCATAGGTTGTATGCAGAGAGGAAAATGGGGTGAAGGATGAACCAAGTCTATTGGTGGTTAATTGTGGGCTTCCACAGAAAGATAGGCTGGGTTTGCTGCCAGTGGCTTTTGTTACAGACTGTGTTTCCTCAGGAAAATGTATTTTGGAAATCTATTGTATTTGAAAGACCCTGGTTCAATAAAAGTGCTTCATAATGTCCTATATATAACTGTGGTCTTCTTTTGGGGGTGTTGCGGGGGTGGGGAGAGGGTAGTGAGTGAGGAATGGACAATGAGCAAAGGGTTAGAAAAGGAGCACATTAGTGGCTCAGTTTCAGCTGGTTTATATGCTTCTCAAGGTCGTGAGCAAAAGTCTCTGAAAGAACAAGGTTAAATCCTCCCTTTTTACTTATGCCAGCGTTAAAAGTCACAGCCATGACTTTTTGGAATGGGTTGGTTTTTTTTCCTGCCCCCCAGGCAAATGCTGCCTCTTTTGCTGTAACAACCTTTCCAAGCCAGTTTCAGCCAGGAAACCGACCTCCCCTCCCCTGCTTTATGTTGACATTCGTTTGAGGCTGCAGAATAACAACGGGATTTATTGGTGCCGCGGGACGCCTGATCCATTTTAATGAGGACTAGGATATTGCAGATCACTTGAGGTGCTAAAAGAAGTGAACACAATTATACCCTTTTCATTCAGCGGCACATCGGCAAATGGGAGTTGTTACCCTGTGTACTTTAGAAACATCAAGAGGATCCAACTGGTCAAAACTCTGTATAGTTAACCAGAAAAATAATAATAATACTGTGGTACAGGGGAGGTCAGCAGCAAAAATGAGGCCAAGTGCCTCTTGGTGGTGTGGAAATGGTCTCACATGTTAGATTTCTGAAAGGAAAAGCATGATATATTTTAATACTCCCAGACATACTTTTTGGGATTGATTCCATTGGTTTTGATGGAGTTATTTTTCAAATAAGCACACTTAGGATTGATTGTGGAGTCCTTTGCCAACCTGGCACTGATGTAAAAATTGGGGTTTCGGTTTTGCTGCCCAACTCCCCATGGGACTCTGAGTCCCCTAAGTCCAAGATCAGTCAGAGAAGAATGGATGGAGGCAGGATCCAGTGGAAAGCAAGGCAGATATTTATTTTTCTGTTGCAACAGAGTTCCCTCCTCGCCTTCCAAGGAGGGAGAGACCCTGACCAAAAGTGAGCAGGAACCATTAAAGACTTTTGACATTGCCTAACCCCCTTCGCCAAAGGCCACCCCAAAATCATCATACATACATAATAGCAGGCAGTCTACAGCAGAAATTCTGTCTGCCAGGATAAAGATCACTGATTACATTACCTTGGCAGCCTGGCCATTCTTTTGTGATGGTTAATACTTTAGTTCCTGAATTCAGGTCACAGGCTCACCCTAAAAAGGTAAAGGGACCCCTGACCATTAGGTCCAGTTGTGGCCGATTCTGGGGTTGCGGCGCTCATCTCACTTTATTGGCTGAGGGAGCCGGCGTACAGCTTCCAGGTCATGTGGCCAGCATGACTAAGCCGCTTCTGGTGAACCAGAGCAGCGCACGGAAATGCCGTTTACCTTCCCGCCGGAGCGGTACCTATTTATCTACTTGCACTTTGACGTGCTTTTGAACTGCTAGGTTGGTATTCATATACAAATATGCCCTTAAAACAGAATGTGTAAGCAAAAAGACAATGGGAAGGCTTTCCCCATTTGCCTCCCTTACTGCAGAGGAGTATTAGAGGTCATTGGGAGAGTCGAAATGGCTTCAGGATTGCTCTCCTGCTCAGACACATGGTTCATATATTAAGATATGTGTGCATTTGTTGTATATTTGAGACCTTAGAATTCTTATAACAGCGCCCTCCAGATATTTTTGGACTGCACCGCCACCCTTGCAGCATGCACTGGCTGGGGCTGATGGGAATTGTAGTCCAGCATGGCAAAAGTTGGATTAGGATGGGGAAACTCTCTGGAAATGTGAAAAATGGCAATCCTTCAAGTAACCACAGAGGCCCGAGTGACAAGCTACTCCTCTGGGATGGGAGTCTTGCCTGCTCCCTTCCCTAGCCTGGACAATGCTCACCCAGCCCCCCCCCCCCCCAAGTCCCACATGGATGAAGGATGCCTCCTTGAAGCCTACAAGCAGGTCACAGGCAAGAGTTCTCTCCTGACTACTGCTCCTGAATAAGGAGGCTCTACTTGTCTATGATTACTAATAGAGACCGACAGACATCTTCTTTTCATTAATTTCTCTAATCCTCTTTTTTGAAATAAGAGAACCTGTTTCATACTCTCATTGTGTGTTTTTGCCAGCCTGGATTGATTGATTGATTGATTGATTGATTGATTGATTGATTATTTTCACAACAAAAAATGACAATATAAAAAACACAGAATACATAATAGAAATAAAAACAAAGCCAATCCAATATAAATCAGCCAAAGGTCTGGCTGAAGAGGAATGTTTTTGCCTGGCGCCTTAAGGTGTATCATGAACCTCCCTGGGGAGAGCATTCCACAAATGGGGAGCCACCACAGAAAAGGTCTGTTCTTGTGCTGCCGCCCTCTCATGGAGGAGGCACATGAAGAAGGGCCTCAGCGGATGATCTCAGTGTCCAGGTGGGCTCATATGGAGAGAAGCAGTCCTTGAATATGAATTTGAAATCTGATAATGCCTCTTGCTTGTCGGGGTGGAAGACAGAGAGGGGCGTGCGTAGAAATAAGCCTACTGCACAAAGGTAAACTTCACTGAGCCACCTGCTTTTGCTCTTGTCTCGCCCAACACTGGCATGTGCCCCCCCCCCGATGAAGTGTGGCCCTCAGACTGGACTCTGGGCAAGGGAGGGCTCACTGGATTTGGTGTCACTCTGGATGGTAAACGGGACAGTGAGTTAAACAATCCCAGACTCCTCCACAAAATCCTTGTGGTCACTTCCCCAAAACATGATAGATTTTTCTTTGATTGTGCCACAGATAAAGAAGCACATCTTACTTGGAAATACCCAACAAGTTTTATGTCTGTGCAGGATTGTAGCCCAAGTGAATGCGCCATCCAGAACTGCAGCTTCTCACAGGTCTGCCTCTCTCAGGTGATGTTACTAGGCAGGTAAACAACAAGGGAAATTCCCAAAGGCTGGGATGCACAGAGGAGGTGCTGCTTTCTTTATCTTGCATTCCTATCAGGCGTCTTCAACAGCACGCTCAGAAGTTAGTCAGCTGCTGTGGAGCTTCCCTCATCTTAGCTCAGGGTTACTCAACCAGGTGCTCTTGAGAGGTTATGGGTTCCAACTTCGATAATCCTGAAGGCTCCACTACACAATTTACTGAGCACTAGTGGAAAGCGGAATTCTAAGGAACCACATAAAAAAAAAAGTACAATTTTGAAATCAGTGGTTAAAATCAATGTGATTCTGAAAAATTCAGCTGGCCAACTCGATTCAAAATGGCGTCCAATTTTATTCAAATATAGACAAAAACCTGCTCCTTCATCTTGAGAAGCGTCATGCAAATTTTGCCACACATTTTAAGGACCACAGCCAGTTCCCTCACACATTCAGGATTAGGGGAAGAGTTTCCAAGTGAAAGAACCTCTCATTAAGTACTGCTGAAGTCTTCCCACACCCCACAACAAAATACTAGCATTAACCATTAACCAAAAATACTAGCATTAACCATCTGAGTAATGCCTCTCTCCCCCAGCACCTGTTCAGCAATAGCTGTGCCACAGTCAGATGATGGGATGAAACCTCCCCTGATGGAACAAAACGTTCTGCCTTTGCCTTCTCCCTCTCCCCCTCTCTCTCTCCCACACCCACACACTGTTATGGCTATTAAGGAGCCATAACACAAGGACATAAGAGGAGCCTGTTAAACAGGTAAATGGTCCATCTACTTCAGCATCCTGTTCTCACAGTGATCAACCAGATGCCTGGGAGAAACCGGCCTGTAGAATTTGGGCACAAGAACACGCTCCTCTGCTATGATTTCCAGCAACTGGTATTTAGAGGTATTGAGCACAGCCAATACTATTAAGCCTTCTCAATGAATTTGTCCAATCCTCTTTTGAAGCCATCCAAGTTAGTGGCCATCATTGCCTCCTGTGGCAGTGAGTTCCATAGTTTCACTATGCACTTCGTAACCAATACTTCCTTTTCTTTGTCCTGAATCTTCCAACATTCAGCTTCATTGGACGGAACGAAGTTGCTTGCTGATCTCTACCCACACAGCTTCTCCCATTTCCATCCATGTGTTTCGCTTGCTCAATTGCCTGCCCTTCTTGCTCAAAACATCCGCAATCTTCCTCATGGGAAAACAGTTTCACTCTTTCCCCAGATCAAACCTGGCCCATGACACATCCACCCAGAAACAGATTTGTTACAGCAAAGCCCTCTCACATTCTTGCGATGCAGACCAGGGGAGCGAGAATTTGGAAACTGGTCCGTGCCATCTCAAGCAGGTGTGGCCCTCCAGTCTCCTAGCTCAGCATACCATCTTAGGCCCTCAAAATTTTATTTTTCAACAACTCTACCTTATTTTCTACTTAATATCCTGCAGTTGGGGATTTCACCCCCCACTATACCAAGTAAAAAGGCTTCTGGTTTCTTAATAAATGTGTTTTTCAGCACTTTTTTCAGCTCATTATAAATCCTTTCCCAGAAGTCTTTTACCTTGGGGCACGTCCACCACAGGCATGTGCCCTTTCTTACACAGGCATCTAGCATTCAAAAGCGTTGCTGCCTCTGACCGTCTAGGCAGAGCACAGCCACTGTGGTTGGGAGCCAGTGATAACCACCTCCTTTGTGAATTTGTCTAACCCTCTTTTAAAACCACCCACATTGGTGACCATCCTTGCCTCAAATGGGAGTGAATTCCACAGTTTAACTAGGCCCTGTGCAAAGAAGTCCTTTTTTTATATCTGTCCAGAATCTTCCAACATTCAGCGTCATTGGATGCCCACGAGTTATGAGAGAAAGAGAGAGAGAATTCTTCGTTTACTTTCTCCATGCCAGAAGAACCAATGGTTTTATAAGAGATGTAAAAATGTGTGCCAAATACATTCAGAGCCACACTGCCTTTAGATACGGACGTGCTTAATCCAAGAAACTTCATCCAACAAGCTGAAGGCAGCCTACATGATTTAGATATTCTCTTGAGGGGCTGTAGCTCAGTGGTAGTGTTGGATAGTCTCTCTCTGTGTGAGAGGATCATTTGTTCCAGAAACAGAGAAGAACAGAGAAGAAGTTTCAAGAAGCAGCAGAAGGCTGAGATTGTTTTGTTTATGCAAGGACATTTTCTATGGAAACTGTTATTATTTCTATGGAAACTGTGGCTTAGGGCCCTTGTATTTCCAGGACCACCTCTCCTGGTATGCCCTGCAGAGGACCTTAAGGTCCATGAATAACCATAGTTTAGAGGTCCCGGGCCCTAAGGAAGTCAGACTATCCTCCACCAGGGCCAGGGCCTTTTCAGTGATGGCTCTGACCTGGTGGAATGCTCTGTCCCATGAGACTAGGGCCCTTCAGGATTTAACCTCCTTCCATCGAGCCTGTAAGACAGAGCCCTGGCCTTTAATTTGAATTCGGCCTGATCTTTTATTTCCCTTTTCTTCCCTCCCCCTTTCTTTTATGAAGATTACCCGCTCTGAGACCCCACAGCTAATTCTCCCCTGGCCTCCTCACTGGCCCAATTCAGCCAGCTAGCCCTGGGGATTATCTAATGCTTATTTCCCCTAAATTGATTTCCGAATTTTGAATTTTATTGTTATTCATGTTTTTATACTGTATTTTATGCTGCTTTTACAATTAAGTGTTTTAAATTTGTTGTTAGCAGCCCTGAGCCCAGTTTTTGAACTGGGAAGTGCAGGGTATAAATAAAAAATTTTATTATTATTATTATTATTATTATTATTATTATTATTTGCATGCAGAACTGCTTTGCATGCAGAAGGTCCTAGGTTCAACCCCAGCCAGCATCTCTAGGTAAGGCAGGGAGGGACTGCTGCCCGAAACCTTGCAAAGTGACTTCCAGTTAGCATTGACAATGACACTTACATTTAGGGTCTGCCGCCTTTGCAAGACAGTGCCTTCTGTGCCCCCCATGATCTGTCATGGGACATAGACTTGGGGTGTTTTTCCGGGCCGGCACAACCCCAAATCAGCCTCACGCCAGCCTAGAAAGTGGACTCTGGCCTGCTAGCTGTTTATCCAATGACTGGTGGGCTGAGTGTCCAGTTCCACCCCAAGGATGGGTTGGACTGGGCCAACAGGCTTCACTCTGATCCACCTCTGGGATATCTATGCCCAGCCTGCCTCCACCACCTTGTCCATTTCCTTCGCCAGAAGGTTGAACCAAAGATCTGTGACTCGGGCTGGATCTACACTGATCTGTAAAAACACTGTAAAAAAAAAAGTCATATAATTCTCAATGCAATTTCCCATTGCCAATGGATCGCTGCTGGTGTCACATTTTTACAGCGTTTTTTAACGTTATAACCAACCAGTGGAGATCTGCTCTCAGTGTAAGGCAGAGATTCCTATCTTCCTTACACTTTGCTGAATGAAGTCATTAGGGTTTGAAAGACTCAGTCTCACAAATCACACACAAAGCATTTCTTCTTATTCTTTTGTGCTAATGCTGAATCCTAAGAGATTATTAAAATGGGGGATTTGCAACTTATTCCCACTCTCTAATTGCATAGTAGAAGCAGCCCTGCACCAGCAACAGAACTTGTAGATTTCTGTAAAAATGTTTTATCTTTACTTAAATAAAAAAACTATTTAAAAAATCCTCTCTATTCCTCCCCCACTAGTTTTTTGATAAATGGTAAAAATGAGCCAGTGTCTATCAAGGAAAAAATGGTCCTCCTTTAAAAGAAAATACTCTGCAAAAAAAAAGTATAATATACAGAGTTGCCGGTTCCTGTTACGGAAAAATACACATTTTAATAATTGTGCGATGAGAAGCTGCTTAAGTACACATTGCAGATCAAAATACTTTTGAGTTAAAATGTTAGTCTCTTTGATCAACATAACTACCCTGCGAAGCAGAGTGAGGTGTGAGAGACTGACATAGACCAAGCTTCCTCTATGGCTCATCAGGGATTTGAACCTGTATTGCCCACCTTCTACTCTGACATTCTAGCCCAAGGTAGCCATTGTACTGCTATCTAGATGTTGTTGGATTTCAACTCCCATCCGCCCCACCCAGTATGACCGATAGTCAGGAATGATGGGAACTGGAGTCCAACAGCATCACATTACCTCCCCCTGCTCTATCCACTCCCCCACCTGCCTCCATTGAGCTCTTGGGCCCATAAATCCTAAGGGCACCCATAATGTCTCTTCTCAGTTTTGTAAGCCTGCAGCTCAGACAGGAAAAATTACCACAGTGGAATGTTAAATGTGGCCCTCAGCTATTTCGGGAATGACTAAGTAAAAGTGGTGAGCAGTTTGTTTCGGCTAAATGGCTATTTTAAAAACCATCTTCCCTCCAACCCAGCCATCAGCCGATGAGACAATCTTTCCTGTTGCCGAGCAAAAAAAGGGGGGGAAGGGGAATGCCACCCTGCTCATCATCATAATCTGGAGACAGGAGATATAGATATCTGCAGTGAGTTTATACAGAATGTAGTAGGGCAATTAGCAACCATATAATATTGTTTACATACAATAATCGATAGAAATGAAATTGACTTTACTTAATGTATTGCAGCCATACCTCATGTTACGTTTGCTTCATGATACGTTTTTTCAGGTTGCGTCCCGCGACGACCCGGAAGTACCGGAAAGGGTTACTTTCAGGTTTCGCCACTCGCACATGCGCAGAAGTGCTAAATCATGTTTCGCACATGCGCACAAGTGCCAAATCGCGTCGTGCACCTGCGCAGATACGGCACTTCAGGTTGCGGGCTTTTCATGTTGTGAACGGGCCTCCGGAACGGATCCCGTTCGCAACCAGAGGTACCACTGTACACTGTACTTTTTGCACGTTTTTTTTCTTTTTCCTCCCTTCTTTCCTCCTTCCCTTTTTATCACATTATTCCTTTATAAATGAAAATCTTTCAAAAAAATATCATCCTCATCCTCATCATAATCTGGAGACAGGAGATAATGCAACAAGATACTGTTCCCAGCCACCCCAATGTCTGCCAAGCAGGAGAAAGATTCCAGGAGTCTTGGCACTTAACCAAGGTTTGTGTTCCTTTGGAACGAGACACAGCAGACAACTGCATCTTTATGAAACATGGCTTATTCACACATATTTACACTTGAGTTTTATGGAGAGAGAGCTCCCAGCAGCACAGGACTGGATTCAGAAGCATCCTAAGCACCATCCCTATGTCTCTCTGTAACAGCCTGCGCCAGCCAGTCAGCATCGCTGCTGCCCTGCATGGAGTTTTGCTCACTCCGTCCTTCTCTTCCCTAAGCCCAGCTCCTGGAGAAGTTAGCTTGACTTCAAACCCCACATTTACTAATTTCAGAGATTATGGGGAGAACCTGGTGCCCAGGATTTTAGGGGATTCTTGCCCCCTGCAAGCCCATAACAATACCATCGCCAGCTTTCACAGTTGAAGGCAGCTATGTACAGTGGTGCCTCGCAAGACAAAATTAATTCGTTCCGCGAGTTTTGTCGTCTTGCGATTTTTTTCGTCTTGCGAAGCACGGTGTCGGGAAAGTTTTGGAAAAGCTTTAAAAATCACCAAAGTCTTTAAAAACCTCAAAAAAGGCTACCACACCGCGTTCTATGAGTTGCTCCTCAAAGTCAAGTCGCAACTGTATTAACGGTGTTAAGAAAAAGGAAACAAACTTGCAAGACGTTTCCGTCTTGCGAAGCAAGCCCATAGGGAAAATCGTCTTGCGAAGCAGCTCAAAAAACAAAAAACCCTTTCGTCTAGCGAGTTTTTTGTCTTGCGAGGCATTCGTCTTGCGAGGTACCACTGTATTTGCAACCACAACTCCTAACTGCAAGTCAAGGCTCACAGTCCGTGGCCTCACCCCGTGGCACCCTTCAACATTGCTGGACACACTGTTCTGTGACGTTCATTCATTCTGCAGTCATGGCCCACCCCTAAATTAAAAAACCAAAGGGGTGTTTGTTCTTTGGATTAAAGATACTCTTGATAAAATGAAGTTGTCCTCATGTTTTCGACAAAATGTCCCTCAGCAGTTGCAGGCAGGGTGTGGGTGTGTGTGCGTGGGTGGGTGGGGGTGGGGGTGTGAGTGGGGGTGGGGGGTGGGTGGGTGGGGGTGGGGGTGGGTGGGAGAGAGAGAGAGAGAGAGAGAGAGAGAGAGAGAGAGAGAGCCAGTGAGCCAGTGAGCCAGTGAGCCAGTGTGGTGTAGTGGTTAAGAGCGGTATACTCGTAATCTGGGGAATCGGGTTCGCTTCCCCGCTCCTCCACATGCAGCTGCTGGGAGACCTTGGGCTAGTCACACTTCTCTGAACTCTCTCAGCCCCACTCACCTCACAGAGTGTTTGTTGTGGGGGAGGAAGGGAAAGGAGATTGTTAGCCGCTTTGAGACTCCTTCAGGTAGTGATAAAGTGGGATGCCAAATCCAAACTCTTCAAATCCAAATATGGCAGGCTGTTCACTCCTGTCTAGGCATCTCAACTCTAGGGGGCTGAGGAGCTTTCAGCCCCCTCAATTTTGAGGTGGCCCAGCACTTGTCGTTCACACATGGTGAGCATTGTGTGTTGCAGCTTCGGTATCTGGCTCCACCAGAGTGCTCAGCCTCCTCCAGAGGACATGACATTCCCTGCACATGATGTGCAACATGCATGACGTCATGTTGGCATGATGCACATCAGGGGTCTCCATCTGGAGGCAACCTGGCGCCTCTGCTCCTGTCACTCTTTCCTGCTCATCCATGTATGTGCCTTTTAGTTTTATGTGCTCTAGAGTCAAGGTGCAGCCATTCCTCATCTACAGAGTTAAGTTTTAAAGACCGTGAACTCCAGAACTTGTTGGACTCCAGCCCCCATCATCCTTGGCTCTCCAGGGTTTCAGACAAGGAGTTGCCCCCCATCCCTAGCTGGAGGTGCCGGGGAATGAACCTGGGACCTTCTGCATGAAAAGCTGATGCTTTGCCACTGAGCTATGGGCCTATCTCACAAAACTGTTATGAGGATGAAAGGCTGTGAGACAGGTCTATGTGTGCTGCCTCAAGTTCCTTGGAAAAAAGGCAGAATCTTAAAAAAGCAATGTAAAGAATGAACTAATTAAAGTAGAAGCCAAGAGTAGGATGCGGAGATACACATCCATCACTTGATTTGTGCATGTTAGGGGTTCTTTAATCTATCACACTAAGGCGTGAAACTGCCTTTAATGAGGAAAGTTGAATGCACAAGCAGAAAAGCAATTCTACTTCAGGCCATGTGAGTAGAGTTGCCAACTGATCTTCCAAAAGCACCACCCGGCCTGCTCTTATGCTTGGTTCTGCAGAAAGGGCCAGTGGGAATGGGGAGAAGAACAACCACTTGCCCACACTTGCTACTCTTCAAAGCATCGGAGCAGGGCCCAGGGAAAGCATTTGGCAACCCTAGATGCCCAGGTGATACAAACTGTTCATCTTGCCAGCGCTAGATATGCAATAGCCCATGACTGCAATAGACGGTCATCGCTTGATGCTGCAACCACCAAGTGATGACTGCATGTGTGTGGACCAGCTTCAGGTTCTGCTTTGTCACTTGATAACCCTTTGTGTATAAATTCTATTCTCTGAAACTTCCTGTTTCTTTTATAAAGCCTCCCATTAAAACCGCAGCCTCCACAGCTCTTCTTGCTTCTCCAAGGGAATTCCATGCTGTGCAAAGGTTTCAAAAACCAACTCCCTTTGATCTGAATCACAAAGGAGCCACATTCCACTTGGGTACAGCCCACCACCCACCTGGAGCCAGTTTAGCAGGTCTTTTCCTCTCTTGCAATTAGGAAGGCAAATCCCCAGGAAGAGAGCTTCCTTCCATCCTTCTAAGAGGCGTCTGGTGATCAGAAAATCCAGTTGCCTTGTGCAGTTTTATTTTAAAAGGCCACCCCACTTTTTTTTTTGGTCTCCCACACATTGCTTTCTAAAAAGCAGAGTGAGCCCTTTTTAAATCAGACATTTGTTCAAAACCAAGTGCCTCTGGTTTTTACAAACACAGAATGTTCATTTGAAATGTCTTAGGAACTGTGTCAATTTCATGTGTTTTAGCTTCGAGGTTTAATTGGAGAGGGGGCATTTACAGAAGTTTATACCATTTACAAACAGACTGGAGAGGAAGGCGTTATTTTCTCCAGCTCCTTAGAACTCAGGGTCACCCACTGAAGCGAAGGAGATGAACATAAAGGAACGTCCGTTTTATCTTCACAACAATCCTGTGAGGTGGGCTAGGCCGTGACTGGCCTAAGGTCATTCAATGAACTTCACGTCTGAGTGGGGATTTGAACTCGTATCTGTCAAGGACTGGCTGGATGCAGAGGAGTGGTGGGAGGGAGCCCCCAAGGGAAGAAGGCTCAGAGGCTGGGGAATGGTGGTGGAATGATGCTGAGTGGTCAGAGGGAGAAGAGGGAGCTGACTGGGAGGAGGAGGTGTCAGAAGCTGAAGGGGCAACAGGGTTTAGTGAGCAGGAAGAGCTTATGGCAGAGAGCAGTTCAGAATCAGAGGCAGAAGAGGAGGCTGGAGTGGAGGGGGCCAAGAGGCAAAGATGAGACAGGCTGCTGAAGAAGCCAGGGGGTCTCTCCCTCCTGTTGTAACCTGCTCCTCTCCCCTGGTCTACTAGAACACACAGAAAAATGAAAAGAGCAAAGAAGAGATTGACTGTGCACAGACGCAGTCTATAACTGCTTGGAAAAAACCTGAAGAGGAGGAGACTTAGGCAGCTGTGCAAAGGTAGAGACCTTCAGTCTTCGCAACTGCCACATTGGGGTAAGACCTAGTGGGAAGAGTTGCAGGGATCATTAGGCCTGTGCTGCTTTGGTTTCTTGGAATAAAGTATTAACTTCACTGAAACCAGTGGTTTTTCTTAATTGCTGACCTTCACCGAACTCCCTCTCCTGAAAACATCTTCCAGGTTTTAGTCCCACACTCTAACCGACGGGGAGTCGTTGTTGTCTCCTCTGGATGTTGTTGGACTCCAACTCTTATCAGTCAACAACTAGTGTGATCATGGATGATCAAAGATGATGAGAGTTGGAGTCCCTGCCCCTCCCCTGTCCCCCAAACCACCATGGTTCTGGCATCCAGCTGTCCACTATTAGAAACAGAATACTAGAGGGACTCCAATGTGACCCATCATGGGAGTTCTCACACTGACGGGTTTTCTCCCACATCACTGACAGATTAATAGTGTTATTGGTGGATTTATATTGGACTGCTTTGCTAGTTGCTCTGTAACGCATCCCCGATGCTATTGCACTACAGATGTGTGGAAGCTGACATTTGTGCTACAGCACAACAAAAGCGGGACCAAAAAAAATCCAGAATATATGTGGTATGAAAAGTCAGCAAGAAGTTACAGGACATGCACCAACTGGAAACCAAGCAGTATGAGCACCTTGAAACTTTTGCAAGTGTAAACCAACCCAATATCCATGCATCATAAACAGGATGAATGGAGGATGCTCTTCAGCCAGCAGAAGTGAGGTTCCTCAGAGAGAAAAGGACTGTCAGATCTCAGGAGATGGAAGGCCCTTGGCTTCCCGCCAAACCAATATGGATGAAACTTCTTCAAGAAGAGCTCTATTTAGTGTTTTTTTTTTAAAAAAAAAACTATGGTGGAAGCCATTGAAAAGGCACACTTGATTTGCCACAGAGTAATTGATTCATTGTAGATGGAAGGACTGTGACCTTGCTAAAGCGGTTGACATGGCAATGTCCTTCCAGACTTCTACCTAGTCTTGTGACACCAGGGTTTGACCAACAGCTCCCTGGGCTGCGACAGACAACACAGAGGTCCTTTTGTTCCCTGCTGGGTGGGCGGGAGAAGAGAACCTCATGTGGGAGATGCAAAGTCAGATAATTGACCACAAGGGAAATTGTACCCATTTCTGGGCCTAGTCTTAGCTTCGCCCTTTGCTCCTCTGTGCTAACTTCTCCCAGCCAGCAGCTGAATCACAAGAAAAAGTCTAGAAGAGACCTACATGCAACTTCAACAAGCTGGCGATGACCAAAAGCCCTGGAGACCTTTTGATGCCTTTTCCATTTAGCTTGTAGCGATGGATGGCAGAGAAGGCTGCCAAAGGCTAGAGGCTTCAACGACGCCAACCCCTCAGAAGATCCCCAATTCAATGCTCCCTTCCATTTCTCCCCTTTCTTACTTCGTGGCGGCAAATGAAATAACAAGAAAAGCTGTTGCAGGCTCAACTAGGCCTTAGGAAACAGTAGGAATAGTCAGAAGTCCCGAGAAACAATGTTTCCTAGATGTTATGCTTTCAGTGGTGTGTGTTTGCCTGAGCTTGAGTCTGGACTAAGAATTCTGAGCCCCTGTGTTCTGATTCAATACATGATATCCAGTCACCGAACACTGCAGGATTTGGGCCACCGACATTGGCTCTTAAACTCTGAATTATGATTCGCAGCTTGGGAGTTTAGACAGCCAATCACACTGAGAGTAAGAGCAGCCCAGACCTTCAGAAATGTATATAAGCAGTTGCTTTGCCCCTGTTGTCTAGTTCTGTTAGTTGAATAAAAGTTTTTGCTGTTATCACTGTGTCTTGCTTCGTGGGAACCCACCTACACTTCATCCCTGATGACCACTACATGGCTATATGGCCTAACATACGCCACAGCAGAGGTCATTCTCATTGTTTCTACCAAGTAAGAATCAGTGAAGAAATAGAATGGAACAGTTGTAGTGGCAGGGAAAGTTGATTCTGGGATTGTGGTCAGGTTAATTGTAACCTGAGCCAAAACATCAGAGGAATGTGGGCTCCATTTGTAATCAGCCAGGAAATTCCAAACCAAGAGTGTTCATATTATTAATTCCCCACTTCCAAATCCCAGTTGCTTCCCTGGTGTCCCAAAGTAGTCAACGAAGTGGTGGGAACCTCACTGGCAGAGCAAGATGAGGATAGGTTCCCTTGTTTAAACCCAGCATCTGGGAAGCAAAGGTGAAATGCCTCTGAATATGAAGTTTGCCATTGATTCTTATATCCATGTGTTATGTACTGAGTTGAATAGGATCCAAAATGCAGCAGGTCCTAGAACAATAGGATTCAGAATGCAGCAGTCTGATTGGTTCTAGAACAATAGGACCCAGAATGCAGCAGTCTGATTGGTCCTAGAACAATAGGATTCAGAATGCAGCAGTCTGATTGGTCCTAGAACAATAGGACCCAGAATGCAGCAGTCTGATTGGTCCACAGGAGCCACCCAATCCAGCTCCAGGTGGAAGTAAATCCGCAACCTGATTGGCCTACAGGAGAATCCCAGAATTAGCCTATCATGTGGGGCCCATTGTGTAAATAATGTATATAAAGCAGACATTCTGGGGGAACTTCCATTTCCTCCTCACCACTATGAGCTGAATAAAGAGCATGAAATCTCGACTCTGAGTATATTTCACCATGAATTTGTCTAATCCTTTTCAAAAGCCACCTCTTGGGCACTCTTGGTGGATTCCAAACTTAAGGAGAACTCTGTTGATATCCCAGGTCCTCATGGGACATGGGATGAGTGGACCATTGTCACTCAGACTATCTAGGGCTCACCTTACCTGGGAAAAGGCAACAGGGAACCAGTGTATCTCATTGACACGCTTCCTTCAGTTGGAAACTCATAACATTCTCCATCAGCTGAAGCTTTTGAACAGTCATCAAGGGACATCCCTCATATTCAATGGGAACAGGACTCAGCATCCTTCACTTGTTGAAGTTTTTGAACAGTCATCAAGGGAAGGCCCTTGTATGTGATGAGGCTGGACTCTTACCCAAACTTATAATGGCTGGCTGGGATCTCTTGAAATTCCATGTCACTGAGGCAGCGGCATAGCTAGGTGTGTAGCAGTGCATAGCTAGGCTCGGGTGCCTAGTGCAGGGGCGTGTGCTGCAGCCGGGGGCGGGGCAATCCATCCATGGGGGCGGGGCGAGCCTCTCTGATGCTTGGAGCCTCTCCTCTGCCTTCCCCTCAGCTGTAGGGCGGCTGAGGGAGAGGCAGTAGGCAGACGCAAGTCCCGTGCTGCTGTTTCAAGCAGTGAGGAACCTGCAGGCACGTAAGCCACCACGTCACTCCTAAAAAGTTTTGTGAACCCATTAAAAAAAAAACCAAACAACTTCATTTTGTCACACACACCCCACCTCAGTGATGGCACCTGGGGCAGGCCACACCCCCTGCACCCCCTTCATCCTGCAATTCACACTCTAAAAAAGATACAGTCCAGTGTTCCCTGTCTGGGTGGGAAACACTTGATTGATTTTAAGTCTAATCTTCCTTGCTCCAGATTTCTAAAGTGAGCTCTCAATTGTTCCTACAATCTGATTGTCTTGGAAACCATAAAACAGCATTAAGTTATTGTCAATTATGGTAAATTTGTTGTCAGCTCCTAAGCAGTTTGTTAGATGAAGTAAATTGCCCCTGAGGATGGAGCTGAGCTTGCAGACTCACAAAAGAAAAAGAAAGAAAGAAAGAAAGAAAGAAAGAAAGAAAGAAAGAAAGAAAGAAAGAAAGAAAGGAAGGAAGGAAGGAAGGAAGGAAGGAAGAAAAAGGAAGGAAGGAAGGAAGGAAGAAGATTTGAGCTACCTAACTTGTTGTAATTCGCTGGAGACCCATCTTAGAGCCAAAACCACATTTGTTTCATCCATGACAGAACTTTTACAGTGTAAACACAAAAATCTAAGTAAAGACCCAGTAATATTGAGGGGTATGCATTCACAAGCAACAAGCAGTTAGGAGAAATGTCCTTATCCCTGCACTCACCCTGTGAAACAATGTCCTTTTCCAAAAAATTCCAACCCAAATTAGACAATCCACGTGAGCCTTGACTATTTATTCATTCATTCATTTATTTATTTATATCCCATTAAACCATGGCTTTCATCAAGAAGGAAATACGCTGAGTTAATTGATGCAAAACAAAAAACAATGCTGATGGTTGTTCTGTGTAAAGAAATTTAGGCCAGGAGATACGCTGTCTGACGAACAATTTGCATCCAATTGGCCAGTCTACCATCCACCACATGACAACTTGTGGATATATTTATTTGGGCCCCGCATGAAGGTTTCCCGCTTTTAACGGCAGCTCAGCTACCAACCCTCTGTTAACAATGGAGCGTGTGGCGAAAGATAGCAAGCCGAACACCGCAGGCAAGATGACCTTCCTTTCTCGCACCGAAACATTTGCAGCCGCCCATAGGCTGAACAGGTAACAACGGGGAAGAGGCAGGATGCAGGGTTGGGAGGAAAAAACATGTTTCGAATTCATAGGTGACCAAGGAGCCCACGATTTCCCCATCCCTGGAAGGAAGCATAGATGTGCAACCTCTCGGAACACTGGCTGCCCAATGGATTCTAATGAGTATTTCCTGTACCTACAATTCTCCGGACATAAGGAACCAGTTGCCCAAGATAGCATCTCTGATACTCATATCGTTCAAAGGCCAAATAGAGCCAAAGGGCAAATGTTAACCAGGTTTGGTCTGCAGGGTAAGAACGATGGGTGTTATTGCAGCAGTTTCCTTCCCAAGTTCAGGAAAGAGACTCATCTGTAACCTTTATCTCAGCTATGCAATATGAAGCGTTGGGTTTCTTAATGCGTTCTAGCTCTCCCCACTTTCCCCTGTATGACCTGCCCCACCCTGCAACAATGGTGAGAAAGGATGTCTAAGGAGGTTCAGAAACTCTCATAGCAGACCCTCCAAGTGTCCCTCTTTTCCAGGACAGTCCCAGACTTACAGAAGCCATCCCGGTTTCTGATTTGATCCCAGAATGTCCCGCTCTTCCTTAGGACGTTCCTATTTTCATTGGAGAAATGTTGGAGGGTATAGAGTTATGTGACCCCCAAGCCAAGGAGATAAGTAACTGTTTTGTTTTGTTTTGTTTTGTTTTGTTTTTATTGTATTTATATTCAGTGTTAGCCACCCTGAGCCCAGTCTTGGCCGGGGAGGGCGGGATATAAAAATATTATTATTATTATTATTATTATTATTATTATTATTATTATTATTATTATACAACCTTTAGAAGACATCTGACGGCAGCCTTGTATAGGGAAGTTTTTTAACGTTTAATGCTTTATTATTATTTATTACGCTTTTATATATCTTGGAAGCTGCCAATCAGATGGGTGTGGTATAAAGAATAAAATAATAATAATAATAATAATAATAATAATAATAGGATAGGACATCCATATTTTCTTCGGAGAAAGCTTGGAGTTTATGTCATAGGTTTCTGTCTCCAGTGGCCATTCATTCTTTCCACTGTTTACTCTGTTCATGAAGCTGACAAAAAAATTGTGCAACAGTCGACTAGCCTTCAGGGCCCAACAGGACTCTGCCAATTTGTCACTTGAGCAAGACAGGAAGAAAGTAGATGGGATGGCGAAGAAGCTGGAGAGTAGGGCCTAGATGTCTGTAAAAAGGGGAATTAAAAGAGGATTTCATCAATGATGGCACTAGAAGGAAAATGGACACTTTTGTCCAAGTCAGCTTTAAGCTAGGCAGAGGACCTTCTCGATAGTGGTGCCCACCCTGTGGAACACCCTCCCATCAGATGTCAAGGAAATAAACAACTATCTGACTTTTAGAAGACATCTGAAGGCAGCCCTGCTTAGGGAAGTTTTTAATGTTTGATGTTGTATTGTGCTTTTAATTCTGTTGGGAGCTGCCCAGCCAGATGGGTGGGGCATAAATAATAAGTAATAAATTATTATTATTATTATTATTATTATTATTATTATTATTATTATTATTATCATTATCTGACTTGGAGGTGCTGGGGACTGAACCTGGGATTTTCTGCATGCAGAACGGATGCCCTAACCACTGGGCTACAGCGTGTCAGTATATACTGACAAGCAGGGTTCTGGGAAAGGTTGCCAAGTGGCAAAGCTTCTCATGGCCCAGGAAAAAAAGCATTTCTCCCACCTACTAATATTCACAGTTAAAGGCACAGGAACTGGGATTGGTATATGAAAGACAGCAACCCGAGTTCTGGGGAAGAATGAATAAGAAATTATTTGTATTTGGGGGAAAGGCAACGTGATTGTTGTAGCTAATGCTGCTTAGATTGTAGACAGAGCCTCCCACCCGAGTTGAGAGGACGTATTCCAGAGGGGGACATTTGAGTATCTCTTGCAAAACACACATGCATATAACAAGAGTATTGCGGCACCTGGAAGACAGATTAAAAGATTTATTGTAGAAAGTGCTTTTGTGAATAAAAGCTTGTATAAATGAAGCGTTGCATTACACACACACACATACACACACACACACACACACACACACACACACACACACAGAGCAAAAGGCAGCAAAAGGCAAATGGTACGAGGCGTGCTATTTCTCTCCAGAGTTGGTGACGAGGTTGATCAGGATATACTGGTAGACTTGCCAGAGATAAACAAGGACATGGACTCCCAGTTGTTCCACAACAGCCATCTGGTTGGCCATTGTAAGAACAAGATGCTAGACTAGATTGGCCACTGCTCTGATCCAGCTGGCTGTTTTCTTGGACTGCCTCTATTAATTGTTGTTGTTGTTGTTTAGTCGTTTAGTCATGTCCGACTCTTCATGACCCCATGGACCAGAGCACGCCAGGCACTCCTGTCTTCCACTGCCTCCCACAGTTTGGTCAAACTCATGCTGGTAGCGTCGAGAACACTATCCAACCATCTCGTCCTCTGTCGTCCCCTTCTCCTTGTGCCCTCCATCTTTCCCAACATCAGGGTCTTTTCCAGGGAGTCTTCTCTTCTCATGAGGTGGTCAAAGTATTGGAGCCGCAGCTTCAGGATCTGTCCTTCCAGTGAGCACTCAGGGCTGATTTCCTTGAGAATGGATAGGTTTGATCTTCTTGCAGTCCATGGGACTCTTAAGAATCTCCTCCAGCACCATAATTCAAAAGTATAAATTCTTAGGCGATCAGCCTTCTTTATGGTCCAGCTCTCACTTCCATACATCACTACTGGGAAAACCATAGCTTTAACTATACGGACCTTCCTCTATTAATATAGACATTTAAAACAGTGTTGATGGAATATCCTTATTGTCAAGGTCAAGTGGCTATGGATTTTCGTTGCTCTTTTTGTTTTAAAGTTATTGTGTTTCTTCTGTTAAAATTGCTGGCATTGCTACAAGAGAAAGGTTCTTTTTTTCCCTTCTAAATTATGCAGCTGTGATGAAGAACGCTCAGGGTATAACGGCCTTGTGCTCAGTTCTGGAACTGAAAGCAAATTCCTGGGCTGAGCATGTGCTCAGAGGCCCTGTCCTTTTGTTCTGAGAGTGTTTTGCATCCAGTTTGCGGGTCTCGGAGTTTGAAGAAAAAGTCAAAATTGATGCTGGAAGCTTGCTCCTCCCTGATCTATGCAAAGGGCAGCCACATGCAATATAGGTCCATCCTCAACAGCAATAATTTGGCATTATGATTTACGTTAACTGGGCTGGATAGGGCTCAGCAGAGTCAGGAATCATCACCGAATGTAGAGGTGGCACAAGAAATACGGTGATTATAGAAGTACTGGACTCTATAATCCAGGTCCTTATAAAGTCACTCTCAGTCTAGCCAATGACATTGCAGCATTGCTGTGAGGATAAAAGTGGGAGGAAGGATAACCGTGAATGCCACCCTTGAGCTCCTTGGAGGAAAAGTGAGGTTTAAATGTAATAATAAAACAAAGAAGACTTACAAATAGCTGCAAAAAAGCCGGGTTGGGTATGGCTCAATTTTTTTAAAAAATAAGGGCTGTTTCAGAAGTAATGGATCCTTTGAGGGTCCATTTTGAGTTATCCTTGCTAGTCACTGACAATAGAAACAGTCTCCGTGTACAAAAGGCTTCCTTCTCTGTTCCCATCTGCAGTTAGATTGCCTCTCTTGCTGTTTTCATCTTATTCCTGTTGGCTGCTGCTTTTTCTCAACCCTCTCCCACTGTCTTACAGCAAATCTCTGAATGAGGAGGCGAATAGGAAGCTGTTTGGGAAATGCAATCAGAGCCACGGGCATAACTACAAAGGTAAGAGCAGTGAGCCTTTCTAGCATTGATGATGATGATGGTGATGATACGTACTGCCTCCATGTAAAGACTGGAGCAAATTCTTCTACAGGCAAACAGGGGAAGGGGAGGAGTGATAAGCTTTGAAAGGCATTCCTCTTTCTGGTGGGAAGAGACCCTGTTCAGTGTTTTTCCTGCTGGAATCCGAATGGAGATTTTTCTCACCAGGGGCTTAGAATCCAGCAGTGTGTACTCAGCTTCAGTTGGCAAAATTGAGTGGTCAAATTCCCCAGGACTGTGCCTCTTTGGGGTTGCACACTTGAATGCTCTTCTGTTGGGGAAGAGGGGAGAGCTTGCATGAGGAAATGTAGCAGCACATCAGGCTAGTTCTCTCTGACGTGCTCATTTTCAATGTTTTCTGGAGGTGGGCCAGCGCTAAAGCATGCAAGTGGGAGAGCGTTACCACTTCCCCCACCCTCATACCTGTATTTTCCCTCATTGCAGAGATTATGTGTTTCAGCAAGAGACGTGCTTTACCCAACTCTTTGCTACCACCTTGTGGTACTGAATTGGGTCTGCAATTAATGCTAACAACTTCCCTCTCTCACAGTTTCTTCTTTCTCCTTTGCAGTGACAGTGACCATATGTGGAAAGGTAGGGCATTTTCCTTTTGTTGCTCTTTATTTTGAAAACAGGTTTTGTGCTTTTACCAAGAGTCTGAGATTCTCAGCAGCACTTGAGATATGCTGCTGCCATGTTTCAATTCACCACTGACTCCTGTGGGATCGGATCCCTTGACTAGAGGCCGCCTTGCAGGATCAGAACCAGTTCCATCCAGCTCAGCCGTCTGTTTCCAACCATTTGACCACCCCAGTGCCTTATAGGTCACATATAAGCAGAGCACAATGACCATGTCTTTCCCCTGTTGTTTGTCCCTAGTACCTGATATTTAGAGATAGACTGCATCTGCAAATGGAGGTTCCATTTTAAGCCAATAGCCATTGATAAATCTCTTCTCCGTGCATTTATCCAATCATAACCTCTTGCGATAGTTCCTAGCATTGGCCCCCCCCCCCACTACTGTTGTTAATAGTATTATCATAGTAGTAGTATTCAAGAGCAGTTCTAAGTCCTGTCCTTTGAACACTCCAAGGGTTAAAAAATAAAATTTTTATTATTGACGTCATTTTTAGTAAAAAAAAAAAAAAAATGTACTTGTATGTACAGCACCAGAAATTCTGAATATTAAATGATAAATAAATACCTGGTATAAAATCATCACCATTATTACTATTGCTATTATTTAACTTGTCTTACAGATTGACCCCATCAGTGGAATGTTCATGAATATTTACAAGCTTCAGGAATATATGAAGGTAATTCCAGAGTTATGAACCTCAGAGGCAAAGTTTAGAACACGGGTCAGCAAACTACGGACCGTGGGCCAGATCAGGCCCAATTGCCCTCAGGATCCGGCCCACGGACATTCCATGGATCGGCAATTCTGTTTGTTAATTTTTTCCCTGTTTTTCCCCCAGTGCCGCCATTTTGTTTTCAGCGCCATCCCCCCCCCACCTCTCACACACCGCGGCGCCTCCTCCCTCCCTCTCCCCACCCTTCTCCCCGTTCTGCATAGTGGAGGAAGGGGGCTGGGCTGGGTTGAGCGCCATTTTGGGCAGTGCCTCTCCAAAGTCAGCCAGCCTTCTCAGGCTATTCATCCCGCCGCCGCCGCCAGCCTCTGCCGCTCGCAAGGGCAGGCACAGGAGACACAGTTGACAGCGCACAGTGCCACGAGCGGCAGAGGTTGGTGACAGCAGTGGCGGGACAAGCGGCTTTGCAGCAGCATAGGTAGGCAGGGGGAGGGGAGGGGGAATGAGAGAAGCCCCCTCCGCTGCGTTTACTTCTGGGGGACGGTGAACCGGCCCCCTCCAAAAAAAGTTTGCTGACTCCTGGTTTAGAACTTCATAATCCCTGTTCCCAACCAGATCTTTGCTCTTATTTTCAGGAAGCCATTATGGATCCGCTCGACCACAAGAACCTTGACCAGGATGTTGATTTTTTTGCCAGCGTTGCAAGGTGGGTAGCTGTTAAGTTTGTGTGCAGACTCCACTGCCCACATTTGTAAAGAGTGCAGGAGACTTGCATCCATATACAATGTCAGATGTGGGTCATGGTCCTGGTTTTGGGGAAACAGCCTCATTGGACCCACAGGCTAGAGGTGCCTCCTCCCCAAGCTGCTTTGTAGAGACCTAGCAGGGATGGCTATGAGGGCAAAACAAACAGCCACAGACAGAACAACTTAATGCTGTTACTCTAGAAACAAGTTGCTCAGACCAAAGGACCAGGCCAGAGGTTTCCATTTTATAGGACCACTGGGAATCCGATTGGCTCCTTTATGTCACATGGCTGGAAAGCCACCTGCTGGTCAGCTGCATAAGTGACCCTCAAGTACAGCAAAAAGCAGGCTGGTTGCTCCCTCTTCCAGAAAGCTGGCACAGAGGTGCATAGACCATGCCTGGCTTGTGTAAGTTTGTCACAGCCTGAGGTTTGAGAGAAGATCCACACCATACATATATATAACCCACAACTGTCCTGGATAAACCAGGAAAACCATTTTGGGCACCATGCTCTCCCGCAGTTTCGGGTCGTGATCTCACACGGCTCCCCCAAATTCCCAATTTTGTCCACCGTGCTTGGAAAAAGCCTTCTTGTGCAGGTCATGTGAGTGCGGCCTGGAAGATGGTGGCCCCGTTTTTCCCCACTTCCCCAAAAGAATCATGGGAGCTGTAGTTTTCCCATGCACAGAGAGAGCTACAATTCCCAGTACATTTCACAAACAATAGTTCCCAGGATTCTCTGGGGAAAGAAGCCATGTTCTTTAAATGTGTGTTTAAATATTTGGAGTGGGTCTGCCATGAGACATCCTGTGCCTTATCCAGACTAAAGTTACATCAGAGTAGAATATACACAGATTTGATTTGAAGTCATGGGCGAGAAGCAACAGGGGTAAAGAAAGGCAGGTTTGAAGGCAGCGCTACCTTTATGCAGAAAAACCTATACTGTGGAGTCTCTTCCTTTTCCATATCAACCTCTCTGCTCTTCCTCCAGCACAACAGAGAACTTAGCCGTGTACATATGGAACAACCTTGAAAAAATCCTACCAAATGGATGCCTGCACAAAGTCAAGGTCTATGAATCCGACAGAAATTTTATCGTATACAAGGGGGACTAAAAATCCACAAGGAACAGGGGGCGGGGGTTGGCTAGGAGAGTTATTCTCCCATATATTGTATTAACACTCATTGTTGATTTAATGTGACAAACCCCTTCTCAGAACATTTGCAAACTATTCTGTATCTACAGTGAAGAGATGCCTCCAGGGCCTTTTACTGCAGTATTGCAGCTTTGTTTAATCTGTTGGTTAAAAAGATCTGCAAAAGCCATGTTGTGTCATGTGTGTAACCTCATTCTTCATCACAGCATTATCCAGCAAGGGGATAGTCCATTACATTAAGATAGTTCACATGCGTAAAGGCTGGCTGCTGAATATAAGACTGGCTCCGTTGCAAAGCTCTGGGTGCGAAGAGATGCAAGAATCCTGGGTTGAAGCCAATGCTGGTCCTACTCAGAGTCAACCCATTGAAGCTAATGGGCATGGCTGAGGACTCATCTAGACTTCTGCTTGTCCTGGCACTTCCCCCTACGGAAACCCAATCTTTACCGCTAAAGTGGAGCAAACGTCAACAACCAGGGTTTCTGCAGACTGACATTTGCTCTGATTCAGTGCTAAAGAGCAGGTTTTCCCAGGGAAAGTGGTCGAGCCAATGGAAAACTGGTCAGACCAAGAAAGCATGGGACAAGCAGGAAAAAAGCATGGGACAAGCAGAAGTATGGATGAACCCCGAGTTTCACTAAATCCAACAGGCCTGCTTTAAGAAGGACTAGCATTGGATATAATCTTCTGCTTCTGCAAGTGGACCACATGCAAAAGGCTGTCAGGTGGGGCTTCTCTGATGACCAAGTGATGGATCCCATACAGCTTTATATCCCAACAGCGATTGTGTTATCCTTACAAAGCCAGCTCATAATCCGACTGCTAATCATCCTCCGTTAAGATGCATCACCCTACATAAGGTTAAATGGGCAATTTCATAATGCCGGGATTGTTAGCACAATACATTCAGCCCAAGCTGCTGAGCTGAGGTTTTAGTGAATGAACCAAAGGAAAAAATAACATCAATCATTTCTAGGGCTGTGAAGCTTATGAACAGTGGGTTATGGGGGGCCGGGGAGATCGTCTATCAGGGAAACAGTTCAGTTTGCTTAATGCCCAAAAGGCATTTCCAACCCAGAATTTTTGCATGTGAATACATGAAAAGCATTCCCGAGAATCTAGGGAACTGTCGTTCACCCTTCACAGCACTGCAGTTCCCAGAATCTGTAACAAACTACATTTCTCAGGATTCTTGGGGAGGTGCTTTAAATGCATGGTGTATACGCAGCCAGTGTCTTACCATGCACAATGCCATTAGCAACATGACTGGAAAAGAGAGAAGAAACAGGTGTATGTGCAAACTGACCCATATTTGAGTGGCAGCTCCAAAAGGAGTTCAGTATCCATCCTCAGAGGTCTGAAAACACCCTGCTGAACACACCACAGAAAACCAACTGTGGGATCAACGCTGGAGGTGTGGAACCTGGAAGATACACTTGAGAAAACACGCCCGGCCCTTCCATCCTTATGCATGTCAGATTTGGCACTCCTGCTCCAAAAGTACACCTCCAAAATCAGGCAAGCAGAACCACAGCCGCTGCTGCACCGCATCGACTTATTCCAGGTTCTAGGTGGTACACATAACATCAGAGTAAACACAGTCCCCAGCAGGTGTCTGATTGCACAAATTGGTCTTCGCTGCATTTCCGTCAGCGCAGAGTGCACTGCAGGGTCTGCTCCCCACTGTGAGGCACACACAGAATTAAATTGCTAATGGAGACGAATTTACAACAATCACTTGTTAAGTCCATAAAACAGAGAGTCCACATACTCTCGATTACTAATCACTGGTCATAATAAAAGCATGGCCAAATTCTGGATTGTTGTTGTTTTCAATGAACAACACGCTACCTTTTAAAAACTAAAACCAGGGAAAAATGATGACTTTTCCCTATCACAGCCACCCTGCCAAGACCATTGTTCCCCCACTACCATCACACATTTTACAGATGGAAGACTGGTGCTCAGTGAGAATGCCTAGCCCAAAGCCACTCCATAAATCCAGGGCAGAGGCTGGAATTGGACCCAAGGACAACTCTTAACATGCAGCCAGGGCCAAACAGATTTAGGGGGCTGGGATGGGGCAGGACAGCAGGCAGGCCATTTGCCCTGGGTCTCCAGCTCAAAGAGAGTTGGGGAACCTTTTTCAGACCAAGGGTCTCATTCCCTTCTGGGGGGCACATGGCAGTGGTGACTGTGAGCAGGGTCAGAGGCAAAGCAGAGCATCAGATGCAAAGGATACCTTCATACAGTAGACTACTTCCTACACACACACACCCCTACCTCTATAAAGGAACAGCTCATCCCATTTTGCCACCTGGGGCAAAATGGGGAGGTCCCGCTGACACCACTGCCTTGATTACTGGAGTCACATGGCTGTGGCTTCTGGGTTCTGGTGAAGTCCATGTGATCTCACCGGAAGCCACAGCCATTTCTTGCTTCTCCAGCAGCAGGGGCAGTTGCCTCAGTCCGCCTCATGAGTGGGCCGGCCCTGCATCTATACTCCATCCAGAGAAGCAAAAGGTATTATCAAGAGTTCAATGGCATGTTTCAACCAGACACAAGGAGGGTGTGAGTCAGAGCCAGCAGGGGGTGCTGTGAGGCTCAAATGCTGCTCTGAGCAACTTTTGGGGGAAGGGATACTAACACGCCAAGGAAGCAAATGCCATACCTTGCACCCCTGCAGAGACTTCTGGTGTTCATTTCCATAGTGCAGTGATCATTATGCATGGCACAGGAGAACAGGCCTCTTTCTTAAGGGGTTTCTTGTCTAAAATTCAGGACAGGGAAGAGAACAGAGAGAGGAGGGAAATAGAAGCAGGGATAATTCAGGGAAGAACATGTATTCGTTTCACTAGTGTGCATTTGTTCCACTGGCTGTGGCACTTTCCTTCAAACACAGTGCTTTGCAATGGGAGTCCTCAGTTCACACCCAGAGATGCGAGGATCAATGGAGTGGCAACACCACCAATCAACTTCCAAACCACAGTCCCACACAAGACAGGCCTTGTTTCAGCTGAGAGCTCTGGGGTACCACAAGCAAACCCCTATGAGTCAGACCTTTTAGTTTGTAAGAGGTGCAGGGTGAGAATGGCCAGGGTGGCGGTGGCTTTTTCTGCTCAAGACGGCAACAATGCCCAATCTTGCCAACTTCTGCAACCAGCACCACTTGACTAGCTTTCAAAGAGCTTTCAAAGAGTTCCAGGGTGCCCAGTTTCCTGCTGGACTGTTGCGTACAACCACAACCACATACACAGCATCCAAACAAGGGATGTTTTGCCACACCCCAAATTCCCCACCCTGGCACCTGACGGTTTGCATGAGTGTAACAGCTTGTCATTTATCCCCAGAATTCAACAGTCAGGTGTGCATCCATTGAGCCAATAGCTCAATAGTATAGTAGAGTAGAGTCATCTGTCCACCAAGTGCCTTAATCCTTCCCCCCTCCAACATAATCATTCCACCTTTTGCGACTGCTCCCAATTTTCTCTTTACCGTAGGAAGAGACGTGGAGAATCAAAATCCATTAACAAATCAACATTTAATGACTGTTGGTCAGGAGAATCACACAGTGGAAGCAGCACACAACGTAAGTAGCTTTTATAGAGCATTTATATGGTTACATTACCTCTGTGGTCCTTTCAACAACCCTGCAAGGAAGGGGGAAATGGTTATTTCCAGTGGTTTTTTTCCTAGGGGTACTAAAGGGAACGCAGTATCAGCACCTTCCCCCAACCCCCAATGTTAAAAGTGTGGCACTTACTGGAACAACTTCATGGTGAGTACCAGCACTTAAAAAAGAAAGAAAAGAGCACTGGTTATTCCCATATCCCAAGAGTGACACTCAAAAGTGTGGTTTGCTGAGAGCTACCATTTGAGGCTGTGTATACACTAACCCATTTGAAGTGCAAAAGTGTAGTTTTTCTGAGGCTGGAATTGTTCACACTCATCTACAACATGCTGCTTTCAGTGTAGATCAATTCCACATACTGCCATGCACAAGGGTGGCTGTGGTTACTTGATACTTTGAAAAACTTCCCTTGGACTTTCTTCACCGCCTCTATTGAATCTGCAGAAAACAGCAGCAGGAGACTTTTTCAGGTGGCTCGCAATTTAGCGGAACCACCTGCTACATCGGGGCCCAGTACAGGCCACATGATCTCCTGCAATGATTTTGCAAAGTTTTTTGCAGATAAAGTCAGTCAGATTCGGGAAGAGGTAGACTCCACCATGGGAGCAGGGCCGGGGCAGGAGAGTGCTAGAGTCCTGTCTAGTCAAGTTGCGTGGGATCAATTCCAATCTGTTACCTCCGAGGATGTGGACAGACTGCTTGGACGAGTGAAACCAACCACCTGTCTCCTTGATCCTTGCCCATCCTGGCTTATAAAAGCTAGCCGGGAAGGGCTGGGCGATGGGCTTCGTGGGGTGGTGAATGCTTCTGTGAGGGAGCCTTCCCAGACCCACTAAAAGAGGTTATCAAACCGCTTCTTAAAAAACCATCTTTAGATGCTGCCAACATGGTCAACTATCGCCCAGTCTCAAATCTTCCATTCTTGGGCAAGGTGATTGAGCATGTTGTTGCTGAAAAACTCCAGGCATGCCTGGAAGAAGTGGACCATTTGGATCCCTTCCAGTCGGGATTCAGGCCTCATCATGGGACTGAAACTGCCTTGGTCGCACTGGTTGATGATCTCCAGTGGGCTAGGGAAAAAGGTGAGAGCCGTTTGTTAGTTCTGCTGGATCTCTCAGCAGCTTTTGACACCATCGACCATAACATCCTTCTGGACTGTCTAGAGGGGCTGGGAGCTCGGGGCACTGTTATACAGTGGTTCCGCTCCTTCCTCCTGGGTCGTGTTCAGAAAGTGGGGGAGGGGTGAGTGTTCAGACCCCTGGGCTCTCACTTGTGGGGTGCCTCAGGGTTCTGTCCTCTCCCCCATGCTTTTCAACATCTACATGCAGCCGCTGAGAGAGATCATCAGGGGGTTTGGGCTGGGTGTTCATCAGTATGCGGATGATACCCAGCTCTACCTTTCTTTCAAATCAGAACCAGTTAAGGCGGTGAAGGTCCTGTGTGCGTGTCTGGAGGCAGTTGGAGGATGGATGGCGGCTAACAGATTGAGGTTGAATCCTGACAAGACAGAAGTACTGTTTTGGGGGGGACAGGAGGCGGGTGGGTGTGGAGGACTCCCTGGTCCTGAATGGGGTAACTGTGCCCCTGAAGGACCAGGTGCGCAGCCTGGGGGTCATTTTGGACTCACAGCTGTCCATGGAGGCACAGGTCAATTCTGTCTAGGGCAGCTGTTTATCATCTGGTACGCAGGCTGAGACCCTACCTGCCCGTGGACTGTCTCGCCAGAGTGGTGCATGCTCTTGTTATCTCTTACTTGGACTACTGCAATGCGCTCTATGTGGGGCTACCTTTGAAGGTGACCTGGAAACTACAACTAATCCAGAATGCGGCAGCTAGACTGGTGACTAGCTGGGAGCGGCAGAAGATGATGATGATGATGATTATTATTATTATCCTCCCTGCACAAGCCCCAATGAATGAAGAGAATGGTGACAGCAATCTTTGTATACACCCATCCACGATATCATTGGGTGGGTGTAGCTGCCCTGCTCCAAACACACACATATCTGGGACCACCTACATGTTTTCAAATGGACACACTGCAGGGTAATGCAGACTCAGTCTGCAACGACCTTTTATTTTTGGAGTAAAACCAGTTTTCTCAATTAGTGTTTTTCAGGGGCAAAAAAAATATGCATCAGAGGTCGATTGTGTGTGGACTACGTAGAAAAACCAAGCGCTCGGTCTGCATCAATTTGAGAAGTGGTGTGTGAACATAGCCTAAAATCATGGCAGACATAAGATCTGAACTGGGGACCCTGATAGGAGTAAAGGGAAAAGTCCATGGCCAACTCAATGGGAGAGGACATGCTTTCTATGTAGGTCCCAAGTTTAATCCATGGGATCTCCAGCTATCAATAAGGCCCCCTGAGCTGCACTAGGGAGCTCCCATTGGGGAACAGCCTGGAGCAGCCGATCCCACTGAGGATCTCTATCAGTGCTAATCAGCTGTCAGCGAGCCCCACTTGGCAAGGAGCAATTGGGAGCTCATATTAAGTACCCCAATTGTTCCTCTAGAGTCAAGTCCTTAACTGCCACACACATGGTGCCACATATTCCATCAGATGGGGGGAGGATGCCTCTGATTTGGGGGAAATGGCCTTGCAGGCCAAACATGGGATCTGTTCCAGGTCTAATGAGGCCTACCACTGAGAAAATGGGATCAGTGAAACACCTTCTCTGCCTTAGACCATGAAAAGCTGCTGCCAGATGGAATACAGTGGTACCTCTGGTTGTGAACGTGATCCGTTCTGGAGGCCCGTTCGCAACATGAAAAGAACGAAACCCACAGTGGCACATCTGCGCATGCGCGGGTTGCAATTCGCCGCTTCTGTGCATGACATCATTTTGTGTGCATGCGCGAGCAGCGAAACCCGGAAGTAACCCCTTCCAGTACTTCCGGGTCGCTGCGGGACATAACCTGAAAGAACGTAACATGAAGAGGACGTAACATGAGGTATGACTGTAAGTACTCAGGATCTTGAATTGGTGTGACTCTTCTCTTGTGCCATGTAAATGGAAACAGATACAAAAGGGCAGAGAAGCTACATCTTTCTCGCTATCTAGAAAAATAGAGGACACTTTGACACATCAAGACAGCAACTAATTCCAACAGCACAGAACTGCACAAAAGATTCACTTCCTTCACAAAAGCCTTGCTGTCTTTCTGTTATAGCATATCTTTAACAAATAAGATACATTCTAGATTTCTCATGGCTACACTTAGCAGATAAAGCTTATTAATCCTCCAGTTGATTGGGTTCTTTCACCAGCACTAGATCAAAGGCATCAAGACAAAGGCATCTTCATTTCTCCAGAACAGTCCCCTCTCCCTTGTAAACAACAATGTTCTTGTCTGTTTCATACACTTTGACTTTATAAAGAGTCCCCTTAGGAAGGTGCTTCTGGAGGTTTTCCCAGATGTACACAGCAACATTCTCTGTAGTGCTGCAAGAAAGAACAGTGAGTTAGCCATTCTGCCCTTCTAGTTAGATTTCTGTCATCTTCACAGACACTCGGGACATGCCTACACCAGAGGGAGAAGCTGCTGTGGATCACTGCACAACGATCTACAAGAATCCTTTATGGATGTACCCTTGATGTCCACCCCTGTGCTTCTTTGAGTATTTTCACCGATTCACTTTTGAGTTGCATAAGCTTAGAAAGTTTTTTGCACTCATCCAAAACAGATTATCTGGGCGTTTGCATTAGAATATACTGCTGAGGAAGGTTTGAAGTCTAACAAGAGTACGGAGTTGGAAAGGGCCACAAGCATTGCATACACAGATTTCCCACCCAATGGGACATGCACAAAAGAATGGCAAGTGACATTAATCTGCCTATATAGTGTAAAAAAAAAAGGTCACAAGATCCTTGAGCTGGTGGGGGCCTTGGAAGTCTTCTGGTCCAATCTCTGCTCAGTGAAAGGAATCCATAGAACAAGCCTTCCCTGTGCCCCCCCCCCAAACAGTTGGATGTCCAGGCTCTATTTAAAGACTTCTAGCTACATAAAATGTCCCATAAAATTACCACTGTTGACCTCCTCAAGAAGCTTCTCCTAATGATCGGCCAAAACCTGCCCTCTCTTGTGCAACAGCCATTAGATCTAGTCCTTCCCTCTTTGCGACAACTCCTTCAGGAATCTGAAGAGGGCTGTGACGTCCCTCTGGCCCCCAGTCTTCTCTTATCCAAGCTAAACCTTCTTAGCTCCTTCAATTTTTCCTCATAGGGCATATTCTCCATATCGCTGATCCTCTATGTTGCCCTCCTCTGAACCATTTCCAGCTTGTCCAGACGCTGCTTAAGGTGCATCACCCACAACTAGACACAATATTCCAGATTATGCCTAATTAGTTCAGCCTAATTATGCCTAATTAGTAGAGCTGTTACTTCTTGTGACTTGGAAACTACGATTCTGTTAATGCAGCCTGAAATTGCATGAGCCTTTTAGACAGGAGCACCACACTGCTAACACATGTCCAGCTTGAGAGCAACTACAATCCCATGATCCTTTTCACACATGTGACTGGCCCAAGGCCACAGTGAGATTCATGGCTGAGTGGGGATTAAATAAATTAAATTAAATTTAGATTTAAATAAATAAAATATTACTGCCAAGCCAGGTATCCCCTCTATACCTATGCAAAATTTCATTTTGGTTGTTTTGGCCCAATTACCATTTGGTCTAGGCCATTTTTAATTGTTGTTTAATTGCCATTTTTAATCTGTTGTTGTCCTCTGACATGTTAGCAATCCCATTCCAGTATCGTGTCATCTGCAAGTAAGATAAGGATCCCACCCAACCCCTATCAATCTAAGCAACTGAAAATAAAAAAAATATGGAGTCCCAGGATTAGGACAGAGCTTTGTGGCACCTGAATTGAACCCTCCCTCCTGTTTGATGAAGACCATGGATAAACACTCTCTTGAGTATGGTTCTCCAACCCGCTGCAAACCCAGCTGACCACATTATCACTTACCTAGATATGGGACATATGGTGCCCTCCATTATTATTATTTATTATTATTTATTGAATTTATATACCGCCCTATACCCGGGGGTCTCAGGGTGGTTCACAGAATAAAATCAAGATATAAAACCACAAAATACGTAATAAAAATAAAAACAACAACCCAATAGCCCCCCCCCCAAAAAAACCACATTTTAAAAGGGCATAGGATGTAAATCAGATCAACCAAAGGCCTGGTTAAAAAGGAACATTTTTGCTTGGCGACTAAAGGTGTATAATGAAGGCGCCAGGCGAACATCCCTGGGGAGAGCATTCCATAGATGGGGAGCCACTGCAGAGAAGGCCCGTTCTCGTGTTGCCACCCTCCAGACCTCTCAAGGAGGGGGCACACGAAGAAGGGCCTCAGAAGATGATCTCAGGGTCTGGGTATGTGCAAATGGAAAGAGACGGTCCTGAGCCGTTTAGGTACTGCTCCAGGGACTGCTAAACCACAACTGCCATCATCCCTGACCATGTTGGAGGGTCACAGATTGCCAACCCCTGATCAAGACAGTATTGAACATGCCTGCTACCCAAAATATCACAGAGGACTTTGTCAAATGAACTCAAAATTCAATTAGGTCCACAGTATTCCCACAATTCAATGATAAAAAAGCAAAAAAGGACTTGCTGTGTAAGAGGAACTCAACAGCCCCAGTTCATAATGAGAGGCAGAAAGCTCCCCTACCTTACGACTTCAGCAAAGTAGGGAACATCTTTATCCAGATTCTTGTGATCAAGAGGCTCCATGATAGCTTCCTAAGGATAGAGAGGAAAGGAGGTTAAACAGTTATGTCCATGTCTAGTGCGGCATAGTAGTGTTAGACTAAGACCTGGAAGGCCAGGGTTGAAATCCCCACTCAGCCAGGAAGCTCACTGAATGACGTTGGGGCAATCACCGTCTCTCAGCCTCGCCTGCCTCACAGGGTTGTTCTGAGGATAAAACCTAAGACACCGTAAGCTCCCTGGAAAAAGGGAGTAATAAAAATAAATGATAAATAAAACGTAAATAAGAATGCTGTTGGTTCTTATTACAGGTCTGCAATGATGCATAACTGTTTCAACGGGCCGTTTCTTCTTAGGTTGTAGCAAAGCGGGAGATGAATAGTTCACTGCTTGGATTATAAGGTGTATCACTGATTGATCTGGAGGAATTTCCTCCTTTTCCAGATCGTGAAAGACAAGCAACTGCTCTGCTCTCTCTCCCCCGCCCTCTGGCCTTAGTTTAGGAGGACTGATGCATCCCTTGCCTCTTTTCCTCTACCTGTCTGAAGGAAAATGCAAAAGCTTTCAGGTTGTGTTCATTGCTCTCCCAGTCATGTTTCTCTCCTGCATCAGCCTCCTGCCCCCACAACCCACTATTCCCTGCAGCATACACTGGGCTGGGGGCTGGAGGAGTACTGTAGACAACGTTTCTACTATAAAAAATAGGGCATTATTACCTCCATGTAGTCTTTCAGATCTGTGAGGTTGATCACCATCCCAGTAGTAGGATCAATCTACAAAACAAGGACAGAGCTTGAACCAGATGCCAAAGGAGAACAGAGAGTGCTGGACCAGATGGACTTTTCTTATGTTCTTAAGCCTGACGAGAAGCAAATAGCTATGTTTTCCATAACATAAACAGCAGAGATATTTGCCTATCGGTGACTACCTCTAAGTCTTAGTCCAAAGAAAGGCACACAACTTGGTATCCGAAATCTCATGCTGCTAAACCGCTCCTCTCATAGCCCCTGTTCAAAACTCAGCAGCAACAGAAGGCCTTGCCACTCTGTTGAGAGCCAAAATGTAAGATTTCTGAAGCTCACAGCTTGCCAAGTACACTGGACTTTGGTCTGGTGCAATGGGTGAGTGAACAGAGAGCTCTGCATTATGAGATTTGCTAGGACTTTGTAGCCACGATCTGCAAGCAACATCACAGCACCCTCAACAGCAGCAATAAATCAAGGAAGGCTCTCTGGAATTTCTGGTGCTGGACAGAAGTTTCTTCTGTTCAAGTTTGTTATCACAAAGCTTGTTGTTGAAATCAAAACTAGGAAAGGGTACAGGGCAGGGAAGAGAAGAGAAGAGAAGAGAAGAGAAATTGTTTCAAAGGAATGACTCTTCTTTTGCTTTAGGAAGTTCTCCTTCCTACAAGTCACAGGCTAGATCTATCCAAGACAGCAGCATCAGTATTTTACTCTCTAAAACTTGACATCTCTCAGATAAAAGACGTTTTATCTGATTCCCAGTACAACTGGATCTAAGCCATCAAATCATTTTTTTCCTGGGCATTTTTTAGGTAATAAGATCTCGTAAGAAAAAGACAGTATGATCTGGGGAATGTTTGGAGCTTTGTGCCCCTTGTAACTCTTCAGAACCCCTAACAAGGAACTCTCTATACCGATCCAGGCCATTGGCCCACTGAGCCCCATAGTCTACTCTGGTAGACAGAGTTCCAAGCACGGGGCTTTCCCACCACTGGCTACCTAAAACCTTTCAGCTGGAGATGTGGGAGTGTTGAACCTGGGAATTTCTGTGTGCAAAGCAGGGGAAGGACAGTAGCTCAGTGATAAAGCATCTGCTTTGCATGCAGAAGGTCCCAGGTTCAATTCTGGGCATCTCTAGGTAGGGCTGGGACAAACTCCATGTCTGAAACCCTGCAGAGCTGCTGACAGTCAGTGTAGACAATACTGAGCTAGATGGAAAAATGGTTTGACTCAAGACAGGTTTCTATGTTCTGCTACTGAACACTGGCATAATCTGGACCATTTTGCCTTCACCTCTCCATGACAATAACCACCACAGCACCAGTTTCATATATCTGAGTAAGAAAAAACAACTGCAGGCATTGCAAGGTAAAGTATACATGAAAGCAGCCTTCTGAGTGCTGAGATAATCCTAAAACTTCACTTGGGCATGATGCCCAGTCCCCATGGTGAGTTCTGAGGTCAGAGGGTGACGCACCACACCTTGGAAGAAAGGAAGAAAATCCTGGATGTACAAGACAAACAGTTTTGTGCCTTGGAAATTTTGGAAATTCAAAATTATGACTGAGTCTGTCAGAGGGAATATGTTTCTGAACACTAATTGCTGAGGATTGTGGGTAGGGAGAATGCTGTTGCTCTGAGGGCCTTCTTGCAGGTTCCCCGTAACAGGCATCTTGGTGGCCTCTGTGAGAACAGAATGCTTTGGCCTGATCCTTCAGGGATCTGTGTATGTTCTTATGAGTCACTCCCACAATATGAAGGAAATCCCTTTTTCTGCCCTCACGACTAGCACTCACTGAGAATAGCTTCCTCTTTCTAGGCTGAAATCCAAAAGGCACAATATGGGCTGTGACTCACCAAAATGTTGCAAAATAAAGACTGGATAAAACCCAGGTTGGTTGTTATCTAGAATCTAAAAAATGGCACATTGGTGCCAAACAATCTGAAATGTACTTCAAAACCCTTGAAAAGTTTACACTTACCTCTCCGTGTACAGTTACTTCCACTGGGGAGGGGAAGCAGAAAGAGAAAAAAAATATGAAGTCACAGTGAGTTTCAAATCAATTATGATGACATACATAGAGATACTCATCAAGTTCAGCCAAAAGTTTTCAAAAAAGAACCCTTTTTCCCTACATCTTCGCTTTCAAAATACCGGTAACACCTCTGATTTTCTGCCACAAAGAGGCACTATTATATGGAAAAGCCATTTCAGACACTTCTCCTCTGTTGAATTTAACTAGCAATACAAGAGCATAACGATCAATTCTGCATTTACCTAACTGTGTTTTTGCAAGCACCCAGTTTCCACAACTTTTCTGAGTACTCAAAACAAATGCTTGCAAAACAAAACAAAAAAACCCCACACAAATACTCAGAATAATGAGGACTGCTCCTGGTAAAAAAACTGGTGTTGAGAGAAAAAGCCCACCCTATGGGGGGGGGGGGGAGAGTGTCCATTATGGCAAAAGGATGTCCTGTGGTGGATGGACTGCTGCTCCCCAGAAGCAGCCTTCCAAATATTCCTCCCCACCTCCCACATGCAAACCAACAGGGAGAACATACATCAGTTTGTGGCCGGGTTTATTTGAAGGCCTACTTATGAAAAGCTACTGGAGGAGCACATCCGCCCCATATGGGGTAGTCTTGTGATTCAAGAGTCCCCTGGGGGTGGGTTTCTCTCCCCCACCCAGCCCTCCAAATCACTCCCATCTGAGCTGTAGAATGTGAGCAGAATCAAGGTGGGGGGGGGCTGGGTAGGGAGTGGTTCACATAGCTGAGCATCCCCTCCTCAAATTTAAAACACAAGGATCCAGGAAGCTGCCTTGTGCTGAGTGAGACCATTGGTTCACCTAGATCAGGGACGTCCAACTCTGAAAGACTGAGATCTACTCCCAGTATAAACAAATGGCAGTGATCTACTCATTTGGGGGGGGGGGGACCAAAGTTGTTGAGCTTTCTTAGGGGGGCTCCACAAACGATCGCTCAGTAAACAATAAAACGTCCAGCTTTATTTTGGCAATCGCCAGATGTTCTTTTTCCCACGCAGAGGAAAATGAGCCCATGATCTACTGCAATCGACTGCTAGCACCCGGGGATCGACCTGTTGATAGCAGTCAACCGGTGGGACATCCAGGATCTAGATCATTATCATCTGTACTGACTGGCAGTGGCTCTCCAGTTTCCACTTGGGAGATGTGTGGGATTGAATTTGGAAACTTCTGTCTGCAAAGCACTTGCTCAGCTACTGAGATGTGAATTCTCACTGAGTTTTTCAAGCATAAGAAGTTCCTGCAAAGGATTTATCACCCACACAGGAATATCTCCTGCATTATATACCCAATGGAATACAGCAAGTTTATCAGGCATACGTACCAACAAGTCGTAGCTTAGTAGAGCTTAAGTTAGTAAGACCAGGATCAAATCTCATCCTAATGTCATGAGTTTTAAAACTACACACAGGTATGGCTGTACATGAGTGCTCAGATTAGCTGGTCTTCACCTTTGTAGTTGTGCCCATGTCCATTGGGGTTATTGCATTTCCCAAAAAGTTTCTTGTTTTCTTCATCACTCAGCAAGTTACTGTGGAGAAGTGCATTAAAGAGCTTGTTACTAATCCAGTTTCACCAATTTAAGCATGTGAAAACATGTGTGCATGCATACACACGTGCTTTCTCACTAACCTGGTGGGGCAACTTTTGTTTTTGCTACAGTTTTAACGTGAGTTTTACACATGTTTCTGGATGGGGTCTTATTCTAAACATGCCCATCTCCAGAGAATAAACAAGAGGTTTTTGTCCCTTATCTTTTCTGACTAAGAAGCGTCACAAGAGGGCTGAACTTTCGTAACCAGTAGTTCCTTTCCAAAGTTGTAAAATGCATAATTTTTAAAACACTGGAGTCATTCAAGACTGATTCAAGGACAACCCACAATAAAAGAAAGTTAAGAGGCAAAAAAATTAGTCAAGAGATTTTTTTTAAAAGGACTGAAAGAGCTGATTGAATAGCTGAAGAAATAATTCGGGGCACATTTTCACATGTAAGGATTACAGCCCAACCCTAAAAATATTTACTCAGATGTAAGCCCCACCGAGTAGTACACTGAGTATTTCTTAGTAGGTGTGTAAGGATGGGAAAAGCTGAAAAGTCACAGCCCCTCTTCAGGTTTAGGGACAGAAGGAAAAAGGGAAGAGTGTATCATTCCCTCCATGCCCCCCCCAATAACTATGAAGCCCCACAGCTGGGTGCATCACCCTAGTTTATGTCCACTGCATGTGTGGAAATACAAATCTCCACTTCTCCTCTTTTACATGGCTACTGTGAAACACAAATGTGTGTCGTCGTCATCATCATGCTTTGGAAAGAGGGATGAATTAGTACCAGGTTTGCTTTCGAACTGCTAGGTCGGCAGAAGCAGGGACCGAGCAACGCGGGGTGAGCTCCCGTTGCTCGGTCCCTGCTCCTGCCAACCTAGCAGTTCAAAAGCACGTCAAAGTGCAAGTAGATCAATAGGTACCGCTCCGGCGGGAAGGTAAACGGCGATTCTGTGCGCTGCTCTGGTTCGCCAGAAGCAGCTTAGTCATGCTGGCCACATGACCCGGAAGCTATACGCCGGCTCCCTCGGCCAATAAAGCAAGATGAGCACCGCAACCCCAGAGTCAGTCATGACTGGACCTTATGGTCAGGGGTCCCTTTACCTTTACCTATGCAATTTAGATAATGGTTGCTCAGTGGCGAGTGGGGAGGATGCATAACACACTTTGGTACTGCAAACAGGTGCTGGGGTTCAGCCCTAGTCTAAGTGAAACCTGTGCCTTGAACCCAGTCCTGACCCATCAAAGCAGCACATTTACCTTGCTCTGCAGCAAAGGGAGCTTGGAAGCCCCACATCCTTTCTATCCCCCTTAACTTCACAAAGCCTGCTTAGAGCTCGATTTTGGGATGACCAACCATTCTGCGGTGGAGCCCTGGAGCCAAAAAAAATTCACACGCACGCACACACACACAGAACGGCTCCATATAGAGGGGATATGTATAGGGGGTGCCTCCTTACTGCTTCTTCGGGCAGCACTTTGCACATGCTCAGAGCCACCACCTCCCTTAACCTTAATCGGGAATCTCAGCCACGATCTTGCTGCAAAGAAAACAGAGCCTTGGTGCAAAGGGAGGAAGCGCACGTCCCCTCCCCATATACATACACATATATACATACATACATACGCAAGACCCCTCCCCCGCGCATGAGCGCGCCCTCCGCTCGCCCGCTGCCCCCTCGTTCCCAGCAAGCAGCCGAAGAGGGGCGCTTCTTAGCTCCCTCCCCGCTCCCCGGCACCTGTGCAGCCGGTGGGAGGCGCTGAACGAGACGCAGCGGGAGACCCGGGCCAGGCGGCTAGGCCCGGCGAAGCGCGAAGGCGACGCCATGACAACGCCGGGCAGGTGGGCGGGGGTCTTCGCTTTCCGCCGCCGGGGGCCCCGCGCTTCTGGGTTTCCCGAGGGGGCGCTACTGAGTCTGCGCGGCGGGCAGAAGGCGCAAGCTCAGTAGCGGCAATTGAAGCCTCTTCCTTCTCCCTCTTCCCCCATCCTCTGCCCACTGTTGGAGAAAGTTTGCAAAGGGAAAGAGAGCTGTTGTGTCAGTCTGTTAAGAGGATGACGCAGATGGAGGGGGGGGGGCGTTGCTTCATTCGGAAAGGTTTTGGAATATGCGTGAAGGGCTGCAGAGCTGGCAAAAGGCAGGGCAAGCCCAGTCTCCCCAGTGCCCTTTAAAGGCGGAAAGCATTCACATTATAATTACAGATGAAATACTCGGTAGAAAGGTTTAGGGTTGCATGCAACGCTAGTCATTATTAGACCTGTTAAATCGATGCACATTCAATGGGTCTACTCTGAATAGATGTCAGTTGGCTTGAAATGATATTGGCATTGAAATACTACTACTACAACAGCAACAACAACCACCGTAGTATGAATGAACGCAGCATTTTCTTGGCCTTGTCTCTGACTAGCCCTGTTGCTGTTGTGGTTTTTTTGCGTTCCAGATGTAGCAAAAACCCCCCACCCCAATCATTCAGTTTGTGCAAACTTCACACACTCACACTCACACACTACACATGCCACACTTCTGTTATAAATTCATAGAAAAATCAACCATACATCGGATTTGCACTGTTCCATTTTTATTTTACTCCATATGACAAGGACTATCAAAGGGGGGTGGCTTGGTTCTGGTCAGCCATAATCCCTTCACCATCCCAGCACATCCACAGGAGCCCTGCCCAGTTGCTATGCCAACCCTGATGGTTCTAGACAGAAGACCATCAAGATCACAAAGAACTTGCATATGGGAGTGGATTCAGCATGGACTGAAACAAAGGACAATGATCAGATCTTCCCTCTGGGGGCAGGAAACTGCCAACTCCCCTTTGTCTCCTGGAAGTGACTCATGGGGAGGGGGGAAGGAGGAACCAGCCAGGTGACAGGACACTCAGGTTACCACCACAACTCCTCCCTCAACCCCTCCTTTCTGTAATGTATGCATGATGTCAACCCCTCCTTTCTGTAATGTATGCATGATGTTTCTGGGGGTGGGCTTGACCTAGAGGATGGGAATTTCAAAAGTTTTTATAAGGTCTTGCACACCGTCTTTCTGGGTCTTTTCCTCTCTCTTGCAAGTGAGGGGAACACCCTGTTGCAACAGTTCAATAAAGGCCAAGCCTACAGGCTGCTGTTTTGCTCCAAGTTATCCTGGTTGGTGTCTTTATTTTGTCCAAGGGAGCCTTCGGATTTTTCCGGTAACACAGATAAATGCAGTAGCCACAAGCCAATATGCAGCTGAACATACCCATAGGCATGAATCCAGTCTTGTGTTGGATCGCAGCCACTATTTTGTCCTACTGCGACAATAAATAAAGGCACAGGGAACAGATGCTGGCAATGAACAATTTTTGGCAATAGTTGAGGAAACAAACATTTTTGACTGTCAAGTCTGTCCACTGTTGCTGCTCCCAGCACTGAAGAAATTGTGGTACTGGGACTAGTTGGAAAAGATGTTAAAAAGAAAGATAAAAACCTATTCCTGTATGCCACGGCAGCAGCAAGGACTATGTTAGCCCAAAATTGGAAAACAGAAGTAATACCAACTATTACTGAATGGCAGGTCAAAATGATCAATTATGCGGAACTGGCTAGAATATCGGGGAGAATAAAAGATCAGGATGAACAAAAGTTTTATGAAAATTGGAGTAAATACTTGGATTATATAAGAGACAACTGTAAATCTTTAGAGACACTGGCAGGATTTGATTAACTTCAACAGCTTATGATCAAATAGATAAATGTATAAAATACGTGACATAAAGAAAATATATGGTACTTACCGAAGGGGAGGAAGGAAGTCCAAAGCTCAATAGAGCTAATGTTATGTATGAAATGTTTTAATACAATGAATGTATTGGAATGTATGTCTGATGAAAACTAATAAAAATTTAAGTTGAAAAAAAAAGAAGAAGAAAAAAGAAATTGTGACACATGGCTACAATCCTGTTCATGTTTACTCATAAGTAAGTTCCAGTAAGTTCAACGGAAAAGTTCAGAGGCCGTATGTGTCTGAAAAACAGTTGCTGGAAACCGCAGAAGCTGAGAGTGCAGTTGCACCCGGGTCCTGCTTCCCACTCGCATGTAGCTGGCCACTGAGTACAGGATTGGGAACAGCTGTGACGTCACATGAGACCCTTTTAACTATAGCTGCCACATAATAACCCAGAAACCTCAGCATGCCAATCATGCGCTCCACGTTCCTTCTGGGTCAATTGATTGGTTCTTCTATCCATCCCATGATCTCAGCTTCCAAGATGTAGTGTATAAAGTTCTTCTGTGACTTGATCATGTGATGAGCGGCTGGTCTTTATCTAGGATGTGGCTCCTCTGCTGCTGTCATTAGCAGAGCCTCTCACTCTTCCTGCCCTCCGAGGAAAGATCAGCTCAACTCCAGCAATGCAGAACCAGGGGTCTCAAAGAACGATCCTAACAACCTCTCCACCGAGGACAGTGACCTTCTCCAGGATAACTACATTTAGTGCTTCCCATAGGCTGGCCTGGTAACTTGCTTCCAATGATTTGGTGGTTTCTGACAGGGGATACATCTGGGATGCACAGCTGTTGGCTGGAGGATTGGTACCCAGTGGCTGAAAAAATGTGACTTTGGGGGATTTTAAAACTTTTGAAAACTGCAGGTTGATGCTTTTAATATCTAATGCATCTAGGAAATAGAAATGCTTTCCCCACATTCACTGCTGTGGCAGTCATAGGTAAAGTGCTTTGTTGGAAATCTTGCTATTCTTGTTGCTGCGCTGCACCATTAATGGAAGTGCACTTTGCAGCGTAGCATAGGCCAAAGAGAGAGGGGAGCTCTCTGCCCCAAGGAATTTACCATCTAGGCTGAAAAAGTGTGGGAGTCAAGCAACAGGGTAAGAGAAGAAAACTGGAAGAAGGGAGGAATGAAAGAGGCATGGGTAACAAGGCAAGGGTTGGGGTGAGAGACTGTAAACTGCTGGTTTTTGGTGTTGCTCAGAAACATTTCCATTTCTTAAATGTACCTTGCACTAGCCTCTTTCCTCCAGCTTGTGAAATTAAATCTTTGGAACATAATAATTCGTGCACAAAGTTTCACCCAATGCTCACACAATTGCTGGAGCATAGAGATGAATGCAGCCCCTTCTGTCCAGAATGTGTGTACAGTAATGAGTCTGAGTCCATCTGTGCAGCCTTGGTTGGATGTTAGGAAAGCTACCCATAAGTCACCTGTGCCTGTCCAGTGCTCACTTGGGAAAGCAAGCATATGCAAAGCAAGTTGATGGTGTATTAAAAAGCCGGGGGGGGGGGGAGCTGGCTGGGAATGTTTGAAAGCAAAGAGAGGTGTGAGCCTTGTTAGTGGCTGGGATTGGGTTTGCACTATCTTAACACTGGAGCACTAATGCTCAGCATCTTGAATTCACTGAAGAAATGGGAGGGTTTGGGGAATGGGACCAGAGGGGAGGGAATCTTTCAGCTAGAAATGTAAATTCCCAGAGGTACGAAGAACCAGTCACTTCCAAATTATGTGCCACTGAAAGGTCATTCTGGTGAATACCAGGCTCCTTAAAGGCTTGTTATGAGAGAGAAGCACAGCTGTCCTGTTGGGTGCTAGTGCCAAGTGAGGGAATGCTGCTTTTGTGCACCCCTTGTTTGAGTGGGACCCATCCGGAACAACAGATGCAAAAAATAAACCAGAAATAGGACTAGCCCCTTGGGTTGCACAGTGTCAGCTGGCTCCCAGGCTTGCTGCTTGCTCACCAGTGACACATTATTTTTCTTTCTAGCAAGATGCTGAGCGACGCAGAGAATATGAAGCTGTTTGGGCCGTGCAGTCAGATGCATGGACACAATTATAAAGGTGAGGTGGTCTGAATAACTTTGTGGGTGATCCTGCTTATTTTTAACACCACCACGGGGTAGAGGGTAGAGCAGCTGTTGAAAATTTATTTGGGGGTTTCCACCTGAATTTTCTCTTGACAATTCGAGCCTCCCGGTAGTCCTGCAATTCTCTCCATCTGTTGTGCAGATACATAGTGGAACAGCAGAGGCTGGATATATTTGTCTGTTACATGGCTTGAATACATAGTCAATCCCCATAAGGTTCCTCATGCCAGTAAATGGCCAGGGATAGAATCACAGAGCCTAGGATTTGAAGAAGAGTAGAGAACCTCCAAATCGAATGGCGGGAGCCTAAACACAGCTGAGAGGTGGTGGAACAAGAGGTTGAGTGCTTTGGAATCACTCTTGGAAGGTGAATCAGGGGTGAACAATGGGGCCAGGTGGACTAAAATGGAAATAGCACCAGGTGACAGTGCATTAAGATGTGTTTGCAAAGTTGGGTTGGAATAAGTCAGGATCAAGGTAACCAGGAGGAACTTGGTAAGATGGAGAATTTTCAGAGTTAATTAATAGCCTGGAAGCAAAACAGACGTCTGTTGTTTCAACCACCATTGCATCCATTCACCATTCAAAGGATGTATGTGTTAGCTGCTGTATCAGCTTAATTTTCTTTGTTCAGCTTTGTGCAAGTTCACATTTTGACAGGTTTGCCTTGAGATTCCAACACTGTCCCCATTCCAGAACAAGCAATAAAGGAGGATCTGCAGACATTGCTGGTCTTGGAGAGTTAATTGTTTTCTTCTTCTCTTCTAGTTGTGGTAACTGTCCATGGAAAAGTAAGTAAAACCATGGGTGGCGTAGGGAAGAAACCATGAGTAGCTAGGTGTGACTGGCAGACTCAAGAGGTGTTTTGGCTCATTTGTTCTTCTATGAACATCATTCATTCCACTACAACCTGCTCATCACTGAATTATCATGAAAAATGGAGAATGCCAAAATTATATTTGACCAACAGGCTGGTATTATTCTACAGTACACGTGATGAGAGCTTAACTTACCATCTTCCAGAAAGTCTTCATTATGTGGTTTGAAGGAAAGCACATAAGCTTATAGGGATGTGAGTGGCTCTGTGGTCTAAACCATAGAGCCTAGGGCTTGCTGATCAGAAGGTCGGCGGTTCTTATCCCTGTGATGGGGTGAGCTCCCATTGCTTGGTCCCTGCTCCTGCCAACCTAGCAGTTCGAAAGCACATCAAAGTGCAAGTAGATAAATAGGTACCGCTCTGGCAGGAAGGTAAACGTGTGCTGCTCTGGTTTCGCCAGAAGCAGCTTAGTCACATTGGCCACATGACCCGGAAGCTGTACGACAGCTCCCTTGGCCAGTAAAGCGAGATGAGCGCCGCAACCCCAGAATCGTCTGCAACTGGACCTAACAGTCAGGGGTCCCTTTACCTTTACATATGCTTATGCACACAGAGACAATATTCATATTTACGTTTGCATGAAGACAATGTAATGCACATTTAAAAAGGCAACCCTAGAAATAATTATTGTCATGAAATATAATTACTAAGAGTATTAAAGGCTTGTGATTCAGGAGCCCATGAATGTGCATAATCCTAACATTAAATTGACAGAACATTTGAGGGGAAAGGCATTAGGGTTCTGCTGTTGGTTAGTTGGCTTGTGTTAAGGGTTATATTTATGATATTGTGAGCTGCTAAGTTGCCTAGAACATCTGTCTAGTTGGTGGGTTGCAGCCTCACCTAATGCGGATTGCAGTAGCAACACCTACAACCATACAAATATATGGTATAAAAAAATGTGGGCTTCCAAATGCACGTTTGGGCTAATGATGGATCCCTGGTCTGAAAATGCTAACGTCTACTGAACTAGTCTGCTGGCGTGCTCTGGTCCATGGGGTCGCAAAGAGTCGGACACAACTAAATGACTAAACTACTATTACTACTACAACAACAGAGCTAGAGGCTTTTTTCGCATAGACACCATGTATATCTAAATTTATTATTTTGATTAACCACCAAGAAGTTCTCCTACGTGATCCAGACTGAATAGGCAGCTCCCAATTCATTTTGGAGCTTGCAAGTTCGATTGTACCCAATGGACCTTTTTTCCACCCCACTATTAGCTATTATATTGATAACCTGTAACCGTAAGAGCCAAGTCTCTAACTCTGAGTGGTGTTGCCACATTAGTCCATTGCTGCAGCTTTGGTGACACCTCAAAGGCAAGCAGCTTTATTGTGGCATAAGCTTCCACCTGCAAAGCCCACATCGTCCGATCATAGAGATTGTGGACCATGCTTTAAAAAAATGTTGAAGGTTGCACACGCATGTCATGAGGCAGCCATGATAAACTAGACACAAAGTTCTGGGTCATTGGGAGTGCCATGCAGAAGGCTCTGAGACTAATTCCAATAGACTTCATGCCCACACCCTCCAGCGGGGAGTGGGTCGCCACTAACCTCTGGGTCATGCCTGGGTATATTTGACTATAATGTGCTGGCCAGCTCCCAGACTTTTCTTTCCTAGATGGCTGCAGAAATTCTCCAGCGGCCATCAGGAATTCAAAGTGCAAATTGTATTCCCACAAAATCACCTGTCCATAGATTGCTGAGATGCCCACTGATCTTCTTTCTAGATTGATCCCACTTCTGGGATGGTGATAAATCTGGAGGAGTTGAAAGCATTCATGAAGGTAAAGATGCTGGATTGTGCCTGGGTGATTTTTGGCTGAAACTGTAAACACAAAGGGGAGGGCAATGGTTCTCTAGCCCAAATCTGCTCAGCACTTCCCAGCTTTCCAACTCTCATAAGGTTGATGACTGCTGTTTATTAGAAAAAGACCTCACATAACCCAGCTTTCATTCTGAGAGCGCAAGCGGTCAATCACAAAGTCTGTTCAAGGACTTGCAAACCAGCAGCTGGCATGTCTGTTTGAAATGCAAACTAAAACCTTTTGCAATTTCAGTCAGCCTAGTGAGCCATCTATTTTTATTTTGCCTTGCGGGGAAGAAGAGAGGGAAGGACATTGGAGAAATGAGCATATACTAAGAATGTCGGAAGAAAACTATTCAGTCAGATGAAAGGTTCCATCTGTTTTAGCAATTCTTGTTTCCCAGAGTGACTCTACCAAATGTCCCAATGGGAAACATGTAAGTAAGACATGAGGATAACCGCCTTTTCTAGCTCATGTTCCCAAGCATGCTGAACCTGAAGGTAACATATAGCCATCATAACTAGTAGCTTTAAAAGCATCCCAATCTAGGGACCATCATTGTATCTTGTTGCAATGAATTTCATGTTAACTCAGGGAAATGTTTGGCCTACCAGACATGGCTGATAGGAGTTGCAGTTCAGCCACACCTGGAGAGCCAAAGGTTCTCCACCCCCGAGTTAACTCATATGTGCATAAGGGAAATAACAATTATTTTAACAATCCTGCTATGCCACAAAGTAAAACTGATTAATCAAAATATTGCTGTTGGTTTGCTTGCTTTTCAAAGTACCAAGGAATAGGTTCAGCAAAAAAACTCTTCTGTGATACAGGGCCTTGCATGTATTTTGCAGTCATACCACACAAATTCATAATTTGGTGCTGAACATAAAGTTCAGCATTCTAAGACCCAGTTTTTTAAAATAAATAAATGCTGGTTCCTATCCTTTGTGGCCCTATTAGGCTTGAATATATTTGGTGAACTCTCCAAAGTTAAAGCAGAGGGGGAGGAGGAGATTGGGGGTAACATTTTCTTCCACTGATGATAAGAATTCGATACTCTATACATAGCTTTTTGCCCTGTAGCAAAAATAAAAGCAGAATTCCTCGCACACTGCCCAAAGCCAGCATGGTGTAGTGGTTAAGAGCGGAGGACTCGTAATCTGGTGAAGCGGGTTTGCTTCCCCGCTCCTCCACATGCAGCTGCTGGGTGACCTTGGGCTAGTCACACTTCTCTGAAGTCTCTCAGCCTCCCTCACCTCACAGAGTATTTGTTGTGGGGGAGGAAGGGAAAGGAGATTGTTAGCCGCTTTGAGACTCTTTAAGGGGAGTGAAAGGCGGGATATCAAGTCCAAACTCCTCTTCTTCAAAGCAAGTACTCATATTCATATAGGCTTATATGAATATCCCTATAGGCACATTCATATAGTACGTTCAAACTGAAGAATTAAATTATACTTGGTGTAAGATTTTGGCTTGTCTTGGTGCAGAATTCTTCAACAGAGTTCTGTGGAAACTAAATGAATTTATAATAGTTAACTGCTCTTTGCTACTCACTTCGCATCCTTTGCCTTATCTTGCTTAGTATCCTTTTCTGCCCTTCCCCAGGAAGCCATCACAAAGCCCCTTGACAAAAAGGATCTTGACCGAGATGTCTCCTACTTTACCAACATTGTAAGGTAAGAAACCAGGATGATGCTCACGATAATGATAGTCATATACCTTACCCACTGTCAGTAGTGGACCACGGGGTCTCAAATTTCAGCAGCGCCCTGTGCAACACCAAAATTTGGTGCCCTCCCCCAACCTTCGCCTTCCATTCTACAACATAGTTGCAGTGCCCCCCAAGGCTCTGCACCCAGTGTGATCCCTGTGAGGTTCCTGGGAGGGTTATAACAATTTAAAATTCACTATTAAAAAGAGTTAAAACAAATCACAGGAATAGTTCAACTGTGTTCAATTTTTGTCCAGCTCTCACATCTTTTATTAAAGCCTCAGCAAACCACTCGCCACTTTCTCTTGTGTTCCTCTAAGTCGCATGCAAGAAAGATGCAGACAAGCCTAATGCCCTGATTCTGTCTCTGTCAAATCTCCAGCACAACCGAGAATCTCGCTGTATTCATCTGGGAGAACCTCCAAAAGCACTTGCCTGCAACGGCTCTTCATAAAATAAAACTCTACGATACAGATGAGAGCAGCGTTGTCTATAGGGGAGAAATGCCAGCTCCATCGACTGTCGTGAACGCCTGCAAAATGCCCCCCACAGATGACCAAAGGAAGCTTTGTAGCAGTCCTAAAAATATGTAACTGCTGGTCACGATTGCGCCCTTCCTGCCATGTGCTCCATTTGTGGGCTTGGGGAAAATCCACTGATCCTTCACAGGTTACAAAGTCTGAACCCACAGGCATGTCCAGCACTTACATGTATTCATGCGCACACTGCCAAGGGGTTTAGAATCTTTGGCTAGAGTTATGATGTGCATCCATTATGAGTGAATTTTCCTCTAACCCAATGCTCACAAGAGGTTCGTATACAAAAGTAATAAAAAAAGTTTGGTTTATGATACGGAATGAAAGTGAGAGAATATATAACTGCTGCTTCAGACAGCAAAATTTAAATTTAAGCAGCCAGCAAACCCTACAGTACATAGACACCTTGATTTAAAGAGTGAAAGAATCCCTAACTATTCTCAAAAGCCTACAGAAAGTGAGTGGAAAGTGACAATTTTGCCACTGAACCCCACGCTAATAGCAAGTCAAGGAATGAAGAGGGAAGAGTATACCTGTACTTAAGGGCAAAACATATGATGTAAAGAGTGTGACTAGGTTCGTTATTGGACCTTGGAGCACTAACAAACCACTGAGAATATGAGGTTTTTGTATTAATTTTAGCCAGTGCAATCTAATGAAAACGGGAAGCGGGCTTTGAGAGGAGCGATTTCTATAACTCCAATAGTTTGATTGTTCTGTTGTTTCTTCCCAAAATTTCCCATTTTGTTTATTCTGCTTAATTAAAAGTTGAAAAAGTATAATCCTAGTGAGCAATGACTAAACTGGTTCTCCTTCTTTGCTTCCTTGTTATCGTGGCATTTTGCCTGGTAGCAAGCATTCTTTAACGGGAGATGTTGATTAGATTTTACCGGTAACTAGATTACATGTACTGATCTTTATTCAAGGTATTAGGAGCTCAGGAGTCTTCCAGGGCATGTTTGAGGTAAGATTGGTACCAGGGTCAAGAAAGTTCAGAATGGGGATCCCCTTAGGCCAACCTTTTTACTTGTGCCATGATCTTCAGAAATAAACCATAGAAAAAGTTCAGAATGACACACACCTATACACACACACACTGCAGACTCTGTTTTTGAGCCTTCTTGATTTTAATTTGTTTTAAGTCTAGTTTTTTGCAGTTTTAAACTTCTGTCAGGGCTCTTTTACCTTTAAATTTTTATGTTTTAAATTATGGTTGCAAGTCTTTAGTGACAATTTTATTGTTTTATCTTTTTGTTGTCTGCTTTGAGGTTTATCTACGTCAAGCGGTATATAAATTTTATTAAATAAATCAATAAATAGACAGACAAATGGTGTGACTCACTATAAAGCAGTTTCCTAGGTTCCTGGTGCTCTTCCCAGATGTTTTGGACTACAGCTCAATTCTGGGTGGGGTGGGGCTGATGGTTGTTGTACTCCAAAACATTTTTAGGGTACCAATATGGTGAAGGTTGACCTAATGAATGAAAGCAACATTTCCAGACACGGAGGCGGTCGTCTGGTTCTTAGCATACTGCCCCTGGGAAGAAGACCTCATTTCCACCTGTCAGCTCCTGCAGGTGCAACGTTGTGTTACCAAAAAACAAAACACGAATCCCTAACAGAATCAGGGCATCCCTTTCTCTGTCTCTCTCCTCTGTCTGTTTCTCTCTCCACCCCTTCGTTTTCAGCAGCCAACTTCTCCAAAAGAGTACAAAGCACATTAAAACATTGCTGTTATCACTGAAAAGATTTGAAAATATGCAGAATATGTCCAAAGCGCTTTAATTGCATTTAGATAAGTAAATCTCAATATAGATAATACAAAAATAAAGGCTAAACAATTAGAATTGTCCAAAAGGTTAGATTTGAAGTTGATATTGCTTGAGTGCCTCCTTTAAAAAAACTCAGATTTATGGTCAATGTTTTTCTTTCATTGGTAACAGCTCTCACACTCATTAACCTATTTCCTTTTGAACATCTCTGTGGATCAGAATAGTCCCGAGAACTCCTCTAGAAGGCCTGTTTATTGAGCTGATTTGCTTGCGCAAAGCTTACTTGGGAAGTTTATGGTGTGGTCTTTGCAGAGTATTCTTTCAAATCTGTAGCAAGGTTACACAGCAATTTGCTGGTGGGATCTTCCCGTTAATAAATTGTTAATCCCACAATTTTCCAATGCATTTCCCTGTAGCTTTCCAAACTTTAAAAGGTCAGTTTTTTAGTGGTTTTTTCTGTACCAAGGAAAGGACTGTAGATCAATGGTGGGACACCTGCTTTGCATGCAGAAGTTCAATGCCAGGTTCAATCACCAGCATCTCTTGGTGGGGCTGAAGCCCCAGAGAGCCACTGTTGGGTCAGTGCAGATAATACTGAGCTACATAGCAATGGTTTGACTTGGTATAAGACAGATTCCTGTGTTTAATCCGCCTTAATTCTGCAAACCTAAATTCACAGATGCACTTCAATCCCTCCCTCAAATAGTGACAGCCTGGTGGCACCCCTAGACAGGTTAAGATTAAGTATCTTGTCAAAGGTTTTAAGCACAGAGCATTGTAGAGCAGACTCTTTCTCCTTCGCATCCTGCTATGTGACCACTGGCTAATCTCTATTGACCTGGAACAAAGATGCCATGAAAACCATAGGGGAACTGGACAGGGACTTCTGCCCGGCCCAGTTCAGTAAAATTCTCGGCATCCAGAATGAGCAGGAAGGTACCTCGATTCTGAAACAAGAATGATGGTCAAAGTCGAACAACAATACTGAAATGCAGGATTATCTCCCTCCCACCAATGCACCCTCTCACGATGCTCTTTTCAATTAAATTAGAAAGGTGAAACACAGAGGAACAGAGAAGCTGTACAGGGTGCTTCCACATGGCAGTTTACTGTGGACCCAGCACTGTCCATGCATGCAAGTTTTGCACAGCACCTTCCCAATGCCATCCTCATCAAAATTCCATTTGATATCCTCACCTGCCCCAAATTTGAACCAGACCTTGACCAGGTGATTTCACTTATCAGATATTCCACAGAAATGGTAAATTCAGATTAAAAACTATATGGGATTGGCATTTTGATGAGGAGGATGTCACGTGGAAGCTACGCAAAGGTTGCATGCAGGAACAGCACCAAATCCACACACTGAACTGTTGTGTGGAAGCACCCACAAAGTTCTTGCGTTTCGAAGCAGAACACAGGATCCTTCTGTACACACCAGTGTTCACTAGAGATCATTGTTGTTGTTGATTATTATATATTATATATTATATATTATATATTATATATTATATATTCCTGGCCCTAAAATTAGCGTTCAGACAGCGGCCCATTTATATAGGCAACGAAGACCAAATTACCTGCTTGGCTGTGAGCACAACGGACAGAATAATCCCACGATCTTCTGCAGGAGAGTTAGGTTCTGGCACAAACACTGGCTCAGAAGGATACATTCCATCCTGTCGCCAAATCTTGCAGGCAAAAACAAGGGGACAAAACAGGCTCCTTATTGTGGGTTTTAAGAGCTGACTCTCGCCCACCCTGAAATTAACTGTGTTCATCCTTTTACCTTCATCTCCTTGGTCTTTATGTCAGTCTTAATCAGTGAGTCACCAATCATATGCCCAAAGCCACAACCATAGAAGTAACGATATTTCTTCGTGTTGTAATAAGAATAGTTAATCTGGGGAAATTCAAGACCCCCTGCTTCCTTGAGGTTCTCATTATGTAGACTTTCATATGTGCACCAGATCTGGAAAAGGAATCGGCACGTTATAGGTACATTGGCAGTTGCCTTATACTAGGTAAGCCTGTTTCTCCATCTAGCCTAGTATTGCCTTCTCTGGCTGGCAGTAGCTCTTCAGGGCACCAGGCAGTGGTCTTTCCCATGATCCTTTGGAAATGTTGGTTCCTATATTCACATGCTTGCTAAATTGGAGCCCAGTGTTTACATTTTCTTTCGGCAAGGAGCAGCTTGGCGGCTACAGCACGTAGGAGCAAAAGGGATGTTGGTGGGCAATACAACCACATGGAGAGCAAGTTCAGCACAATATGGAAATGTCAGGCATCAACGGTAGCCCCTATAGCATCCATTTGTACAGAGAGTACATACCTTCCCGTTGGACTCTTTCGTGGCCGTTGCTGATGTGTAGGACAAGGGGCTGAGATTCTGTCCCACAGCTGCACTGGGATCCACAGTGATGGGCAGAACAAAGCGTCGTGGATACGGCCTCGCCACTGAATTGTAGGCCTGCCAAGGAGACAGGATGTCATTGCAAAAGGAAGAACTGGTCCCCTTTTGCAGGCCTGGTATGGAGATAGGGAGCAAGAACCAACCAATAGAGAAATAGAATTCCTTGGCCTCCCAGTTTGGGCTCCTTCTTGGGATAAATTTGGTTCCATTCTGATTTTAATGCAAACCTGCACTTCCTAAAATAAAATGCAAACCAAAATATAGCTACCCTTTGATATTTGCACTTCTCTGAATTTTATGCTGCAGTTCTCCAACCAAATAATCTGTACAAAATGGATTTAAAGATCATGAAATGTTAAAGTGCACCATTGGTGATTCAAAGCTTCTTTCTTCTGGAAGCTGGAGATTTCAACTGCCTGCATGACTAGCTGTCAAGTGCAGCTACAAGCTACACATGCTTTGGGCACAGAACGGCATTATATCCAATGCTAGTCCAAATCAGAGTAGACCCATTGAAGTTAATGGACATGACTATAAGTTCATTAATTTTATGTAGAACTGAAGGAATGGGTTTCCCAAACCCAAAACTGACTGTGCAGGCAGTTTAAAACAGGCACCAAAATCCCTATTTTTCCTTAGCTAAAATCCATTAACTTGAGCTCTGAGTCAATGTATAAATAAAAACCCGGCTGTATAAACAAGTGCTCAGAGCCCTCTCCTTTATCAGTTCATGACGGCAAGGATGACCTTGGCTGTTCCAGTGGAGTAGGGATGACATGTCTAGGTCTTATCTTACATCCTGACGCACAGACCTAGTCCGGGAACAGCGCCAGAGTGTGTTCTTGGAGTTGGTGACCTCTTGCTCCAAGATAAGAGTAGGAACAGGAATACCCTTTTATGGTCAGAAGTACAGGAAGGAATACCCTTTTATGGTTAAGAATACTGGAGCAGGAACATATGTGATGTCAACCTGCGTGTATAGGCTGACGTGGTTGGATTCCTGGGAAGGAGGGAGAGGGTGCCTGGAGGATATATATACTGCATGAAATTTCTCATTTCTTTGGACTTGCTGTGGACACACCACGCAGGTGCCTTTCTGCTGTTTCGGAGAGCAGAAATAAAGAACTCTTTCTCTGAACCAACCCTCGGTGTCATTTGACTTCCTTCCTCCTGTCCGGGAGCAACGCAGACCCAATCGGTGAACTCCAATAAGGCTACAGAACTAGCACTGAAGACGACCCACTGGACTGAAATGCTGCGCTCATTACCGCAACCCCACACCCACAACAACAGCACAGCTGTACTTACCATAGTTAATTATGCACTAAACTCCACCTTTGCCGCATGTAGTGAGAGGGAAAGGGAATATTGCTCCAGGAAAAGACATAGCTGAATGCCGCAGAAGCTGTACATAGGCATTCCTTACCACCGATGCCATCCGCCTACAACAGGCTGCTTACACAATTCCTGAATATGAGAACCACCCACCAACAGTGCCTCCATCTTGCCAGGATTCAGCTTCAGCTTACTGGCCTCCACAACTGCCTCCAAACATTGGCTTTACCTGATCCAGAGCCTCGCCCGCCTTATGGAGGTTTTGCAGCCGGTAAACGTCAAGAGCCCCTCCATCATCTTGACAGCATAGGTCAAGGACGATGCATCCTTGATCTTCAAAGGCATTGATTTGATGGAAAAACAAGAGAGGCTCACTGCAGTACTGCCCGGGCAACACCTGTGCAAGGAACATAAGACATGCCAGTGATGGCATCTCAGGCCTTCAGTGACACCTAGAGAACATTCCACAAAGCATCCCCTCTGAAAATCTTAAGTTATATATTTCAGCGTTGCTGGAAATGATTTTAATATAGGGGCAAAAGTAGGAAGTCTGCCAGCCAGCTTCTACTTCATAGCCCTCTGTTGCTACAGGATCACACTTCACAAAGTGTGAGGGGGCAGGGTTGAGGGGCAATAGTTAGCAATGTCATGAGATGGTGCCTTATATACCTGAAAAAATCAACAGCCAGATAGCTACGTATGAGGAATCTGATATTTCAAGCTCCCCAGCCCATGGCAGATGATTGCAGAGTTTGTCCAACATGCAAAATTTGTACCAGGTGTGCAGGTTTTGGCGCTCCGGCAAGAATCTGGTTTTGAGAAAGTGACGTGGCTATCAATTGAATTCATGTTGTTACAATGGAGGCAGACTGCAGAAGCCTTGCAGGAGTTTGAGAATATATGATCCAGGAAGGTGGATCTTTAGTTCCATCTAGTGCGGCTTTCTACTTCCCCCCAGTTGATAGCCAGAGGCCTCTCAAATCTCATAAGCAGGGCTTGAATGCAAGGAGATCTTTCCCAGTTGTTTATTCCCAGAAGCTGGTATTCAGGGGTACATTATGAAGAAGTGAAATTCTTCAGGGGTAGGGAACTTCCAGCCTATGGGCTGAATGTGGCCCTCCACATTACTCTATCAGGCCCTTTAGACTTGCCCTGGGCCATGCACTCCCTGACCCATCACTGCATTTTCCTTGAGTGCTTCTGCCAGGCTGAAATGTGGCCTTGGATACTGTGATACATACAGTATCCCTTGTGCATTTGCCCATGAGGGCAGATGGTTCCCCAAGCTGCAGAATGTTCCTCATCCCCAATATACTTGCAGCTGCATTATTAGTAGGTGACATGAGCTCATTCCTTCAAAACTCAATAAGTCAGCAGACTTGGCTGCTGGGCAGTTCTTCAGCAGGTAAACCTATTGTAGCAAAAGCTAGGCACTGCCCAGAAAAGGAAAACGGGTCATGAGGCAGTGAACCCTGAGGACGTACCTGTCCAGTGAGCTTGTCCACTACATGGAAGCGGGTACTGTGCTCAGGCTCCCAGCTGATTGCTTCCAAAAAGGATTTCCCAAGAACCTTGGCTGTGATGAACTTCCAGAGGTTCATTTTGAGTGGCTGCTCAATAAAGATCACATAGTTCTCACTCATTCCTACAAACAGGAGACAACAAGGCTCAGGACAAACACTTCCAACAACACTTCTAAGCCCCTGCTGCTTGCTTCCCATCATGGCCATACCTAACCTTTCTCCTGCTGTCTTGACCTTTCCTTGCTGAAGGAGTTTCAAATTGCACCCAGTGCAACCTGGTGTGCTCCAAATGATCTTGGACTACAGATCCCATTAGCCACAGCCAGCGTGTGGCGTTGTAGTCCAAAAGCACCAGGTTAGGGAAGGCTTCAGTATGTAAAGCTTTGAATAAAATATATTTAATCAGAGTATTAATTGCACTATTTCTATAGCACTTTTCACTATACCGCTTGTGATTTGTGCTAAGTAATCTGCTAAAAAAAAAAGAATACCAAAAGTATTCCTGCAGCTATTAAAAGTTTTTAATAATAGGATAACCTCCCCATTTCTTTATGCTTTTTGGATTAGAGGAGTGTGGTCTAGTTAAATATTGTCCAAATTAAATTCCTACAGATCCCAAGATGTGTTCCTAATGCAGCTGCACTTTTGGAAACAGGACAGTGCTCTTCTGAGATAAGAGCATGGTTGCCAACCTTAAACCTTTGGCTTAAGAGCTTTATGTTTTTTTAATGGAAACAGGGCTGTTAGCACATTTACCTGGGAGCACCTTTTGCAGTGCTTAGACAAAGCTTGTTGTCCTCCAAGCTGTCTGTGTTAGGCTCTCACCCTTCCTCCTCCTCCATATGGGACATGACAGGAGGTAGAATCTGTAGAGCATGTCCTATTTTATAATTTCAGTGCTGGAGTTTGGCAGCATACGATTGGCCCTTTAGTAACCAAATCTCCAGGAAGGTCAGTAAAATTATAAGTTAAACAAGTTAAATATCCCATGGAAGATAAAAACCCAAGGGTATCCCTATCCCGATGGTGGCTAAATTGCTATTAATATCAGTGAGAACAACAGGATTCCTCAACATCTGAAACTGGAAGGACTATCTCCAGGGACCAATCCAAGATAAGTGTAGCTCTAACTGGTAATCTTTATGTTACACTTTTGAATCTGTTGTGCTCTGAGATTCCGGTGCCCTTCTGTTCTTTTCAGTCTATTGGCTGTGTTAAAGTGATTTGATGAATTTCTATTCCAACCCACTGACTAGGCTTTCATGACATCTGGCTTTGACTCAGAGATGTTCCATCCTTGCAACATCGACTATGGGTACATCTGCTCCACTTAAAAGGAGGGCTGGCAACTCTCACCAAAGCTGTGGTAATAGGAAGGTTTCATCTTATCCTCTGGCTCAATAGAACACAGCACTTTTGCACCCTGCAGGCTAGAGTCATCGGAGCCCGGCGTCTGTGGGGGGACACAGATGATGTTATAGTTGGAGCCTGGAAGAGAGAAAATGCATTTACTATTTTTTATGATTATTAGCTGCCCATCTGACTGGGTTGCCCCAGCCATCCTGGGTGGCTCCCAGTAGTCGTAGTAGTAGTTATTATGATTATGATTTATTACTTATACCCCGCCCATCTGGCCAGGCCTCCCTAGCCACACTGGGTGGCTTCCAACAGAATATTAAAAGCACAATAAAACATCAACCATTAAAACCTTCATTACACAAGGCTGCCTTATGATGTCTTCTAAAAGCCAGATAGTTGTTTATTTCCTTGACATCTGATGGGAAGGCGTTCCACAGGGTGGGCACCACTACCGAGAAGTCCCTCTGCCTGGTTCCCTGTAACCTCACTTCTCACAGGGAGGGAACCACCAGAAGGCCCTCGGACAATGGGGATGGAAACACTCCTTGAAGGATACAGGGCTGAGGCCATTTAGGACTTTAACGGCCAGCACCAACACTTTCAATTGTGCTCAGAACACAACCCGGCCAGCAGTCCAGCTACAGATGTAACTAGACATTGGCTCTATAATTGTTGATGTGGGGTTTTGGAAGAAATGCATGACTCAAGGCATTCCGATTCATAAGCCTCCATGTTTCCAGCTGAGAATAAGGTCATGCACACTCCATGCCACTGATTTGGATTTAATATAAGAGGGTGGAAGACACAACCTCCAACGCATGGTTGTGAAACGATAAGCACATAAAGATTCTGGGCCAGTTCTTGCCTTATTCATGTGACAGAAGCCTCTTATTCATGTCCAAGGGCCACAGGCAGTGTTAGGAACACCAGTGATCTAACCAGAAAGCGCTTGCCAAACTCCCATGCTTTCCATGACATTACAGCAGCTTTCCTGAACCGGGGGCCCTTCAGATGTTGACTACAACAGACGTGCTGGGGCTAACAGGAGTTGTAGTCCAAAACACCTTGAAGGCACCATGTTGAGGAAGGCTGCATTAGAGACTGCAACCACTTCTCTCCCTCTCCCTTTTCCCTTCTGCATGACAAAGGTGTTTGCAAACGTGGCATGAAGGCTGGCAACATCAACCCGGCCACATGTGGGAATCCCTTCCAGACGACCGCAGTGCCTGGAGGCAGGCAGTCAAGTCATGTATCCATAGCAGTGACCAGAGGAGAAAAGAGAAGCAGAGAGAAGAAACGCCATGGTGCATCTGCAGCAACACAACCAGACGCCTTCATCTGCCCCAGCTGCAATGAAACATGTCTCTCCTATATCGGTCTCTACAGCCACAGCAGGCACTGCAACCATCCAGCAGCTTGACCTCATTCCCAAAGGCACACTCCTTCATTGTCTCCCAACACAGACGGATGCCAACCATGTATTTTTACATTGTAATCCTGAGGAGCCAGCAAGGACTGTTGTTGTTTTTATGGATTTGTAAACTGCCCTGGGAGCAGTTCCGGCTGAAGAATAGAGTAGAAATGCTTTGGATAAATAAATTATTTTGAATAAAACCAGAAGAGAAGAGAAAATATAATGATCATCTTTTCTGACCACCACCACCAATCTTCAGCAAATCAAAAGCCCCTTGCCTTTGTCTGCTACCAGATGCACTGGAAAAGAGATGGCTCTCTGACAGTTCCAAACAGAAATCGATTAGACAATTGGCAGGGCAGTCCAACAGAGTGACCAGGCAGACATATAAAGAGCAAGCTGCATCTTCTGCAATCTCTGCATATAAAACCTTTGTTTATGAAGTGTCTGTCTTGGCAAAAGTAATGCTTGAACAATAGTGCAGCAGACATCTGATCCCCCCAAACTGGTGCTCTGAACAAAAGTGAAATATGAGTTGCAGGAAAGAATGCAAAACTAGTTCTGCAGACTTCTACGTTGTTTTCCAAGTTTGCCCCAAATGTTTTATTATATAATGACAGGAGCCTGGCACCTTTCCCTGCTATTCACATGTCCTGACACAGAAGCGAACAGAAGCAAGTGAACAGAGCAACAACTTTGAAAGTTCAGCAAATTCACAAAATTGCTGGGAGTAATTGGAGCAAGTTGGCTGCCTAAACTTCAACAACGCAGGGTGCTAGAAATTTCTTTCAGGACTCTCCTCCTGCAGCACTTCTCATCATTGCAAGCTCGATATTGCCAGTTACAATAAATACTCCAAATATTTCAGTTTAGTGCATTCTCTCTGCACTTCGTACTTCACCATCGCTGCCCCGAGCACAGCGATAAGTAGGCTGCAATCACCACCAAAGGCAATAGAAATATGCTTTGCACCATTTCATTTCAATGCACACAGCCATATACAGTGCAGAATCAGTTACAGGACTGGAAAAATCAACAGATAAATTCCTGTCAGCTAGTTGTCAAGCTGTTTTGTGTGTTTTAATCAGAGCTGTGAGAAAGTGGAGTGAGGAATCTTTCATCAAAGTAAGATTATAAGGAGAGGGCATCTGCCAGTGTTTGCCTTGAATACTGCTATTGCCTGTCTCTTAGCAGCCCTTATCCAAGAGTCACAAGTGTGATATATTTTTCATCATGGAAGCTAAGCTCTTTCTGAAGATGAGCAAATATTTTGATGCACAAAGGGCAATATTGCTGTGATTACGTGTGTTAGAAAAATAAATTAATGATGTTGCCATGGGGGTGGGGCAGTCTTCACATATTATGTTTTTATAAACATGTACCCCCCCCCCAAAAAAAGAGTAGCAGCGTCAGCCTGTTGCAGAAAACACAACAATAACTAATGTGGGAGAAGGCTGTTCCTGAAGCGAGGAGCAGTCATTTTATGGGATATTAATTGCATATCTGCAAAATGTGTTTTATTCTTTTTAAGAGTTTTTTGTTGTACACTGCTTTGATGGCCTCAGGCTATAAAGTGGTTTATAAATCTGTAAAGGAAATTTATCAAAGGTAGTGCATGCAATCCAGGGATTCTATTGCTCTGTCTCAGACTTGTGGAGCAAGCTTCTGGTATCTTTGGAAGTTGCAGGAGAAGCTCTCCCACAGACCACAGTGACCTACTGGGTATGTATAAGAAATAAGGCAGCCTCTCATATAATCTGGTCCTGAGCTGTATGGGGCTTTATATATTAGTACCAACACTTTGAACCTGGTCCAGTAGTGAATGGAGCTCCGCATCCAGTCCATCCCTAGCATAGAAACATCACAATCTCATACAAATGTCGTGATTCTCCTAGAAGTCAGACAAGTCAGCCTCTTCTGAGCCATACAATCTCACCATGTTTTCCATACGAGTTGCCCATGTTATACGCTGTCCCGTCTGGGTCATAGTGTGGGTGGGCAGTTGCTCCATTCACTGCAATGTACTTTGTCCAATCCACCTGCAAATGCAAATATATATATATATTTTCCCTTTCAGGGTCTAGGTGGAAGCGATTCATTTATAAATATTTCTCCAGCCCTGGTATAAGCTAGACAACATGGATCTCTGCCTTTGCAACTAGTTGTGAATGGCACTCATTGGCTACCTCTGCTAATCAGATTTCAGTAAACAGACCCTTTTGACTTCTTCGCAGATGCATTCGTCAGAGTGCGCATGCTACAGTCTCATACACACATGCAGAAGCTTGGGGTGCGAAAGGGTTGGTAATCTGCTGGGTTAGAGAATGGACTCTACCATTTCAAGGGGGGTTTCATTTCTGGATGGTCCTTTTTCTTCTTCTTCAAAATAGCCATGCCAATAGAAAACTTGAACAGTGTGGGGTGGGGATTGTGCTAGAAACTGTCTTTGCTAACCTGGTACTCTCCAGATGTTTTGGACCCCCATGCGATGAGAGCTGCAGTACAAATGACCTGAGGGGAAATGGCTAAACTAGAAGGTTTCTACCTGCGGGGTTAGCTTTCTACTTTCATTGAGTTTGGAGGAAAACATTCAAAAATGGGATCTCTCACCTGCAGACTGAAGCAGTAGAGGCCATTCTACCACTCCAGGTCTCATGTTATTCCCATCTCTGCCACATCTGCAGACCAGACCAGGTCTGAGTCTCAAAACAGCAAGTCTCATCCAAAGTGGCCTACCCTTCAATACGCCTTATTTACAGAGACTTAACCAACACCTGGGACGCGGGTGGCGCTGTGGGTTAAACCACAGAGCCTAGGGCTTGCCGATTAGAAGGTCAGCAGTTCGAATCCCCGCCACGGGGTGAGCTCCCGTTGCTCGGTCCCTGCTCCTGCCAACCTAGCAGTTCAAAAGCACGTCAAAGTAGATAAATAGGTACCGCTCGGGCGGGAAGGTAAACGGCGTTTCCGTGCGCTACTCTGGTTTGCCAGAAGCGGCTTAGTCATGCTGGCCACATGACCCGGAAGCTGTACGCCGGCTCCCTCGGCCAATAAAGCGAGATGAGCACCGTAACCCCAGAGTCGGTCACGACCAGACCTAATGGTCAGGGGTCCCTTTACCTTTTAACTAACACCTATGAACCTTTAACCTCACCCTGCAAGTGCTGTGATCCAGCTTCCTCCTCCTGTGACCTTAACACCACAGTCCCACTCTATTCCTTCACCTTCTAAGAGCATCAGGTAGCTGTCCTGGATTCCTGGGAGACCCCAGAGAACCACTCTCAGTCAGACTGAACCATACTGGGCTTGATAGACAAACAGTCTGACCTGATTCAGGTTCCTTTACCTTCTCCTTTGTTTCAAGGGTTTCCGGATCGACCTTACGCATTAAGTTGGTTTCTGTGCTGACGTAATAGTCGCCTTTGTAGACCACGTAGTTCACATTGCAGTTGTCCGTCATTTCTGGAACAAAAACCGCAGGTTGGTTTGTGGGTGTGCTACAAAACACTTGGGATCATTGGAGTTGCATGGATGCTTTTAAACCGATATTGAGTGCCAGAAACTAACAGTAGCAGCAGAGAAAACATGTTCTTCTCTTTATTTTCAACTTTCTTGGGCACATGAAACTAACCACAATTACTTTGAATTTCTGCTTAACCCTCAAGAAAGAAGGGCTTTTTCACTGGACAGGTTTAATTCAAATCCATCAAACCTCCTTTGGGGAAGGTTCTCAGGCAGGGTGGAAGGAGAAAGAACTTGCCCAGGTGAAGACCACCTGGTGGAAACCCTTACACATATGGTTCCTAATTGCATACTATATCCTGATCTCCGTCAGCAATTTCTAGATCAACTCTGCATCCCCAAATAGAAACCAGAGTTGGATGTCATACATTTTCTATTACTGGGGAATGATCAGGAGCTCACCAAGTTAGTGGCTAAATATCTCTATTTGGGTTTTTTTGTCGTCGAAATACACTGCAGAAGCCCGATCTCCCTGGAGACCTAGAGATGTGACGATAGACTGCTCTGCCTCCTTTCTATTAGCAAATGTTTTGTGCCACTGGGGAAGTGGTAATTCTGTATTGATTTTTTTTGGATGTTTGGATGTGATGCCAATAAAAGGTTTGATGATGGTGGCGGTGGCTTTTAAACCAGTGGTTTTTAACTGTTGTGCCATGGCACCCTGGGGTGCCTTGAATGATGGTCAGAGGTGCCGTGGGCAACACTGGCCTCTGTCCCTCTTTCCTTCCCTCCCTCCTGTGATGCCCTCTTGCGTCTCTGCCTCCCAAAGGCTTGCACAGCTGTTTATTGCATCAGCCCTGGCTATAAGCTCTACAGGTGAATGGTGCCTCTGGGAGCAGTTGCAGAGAGGACTCCCAAGGAGAGGGGAGAGGCAAGGAGGCTGAGGGAACACTCCACAAGGGAGGATGTTTGAGACAGTCAGCTCTGCAGGCAAGGGGTGACATAACTGGGCTCCTGAGCCCCACAGGGGTGCTGCCGAAAGAACGTAGTTGGTCAAGGGAGCCGTGGACTCAAAAAGGTTGATGTACAAATGTGCTGGAAATGTAAAAAAAATGAGGGTGCTTTTTAATCATATGTGGTGGTATGTAAGATGGCAAAAGACTTCTGGGAAATTATATATAATGAACTGGGGGGGGGGGTTGAAAATATGTTTCCTAAGAAACCAGAAGCTTTTCTTTTAGGTATTGTAGGACCAGAGATCCTGAAGGACCAGACGAAACTGTTTATTTACGTGAGCACAGCTTCACAGACTCTCTTAGCTCAGAAATGGAAAGATGGTACACCTCCGACCAAAGAAGAGTGGCAAACAAAATTGATGAACTATTCTGAGATGAAAAAAAACTTACAGGAAGAATTAGAAACCAGGAAGAGGGAGTCTTTAATAAAGAACAGGGAAAGTTTATAATTTATTTGAAAAGCTATTGTAAACAACTACATACATTGGTAGGACTGACAGGAAACTTGTAGTAAAAATTTAAACTATGGATTGGCAAAGGATTTATAAGAATAGAGTTATGATAGAGATGCAGAGGGGAAAATCATTACATTAAGATCTGCAATGAGCGTGGGGAGGGAAGTCAGAAGGGACTATATGTTTATGTTTTTAATTCATTTGTTTATGTAAAATAGAAAATGAAAAAATAAAATTTATATATATATAAAAAGAAAACCTCTGTTTTCCTTGTCAAAATTGTTTGTGCCTCCAGGAGTCACAGATGAAAGTGGGGGACGGTGGGGACACACACAAGTGGTGGCAACCTGCCTTACTGTGGCAAGTGGCCTAAAAAAGAGAATCCCTTTGGCTGTTTTTGATATGAGCCAGTGAAATGGTCCCTTCCTCTTGGCTCATTCTCTTGGATTACTGTCAACACTGTGAAAGGTGAGCTCATTGCAACTGAATGAAATACACTGTGGAGTCTCAGTTGAACTGATTCAGAGGAACCTGAGACATCCCTTTTACATGAATTGTCAGGCAGCTACAGTGGTGCCCCGCAAGATGAATGCCTCGCAAGACGAAAAACTCGCTAGACGAAAGGGTTTTTTGGTTTTTGCGTTGCTTCGCTAGACGAATTTCCCTATGGGCTTGCTTCGCAAGATGAAAACGTCTTGCGAGTTTGTTCGCTTTTTTCTTAAAGCCGCTTGAAGAGGCGCAGTTGCGACGGACCGTGCTTCGCAAGACGAAAAACATCGCAAGACGAAAAGACTCGCGGAACGAATTAATTTTGTCTTGCGAGGCACCACTGTATAGAGATCCTACGGGGGCTGGAAGTAAAAAAAGGCACCAAAGATTCTAAGATAAGGTTACCAGATGTCCCCATACAAAATCCATGGAAGTTGAAAAGTGTCCCCGGATTCATTGAAAAACATCTGGTAACCTTATTCTAACAGGTGTCTCCTCTTGGCATTCTTAGTGCTAAAGAAAGGATTTTAGCGATGTTTGAGAAAGGCTGAGCAAGCCTGTGAAAGTTGGAACAAGAACTGTGGGAGCTTGGGAAGGAAACAGAAACCAATTACATGCAAATGAGATTAAGAAAGGTGCTTATCTTAATCTCCAGGTGGGAGGGTGGAACAACAGAAAGCTTTTTATGTGGTGGGATCAAAAAAGGTAAAAGATGTATCAAAGCAGTTTGGAAAAGTGTTAAAATATATTCTTTGCTTGCTTATTCTGTAAGGTTAGTCTGTGTTGCATTGCAAGGCTTAATAAACTTTTATGACACTTACTTGGCACTTCAAACCTTGACATGAAGCGCTCAAAAATGGACTTGCAAGGGTCAGGCATAGCTAAGGTTCCAAACTCAGATACCATGATCCGGTTGTTCCGGCTGTTAGTCATGTAGGAATCGCTCCTTAGGAACTTGCTGCTGTACTTCACAACTCCATCATCAATGTCAAACTGGTGCATCAGAGACATGCCATCAAACCAGTGGTTATACCTTCCATTGGAGAAGAGAAATCTAATCAGTGGGGGGGGGGGGGAATAGGAGTACAGGGTGCTGATTTCACCTATTACCCTTTTCAGCTCCTGCCAACTTTAGGCATCCAAGGCAGAGGGCCTTCTTGGTACTGGTGCCCACCCTGTGGAATGCCCTCCCACCAGATGTCAAGGAAATAAACAACTATCTGACTTTTAGAAGACATCTGAAGGCAGCCCTGTTTAAGGAAGTTTTTAGTGTTTGATGTTTTATTGTGTTTTTAATATTCTGTTGGAAGCCACCCAGCTTGGCTAGGGAGGCCTGGCCAGATGGGTGGGGTATAAGTAATAAATTATTATTATTATTATTATTACTCCTACTCCTACTCCCTACTTAGATCCTCACTGATGATAAAATGTGCACATGCAGTTCTGCCCATGTAAAATGCACATATATACCAAAGTAAGAGCAACAAGATCAGGTACAAGCTGATTGAGGGGGGGAATTGATGAGGGCACACAGGTGTGTTATTTCATCTTTTCCTTCTCAGCCAGGTAATAAAGGGAGGGGAAAACACATCTCCCAAACTTGGGGAAACACTTGTTTGATTGAATTTATGTAAACTTCACACAGAGTGGGGAGGAAGTTCAAAACCGATGAATGCAAATCTCAAAGGACTGAAACATTTTTCTTAAAAACTTCCTTTTAGATGAGGGAGACAAGAAATGTTTATTAATAAAGAATCTATCTCCAGGATACTAACTTGCCTGTTAATCCTGCCACCGCTAGGGAGATGGGGGTGGCCAGAATTATCGAATCCCTAAGAACAAACCTTGCCAGCTGTGAGCAACATGGTTCTTGTATTTTTTTTCTGGAGACACAATTGACCGAACAACCTACATATGAAAGAGCATATCCCTGTGTGGCTTGTAACTTTTCTGGGTGGCTTCTACAGCCTGATCCATAAAGATATGCAGATTTTTTTATCTCTGAGGTTTAGAATCCCTTGCAGGGCACAGCCACAGCAAACCAAGCAGGCCTTACTTGTCTTTTCCAAACTCAAACTTCCCTGGGCCAACTCTCAGCAGCTTGCCCTTCAGCCAGGTGGGGATATGTCCCTCAATCTTCGTAGGAATAGCTTGAGATGTCTCTTCTACGCTGCAGAAAAATGGCGAGATGCATTCCAAGCCCTTCCGGTTGCTGAAGGAGACCTGCTGCTGTTTCTGGGTCAATAGGAGACTTGGTACCACTGAGGAGACAAAAGCAAATTAGCAGACCAAAAAGGAATACGGGCGCCCACCAACTTACCTGGAGGTTACATTACGGGCTTCCGTGCGCATAAGTGAAATCGTGTAGGCTGCAGCCTATGCAGTCACAAGAGCATGTGATGTACTGTAATACTTGGGTAAAGCCATGCATTTTCCCAGAAACTAAACAATGAGTCCTGGCAGGAGTGGCACACAGTCTCAATGGAGACCACCACCAGTGTCAAAGACATGGGGGCAGGCTTCTTCCTCACCAAAGGGAGTGCCCAAATCTAGCACTATTCACCCCCCCCCCCAGCAATGAACTTCCATGGGGAAAATAAACTCATACCCTCAGAGACATTACTGGGATGTCAGGTTTCCCAGGGTCTCAATTTTCTGACCACAGCTCCCCCATATTTCTCTTCTAAGGTTTTGATTAATATTCTATTTGATTTTTTATTGCATGTTGATAATAGGCATTTATTTATTTTTTGCTTGCGTTTACAACAGTAGTTTGTGTAAACCACTTAGAGATTTTCTTACATTTAGCAAAACCAACAAATTTGCCCAATAAAAACCTTCCTAAAAAGCAGAGGGAGGACCTTCCAGGGGGGGAAATAAAACTCACAGAACACACAGCTACACACCAGCCTAGGCAAATTAAATAAGGGATATGCTTTATAGCAGCTATCAACCACCATGTACCGAATGACATGCTTGTCTTAAGTGTAATACTTAAGAATAATCATATTTTCACATGCGGTCTAATTGAGCCTTCAGCAGGGATCAGCATTCTAAAACCCCTTCTTATATCTTTAAGGTTCAAGAAGTTTGTAAGGGGAAATCCACCTGCAGGGTTAAAGCAATTATCCCTTTGGTGGTTAAGCTCTGGTAAAATACATTCAAAGCAGAAAATCTGATGCTATGTGTAATAATTATGTAATGAGGTAGAACGCGTAGCTTCCAATATATCCCTTTCAAGCAAGGGATACCTTCTGGGCAGCTTTATGAAGGTCACATGCCCGAGATGGGTGGAGATAGGTATATTTTACCCTTGTAACACAGGCAAGTTTTGGCAAACACTCTCACACACTGTTGGTGCATGGCATGTGCCAAACATGTGCAGCTCCCCAAGCGTGTAGGTTCATGGCAGTGCAGTTTTGTGCTGGAAGAAATTCATTCGGACTCCAACTCCTAAATCAGTACAGTCCTTTACTGACAGGTCCAAAGCATTAAGGCAGTTTCCCAAAGATATACATCTTTGTTATTAGCAAACCAAATTGTTATACAGGTATTGAGGGAACATTGGAATAAAGAATTAGAGATCTCAGTTTCAACCACACAGTGGGAAACTGTTTTAACTGCTACAACAAGGGTGTCTCTGGACCTTAAATTGAGGCTATTACAACATCAACAAAAAATTAGAGTATACTGGACCCCATTATGTTTGTTTTTTTAAAAGGGCTATCTAAAGTATCTAAGGGACGCGGGTGGCGCTGTGGGTGAAACCGCAGAGCCTAGGGCTTGCCAATCAGAAGGTCGGCGGTTCGAATCCCCGCGATAGGGTTAGCTCCCGTTGCTCGGTCCCTGCTCCTGCCAACCTAGCAGTTCAAAAGCACGTCAAAGTGCAAGTAGATAAATAGGTACCGCTCCGGCGGGAAGGTAAACGGCATTTCCGTGCACTGCTCTGGTTCGCCAGAAGCAGCTTAGTCATGCTGGCCACATGACCCGGAAGCTGTACGCTGGCTCCCTCGGCCAATAAAGCGAGATGAGCACCGCAACCCCAGAGTCAGCCACGACTGGACCTAATGGTCAGGGGTCCCTTTACCTTTAAGGTATCTAACTGTTGGAGATACCATAGGGATAATGCTTCTCTAAAACATATGTTTTTTCATTATCCTATATTGAAAGAGTTTTGGCAGGAGGTAACTGAAACTATCAACAGAACTATACGGAACAACCTTAGATTTACAGAACAAAATATCCTTTTGAATTATATACTCACCACATGGAACCTTACAAACATGCCCTTACCAAACAGCAAAAAGACTGATACTGATGAATTGGAAAAATAAAAATGCGGCTCCCTTCTATGATTGGATTGAAGACTTATTCAAACTCGCAACATATGAAAGTTGTTTTTGTTTTGTTTTTAAAGGCAGTTTCACTATATACAGGCTTCTGCTAGATCCCTAGTAGAAGGTGCAGGCTTCAAATGCAAAGCAAGTCCAATTCACAGCACACATACAGCACAGAGTTCAGTGTCAATCTGGCAGAGTTTCCTTGCAGCGAAGCAAAGAAGTAATGTACAGCCCCCTCTTAATATACCCAAGAATGATCACACCCTTGGCTGGTTGCCAGGTCAGTGACCATCAAACACTAATCGCATGACCTGAAGGTGCAAGATAAGGGAGGCCCGTGCACCAGCTTTTCCTTAACAGCAATTAAAGGAACCTCAACACCCCTTCTTAATTCTGTTTAGGAAAAAATATGTATCAGAGCATGTTATTATGCCAATATATCAGCAATGTTCTGGCTCGACTCACAATATACAAGTTTCATTAATCCATGTTCCACATTGTCCCTGGCATGTCTATATTTTATGTCCATGTGTTTTGTCCTAAGCTTGTTTTTTTAAAAAATATTTTTTATTAACAGGCCAGTCACATCAGATTAATTCCAAATCACAATAATTCCAAATTACACAGCCAAATTTTTAAAAATTTTGTTGGGGGTACCCATGCTTGGAGCTCCAAAAGGGAATCCGATCATCTCTCTTGTTGCTGCTTTCATTACACAGTTCTGTCAAAATAATATTCACAGTTCTGTTCAATCTTCTCTTTGTTGTTTTCCTCATCTTCTTGTTGTTATCATATATTCCTTTCTTTATGATCTCTGATAATCTCCACAAGCGGGTTGAAAACAAACGTGTTATGTCCTGTGTGGATTTTACACTCATCCAAGAGCCATAAAAGTAGACAGACGCCATTTCAACACCTCCGTTCAAAACATTCTGACTGTCTGTCCTGATCTTCCCAGGTCCGCTGCTCCCTCATAAATTTTTCTCAGGCGGCCCTGCTAAGCTGAACCCACACTCCAACATAGTAACAGCCATAGTCCTCCTCCCCCTGGATTCCCGGCGGGCCTCAGGCGGGCCTGCCATGATAAATCTCTTTTTATGACTGCGTCACAAAGGACTTACTTTCGTTTCCCGATGCTCCCATAAGTCACATCCTTGCGTAGTAGTTAATTTCCACACAGTTCTTATTCCTCCTGCTTGTAATCAGTAATTGCAACGATTCTTTTTTGGGGGGGGATTATTGGGTACTCACATAAGACCCCCCAAAAAAAAGTTTTCTCCCCCCCTCCTTTTCAGTCTCGCTCCGACATACCGATCCTTTGGTGAGTCTTCTTCTTGATTTATTCTTCTTCTTGATTTATTGTTAAGTCCAGCCCGTCGCTCCACCTCTCAGAGATCCCTTTAGTTAGCAGTCTTTACTCCCGATCTTCACTCGAAGTATGTGCGTTTGCTTCTGTCCTGATTGTTTATATAGAGCTCCCGCAACTAGCTGCGCAGATCAGAGACAGCGTCCAGGAGAGCCGACCCACACGAGGGCTTTTGTGCCTAGTGCCCTCACCCCCTTTCGAATCTGTGGGTGTATTATGGGCACAGCAGGCAAGGCAGCGTTCCCCATCCGCTTGGGGTAACGAGGGAGGCTGCATACTCCCATAACAGCCTCTTAATTACCTCGTGTGAGCCGGAGAGATGGTATTGTCGGCCATCTTCCGATGCGCCCCCTAGCAGCCCCCGTCCTAAGCTTGAATTGTTCAGGCTCTGCCATGGATATGCAGGCCTGATGGTCCTCATAAACTGTCACAGGTAGCTTGGATTCTACATTCATGTCCGTAAGAATCTGCACGAAATAGGGAAGCTGATTGTTCAATTCAGACAGAGCAGCCTATTCCGCTTCAGGTGTAGACACAGATACCAACCCGTTTCCGGGATTTCCAACCCACTAGAGACCGTCCAAATTGTTGGGAGTCATTCTGCACAGAAGCAATAAAGATGTTTGTACCTTTAAGAACAGTTTCTGTAAGCTCTGGGCTAATTGGTTACAGCTGGCCAAGACTACAAAAGGAGAAAAGCTGCAGTTTGAACTCTGCCTGCAGGAAAAACACCCACAAGCTTTGTTGTTTGTTGTTTTGTAATAAAACCTTTATTTGATTTGGTTTTACACCGGTCTCGTGGTGTCACAGTCTCTGTCATCTGCCACCAGTGACAAACCCCCTCTGACATAAATTGTACTACTATCCCAGCAGTGGACCTTCTTGTCTGTACAGTTAAGAACTTAATTCATTCTGGGGATCTGTTCTTAACTTGAAACTGTTCTTAACCTGAAGCACCACTTTAGCTAATGGGGCCTCCCACTGCTGCTGCACCGCCGGAGCCCGATTTCTGTTCCCATCCTGAAGCAAAGTTCTTAACTTGAAGCACTATTTCTGGGTTAGCGGAGTCTGTAACCTGAAGCGTATGTAACCTGAGGTACCACTGTACATCATTTCCAAAGAGGATGACAGTTTTAAACAGTAGTCCTATGTTGCTTTTAAATAGCGAAACACTCTTTTAACTGCTTGCCAAGCTGCTGTGGTTAGCTTTGAAACTATCCTGCTAAGAACACCCTCAGCACTGTTAACATCTGGTCTGGACCACTGTGAAATGTACAACAAACTGCCAATGTCAGAGTGGTATAGCTCCTGGTTTTCAAACACCACATTACTCTGCTTTTTAAAAGTCTGTCACCACAGGAGTTTGAACGCTTTTACAATTCTGCATATGGGTGGTGCTGTGGGTTAAACCACAGAGCCTAGGACTTGCCGATCAGAAGGTCGGCGGTTCAAATCCCCGCGACGGGGTGAGCTCCCATTGCTCGGTCCCTGCTCCTGCCAACCTAGCAGTTCGAAAGCACGTCAAAGTGCAAGTAGATAAATAGGTACCGCTCCGGCGGGAAGGTAAACGGCGTTTCCGTGCTCTGCTCTGGTTTCACCAGAAGTGGCTTAGTCATGCTGGCCACATGACCCGGAAGCTGTACGCCGGCTCCCTCGGCCAGTAAAGCGAGATGAGCGCCGCAACCCCAGAGTCGGTCACAACTGGACCTAATGGTCAGGGGTCCCTTTACCTTTACCTTTACAATTCTGCATACCAAAACATTCTAACAGTTGTGTAAATTTCTTTTCCTGGCTTAGTAGAAAAACTCCTATCACTTATTCTCTGTACTTCAACTCCCAGGTACCTCTTTATAGCTCCTAAATCTTTGAGCTGGAACTCTTGCCCCAACTTGCTGGGCAAACTCCGGAATTTAATTGTTTGTTTTCCCAACACACGTTAACTCATCAACAAACACTAGAAAAAACATACAATCATCTCCTGTCCCCTTACAATATAGACAGGAATCAGCCCAGCTCTTTTGAAATCCTAGAACACTTAGCGCTTCATGCAAGCACATTTTCCAATTTCTGGCTGATTGGCAAAGTCCATAGATCACCATGTAAAGTCTGTATACAGCTTTAGGATTCTGCTCAAATCCCGGAGCTTGTTGCATATAAACCACCTCTTTTAACCCTGCATTTAAATATGCTATCGCAATGTCAAAGTGACTAACTTCAATATCATGTATTGCTGTGAGGGTTAAAAGAATTCTCATACTTTCACTTCTGGCTGTCAGAACGAAAGTCTCATCATAATTTAAACCCCTTCTCTGCATGAATCCTTTCACAACAAACCTTTCTTTAAACTTCACTTTACCAGATGCTATGGTTTTACTTTTATAGACCCAACGGCACCCCACAGATTTCTCCTGTTCTGGCACATCAACAAGTGAGAAAACCTTGTGATCAGTCAGGGATTGCATTTGTTGTTCCATTACAGCAAACCCAAGATCCTGCTGTTGTGAAGGCAGCTGCAGAACTTCCTCAAAAGTTTGAGGTGCATGGCTTCCGGTTCCAGTCTGCCTTAATGGAGGCAGCTCTCATGACAGCAGGAGATCATCGGTGGAGGATAAACAAGGATGATTGAGGATAATTATCCTGGCTCTCACTCCGGCATGGAATGCAGGAGACAGGGAGGCGCTGAGTACAAAAGGACTTCTGCTGAAAACCCAATGCCTCCATTAAGAAGCAGAGGTTCTCCTGTGAATTAGAGTTTCATTCAGACTAAAGTACATGTGCATGCTAGAAGAGATGAGATCACAAACTGCAGAACAGAACCAGCTGCAAGGTTGTTAAGGTTTGAACTTGAGAGAAGACTTTATTCACTGCAAAAGATGGTGGGGGGGAGCCTATGGTTTCTTTATATAAAGTTTTTTTCTCTACATTTATGATTCGGCAACCCTCCTTTGAATGTTAGTTCAAATTATATTTGTACAAGCGAGGAGGGAAGAAATTGGATTATAGATATGGAATATAACATTAAACGGAACTGTTTGTGTAAAAAAGGGAAAAGGGAGGGAGGCTTTATTTTGCAAAAGGTTTACGATGGAAACTTAAAGCTGACTCTTCCCTATATTTTCTTATTTACAAAGTGAACTGAATAACACTAAGAGGACTTGGAATTTAATTTAATTGGAAGTATAATTGCTCATATATCTTCAGTTGGAAGGAAGGATGAAAGGCGTCTGTGAACTGCCAAGGAATTGACTGCTCTTCTTCCCAGGCTGAGAGGAAAAATGATGACAACAGTTTATTTATTGGGACAGAGTGACTTTTGCAACTGTTGTTAAAGTTGCAAAACAATGAAGCACGGGACAGAGTGAGGTAGAAATTTCTGGAACAACAATGGGATATCAGCTCCGTCCAAGGCATGATGGATAATAGCAACAACCAGAAAAAGATAGGCATAACATTTTACAAGGACAAGAAGAAACACCACGGACAGAATAATTGCCACACATAGGAAGAACAAGGATATAGTTTTTTTGTTTGTTTTTAATTTATTTTTATAGTTTGAGTGCCTCACTTGTAGTTTTATAAATCATTTAATGTGTCAACATGAATAGAAGTTATTAATATTGCAGTTGTTGTATAAGGGATTATTATGATGTCCGGAATGTAATGGAAATCAATAAAGTTTTGGAGCGCAGAAATAAAGAAAATAATCAAACCTTCAGTTCTAGCACACGAGGGGAGGCACCTTATCTGAATTATATAATTCGGTATTTGAACAATTGGTATTAGTAATTGTATTACAAATTGGTATTGTTATATTGAGGCTATTGTTGGATTGTCATTGAAAACTAATAAGTTAGGTCAGTTTGCACTTGAGCAAATGGTCTTTATGACACTCTGTTACTCTTTTTGCTCACTTAGAAAGTTTGCAGGTTTCACACTCCCAAGTATTTACTTGGGAGGCTTTTAACTTTAAATCAGTGCACAGCTGTGGCATTTTTGCTAAACTTCTAAAGTGTGCAAGCCCCATTCTCCGGCAAGTTCTGCCAGTAAAGATTACATTGTAATTATCTTTTGCCAAGCATGCTACACTCAGCAAACAATACTGGAGATTTTCCACTAGCAAAACATTTTCCAAATGTGCCCCCAGACAAGGCACATACGCCGACCCTCACCCTTGGATTGAAACACATGAACCATCAGCAAGGGTGACATGGTCCTTACTCACAGCGCTTCAAGAAACAAATAATTCCCTGGGGTTCACCACATGCTCAGTACAGGCAGAGTCCAACAGCCAGACTCAGTCAGCAACTCTGGTTTCAGGAACTGACTGTCTCACCACGGCTGAGACAAATTGAGTTATTTGCTTCTGTTTTAAATGGGGATGCTTTTTATGGTTGGCATCTGGAGCCAGGCAGGCAGTACAGTGTCTCCTGAGGTGCTGTGTTGAGCCACAACGAAAAGAGCCACACCACAACTATCGCCCTGGCTCCTCCCTCACCCAAGAATGACCACACCCTTGACCGGTTGCCAGGTCACAGTGATGTACTTGGCAGGTTGCCAGGTCAGTGACCGACAAAATCCTCCCTGCTTAAGTCAAGCTGTTGACTTTTCTCCCTTTTGAAACATTGCTTCTGATCATCTACTCTATCACCATCAATTACTGACATGGTTTGGCTTCACCTGCACCTTCTCTGCCAGCAAAAGCCAACTGCAAGGAACATTCTGTTCCTATCCATTGGCTAAGGAAGAAAGGAAGGCAGCAGTCCTCTACTCATTTGCCTGGGAGTAAGCCTTATTGACGCCAATGGGATTTGCTTCTGAATAGACATGTACAAGCTCTCACTGTAAGCCTGCAATTCTCTAAATCAGGATTTCCCAACCTTGGGTCTCCAGTTGTGTATTTAAAAAAAACCAACCCAAACTTTTCATACTTTTCCTGCTCCATTCCTTGAGAACTGTGTGTTAAGAGGCAAATCAGAAGATGATAACGCTAGAAATGCCAAGTATTTCTAAGGTAAATTACAGTTCAGTGCCACTAAAAACAAAGTACATGAGTCTGGCAACTAAAGAATTCTCTCTCACTCTCATGCCAGTGCACGGAGTTGGCTCCATTTATGGTTTGCCTTAGACAGGCAATTGCCTGCAACTTTGAGATTCAGGAAGCACTTTGCAAACTCATTGGTTTTGTGTCCAATGCAAACGATCTCAGGCTGCACCAAATGCATGGTATGGCAAAGAAGCAAAATGTAAAAGCCAAAAATTATTTAGTTTTGTCTTTGGAATTCATCAGAATTGTGGAACACACCTTTATAAGGGAAAGCAGTAGCAAAATAGATGTGGTAGTCCTCATATTAAGAAAACTAGATATTAATTTTAGATTATTCACTAGGTGAGAATGATATAAAAATTGATAATGTTTTTATGACTACCGTTTGTGCGAAAGGCATTTCAGAGGAGAAAAGTTCAGGCAATGTCTGAAAATACCCAGCAATTATGGCACGTTCAATTCACACAGGAAAACAGCCATGATGGATCAAGATGAAAGATGTTGTTTCATGTCTGTGTCATTTTTGCATAGGCAGTTTGTATTTTTTTTAAAAATAGTTTTTATAAAATATTTTCTTGGTTTACAGAAGTACGTGTCTTGTCTTTTTTTTCCAGGCTGCTAAGTCCTTTGTGCAAGTTTTGATGCTGTACGAGCTGCAGTTTAAGACTCTGGCATAATGATAAATGTAGCAGCAAAACAGCCACGAAGCCACAACATAAATGAAAGTAGTATACATTTTGGCAGGCCACTGCTGGAGTGTGATAACCCAAGAGTTCCAGTTAATTACTTTCTTCCTCTCTTCCTGACAAATAATGGTAATTCATAGCTACATCTTATGTGGGTCCACCAATAAGAGTAATGAAATTAATGTAAAATTGACAAAAGAAGTCCAGTCTCCTGGTTCCATTGCTGACTGATATAAAAGGTAGCATTGTGTGTGCACGTATTGTTAGTTCTTTATTTTGGCGGGTGGAGATGGGAAGAGTTGTATAAGATTTGTTTATTCTTCTTGCTTACTGCCTGCTACTCAACTTGTTTTGTGTATTTGGCCCCTGGCCCACTGCCTTGGGTTGAAAACATTGACTTTTATTCATTTATTTTAGTATGCTAGGGAACTTAGAACTGTTTCAGAACTAGACTGACTGGAGGGAAGGGGAAGAAGATTGTGTTATTTATGACTTCATACCATTAATGAGTACGTGCAAATTGTATAAAGCTGCTTTAAGTTTTGTCTTATGTAAGTTGCTTAAGTTTCAAATATGTTATATTTTGTAACTTGTTTTATCTTGTTTTATTTACTATAAATTTTGTAATATTTCATATCGTTTAATAACGCCACTCAGTGATTTGTTTCAGTTACAATCTTGAGTCTGTGGTTTTACAGGTTAAACTCTATTCTCTGTTTTTAATGTAGCTGAAATTTGTCAGCTATGAAAGTTACTGCTTTCCCACAATTTGTTTCTATTTTGCTTTGGTGATCCAAAAAGTTGAAGTAAATAGGTTTGCATTTGCAGCAAAAGGGTAAAAAATAAAGAATAATAACTTTGATAAGAATTGCTTTTTAGATTACTGCTGTGATTAAATGTTGTTTTTCTCCCATCTATGTAATATTGCACAACTCTTGCTCTTAAAACATATTACATTGCTGTCAAAATAGCATACGTGCTGTGAAGCAATACAATGCAGAAGAAAACTAAAAAACATATTACACTATCGCTCAAGGCATTTATCCTTACAAAGCTTGCAACAATGAAACTAGCAGGTTCTACCTAACAATACCAAAGCTTGCACAGCAAATGAACTGAATTTGCTATACAAGGATAAGTCCATTATTGCTTTCCTGCTCCATCCTTATGAAAATTTGACAGCAGGCAACACCATGGCTTAAGGATAGCAATACAACTTAACTAGGCTTTGAGAGTTCCAATCCCGATTCCAATGAGAAACACATTACACATTATTTTAGTTCATCACTCCCTAGCTGACTGTTTTGATATTCTCTGAGTTCTGTATTGTGGAGACTAGGTGAAAGCTTTGGTGTTACATGTTTTAAACAAGCGACTTCCTTCTTAAAAATGAAATAAAAAGCCATTCAAATTTCAGACTGCAACCTAATTGCGGAGATTGTTGTTGGCCGCCGATGACCTCCCAGCCCCCAAACTGCACAATCTGAAATAATCAGTACGTGCGCTTCTGAATAATAACTAGACTCTAATCTTGTGGGTTACAGACACAATCCCAAACAGGCCTCTGAATACAGTCCGTCCAATCTCAGATGCTGAAAAACAGCCCCTAGCAGAAAGCTGGGAGGAAATGGAAATCTTACCTGGGATGTACTGGAGCAAAGACCAAAGAAAATCAGCCACATTCCTAGACAGGAGGCTGATGAAAGAGAACATGTGGGAAAGCATCTTTCGTGATTCTGAAGCATATACTGAGGAACCTGCATAAACCGTCTATGCGAAAGATGGTACAGTGCATCTGTTAATGATGGGAGTGTACAACTAGGCTGGCTGAACACATCATTTCAGAATAAAAGCCTGGCTCTGTCTCAGCCTTTTCTGACTGAACAATGGCATTTAGGGATGAAGCTGAACAGAACAGACAGAAACAGCGATACCAGCTTTTTGCACCGTCATTCTGCAGCGTTCCATCTCTGCAGCTTTGAAAAGAAATTGATGGAATAGTATGCACTTTCCCAGTTAAGACTGCCTTTTCACATACACGAGCTTTGCTGTCTAACACGTTTAGGACCGTTTACAAATATGCTCAGAGAATCTAATGAAATGTGCTACCAGTTAATTGTTTCAAAACAAGAGGGCAAAGTGATTTGACCCAGCTTAGTAAGGAAGTGAATGAAAGGAAATTCTTACTGTGAATTTCTGTTCCCAGAGACTCCCTTACATCTGGGATGACTCTTCCCTTTCACTGGTAGCTAGGGTCACATAACAAAACAGGTCCTTGCTGGGAAGAAATAATCCCACATTCTCCAGTTAGGATGGTTGAGCAGGAAATAACCGCTCCCCTTTAGGCAGCACGTTGCAGGTGGTGAAGTTCATTTCCTGCTCCAATTGGTGTGTCGTATCAGTTTAGCTTCCAGGTGTACTGCTAGGCAAAAAAACCTCAGGAACAAAACTTATTAGGTACTATCTTGTGACTTTACTTCATCCAGTGAAGTCCCATCCCCATACAGCCATGCATGACTCTTTTATTGTGGTAGCTGCTGTCCCTGGAGTCTCGGGGAATAGAAATTCACTGTAATAATTTTTTCCTGTTTCCCAGAGGCTCCTGAAGGACAGCCCTTCTTACACATGGGGTGCACCAGAGCTATTCCTATTGGGTGGGCTTAGCGAGGCATCATGGCTGTACCACCTTTCATAGTACCTTCCTGCCGAAGGCTGTGTTGGCTGAAGCCCATTTGTCTAGCTTGTAGTGTATGGCGAATGTGTGCAAGGAGGCCCAGATGGTTGCCCAACAAGCATCCACCAGGGGAAAGTCCCCTTTAAAGGTGTGCTGTTAAACCTGCTGGAGAACCTGCTTTGGAAGAACTGCTACAGACTTTGTGAAGGCCTTTGTTCTGTCTAAGTAGAACCTCAGTGCTCTATGCATGCCCAAAGAGTGCCAGGCCTTCTCCTTATCTGGCTTAGGGCAGAAGTAGGGTAATGCTATTTCCTGAGACCTGCAGAAAAGGAAATTCACCTTGGGGATGAATGAAAGATCCACCTTGTCTTGATGGAAGGTACAAAGATATGGGTCGGAAGACAGTGCTCCGATCTCTGGCACCCGTTGAGCTGAGGTGACAGCCACCAGAAAAAACTGCCTTCAGATGGAAGTCTTTTGTTGCCATAGGATTGAGGGGAGCACTCATTAGGGCTGTCTAAAACCTTGGTTCCAGCTGGGGAATCTCCAATACTCTCCAATACTCTAGAACCTTCCCAGATGTTGCCAGGTCCAAGAGCCAGATGCACTCAGTCTCTAGCCAGTTAGTCAGAACATTCCTAGGTCTGGGTGAAGGATTGGTCCCTGTTTGAGCAGATCCCTCCTGGCTGGGAGTCGCTATGATGGGAAGTTCAATAATGAGTAGGAGCTCTAGGAACCATGGTCTTCTTGCCCAGCGTGGAATGATTAGTATCACTTTGGCTTGTTTTGTTTTTTAATTAATTAATTAATTTTGTATTGTCCTTGCAGGAAGGCTGAATTTGGGGGGCAGGGAGAGAGGGGGGGAGAGAGAGAGTGTGTATCCAGAAAGGATAAAAATAAGAAAACACATGCTGACACGTTGAGAGCTTCAGGGCCAAACTGGGGATCGCAGGATAGCTCCTCCCTCAGCAAGGACCTCTTTGGTCACATGACCCTGTGAGAGAGGAGAGTCATCCCAGATTTCAGGGCTGTCCTTCAGGAGCCTCTTGGGGAATTTTTCTTTCTAATGCATCTGCCTCCTATTTCTAAAATACTCATAACACTTGGTTGCTGTCCCTTTCCAACCAACAGAAAGCAGACTCAAAGAAAACTGGAGCCGGTCTGGATTGTGAAGAATATTATTATCACCTATACCCGCATGCCTCCCTCCGTGATCCTTCTGCATGTGCTAAAGTTTTCAGTGCCACACACCTCTGCATTTATGTGAAGGCTGTGTAAAGAGATGAGTGGTACTGAAGTACTCACATCAGAGTACATCCAGCAGGAAAATCTGATTAGACAAGAGCAATTTCTTCCTCCATCAGCAGCTCATTGTGAAGGGCAGGTCTGAAGAGGAATACAGTTGGTGAGGGGAGGCTGAGAGCCATTTGGAAACCTACCACAGCCACATCCAGCTTAAGGGTGAAATATTCCCTAGTTTTGTCATAAACCAACATGAAGGAATATTGGTAAACAGTCTATCTTAATAAACATATTTACAATTTTATAGGTCACATGTGTCAGGAGAACAAAACATTAAATAACTGGCAAAAGTATGAAAGAGCCTTGTGTTCTCTAGTATTCTGTATTTTATCAATTATGGATATGATCCATATAATTTTTAGTAATGGTCAGAGTAGTCACAGCTACTCCTAGCCAGTAGAATCTATAGACGTCATCAGAGGTCATTTCAAGACACTGGGTTCTGAGGTCTTTGAGTCAAGTTGACCCTGTTAATGGTCTAAAATATTAGGAATGTTGCATGTTGAACAAAAGGATGGAAAAGATTAGTTGTTGTTGTTTAGTCGTGTCCCACTCTTCGTGACCCCCTGGACCAGAGCACGCCAGGCACTTCTGTCTTCCACTGTCTCCCGCAGTTTGGTCAAACTCATGCTGGTAGCTTCGAGAACACTATTCAACCATCTCGTCCTCTGTCATCCCCTTCTCCTTGTGCCCTCCATCTTTCCCAACATCAGGGTCTTTTCCAGGGAGTCTTCTCTTCTCATGAGGTGGCCAAAGTATTGGAGCCTCAGCTTCACGATCTGTCCTTCCAGTGAGCACACAGGGCTGATTTCCTTCAGAATGGAGAGTTTTGATCTTCTTGCAGTCCATGGGACTCTCAAGAGTCTCCTCCAGCACCATAATTCAAAAGCATCAATTCTTCGGCGATCAGCCTTCTTTATGGTCCAGCTTTCACTTCCATACATCACTACTGGGAAAACCATAGCTTTAACTATACAAACCTTTGTTGGCGAGGTGATGTCTCTACTTTTTAAGATTGGAAAAGATTAGAGGGAGAAGTAATTCCCAGCTAAGCTCTGTTGATCAGACATGGCAGCTTTAAACCCAATTAATTTTTAGTTTAAACCTCACCCTGAGTCTCTAATCCAACATGAAAGCAGATTATGGAAAGAAAAGTGGAAGTATAATTCTCAGTACAATGAAAAACAGGTATTACATTTAGTCTAGGTCTAGGATATACCAACAATTGTTGATGGATAGAATCTTGTATCAGTTGCTTAATAACTTATCATTACACAATCTGTAAAATAATGTCCTTGATTTCTGAAGGTTAGTAACAAAAGCATGATTTTATTTAGGGACAGATAGGTGTGGCAAATTTGCACAAGCAAAATAAAATAATTTTTGGAATGTCCTATCTTCCTTTCTCTTTTATTTTAATTGACTGAGTCCCCCAACATTCCAAAATAATAAAATATGCAGCAAGAAAGATGAATCTGTAAAATCTATTTACCGTAGTTAAAACAGGTGTTTAGTCTGAAATATGGTTTTACCAAAATACAGAGTGCACAATCCAACCAAAGTTAAGCACTGTTAAATACTAAAGTTTTTATGTGACAATTAAACATGTGTTTGACTCTCTTCTGTTTAACACAATAATGAGATTTAAGAAGACTTAGCATGGTCTAGATTTTGTTAGTGTAAGCATTATGCATGCAGTTTATGCATGAAGAGGAAAGGGACAAGACAGGGTTAATTTCGGTGGGTGGGTAGGTGGGCTTGTCCTTCACCTGCAGCTGGTCGTGTGATCAGCAAACTCATGAGAGTGAATCAGAGGCAGATGACTTAACAGATAAATGCCCTTGTGTTTGTAGCAAGCTAGCCTTTGATTGAAACCTTATCTGTGCTGGCTCTCTGCAAGAAGAGAGTGTTCTGGGGCCACAATCCGCTGGCATGTCGAATGGGCACGCTGCACTCGCTTTCAACAGATTACAGTATGCCCACAAAAATAAAGTATCAGTCACATTTAGCCACTTTCTGCCAAACCATAAAATGTTCCTAACTTGTTTATCCCTGTTCTTCATTGCAAAGTCTGTTTTAGTTCAAGCATTCCGAATTCTCTGCATTCTGTCTTTCTGATACATCAAGTTATTACTATCAGAAAGGGAGCCCAATCCACACCCAAACTTGTTTTAGAAAGAAAAGGTTATGGGCATGGGCCTTGTAACAGACTCTAATCCCACAGAATCATATTAAAAACAAAATCCTATATTCTATTTCATTAATACTGCTAAAGTTACATTGCTTTGAAAAGTGTTGGGATATTTCTTGAATGATAAATACAAATATATGCAAGTATTACAACAGATAAGAGGGTGTTTTGTTCTACAATAGCGTACAGCAGAGATAGAACCCTAAATATGCAGCCTGTGTGTTAAAATTCAGGTCATTTGCCAGATAATCCATGTTCACCTCATAGAGCGTCTGCAATTGCAGCAAATCTGTGTTAGATTCTCCCTTTTCACCTTTATGTTATATTCTATAGAACTAGCTTCTTTCAGGATTCTTTCGAGCTCCTCAACATAGGAGGCATCCATCGCTGATCTCTCAGTTTACATATAAACACAAAAAACCCTATACAGTGGTACCTCGGGTTACATACGCTTCAGGTTACATACACTTCAGGTTACAGACTCCACTAATCCAGAAATAGTACCTCAGGTGAAGAATTTTGCTTCAGGATGAGAATAGAAATTGCATGGAGGGGTGCGGCGGCAGCGGGAGGCCCCATTAGCTAAAGTGGTGCTTCAGGTTAAGAACGGACCTCCGGAACAGATTAAGTACTTAACCTGAGGTACCACTGTACTTAAAATAAAGTTCTATTCATGCTGACACATTAAATGATTTATAAAACTACAAGTGAGGAACTCAAACTATATCCTTGTTCTTCCTGTATGTGGGAATTATTCTGTCCGTAGTGTTTCTTCCTCTCCTTGTAAAATGTTATGTCTATCTTTTCCCAGTTGTTGCTGTTATCCATCATGCCTTGGACGGAGCTGATATCCCATTGTTTTTCCAGAAATTTCTACCTCACTCTGTCCCATGCTTCATTGTTTTGCAACTTTAACAACAGCTGCAAAACTCACTCTGTCCCAATAAATAAACTGTTGTTATAATTTTTCCTCTCAGCCTGGGAAGAGCAGTCAATTCCTTGGCAGTTCACAGACTCCTTTCATCCTTCCTTCCAAATGAAGATATATGAGCAATTATACTTCCAATTAAATTAAATTCCAAGTCCTCTTAGTGTTATTCAGTTCACTTTGTAAATAAGAAAAGATAGGGAAGAGTCAGCTTTAAGCTTCCATCGTAAACCTTTTGCAAAATAAAGCTTCCCCCCCCTTTTTCATGTTTTTACACACACAGTTCCGTTTGATGTTATATTCCATATTTATAATCCAATTTCTTCCATCCTCGCCTGTACAAATATAATTTGAACTAACGTTCAGAGGAGGGTTGCCAAATCATAAATGTAAAGAAGAAAACTTTACAGTAAATAAGGAAACTGTAGGCTCCCCCCACCCAGTGAATGAAGTCCTTCTTTCAAGTTCAAACCTTAAACTTCTTGCAGTTGGTTTGTTCCGCAGTTGGTGATCTCATCTCTTCTAGCACGCACCTGTACTTTAGTTAAAATTAAACTCTAATTAGCAGGAGAACCTCTGCTTTTTAATGGCAACATTGGAGGGTTTTTGGCAGAAGTGCTTTTGCACTCAGCGCCTCCCTGCCTCCCGCCTTCCATGCCAGAGCGAGAGCCAGAATAATTACCCTGCAATCATCCTTGTTTTTCCTCCACCAACGACATCCCCCAGGTGATGCCTCCATTAAGGCATAGTAGAACCAGAAGCCAAGCATTGTCCATATTTTCATGTGTAACCAACAACAGTAATTGTTGCGGCAAATTTGCAAAATGCTGGCTATACTCTAGCATTGGCAAGTTTGTTTTTAAAAGTTTTGTTTCTCACACACCCCAGCCAATCGTAAGCAAACGCATCATTTACATTATGTTGATCTCATCACAAACTGCTGGAAGAGTTTACGACCATAAAACAGTATAGGAATATTGCGAAAGAAATAATAAGATAAGCTATAAATCTTATTAAGCTCAGTAAGGCTCTCTCCCTATTAAATGCACGTAGCATTGCAGGCATACAGAACAATTGTCTACATATCACTTCAGTACTATGCCACACTAAGTGCAATGGGACTTACTCCCAGGTAAATGAGTATGAGGAACAGAGCTGCGATAGAAGGCCCACCAGACGCTTTAATTATACAGCTGGGGGGAAATGACTTAGCCTACCGTAAAGCCATAGATTTACAATGGAATATCTTCAGAGACTTTGACGAACTACTTACCTCTTATCCCAGTATTAACATTCTGTGGTCATCATTGTTGGAAAGGCGCACTTGGAGAGATTGTCGCTCCCCTATCGCAGTGAACGATATTATCCTAGGGATTAGGGATTGGTTACAGGTTTGAGTGTGTTGGCGGCGAGCTTGGGCTCGAGTGGCGGTTAGGCATTGGTAGGGGTACTGTTTTATTGTTATGCAAATGAAGAGGGGGGAAGGTAGCGCCATCACCTTCCCCCAAATCAAAGGTTGGTCCGGTAAAGGATTCCGGGGGGCGTGGCCTTGTCCTAAGTCTATGGAGGTGTGGGCCCACGGCGTGACCCCGGGGGGAGGTCCTAGTTGACGTGCCTCAGCAGGACTCCCTCTACTGGTGGTTAACCCTCACCGGCCTTCAAGCAGGCAGGCTGAAGCTGGTTAGTTGTGTAGCAGGAACCCCCCACCCCAATCATTCAGTTTGTACAAACTTCACACACTCACACACTGCATATGCCACACTTCTGTTATAAATTCATAGAAAAATCAACCATACATCGGATTTGCACTGTTCCATTTTTATTTTACTCCATATGACAAGGACTATCAAAGGGGGGTGGCTTGGTTCTCGTCAGCCATAATCCCTTCACCATCCCAGCACATCCACAGGAGCCCTGCCCAGTTGCTATGCCAACCCTGATGGTCCTAGACAGAAGACCATCAAGATCACAAAGAACTTGCATATGGGAGTGGATTCAGCATGGACTGAAACAAAGGACAATGATCAGATCTTCCCTCTGGGGGCAGGAAACTGCCAGCTCCCCTTTGTCTCCTGGAAGTGACTCATGGGGAGGGGGAAAGGAGGAACCAGCCAGGTGACAGGACACTCAGGTTACCACCACAACTCCTCCCTCAACCCCTCCTTTCTGTAATGTATGCATGATGTTTCTGGGGGTGGGCTTGACCTAGAGGATGGGAATTTCAAAAGTTTTTATAAGGTCTTGCACACCATCTTTCTGGGTCTTTCCTCTCTCTCGCAAGTGAGGGGAACACCCTGTTGCAACAGTTCAATAAAGGCCAAGCCTACAGGCTGCTGTTTTGCTCCAAGTTATCCTGGTTGGTGTCTTTATTTTGTCCAAGGGAGCCTTCGGATTTTTCCGGTAACAGTTGTTAGGACCAATGCCTAAGCCAATACCGCTCAATTCCTGTAATCAATAAAGTTGTGGCCTAATTTGACCCATTAACTTGAATTCTTGTGTCTCGTGTCTTTATTTCTGAGGGGGGAGGCGGGAACTCGCCACGCAAGTTTTGTTTCTCACATGCCCCAGCCAATCGTCAGCAAACGCATCAATTACATTATGTTGATCTCATCACAAACTGCTGGAAGAGTTTACGACCATAAAACAGTATAGGAATATTGCGAAAAAAATAATAAGATAAGCTATACATCTTATTAAGCTCAGTAAGACTCTCTCCCTATTAAATGTGCTTAGCATTGCAGGCATACAGAACAATTGTCTATGTATCACTTCAGTACTATGCCACACTAAGTGCAATGGGACTTACTCCCAGGTAAATGAGTATCACATTTAGAGCAGGACACTGAGGGATTGTTGTTGTTGTTTGCCAGCTTTACCAGCACCATTACCACACACAGTGAACCCCGACAAAGGGGTGAGGAAGGAATACAAGGACTAGATGCCTTTTATTTTAAAGGAAACCATTTCTTTTCAATAAGCTGTTCCTCGTTCCTCAGCGCTTAACAGATTTAGAACAGAGCAGCAGCAGCAACAGAAATTGAGCTCCAACTCCCCACACAATAAAGGACCCTGTTTTAAAGCACCACCACCAAATGTTGCTTAGAGCTCCAAACACCAGGGACAAATTAATCCCTCACCCACATGGAAAGAGGTGTGGATGTGGGGGATTAGTAAATCTAAACATCCAGCATGAGTCTTGATAGCACAAGGATGGAAGAATGAGGAAACCCCGACAAAAGAACAGTGGCAAGAGAAATTGATGAACTATGCAGAACTGGCCAAATCGACATACAAATTGCGAGACAAGGACAACTGTGACTTCAAGGAGGAATGGGAACTTTACACAAATTATTTAAAAACACAACAAAATGAACTGGACTCCTTGGCAGGTTTTGAATAAACACACACAAATTTATTGCTGATAACATGATGGACAGATATGCAAGGATATATACAATTTTATAATATGCAGAGAAAATATGTGCAGCGAAATCAGGGAGAGGAACTGAGGGAAGTCCTTGGTGTGGGGGAGGGGGAAAGGGGGAAAATTATGTAGGTGATGATATGGTTTGATAATTTGTTACGTGGAAATGGAGCAATAAAAATATATATTTTTTTAAAAAAAGTAAATCTAAACATCCCTGCAATGGATGCCCTTTAACTTTCAGCATCTCCATATGTGTGTGTGTGTGTGTGTGTTTTGGTTCCACAGTTCCCACACCCCATATATGAATGTGCTGCCTTTCCCCCCTCACAGCACCCGGCACCTCCCTCAGGGTGCTGGTGATGATGGAAGAAATGGAAGGAGCCATTGCTGCTCCCTTGCTTCCCGCCCTGAGACGCGGGGAATGGGCTGGGCGAGGTGAGGGTCCTGCTTTGGCCGTTTTGGCGGGAAGACGTTGTCTTTCCTTTCCCCCTCAGTCTGGTGGAAGGCAAAGTCAGAGCAGAATAATGGGGCGAACTGCCTTTAAAGGGGTCTTATTTGGGGCAAGCTTTTGGGTGACGCTTTTGAATTATATTTTTAAATTATTACTATTATTATTATTGCGGTGGTACCTCAGGTTAAGAACTTAATTCGTTCTAGAGGTCTGTTCTTAACCTGAAACTGTTCTTAACCTGAAGCACCACTATAGCTAATGGGGCCTCCCGCTGCCACTGCGCCGCCGCCACACGATTTCTGTTCTCATCCTGAAGCAAAGTTTTTAACCCGAGGTAATATTTTTGGGTTAGCAGAGTCTGTAACCTGAAGCGTATGTAACCTGAAGCGTATGTAACCCGAGGTACCACTGTATTCATCTTTGTTGCATTTTTAAAATTGACAGAAGAAAAGAATAAGTTGATCCTAAACCACATATACTAAAAAGAAAAAAATACATAAAAGAAAATTTTAGAGATTAAAAAAAGAAAAAGGAAAGAAATCAAAAAGAAAAGAAATTATCAAATACACAACATTATTTAAGGAGTACAAACCATAATTTGAATATTCTATACACAAAATTCCTAGAAAGACGTTACCTTCATATTTCTTCTTTTCTTCTTTTCCTTTTCTTACAGTCACTCTCTTTCTAAACTGGTTTGAGTCCCTTTTGAATTATATACAGTAGTACCTCGGGTTAAGTACCGTATTTTTCGCTCTATAACACGCAGATTTTTTCTCCTGAAAAGGAAGGGGAAATGTCTGTGCGTGTTATGGAGCGAATGTGTGGTCCCTGGAGCCGAAAAATCAGACAAAAATCAAATCGGGCTTCACGATTGCTGAAACGGAACAAAGAGCAGGGAAAGCCCCTCCCCTCCAGGCAAGCAGAGGGGAAAAGAGGAAGCAGCTGCTTTCCTGCATTCTGCCTCAGGGTCTTACTGCCCACCCACTCTGTTTCGTTGCTGTGTTTGCTGAAACGGAACAAAGAGCAGGGAAAGCCCCTCCCCTCCAGGCAAGCAGAGGGGAAAAGAGGAAGTGGTTGCTTTCCTGCATTCTGCCTCAGGGTCTTACTGCCCACCCGCTCTGTTTCGTTGCTGTGTTTGCTGAAACGGAACAAAGAGCAGGGAAAGCCCCTCCCCTCCAGGCAAGCAGAGGGGAAAAGAGGAAGTGGTTGCTTTCCTGCCTTCTGCCTCAGGGTCTTACTGCCCACCCGCTCTGTTTCGTTGCTGTGTTTGCTGAAACGGAACAAAGAGCAGGGAAAGCCCCTCCCCTCCAGGCAAGCAGAGGGGAAAGCAGAGTGTCTGCTTTCCTCTCTGTGCTTCGGAGGGAACAATGTTTGTGAAGGGAAGAGAGATTACAGGTTCAGCTTAAAATTCTGATTTGACTTCCTGCTTTTTGTTTTTGGGGACACACAGCATTCAAATATGCTTTCTTCAATTTAAAAGGATGAAATCCTTAAACAGTGTTTTGCCTGTAAATTCATGCGATCTGGAAGATTACAGTGTCTGTACCTCTTAAGGGATGGCAAAGCTTAGGTTTCGCTGCTAAATAGTTCTTAATGCAGTTAAAATGCTTTCTTCTGTCAAGGCAATTAAAAAAAATAAATATCAGGCAGCCGGAAAACATGCAGATGGGAGAGAGAGAGAGAGAGAGAGAGAGCGCGCTGGCTGGCTTGTGTGGGTGGGTGGGTGGGAACTTTTGCCTTCCTTTCCTCACGTTATAGCCCTCTCCTGCATTCTTAGCCTTCTGTGTTTTTCCTTCCCTCCCCACTTAAAATGTGGTTACAAAGCATGGATCCACATGGATCCTCAGGATCTTTGCATTGGGTCACCCCAAATTCACCATCAGAGCACACAGCATGTCCATGGCTACAGCCTGCCCCCCCAAAATCACGCACCCACTGTTGCCTGGGGCTGCAATGGTGCAAAAACGTGGTTACAAAGCATGGATCCACATGGATCCTCAGGATCTTTGCATTGGGTCAGCCAAAATTCACCATCAGAGCACATAGCATGTCCATGGCTACAGCCTGCCCCCCCAAAATCACGCACCCACTGTTGCCTGGGGCTGCAATGGTGCAAAAACGTGGTTACAAAGCATGGATCCACAGGGATTCTCAGGATTTTTGCATTGGGTCACCCCAAATTCACCATCAGATCACATGTCTGTGGCCACAGCATGAAGCACAAAAATGATACGTCCACTGTTTCATTCAGAATATTTTTTCCCTTGTTTTCCTCCTCTAAAAACGATGTGCGTGTTATGGTCAGGTGCGTGTTATAGAGCGAAAAATACGGTACTTAATTCGTTCTGGAGATCTGTTCTTAACCTGAAACTGTTCTTAACCTGAAGCACCACTTCATTCAGCTAATGGGGCCTCCTTTATGAAGTATGGAAAAAATTGAGAGCCAGCCCAGGTCTCCCTTTATCCTACACATTTAATTGCCTTGTACACACAAAGCGTTGTCTTGTCTGCTATCTTAGTCATACACAAAGTCATGGACAAAGCTAATTCAATTCTAGGCTGCATCGTCATCAGCACTGTAACAAAAAATGGCGATTCAGCATGTTTCTTTATGCTTATTGGGTGGGGAAACCTTACCTGCATTGCTAACTATTGCAAGTAAGGGATTTACTGTATTTGTCAATTATTGCAGAATAACCCATATGGAGATGGAGGGTGTGCTTTTGTGGCATGTTACCAAACATACAGCTGATTAAACAAATAAAAAAATCATTCCAGAAACAAATGAGTCAGAAGAAGAGGAAATGGCAGAAGGCAGAAGAATAAGCTAACGCTACAGCAATATTTCTTAGTTTAAAATGTTGCCTAATTTTTCTTCTGCCAGCATGTATGACATCATTCTATTGTTACACAATTAAAATATATTTGTTAAACAGAGAATTGTTGCGCACAAGACACATCTTAGCAGAATTGTTGCTGACAAAACCATTACCGCATAGCTGTCCAGCTCTTAGAGTTTGAAAGAAACCCTAGTCACTGGTCCAAAAATATTCTTCCAATTGTATCCAGCTCTCGTTTTTCTCCTTCCTATCAATATGCCAGGAAAACTATTCCAAAAGCTTAGACTTCTAATGGCTGAAAACATTGTCTCATTAGCAACCCAAATATACAGTCTTTGCAAGTGAAAACTACCGTATTTTTCGCTCTATAACACGCACCCAACCATAACACGCACGTAGTTTTTAGAGGAGGAAAACAAGAAAAGAAAAGAAAATCTAAACGAAACAGTGGATGTATGATTTTTGTGGTTCATGCTGGGGCCACAGACATGTGATCTGACAGTGAGCTTGGAGTAGCCCAATGCAAAAATCCTGAAGATCCATGTGGATCCATGCTTTGTAACCACATTTTTGCACCACTGCAGCCCCAGGCAACAGTGGGTGCGTGATTTTTTGGTGCAAGCTGTAGCCATGGACATGCTATGTGATCTGATGGTGAATTTGGGGTGACCCGTGTAAGCGGCTCCTCTCCTCTCCCGCTTTGCTCCTTTAAAGCAAGCAGGCTCTCTGTCCCTTTCTCCTCCCCACTCAGCGGCTCTTCTCCCGCTTTGCTGTTTCAAAGCGAGCCACGGAGAAGGGAAGGAAGGTGTTACCGGAAAAATCCGAGGGCTCCCTTGGACAAAAACAAAGACACCAACCAGGATAACTTGGAGCAAAACAGCAGCCTGTAGGCTTGGCCTTTATTGAACTGTTGCAACAGGGTGTTCCCCTCACTTGCGAGAGAGAGGAAAGACCCAGAAAGATGGTGTGCAAGACCTTATAAAAACTTTTGAAATTCCCATCCTCTAGGTCAAGCCCACCCCCAGAAACATCATGCATACATTACAGAAAGGAGGGGTTGAGGGAGGAGTTGTGGTGGTAACCTGAGTGTCCTGTCACCTGGCTGGTTCCTCCTTTCCCCCTCCCCATGAGTCACTTCCAGGAGACAAAGGGGAGTTGGCAGTTTCCTGCCCCCAGAGGGAAGATCTGATCATTGTCCTTTGTTTCAGTCCATGCTGAATCCACTCCCATATGCAAGTTCTTTGTGATCTTGATGGTCTTCTGTCTAGGACCATCAGGGTTGGCATAGCAACTGGGCAGGGCTCCTGTGGATGTGCTGGGATGGTGAAGGGATTATGGCTGACCAGAACCAAGCCACCCCCCTTTGATAGTCCTTGTCATGTGGAGTAAAATAAAAATGGAACAGTGCAAATCCGATGTATGGTTGATTTTTCTATGAATTTATAACAGAAGTGTGGCATATGTAGTGTGTGAGTGTGAGTGTGTGAAGTTTGTACAAACTGAATGATTGGGGTGGGGGGTTCCTGCTACAAAGGGGAACCATGGATCCTCTGCTCACGACTGCAGCAGATCCCCCCGCCATCCGTAGTCATTCACTCCATAACACGCACAGACATTTCCCCTTACTTTCTAGGAGGAAAAAAGTGAGTGTTATGGTGCAAAAAATACGGTAATTATTCATTTTATACTCCCACTCTTAAACATTTGTACACTTATGCTGTAATTGTGATGTTTAGCCTATTTCTTAGCTGCTGCTTTGCTAATAGATTGTAATTGTTTTATTGACGTTTTGTTAATTATATGATTTATGCTGTACTTGTGGTGTTTTGTTTTGTTATTGTTATTTATTGCTTGTAAGGCACTTTGGGATTCATGCGAATGGAAAGCAGCACAGACGTACTCTTTGGTGAGAGAACCCCAACAGAGATTTAAAATCACAAAATATGCAGCAAAGTAATGTGTGGAAATATAGGCTATTAGATCTTTCAAATATGCCCTTATGAGTTCCAAAACTTCCCTCTTCCCCTAGCATGGAGAAAGACCAAATATTTGGTTACAAATGGCTTACTTACAAATTCTGTCGGTCAGATTCATGTGCTTTTCCATACAGCATTCAGAAGAAGTTACACAGGCAGTAAAACTTGGCTTAGTTACAGTGGTGAGAGTTCCAAAATTACTGGTAAATGAACTCAAGAGTGGCTTCTGAGAGCCATGCAGCTAAACTGGAGCAACCAACTTAGCCCCTTTACATGCTGTGCTCAGGTTGGTTGGGGGTTGAACAATAGGCTTGATTACTCATTTCTTCCCAAGGTAAGGGAAGTGGACATAGCTAAGCCATTCACGCCTTAATTAGACTTAAAGCATGTTGGTTATATGAGGCTGGTTATCTCACAGTTAGGGCCTCTTATCTGTTTTTCTCTCCCACTCTTAATATTGTCTCCCAGGCCCTTTGCAGAAAATGACAGTTACAGGGGTGGGGTTCTCCTTCACTATCTCATAAATATAAAGAGTGTCCCACAGCTGCTGTCCCTTCACATCCAAGTAGCAGAAAGGGTTGGGTGGGCAATATAGCTAATGAAGAACTTGCTTTTTTCTTCCTCCCTCCCAATAACCCTTCCTTTTGTGTCACGTCTTTTAAACTGTAAGCCTGTGGGCAGGGACTAGCTTCTCAGTGATAATGTGTAAGCTGCTCTGGGAGCCTTGTTTGCCTGAAGAGCAGGACAAATTCAATGGGAAATAAATCCTAGATAGATAGATAGATAGATAGATAGATAGATAGATAGATGCAACAACCCTAAACCCAGTTCAGTTTTCTATGGGCTGCTTCTTTGATTTGCTTTCAAAATGGAGAAGATATATAAAATGGGAGGCATATGAGGGATAAAAAACATCAGATTCTGCAGAGAAGTGTTCAAAGATGTGCCAAACAATTTCCCCAAACTATGGTTAAAGCATGTGGTTAAAGGCGTAATCTCACAGGTTATAAGTAAATACGGTGGTACCTCGGGTTACATACGCTTCAGGTTACATACGCTTCAGGTTACAGACTCCGGTAACCCAGAAATAGTGCTTCAGGTTAAGAACTTTGCTTCAGGATGAGAACAGAAATCATGCTCCGGTGGCGCGGCGGCAGCAGGAGGCCCCATTAGCTAAAGTGGTACCTCAGGTTAAGAACAATTTCAGGTTAAGTACGGACCTCCGGAACGAATTAAGTACTTAACCCGAGGTACCACTGTAAGGCTAGATAGATGTAAAACAATATATGTGGTTATGGATTTGATACCTTTGGGAGGTAAATCTCCATAGATACATTCCAGAGAGAGTAGAGTGGTGGTTCTGAAAAGTAAGATAAAAGGAAGTATTTGGGCCCAGAATGGTTGTTTCTGCCTTTTGATTGTCATAAGGAGGGCAGTCTGTGTCATTTCAGGGTTGCTGTCAATTCGTTGTATTTGTTTTAAAACAATATACATGGAGCTTCCAGGCGGTTCCTCATTCAAGTATTGACCGACCCAGACCAACTTCATAGCTCCAGCAAGGGTCATCTGGAGTTTGTATGGTTTTTCCACTCAAGCCAACATCATAGTTATATTTTTCTCCAAATATATATTGCCTGATAGTGTCCAGCTGGAACACTATTCTCCATTAATCTCTTTCTACTAGCAAATTTATACTTTATCTTAGAATCGCATTACATCTGCTATTTCTTTGAATTAATTTCTGCCTAAGTGTAATTTGTAATAATTTCATTTGAAATTGCTTTAGTTTAATTTCTTTTAAGTTGGTTTTACTGGTTTTATTTCAGGTTGTATTCCGATGCACACTTGAGTAACAGAATGTTTACAGATCGATGTTGCAAAGAATTCCTTGCGGTAACATATGTACGGATAGCATATTTTGTACCATAACTGTGACAAATCATTAACGTCATGCTATTTGTTAACTGTACTACCATAGCAAGTTACTACCAGGTGTGTAAGTAGCATTTAAGATTGGGCTTCTAAGCACATGAGAATGTAGTTAATAAAGTTATGTAAAAAGATTTGCATCTAGAAAGAAAATGAGAGAATGAATGCCAAAAACTATATATAAATTTAACAAATAATAATACAACCCTGCAACCTCATACTGCGGCAGAATTCTCTGCTAGAAGGCCCTGAAGAAAAATTAGACATGTCATATGATTCAGACACTTCCAACCAATGGTAAATGATGCTTATTAAGACCTGAATAGGAAAGCAGTATTTTAAACTACCGTATTTTTCACCCTATAGGACGCACTTTTCCCCCTCAAAAAATGAAGAGGAAATCTGTGTGCGTCCTATGGGGCGAATGCAGGCTTTCGCTGAAGCTTGGAGAGCGAGAAGGGTCAGTGCGCACCGACCCCTCTCGCTCTCCAGGCTTCAGGAAGCTATCAGCAAGCCTGGGGAGCCTGCGGGAGTTCCCGCAGGGCTCCCTAGGCTGTGGATAGCAGCCTGCTGCCCGGAGCACGGGGTGCGCTGCAGCAGAACACCCCGCGCTTCGGGCAGACATCCATTCAGTGCCTGGGTGCACTGAAGCTGCAGCTGGGGGGGGCGGAATAAATTTTTTTTCTTTATTCCCCCCCCCCAAAAAAAACCTAGGTGCGTCCTATGGGCCGGTGCGTCCTATAGGGCGAAAAATACAGTAATTTGAAAACTTAATACAGTGGTAAAACAGCCTCCCTGCCATTAAAGATGCTTTCAAATGGATTTTAAACAGTATCTCAGCTGGATAATTTGCCAAGTTACAAAACTGTGGAAAAAGTGTCCAGCCAAGAGGCAGGGCCAATATAATTATAATAGTAAATGCAAATACTGAAGGAAAATTAAAGTTTCCAACAAATGAGCAGAATATCTGGCATCAGCTGTTATTATACTGAACTGAATGAGGACACCAAATTTCCTAATACTAAATTGATTTCAATAGGGAGTCTCCTGGAAACACAGGAATCTTAGAGACAAGTTTTTTCACTGGTCTAGAGACAGACCAGTGATTTGATTACAGGTTTTAAATATACCTACCAGTAAGTCAAGGGAGTGAGTGCAGGGTTCCCACTTCCCAATTCTTATGAATCACCCTTCCACTCTGCAAATGCAGTTTTCCCACACAATGCCGCCACAACATACTGATACTTCCTGGACAAACTGTGGGCACTGCAAACACCCAAAAAACCCAGCTACTTCCTCTCCTTCTTCCAGTTCCTTGTTAGAATGCTGAACCTTTTATTCTGGTAATATTTCCTCCATGACGCAATGGGTAGTAGTGAAACATAATCACACTGACATCAGTGGTACAAAATGACTTAGACTGACATTCTAAGGTAAGGGTAAAGGAACCCCTGACCATTAGGTCCAGTCATGGCCGACTCTGGGGTTGCTGCGCTCATCTCGCTTTATTGGCCGAGGGAGCCAGCGTACAGCTTCCGGGTCATGTGGCCAGCATGACTAAGCCACTTCTGGCAAACCAGAGCAGCGCACGGAAAAGCCGTTTACCTTCCCGCTGGAGCGGTACCTATTTATCTACTTGCACTTCATGCTTTCGAACTGCTAGGTTGGAAGGAGCAGGGACTGAGCAACGGGAGCTCACTCCATCACGGGGATTCGAACCGCCGGCCTTCTGATCGGCTCTGTGGTTTAACCCCCAGTGCCACCCACGTCCCAACTGACATTCTACTCTAACCTATTTAGCATATCCAGTTGCCATCATGAACACAGATTTGGCATATCCTTTGAGCAAATACCTAACTCCTTAGCACCTAGGCTGCAAAATACTACCCATGTTACCTGGAAATAAACCACAGTGCATTCAATGGGACTTACTTTTGAGTAGACATGGTTAGGACTGTGCTATTAACTATTACTTTCATCACTTATGAAAAGTGAATGGGGTATGCTAAAATAGATTAGGCTATCAAAACAAGCACCTGAGCAAATTGACACCTCTTACTTTAATCATTTATTTGCATGAATAGCCTGCCTCAAGAAAATACTCAAAAATTTAAATATATTTTTTTAAGGGAAATAGTTACAGTTTCTTGTTCTTTTGAGAAGCATGGTTTTAATTCCAAAGACAGATAAAGAAGTAGAAAAGTCTGGGCATTTATGTTAAGAGACATAAATACAAACTCCAGTTTTTCCCAAAGGCAAACAAATGGGCATGTTATTCACCTGTGGCCTTGTGGGAGCAGTACATTCCCTGTCTTACTTATTTTTTCTCATGAAATTGCATAATTTGTTTGCCATGGAGACGCAGATTGCAGCTATAACAAAGGCGGCATTTTTTCATCTCCGCCAAGCTAAGCAGTTGGCTCCTTACCTCTCTCGCCCTGACCTAGCCACTATGATCCACGCAATGGTCACCTCTAGACTTGATTATTGTAACTCACTCTACGTGGGGTTGCCCTTGAGACTGACCCAGAAACTACAGCAGGTGCAGAATGGCTCAGCGAGACTCCTTACGGGGTTCTCGCCGTGGGATCACATTCACCCGGTGCTATACCAGCTGTACTGGCTCCCAGTGGAGTACAGGATCAGGTTTAAGGTGCTGGTTTTAACATTTAAAGCCCTATACGGCCTAGGACCCTCATACCTACGGGACCGTCTCTCCTGGTATGCCCCACGGAGGACCTTACAGTCTTCAAACAAAAACATATTGTTGGTCCCGGGCCACAGGGAGGTTAGGCTGGCCTCAACCAGAGCCAGGGCTTTTTCGGCCATGGCCCCGATCTGGTGGAACTCTCTGCCACAAGAGACTAGGGCGCTGTAGGACCTGACATCTTTCCACAGGGTCTGCAAGACAGAGCTGTTCCACCAGGCCTTTGGCCAAGGCACAGTCTGACCCCCTCCTTTGGTAATCTTCACAGAACTCTAGCCCAATGGTTGCCATTAATTTAATTTGATTTTGAATTGATTTTAAAATGAATTGATTTTAGAATGCTGTGTTACTTTTATTGTTGTTAGCCCTGCTTCGGCTGAGGAGGACGGGATATAAATATTTTATTTTATTTTATTTTATTTTATTTTATTTTAATTATTATTATTATTATTATTATTATTATTATTGGAATGTATAATTGTTCACATCAAACTCCTTATTGATGCTCAGAGAACCAACTATCAGTAAATGTCTCCATTTAAATAATAATAATCTATGCATAAGTTTGATAATATTTTTGTTGTTAAATAAAACAGCCCTTCTAGTTCGGCATCTTATTCCGGCTGAGCATTTGTGAAGTGAGTTATTTAAACTGATTAAAATTAAATTAGATTGCCTGTTAATACTCAAGGTTGTTAAGCTAAAGAACTATGGAGGTTTTTAATCATCCTGAAAAGTTTATTGTGACTAGGAACTCTTCATGTACAGTTAAGGGCATACACTGTTTCTGTAGTAAAGTAGGAAGAAAGGGAATGTTGTTAGTGTTTGAAGAATTAAAATGGGAACTAAAGGACTATTGCTCTGCTATTTACTGACACCTCAGCTATTGTGGGACATCCTTGAGGTGATTGAGGCTCCATTTCTGGAAAATGAGCTAAAAAGATGCAAACAGTTTGCAGAGACCTGTGAATGAATAAATAAGTGATGCATTATTAAAGAATTAGAAAAGGTTTCAAAGATCCATACAGCCCAAAATGCCGACTTCTGAAGTGAAGGACTTGGAGCCAAGGCTCAATCCCAGATGGACACAGCCAGAACCTACATTCAATGCCAGAGCACAACTCAGGAGCAAATAAAAAGCGTCACTGAGCATGGACAGAGTGCACAGGCTTTCCTGGTCCGAGAGGCATCTGCTCCATTGCCACTGCTGAGAAATAAGCTACTCATAATTTTATATATTACAAAGAGAAATGAGGCGTGAGCATTCTTGATTCTTGAGTTTTGGGATAAAGAGAAAAGATTGAAGGGGGCATACTTGTTCAACTCCAAATCATGTCTTTGTAGTTATATTTATTAAGTTATTTGAAGCATTTTTTCTCTTTTTTCAAGGAAGTCCAGAAAGATAGAAAGGAACCTAAAAAAGCTACCTTAAACAGGTAGTCAGACCATTGGTGCATCTAGATCAGGACTCTCTACTACAGGCTATAAGGCTATCAGGTTCACCTTTGTTTTTGGAGACACACCAACCATACACAACCCTACACACCCATACACAAAAGCCATAAACTTTGAATCAAATAATTCTAAGTCGAGGCCAGGAATGTGGTTTGCAGGCTATAAGGCTATCAGGTTCACCTTTGTTTTTGGAGACACACCAACCATACACACCAACCATACACAAATGCCATAAACGTTGAGTCAAATAATTCTAAGTCGAGGCCAGGAATGTGGTTTGAGAGTAGCATAGATGAACTGACTTGGCAGTCCTTCCACACATACCCAGTTTCTGCTTAACTCCCCTCCAACCACCCTCCAGTTTTCTTATTTTCAACAGTAATGGTTCTGTTTGAGTGGATGCAATCTTGCTGCTCATTTTCCTTTCCCAGCTCCGCCTGGAAATGCCAAGAATCTGGGACCTTCTTACATGCACGGCAGCTACTGAGCCACAGTAGCCCTTCCTCAATTACAGCACTGTACAACCCAATAAAAAACGTCATATGGTTGGTGGTAAAACTGTCTGGTCTGGTGCACTGCTTTCCTGTCTGTTCCTCCCTTCCTCTCCACGCACCGCCCCCTTGGCTGTTCTTCTGCATCATCCACATTTACTCAGACCTCAGCCACTACTTCCCCAGTCGCTTGTGAAGGTTCAGCTGACTCGGTTGCCGTCGGATCTTGGGCTGCGCAGGAGGCAGGTAGGTGAGGATGGGCAGCCTGGCGCTGCGATGATGTGGGTGGCTGCCTGGCTGTGTGCAAGAGGGGCAACAGGGCGCCCTTCCTAACTTGGCCTCCTGCCTGGGGCTGGTACTTTAGGGCCAATGAAGGTCTGGGTTGCAAAGGAAGCCAGTCCCGAGGCTGCAGCTTGGAAATCTGTCAGGAGCTGCTAAGAAAGGGGGACCTGGGACCGCTAAGTCAATCCATCTACTCTGCAAGAAGTGGGTGCGGAGCTGGGCACAGCTAGGCGGGGCCACCAGCCTCTGTCTCCCCCAAACACAAGAGGGGCGCCCCAGAATCCCTCACAGAGGCATAGCTGTCAACTGTCCCTTATTTGGCGGGAAAGTCCCTTATCCCAGCGCTGTGTCCCACTGCTGTCTCTTATTGATGATGTCCCTTAAATTTCCAGGGTTTCAAAGGAAGCAGCTCCTCTCTGCTGGCCAGGGAGGAGGGAGGCTCCAACTGTGTTGCTTGGCTGCGTTGCTCACCCAATAAGGAGTCTAAGAACGACTGGGGGGTGGAGCTTGCATGCCTTGTGTGCGTTGCCTGGGGACTCACCTTTGCTCAGCGCTTCCCAGAGGAGAGGTGACGGTGGTTTTCCTTGCTGCATCCCCTTTGCCGGGTTGCTGCACTGTGGGAACCACCACTTGAGGCTTCGTTTGGCTGCTGGCTGGGCTTTCTGCCTTTGGCTCGGGAGCTGGTTGACTAAAATCCCTTATTTTGGCTGCTGATCCCTTATTTTTGAGGCTGCTGGTCCCTTATTTTCAAATCTGTAAGTTGACAGCTATGCAAAGAGGATGCTGCTAAGACACAGCCTCTTGGATTGCAATCTGCTTCATTGTCATCCCTAAAGATATTCCTACCTGAAGTAAAACAGCCTTGCAGCTGTAGTGGGCACAGTTGTCAAGTATTGAGGATGGGGTAACAACTGGAGTATTGCCACAAGGAACCATAGAGTATTGCCACAAGGAACCAAGGTGGGTGCACTCTTCCCACCTTGGATCAAATCTATGCTTCGAGGTGCCATAAGAAAGCTGCAGAGATAGCGCAGGATAGTGCGCACCCCGGAAATTATTTCTTTCAGCTTCTGCCTCCTGGAAGAAGGTACAGGGTTATAAAGACTAGGACTAGCCGCCTGAGAAACAGTTTCTACCCAAATACGATTTTGGTTTTAAACGCATTGTAAGGAGTCTCTATGGGAGTATATTGTATTTAAAAATGGGATATCAGAGTTTTTAGGGGGCTAACCAGGTTGGGATAGCTGGGATAGCAGGCTTGTTGGGTTTGGAATGTCTTATGTAGATTTTTCAATTTCGTTGTTCTGTATGGGACAATGACAATAAAGATATTGTATTGTATTGTATCGTATCATAAACTTCTGCACTAGCTTACTTTGGGAAGATTTTCCTAGCAAGGAGATAAAGGGATGGGGAAAGTTTACCATATTTTTGGAACATCAGACAATTCAGCTTCAATAGGATACCAAAGAGGGCACCTACGGCATCAAGATACATTATTTGTAGGGACACAGGTGGCGCTGTGGTCTAAACCACTGAGCCACTTGGGCTTGCTGATAGGAAGGTCAACTGTTTGAATCCCTGTGACAAGGTGAGCTCCCGTTGCTCTGTCCCAGCTCCTCCCAACCTAGCAGTTCGAAAGCATGTCAAAGTGCAAGTAGATAAATAGGTACTGCAGTGGCGGCGTTTCCGTGCACTCTGGCACTTGTCACAGTGTCCTGTTGCGTCAGAAGTGGTTTAGTCATGCTGGCCACGACCCGGAAAGCTGTCTGTGGACAAACGCCTGCTCCTTCGGTCTGAAGCGAGATGAGCGCCGCAACCCCATAGTCGCCTTTGACCGGACTTAACTGTCCAGGGGTCCTTTACCTTTTTTACATTATTTGTGTATGCATTACATTTCTGGACTATGTAAATTATTATTAATAATCTAATGGTGTCATTGCAAACAAGAAAGGTCAGTGTTCTGCGGCAGAGAAGTAGGAAATCTTCATTCATAGTTTTCACAAGAAATATGCAGCCACTACATCCCTCACAACTCGCTTTGTGCAGGTCTTCACCAACTCTGTGCCCTCCGTGCGTTATGGACTACAGCTCCCAAAAACCCTTTCATTGGTCAGCAGCCATGGTACTAATTCCAGCTGCCTGAATTCTGTGTGTGTCTCCCTAACAGTTCTGCCACACTACATTGTGGAGCACCTGAGCATGGAAGCAGAAAGGCATCATGTACCTTGGAACACTCTTTAGAGAACCGATACGTATTATTAACCCTTTTCTTCCTCCTACCCCACTCCTAGAGCAAAGATGGCTGATATAATTCAGATGTGTCCACTGCATATTGAAGATGATGGGACCCTCTTTTTTGAAGGTAACTCTCCCCTGGATTATTTTGGTTTGATTTTCTGCAGAGGTGTTGCTATGACCATAATCAGGGTCCTACCCCCAAATGACTACAGTGGTACCTCGGGTTACATACACTTCAGGTTACATACGCTTCAGGTTACAGACTCTGCTAACCCAGAAATATTACCTCGGGTTAAGAACTTTGCTTCAGGATGAGAACAGAAATTGTGCTCCGGCGGCGCGGCAGCAGCAGGAGGCCCCATTAGCTAAAGTGGTGCATCAGGTTAAGAACAGTTTCAGGTTAAGAAAGGACCTCCGGAACGAATTAAGTACTTAACCCGAGGTACCACTGTATTCAGAGTGGCAGATGGAGGCAGTGGCAAACAGACCTGGTGTCAGCTCCCGAGTCAGCATGGTATGCTGGTCACCACAGGATCAATCAAACACACACACACTTCATAGTTAGCGTGGCTGAGCACGTGCATAATTTCAATGCTCATTTTATTTTTTAAAAAAACCATCATTTTCTACAACAAAATGGTGCTTAACTGTGTTTAGCATCAGGGCAGCAAGCCCAATTTTATTTTCAACATTGACTGGTAGCGGTTTTCCAGGGTTTCCGATAAGGGTTTCTCAACCCCACCTGGAGATGTCAGGATTGAACCTAGGATGTTAGGTCTACCACTGAGCTATGGCCTTTCCCCACACGGAGCAAAGATGGCTCCCCACATTTTAAAGTGAAATGAAGTCATACATCTTGCCATCTGAAGAGGAGTGTTGGTAACAGACCATTATGCCCGGAGTGCAAGATTAGCAAATTGCGCCGCTAGGCCTAAACACGATTAATTCTGATTTGGCCCAGTATCTCCAGAGAAAGGCAATAAGGTAATATCTGAAGGAAAATGTATGATGTGGGTTGTTATAAGCAGAGGGCAAAATAGACAATTGGCTGCCCTTGTAGGTGAGTGATTCAGGGGCTGTTCTCCACTGCCTGTGGGTACTCAATATATTTCTGTTGGTAGCAACACTTATCAGCACTTAGGAAACAATATGCGGTTCAGTGGCAGAGCTCCCCTTTGCCATGGTTAAGTCCTAAATTCAACACTCGGCACCTCTAATTAAAAGATTCCTTATAGCCTGGCTGCAAACTAGGAGATCAAACTGTCTGTCAACCTACACATCAGTGGGCTAGATGGACCAAGTGGTTTGATGCAGCAAAGAGAGGGTGGTGAGAAACCTTCTGCTATGGAATTAGGAAATTCTGTTTCCTTGTTTCCAAGCTCCCCCTCCCTCTGTTGAAATTGGGCTTGAAAGAAGTGTTCTCTTGTAGCCAATGCTACAGGCTGTGGTATGTGTTTGGATCTTGTGTGCAGTGCCTGATGTTTCTCCAATTTGCAAATACAGTGGAACCTCGGGTTACAGATGCTTCAGGTTACAGACTCCGCTAACCCAGAAATAGTACCTTGGGTTAAGAACTTTGCTTCAGGATGAGAACAGAAACCATGCTCCGGAGGCGCAGCAGCAGTGGGAGGCCCCATTAACTAAAGTGGTACCTCAGGTTAAGAACAGTTTCAGGTTGAAGATAGACAAGGACTGGAAGTTGTTTAAAGGATACTTGCAAAATCATATTGAAAAATCAGAACTCCTATTAGAATAAACAAGTTCCGTTATAAATACCGAAATACTAAATAAGATGGATAACAATGTGTGACAGAAAAAGAAGTAGAAAAGTTGGTTTAAAAGTGTGTGAAAGAAAGTAAGAGAAGTGGAAAGAAATTGCAATTGAGTAAATTGGAAGTCTAACACAAGGGTGGGGTGAGGGGTGAGGGATGGTGGTGGGAAAAAGAAGTATCTGTGGGATTGAGTGTGGGTATGTATGAATATTTTTAAGGATTGTATGAAATGTATGTTTGTTTGTATATTCGTAATATGTATGTATATACAGTGGTACCTCGGGTTACATACACTTCAGGTTACATATGCTTCAGGTTATAGACTACGCTAACCCAGAAATATTACCTTGGATTAAGAACTTTGCTTCAGGATGAGACCAGAAATCGTGCTCTGGCGGTGTGGCAGCAGCAGGAGGCCCCATTAGCTAAAGTGGTGCTTCAGGTTAAGAACAGTTTCAGGTTAAGAATGGACCTCCAGAACGAATTAAGTTCTTAACCCGAGGTACCACTGTATGCCCACAGGCAGGGGCAGCCCACACGAAGCAAGGTGAGGCGCCCGCCTCAGACGGCAGGATCCTTGGGGCAGCAGATCTGGCGTCCAAGAAATCCATCACCTGCTGCTGCTGCCACGGTAGCAGCAACAGCTGTGGCATGCTCCTTGGAGGCCAGATCCGTTGCCTTCTTGGCAGCTCCTCCACAGTAACCTCTTGGCAAATAGAAGGCACTTCTGGGGCCACAATGTAGATCTTTATCCCCTCCGTTCCTGATGTAGATCTCCATTCACTCCTTCTTCCCTTTTTGGCTGGGGGTTGTGGTTTACCTCAGGAGTCAAAATGTCCTGGGCCAGCTCTACCTATAGGCCCCAAAGGGTTGACAACCCCTGTTCTAATCCAATTGGTAATAGGAGGGAGGGGTTTTTTTTGGGGGGGGGGATAAATATTAATTCCTTTGTATTCAGCGGGATGGGGGTATAGAATACACCCAGCTAGCAAATAATAAACTGCCTGGATGCACTCTAACAACATTTTCCCATTCTCTCCCTACTCTGCTCGTGGTTTGGCTGGAACAGAAGATGAAGGTAGTTGTAAATTCTCTGTTACAAATTACTCTACAAACAAGAGTTGTGCCAATGTGTTGTGGTGTTACACTTTTGTATGGAGAATTCGACTTTATGGGATAGGTGGTTTCTCCCCCCATTTAATCAAATGCTGTGGAAAATCAGTATTGGGCCATTTCCCCACTGTCAACTTTGCTTTCTAACTTCAGCAATGAATTAATAAGATCAAGTGGTTCCACACACCCAGCTGAACATCACATAGCAAGAATGGATGTGGTTTCGTGCAAGACATGATGCAAAGCCACCAAACTTTCAGTAAATTAAATCACATGTAACAGCACAGCCAATCAGATTTATGCACCAATATAACAGCAGTTGTATACAGTGCTGTGTTACCCAAGACAAAAGAACAAAATAATAATAATAATCAAGAGGTGGAACTGATGTAGTTCAAAGATTATAATCCTAGTCCAGAATTGTGGTTTATTAAACTGAGAAGTGTTGTGACCACATCTTTCATTGTCAATCCTCACTCAGCTTCAGCACATCAATCAAGTCTTATTGGCAGTGTTTCCCCTTAATTCCGAATACGGAAACTTTGGTTTAATTTCCATTTATAAAACAGGATATGAAACCAGGGTTAGTGAGTGGTTTCATATCCTTTCTGGCTAGGAGCAGTGCTCCGAGTTTCCCAGTTCAGGTGTAATGGGAAACCGCGGCTTAATACTCAGAAATGATCTCAGAAAAGAAGAAGAGAGGAAGAACAGTGCTTACACATGGTGTAATAAAATATGGTTGGGGAGGGGAGGGGACGAGATCTAGGCCTGCTGAAAATACTGATTCAAGGGCGAACCTGCCTGAAGAAAAGTTAATTCAACATTCAAGCGTTAGAAAATCGCCCCACTTCAAAGCACTCGTGTGAGGTGCAATTATTATTATTATTATTATTATTATTATTATTTATGTATTTATACCCCAGCCACTCTGGGCAGCTCCCAACAGAATATTAAAAACACGATAAAACCTCAAACATTACAAACTTTCCCAAACAATTACTTTCTGGAAGAGAAAAATCTACAGCCCTCCTTCTGAATCCACATTTATCATGTCTCTTGAAAGGTTTAGAAGCAGACAGCTTTAAAAAATCCGAAAAATGCAAGGCAGCACAGATCTTCCGAAACCAAGAAAATCACGTGCTCATCGTGAGACCAGAGGATGATGCTGATGCCATGGCAGCGTTTGAACCCATGACAGACGAAGAAATGATAAACGGTACAGTAATACTTCCAACCCTTCCTTGAAGTCTGAACCGGTTTCACCTATCCCACCTTATTTTTTTCTCTTGCTTCATGTATTCAGGAACAAAATAAAACACTTAAAAACAACGACTGCAGGTGTGTACAGTTAGATTGCTCATTAGGAAATAGCTTTGTAAGTATAAGAGAAGTTTAATAATGGAACAAGTTGTGCAAGGGGAGATGTGAATCCATTGCAGTTTTTAAAAACAACCTATATTAAACAGGAAATGCTTTTGGAGCACACTGATAGTTAAAAACCACTAGTTGTCTTACAAGGTGCACTGCACCTGTAAATGTTCATAGCCACCACTTTGATGAAATACAGAAAAACAACTTTTGGGGGGAATCACAAGTAAAAGGGTACTGCAGTGATACCTTGGTTCTCAAACGCCTTGGTACGCAAACAACTTGGAACCCAAACACTGCAAACCTGGGAGTGCTCCAGTTTGCAAACTTTTTTCAGAAGCCAAACGTGCTTTGGTTTAAATGTTACGCTGACGATTTGAGTGCCACACTTCTGTTTTTAGTGTTACGCTGAGGTCTGTCTGATTTTGCTACTCATTTTGCATTTCTGTTTTTGCAGCTCTTTTTTGTTTTGTGTCTGTGTGGAACCCAGTTCAGTTACTGATTGATTGATTGATTGATTGATTGTGTGACTGCAGTACATTGTTTATTGCTTTCATTTTATGGATCAATGGCCTCGTTAAACAGTAAAATTCATGTTAAATTGCTGTTTTAGGGGTTGTTTTTGAAAGCCTGGAACAAATTAATCCATTTTGCATTACTTTCTACGGGAAAGCGCGCCTTGGTTTTTGGAACGCTTTGGTTTTGGAACAGACTTCCAGAACAGGTTAAGTTTGAGAACCAAGGTACCACTGTATTGTGCTCATGACCTGCTTCTGAGCTTCCCATTAGAACATCTGGTTAGCCAACATGAGAACAACATGCTGGAGTAGATGGAGTCTGACCCAGCAGTACACTTAAGTTCAAACTGGGGAAAAAGGATCATATATCATGTTTTTAAAAAGCCATCCATTTTATGCAGATATCTGATCAGCCCCCATTGTCACCTGATTCAGCTTGTCTATAGCAAGTGACTTCTGCTTGCTCTTGTAGAAGTGTTGAATATTTGCTCCAGCATTCACTAAAAACAAGGCAGAGACTGTCAGTTAATCACACAAAGGCCACATGCTCTTGTTGTTGTTTAGTCGTTTAGTCGTGTCCGATTCTTCGTGACCCCATGGACCAGAGCACGCCAGGCACTCCTATCTTCCACTGCCTCCCGCAGTTTGGTCAAACTCATGCTGGTAGCTTCAAGAAGACTGTCCAACCATCTTGTCCTCTGTAGTCCCCTTCTCCTTGTGCCTTCCATCTTTCCCAACATCAGGGTCTTTTCCAGGGAGTCTTCTCTTCTCATGAGGTGGCCAAAGTATTGGAGCCTCAGCTTCAGGATCTGTCCTTCCAGTGAGCACTCAGGGCTGATTTCCTTCAGAATGAAGAGGTTTGATCTTCTTGCAGTCCATGGGACTCTCAAGAGTCTCCTCTACTGCTGGTCAAATGCTTTTGAGTCGCCAACACAAGGTTACACACTTTTGAGGTTTCTTGGTGCAGAAATCCAGCATGCTGAATACATCACATCTTAATCAAAGGGAAGCGGTGGTGAATGGTGTTGACAGTAGGCGATAAACTTCAAGGAAAGTGGTGCAATTGTAGGCACTCATCTCTGAGCTTTGTTAGCCACTCCTAGAGACTTTTTCAAAAGGTGCCTGATTGTCCTTTGTGCGCAGAACCTGGAATCTCGTTGAATATTCACATTTACCAAGACACCAACCTGAGAGGACTGCCAGTGGCCTTCAGCACAAAGTGGAAGGGTGAAACTTACATCATGCAAATTGTGAAAGACGGTAGCAACATGAGGGTGGTGTTTAGGGTAAGCCACTGCCAATTGCCATAAAGACTCACTTCTAAAGTTCTGTACCTTTAACGTTGCTGCCTTGTTGACTCTCTAGGAGGGATTTGCGCAGGTCAAGAAGGGATGGATGAGGAATTGGCTGAGTGACTGGCTCAGACTGACCCAGTTTGAGAGTCCCAAATTTCCTTGGGCATTGGAACATATACGTTCCAAAAATACGTATGCTATGATTAAAATGTGTATAAGACGTATATTTCACAGGAAAGTGCATGAAAAGAATTGAAATTCATGTATTTTGAGAAAACTCATAAAATAATGTGTGTAATTTATTATTATTATTTAATCTATGATTTTCAGTTATATACATTTCAATAGTTTTACAATCATTTTAACATTTCAAAACCCGACTGCCTTCCTCTTCTTTCTGCGGTTCCTTAAATTTATTAGCTCGATATAGTTCTGTATAAAAACTCATAAATTAATCTCTTCTTTCTTTAGGGTTTTTCCACAACTCTGCCTCCTATATTAATTTTATTTATACAGGATTTTCCTTGTCTTTTCTTTATTTGCCATGCTAATAGTTTCCCTGGTTTGTTAGCCTGTTTGAATTGTTTCTGTTTTAAATATTTAATTTCCCACTCTATTTCTTGATTTATTATCAATGAGAACTGTGTTTGCAATATCTTAATATCCTGTTTCACAATCTCTTTTCGAGGGGAATTTATTTATTTTTCTTTTCGTTTTATTTCTTCTAAGGTTTCTTGCTTTTCCAAAACTCTCTTCTTTTTTTGGTATGCAGTACAAAATCCTTTCCCAATCTTTTATTAATCAAAATCCTTCTGCGTTTCTTCGCAATGTGTGTTTCCTGGAGGCAAATCATGTCCAAATTTAACTTTTTTTCTGTATTAGCCATGATTTTATCAACAAAGTTTTTTTTTTTAAAAAAGGTTCAAAATTAGTTATTATTTTAAATAATAAGAAGTACAAAATGGGGCAGAATGGACCAATGATTGAGCACCAGTGTAAGTGAAATGGGACCAACTTTGGAAAAGCCCAGTAAAACATTTTAAGTAGATTAAATAATATCAAGTAGTTCCATTTGTCTCTGTGCATATGCTCAAGTAACACAGAAAAAGCAGGTTTACATGTAACACCAAACCAGTTTTTCCCAACAGTCGTATGCACACCAGCTTCTCAATCCAGGTTTCAGATCCTGGTTTCATGGACATTCACAAACCATGGTTTGTCTGATAGCACAAATTCAGATATCACAACAAACCGTGGTTTGTTGTATTACATCTCACTGTGCACAATCACGGCTAGAGCATGGAGCGACCAGGGCCAAGTCATGGTCATGTGAAACTGTCTGATGAGCATCTACAGTGTTGCATTTTCCATGTGAGTAACATATCCAAGTATTAACCACTTCCCAGAACTACTTGCAGTGACAGGATCCTATTGCTTGTGTCTACTCTCCAACAAGGGTCTTAAATTACAGAGAGGCATATTTAATTCAAACACTGAGAAGCCTTCCTAAACTGGCTGTTTAGCATGGGGTCTCTCTGGGCTTCTTTTGACTCTGTGTTTGGTGGTTTGATCAAGGCCTTGCTTCAGACACTGTTTGCAAGATTCTGAACTTTCTTTAAGATAACACATTTCTAATCTTTTTTCTTTCCAGCCAAGAGATGTCCCAGAATTCATTCCAGGAGAAAAAAGTGATATGCTATTCTTCAAAACCCCATTTTCCAAAGCTGACAGACATTTCTACAGATTTGAGTCCTCACTGGAGCAAGGCTACTTCCTTGCCTTTGAGAGAAACGAGAGGGACAGAGTCACACAACTGGTGATAAAGAGAATAGATGGAATAGACGAGTCTATAAAGCTACATACTTCCCCACTTCCCAGAAGAAAAATATAACCATCGCAAGAAAAACATAAGCAAAAAAAACTAGAAATGGAAATACAAACAAACAATACAAACAAGTAAAACAAATAATATAGAATACTGTAATGAAAAACATCACATCCCTAATAAATAAATCTTGGACTATCTATATAACACACTGCAGAGCCCCGAAGGAAAAACACACAAGGTTTATAGGATCGCGGGATTTGCAGTATAAAGGAATGTTTTGTTATAAAGCTCTCTGTATCACTTTTCTAAGTGGCTGTTTCATGACTGTGAATGCTATATGTAATTTGAGTTGATGAATATTTTTGTACAGAGTATTTTGAACTAAGGCCTACTATTCAGTGCTCCTGAGAAAGTTGCGTAATAAAATACATTGGGCATTTCATAACTCTTAGTAAAGTTTCCTGCATCTTCATACCATTTTGAGTCTTGCCTTTTTCTCATGCATTTGTATTCCTGCCCATGATTAACCAGTATAGATGTACAATAAGCTATCTTTTAGCAGATGAGATCCACCTAGTCCAGAACCAGCTGAGGTATCAAATATGGGCCTTTGCCAGCTAGGAACCTAAAATCCTTTTACTGGAGATTGACCCCAGAACTTCCTCAGTGTGCTCTACAGATGCTGAAATAATTATGTTATTCACACAAAGAAGTTTATGTGCAAGAAAGTGCTTCCTCATTGTAATAATCAGATACACGCACAATGACTCATTTATGACCATCTCTGTTGCCTTATCCTTGAAAAATGTGAGTAAGCGTCTAGTCACATTTTCACAGAGACAAGTAATTAAAACAGCTGTGTAACAAAATGTATCCCATTTTTTAAAGGGTCCAACTTATTAAGAACCATTCCAACCAGTTTAAAAACAGTAGGTTGACCTCCCCGCTACAAGTTTCCATATTTGTCACCAAAGAAATACATTTATGCAACAAAATCTACCACTTCAGCAAAAGCAACTATGAACAATAGATTTTCTTCCTGAGAAAAATTGGCTGTTTGAAGGTGACAGACTGGGGAAATCTCTTGCAGCTGCAAATCAACACATGCTGTGAAGACCTTGATAAACATGGATCAATTTAGATGTTACCCTATTAAAAACACAGCAATTTGATTTAAACCAGTTTCTGTTTGAATGTCGCCTTGTTTACTTATAGCTAGTTTATTATGATTTTTAAAGTGTGTTTTTCTAACCTGCTTTTATAAATCAACACATTTAAAAACTCATCCAAACAACTCCTGCACATCTTCAAGTCCGCACCACACAAAGGAAGGACTGCAAAGATTCCAAAGCAGCCTTTACCAAGCTGGTGCCCTCCAGATGTTTTGGACTACAACACCCATCAGCCACAGCTAGCTGGCTGTGGCTGATGGGTGTTGTAGTCCAAAACATCTGGAGCATAACCACCAGCTTGATGAAGGCGGCTCTAAAAATTCCATTTAATGCACCAAATGAAGAGGCTAGAAGCAACACCACTCAAGGAAAGAGCCAAAATTAATGATGACACAGCCCTTCTCCAAAGGTAATACAGGAACTTATTATCAAGCCATTTCACTTTTAGTGTGTGTGTTTGTACAGACAAATTGCATGAAGACTACAAAGTTAAGTATTGTAACAATTTAAGTATTGCAACATGCAGATAATTTGCTTTCAGTTTGTTATATGCTTTAAGAGTGGTAGCAAAATATTTAGCTGCCTTCTCTGTCATGTAAGGTGTAGTATCTGCTAATAGTTCTGTGATTGTAGGTTGTTTTAAACAGTTTTTTATACAGTGGTACCTCGGGTTACATACGCTTCAGGTTACAGACTCCGCTAACCCAGAAATAGTACCTTGGGTTAAGAACTTTGCTTCAGGACGAGAACAGAAATCGCGTGGCAGCAGCGGGAGGCCCCATTAGCTAAAGTGGTACCTCAGGTTAAGAACAGTTTCAGGTTAAGAACGGACCTCCAGAAAGAATTAAGTTCTTAACCCAAGGTACCACTGTATTGTGTTTTAATGTTGTAACCCCCCAGGACCTTAAGAGTGAAGGGCAGGTGAACAAAAACAACAATATAAAATTAATATAAGCAATGGACAAGTAAGTGCTTCACGTAAGCCACTGTGAAATTTGCACGAAAAAATATGTGAAAGAGAATTTCCATCTCCTCAGACCCACATGGACACTGAAATTCTGCCATACAGCCCATCGATAGGGCCTTAAATCAAAGTGGAAGGGCATTAAACAATACAGCCAACTTCAACAAGCCCTAACACAAAAGAGAGATTTGCAATGAGGAATAAGGCTATTTCAGCTACAAACCAAGAGTAAAGTCCAACCACTGCCAGTGAGGAAATCAATTAAGCAAAAGCAATGAAGTCAAAAGAAATGCAAATAGATACAAGTTGTTGGTTTCTGCAGTTTTGTAGTGTTTTCTGTTACAGACACCCGTAAATCTGAGGTTTGTTTTTAAAGCAAGTTTCTAGACCTTGTGACCATGGAAATGCATTGTGGGGGCGGAAACGGGGAAGGCAGGAACAAGCAGGAACCTCAGTCTCAAACTCCTTGGTTCACACATGGAGTTTAAGGTCATTCACTGTTCTGGGAAAATCCCTGCTTCAGACAGCCCTCAGCTATGAGGATCAGAGCTGTTGGACTCAAGTGAATCATCGGTGGGAGACAGTTCTGTGAGTTGTCCTCCCACTAAGGCCTATTGCACTCGTCGTTGGTCTTGAGACAAAAACGCCATGCTTCTCCAAGAACTGAATAATTAGGTTTAAACTAAAGACTGCAACAAAGTGACGCAGCAAATGATGGGATCTCATCTCCCGGTCTCCAGTGTTGATGGTGCCTTTTCTGTAACATTTGAAGGTGTCTGAAAACATGAAGCAGGGAACTTGAGCCAAGGTCTTCTTTTTCCATATACTTCAAATGTTGCTAAAGAAGAGCTTAGTCAGCTAATTAAGGAATATTTGGGCAATTAGGGATGTGAGTGGCGCTGTGGTCAAAACCGCTGAGCCTCTTGGGCAGACATAGGCAAACTCGGCCCTCCAGATGTCTTGGGACTACAACTCCTATCATCCCTGACCACTGGTCCTGTTAGCTAGGGATGATGGGAGTTGTAGTCCCAAAACATCTGAAGGGCTGAGTTTGCCTATGCCTGCTCTTGGGCTTGCTGATAAAAAGGTCGGCAGTTCGAATCACTGCAACAGAGTGAGCTCCCGTTGCTCTGTCCCAGCTCTTCCCAACCTAGCAGTTTGAAAGCACACTAGTGCAAGTAGATAAATAAGTACTGCTGCAGCGGCGTTTCCATGTGCTCTGGCACTTGTCAGTGTCCCGTTGTGTCAGAAGCGGTTTAGTCATGCTGGCCACGACCTGGAAAGCTGCCTGTGGACAAAAGCCAGCTCCCTCGGCCTGAAAGTGAGATGAGTGCCGCAACCCGTCACCTTTGACTGGACTTAACTGTCCAGGGGTCCTTTACCTTTATTTGAGCAATTTTCCCAAGTGAGAGGCCATAGCTCAGTGCTGCAGCGCATGCTCAGCAAAAGTTACAGGGCTCTCCCCTTAGCGTTTCTTGGGCAACAAGGGGGAAAAAGACATCCCTCTCTGCTTCAGAGCTGCAGAAGTCGCAGCCGGTCAAAAGCAGCCAATACCGTGCTTGGTGGCGCAATTGTCTGACTCGTTAAAACATGTTTCTTAATATATCACTGCAAACAGCACTGTGCCCGTTGGACTGGATCCCTACTCACTGTTGGGCTCAATAAAAAGTGTTGCTTTTGACCTTAACAGTTTGAGAACAAGTTATCTGAAATTCTACTATATTTTTATTATTGTTTTAATCTTAACTGTCCATTGCAATGAATGCCCAATTCCAAACCTCAATACAGGTGGATTTGGGGGATAAAAGGGAGTGAGAGGCAATTTACAACATAAGCTACCACCTTTGGTATCTTCTTTTTAAATTCTCATTCTATCAACTCAGAAGAACAAAAAAACAAAAGGAGTTCTTAGCACACAACCCCAATCAATCAACTAAAGCATTCATTGGTTTATCTTCCAAATAAAATTTTAACTGTTTTATTTAAAGTGTTAACTGCCTTGGTAGTAGTAGGAGAGGACACAGTGTGCTGTTATCTTTTAAAGGGATTGTGGGTTTTTTAAAAAGCTAAGCAACATCAGAAACAACTGGAAAGGATTTCCAAAGAAAGAGACTTCAGAATCAAACAGCTGAGGGTTCTGTAAATTCTTTATTGTACATCAATTAAACAAAAAAAAGAAAAATTCCCTTTTGCACAGCAACTGCTTAGGGCCCAGCCTGAGCACTATGCAAGATGCCGTGTACATAATCCACTAATTGCAATATCAGGACCAAAAAACCCCCAAGTGACTGGAATTCAAGACCAGTTCTGCTGCACCTGTTGAAACCAAGCTGCCATTTGACAGGGGAAAGGGTCAGCCATACAAAAAAAGGCTGCCACTACAATCACTACAAGTTTGCCCTTTGCATTAACACCAAAACTTTGTGAGCTCTCTAGCCTAGCTCTTTTCTCAGCGAGAGATCCCCACAATTTGATGAATGGCTATTTGGATGCCTCTTTCCCCGAGTCATTCTGCTATATGCAGCGTGGGACCCCCTGTTGCTATTTCTCCCTCATTCAATGACTCGGCAATAATACAATGAAGCAGAGGCAGAGGTGAACAATCGTTGAATGTTGCCGGTAGATGACGTATTGTGCCTCAGAGGCTCCACAGCATGCCCACGGCCCTGCAGATGCCCACATCGTGGTAATTGAAGTAGCAGAGGCCAGCAAAGGTGAGCGCTGAGAGCATGTAGAGGCCAGTGTTGGCCAGTTTAATAGATGTCTCTCCATGGACGTAGTCAGTTACTATTTGCCCAAGGCCCCTAACAAGGAAGAAGAAGAAAAAGATAAAAATGAAGACGATTCAACCCAACATAGTTTCAAATGTTTTCTAGGGCATTTTCCATAGGGATTGGCTGATCCCCAAAGCAACATCCCTTTTGGTCATTTGACACACCCCTTAGAGGGGTGCTGGCGGCCTTCATCAAAGATCAACCCCTTTCCATTTCCGCAAAAAAACATTATTTGCCTTCTTAATTGGACAGTTATCATTGCTGAGATCAGGTGTGAAATGTATCAGTGGGAAAGATAAAAGCTCAAAATCTAACCTTGATGGAACTGAGGACCACAACTGCTTTCACGAATTATCCAGATAGCATTATTAAGCAAGTCAGAAGGAGCATAGGTTGTGCTGAATGACTGATTGTATTACAGAAGCAGAAAGGTATTTTATGAACATCGCATTTAACCAATCACTATGCAACAAGCCTATGGAGGAGTGCCAAGGAGTATTACAGCAGCTCTTGCAGACATGTTGCCTATGGGCACAACAAACAGCACTGTCAGCAAAAAGTACAGCAGAACACAGCCCTGGCACCTTTAATCAGCTGCCAAGAATTCATAAGCCAGGCATTCCAAGACTGCAGTATTATTTCAGGAATTACCAATTCAGCAGAAGGTTAAGGTTGGTATCACTGATCTTGGATGCCTTTAAGAAGGGGATTAGACAAACCCACACAGAATACAGCCTCCGGTATAATAAATATGTCTATGAATGCCAGCTCTTGGGGGTTATGAGTGTGCTGTTGCGCTTATAGGCTTTTCAGCAGCATCTGGTTAGCTGCTATGGAAACTGAATGCTGGACTAGGTAGTGGGGTAGAAGAGCTGAAAATAATGCCAATATATTTCACATCTGGCACCCAACGCATCCCTTTGTTTTCAGATACTACATGCGTAGACGAGTTAAAAAAAAATAAGATGCCTAGGACACAATACAAAGCCTCCTAATGTATATTTTGTTCTGGGAGGATTAGTTTGGTCAGAATCGAGTTTACACTTCCAGAGTTAATGCTAAATACAGTGGTACCTCGGGTTACATACGCTTCAGGTTAGAGACTCTGCTAACCCAGAAATAGTACCTCGGGTTAAGAACTTTGCTTCTGGATGAGAACAGAAATTGTGTGGTGGTGGCACGGCAGCAGGAGGAGGCCCCATTAGCTAAAGTGGTGCTTCAGGTTAAGAACAGTTTCAGGTTAAGAACAGACCTCTAGAACGAATTAAGTTCTTAACCTGAGGTACCACTGTACATTGCTTCTGGTCAATGAGCCACCACAGCCACTAGAGAGCCATGAAAAACTGTGTACCGGGCTTTTTCGACTCATCTACGCATGTAGAATCTGAAAACAAAGGGGAGCGCAGTCAAAGTGCAGAGAGTGCTGAGCTTGAGATAAACACCGACAAGAGTTTTTAACAAGAAAACAAAAAAGCTCCTCCTCCACAGTAACAGGTTCCATTACCAGCAACCCGTTCCAGAATTCAGGTGCCTTATCTTGCAAGAGACGAACAGCCACCCTCACTCTCAAGGTCTTCCTCTGATGTATCCTGTGTATCAAGTGTCTATGGTATGTTTTCTTCTCTGAGTAAAATTTTTGCTCTGTAATGAACATACCTTAAATCTGTTGAGCTACTGTATGAACGGCTTTTTGTTTAGTCTTTTATGGGTCCCTCCCTTTCCTGTTTCTCCTCTTTATATTACATAAACGTTCTATAATCAATCTATAATGTTTGTAATCTTGTAAACTCTTAAGAGCTTTTTGTTGTTGTTGCAAATTTCTAATAAACATTTAAAAAACAAACAGTCAGTTTGCCGATTAACTAGTTGGCTTCTGGGTGCAGTTCAAAATGCTGATGTTGACCTACAAAGACATAATGCGATACCTGACGGACCTCCTGTCTCAATAGGAATCTGCCTGGATGAAGACATATCAAAGGACCACTTCCAGGTGGCCTTCTGAAATTAAGGAGGTTTACTATTAAAGCAAGGCTTTTCCACTGCTGGCTCCCCACCTGTGAAATGCCCTCCCCAGAAAAGTGTGTGTAGTCTCTGCTCTTCTCTCCCTCTGATGGCAAATAATTTTTTTGGGTTGTGGGGGGAGAGGGGAGGACCTTTGGGAGATAATAGCTGCCTCTGCTGTACTGCTGGCTGGGGATGGCCATTTCTAAGAAACTGTTATTCTTACATTGTTTCACTGGCAAGTTACATATTTTCAGGACCAAACTGGGTCTCTGAAGTTCCACACTGCCCTCTAGCGTTAAGTCAAACAACAGACATGGATAAACCTCTGGCATATTCCTGGGAATGCTTGTAAACTGTAATTGTAAAATGCTTCTAAAGGCTTGTAAAAAGCCCAGGAAGGGAGAGTAAATTTCTAGGACAGCATGTGGAAAAGGCAGAGAGCAAAAGTGAGAAGCCGTAAGAATTGACTAAAAGCTTCTGCCTCCAGCGGTGGTCAGCCAGGTGCTCCTGGGAAGCCTACAAGCAGAGCATGGGGAAAGATCATAGAACTGGAAGGGGCCATGAGGGTCATCTAGTCCAACCCCCCTGCAAATGCAGGAATCTTTCGTCCAACGTGGGGCTTGAACACTTCTTGCTTGCTTGTCCAGCATCTGGCATTCAGAGGCTGGACCAATCCCAATGCAACAAATTTAAAACAATTTTACTGAAAAGTAGGTTCAAACGTTGCAAGGCTGGGGGACCTGGTGCCTCCGGATGCTCTTGGGACTACAACTCCCATTATCCCTGACCAATGGCCTTGCTGACTGGGACTGATGGGAGCCCAACAAGATCTGCAGAGCGGCAGACTCCCCATGCCAGAAATAAAGCACAGAGGTCCCTGCGCATCTCTATGGAAGAGGCAGCTCCCTCGGTTACAGCAACCCCTGCTATTGTTTACAGACTCATCTTTAGCTGAGCAATGTGGCAAGCCAAGAATCTCCCCCAACCCTTTCACACTCTATTTATTTCTTGTTTATTTATTAAATTTGTATACCACCCTTCATCTGAAGATCACAGGGAGGTTCGCAAGATAAAAATACACAACAAAACAAAAAGAAGGCAATACTGTAATCCCTCTCCTACAAACATATTTAAAAGGGCCATAGAATATTATCAGCCAAAGGCTATTGAGAAACATTTTTGCCTGGAGTCAAAAGAGATGTGACAAAGGCTCCCAGGTGAGAGCATTCCACAAATGGGGAGCCACTACAGAAAAGGCCCATTCTCATGTTGCCACCCTCAGAACCTCTCCTGAAGGAGGCACATGAAGAAGGGCCTCAGAGGATAATCTCAGAGTCCTGATCAGTTCATATGAGGAGAGGCAGTCCTTGAGATATTGCATTCCTGAGCCGTTTAAGGCTTTATAGGTCAAAACCAGAACTGTGAATTGGGCTGGGAAACTAACTGGCAGCCAGTGCAGTCAGGCCAGGTTTGGTGTTATACACTCAAACCATCTTGCCCAGTGAGCTGCCTGGTTACTGAATTCTGCACCAGCAGAGTTTCTGAACTGCCTTCAGAGGCAGCCCTGTGTAGAACGTCTTACAGTAATCTAACCTAGAGGTAACCTAGAACATAAACGACAGAAGTTAGGTTATCCCTGACCAGATAGGGCTGCGGCTGGGCCACCAGCTGAAGCTGGTTGAAGGTGGCACTTCATGCCAATGAGGCCACCTGAGCCTCTCATGAACTTGCTACCATGCTTGAAAGATGTCCAGATCTCAGAAGGAATGATGGGATGAAGCAAGTTCCAGGGCTACAGAGTCAAAACAGCACAGAGAAACCAGCCTCTGGACCCCACTGCAATCCAGGGTTCTGAACTGAGCAGGAGAGGCAGCAGGAATTAATCCCGGTTGGGTTGCTTCCCTCCTTACTCACCAGTGACCGTGGAGTGTGAGAGTGGCAGCCAGCGAGTAGTCCATGGCTGGTCCAGGATACAGGTAAGCTGCAGGCAGGAGCCCAAGCAGGAGGACACTGACTGCTCGCTCACCTGTCCAGTGCAGAGAGGCAGCCTTGGAACCAGCTACAGGGAGAAAAGAAGCACTGTTAATAATCTCCAGGAACAGCTGCTTGAGAGCTGGGAATGAATAAAGGGTACCTTTAATGATTCAGCATTTGTCAACAAATCAATGCAAGCTAGTTGGGTTTATAGGTCTCCCCCATTCCCCGAAGGGTTCCTGAAATTCAACAACAGTTGGCTTCTTCATGCCAACGATCATATCAGTTGAGCCTCCAAAGAGGAAATGGTAACTGATTAATGTTGGCAGAACTGAAGTATTGTCCCAGATCTGAGGTCAAACAGATGGCAAGGAAAAGGAGGTAACCAGGCCACATAACCCCAGAAAAAAGCACAAAAAACCTTGCCTCCGACAGGACTCTTACAAAAAATATGGAATTTTTTCATTGATTCCCAGCATCAATCACACATGGAGGCAGTTTGCTACCAATGTTACACTGATTTGGGTGGAAGGGTAAAGACTTTTTTGTCTTCTCTTCCGGCCCTTCAAGATGCGTAGAAATCGTATATTTTAATATATTCATCTGATTATTTGTATGCCACTTTTACACACAATTGTGCCCAAAGTGGCTCACAAGGTAGAAGAATATAAACAACAATTTGATGGCACAAAAGAACCTTTCTCCCAGCCTCCCACAACCAAATCAGGAGCCCAAACATCATTTATGCAGATTTGCTTATCAATCATTTGCATGCATTATTCTGAACTGAACAGTGGATATTTGCATACCTTCTTTTTTGTGGAGATGTAGCAAGTTGGTGGCAGAAGTAAATCTACAGGTGACAGAGGGATGGTTGAGTGTGTCTTGGAAGAAGAATATGACTGGAGCTGAGAAAGGAGGGGCAGGTAGTCTTGGGAGAGGGGAGTACATAAGCCTGACCCCCTGAATATTGAAGCTTTTGCACACACAACCTGGGTGCACCCAAGCATATCTCCACGGCCACAAGGACTAGAAACTTGCTTTTAAAAAACCTGGTACGGCAAGAGACGAAATTTCCAAAAATCCAAGTTGTGAGCCAGAACACCAGATTCTATTTAAAATTCTGCATACAAACTGCAGGAACTCAGCAGATGCAACAGACAACACAACTAGTGCCACAACTACTATATATGGACTAGAAAAGAACTATTACACACCAGGGAAAACACCAGCTTCATTCAAGACTAACTGTGGAGAGGATCATCCACTGTGAAAAGTTGAATTGGCACATGTCAAAAGCAAGAGTGCTTAATTACAAAGGCAGATGGTCGAAGATACGGCACAAGTGTATTTTTCCATCACACCTACATCTTTAAAGCACAAGTTTTGACTCTGAGAGTATTAACAAACATCTGCAGGTTGCGCTAAGGTGCTAAGTTTTCAAGGAGAGTTGTAAGTGGACAACTGTTCTGCTTTCATCCATCCTTGCTGGATTACTTTTAAGGAACCTATTTCAAGATATATTACATGAAAGTAGTTACACAACAACACAGACTCCGAAATGGCTTACTTTTATGCAATGCATTTGGGACAGGAGCACTAGTCAGTGCTAAAAAACCTCTAGAAGAGAACACCTTTGAGTGAAACAGCTTAGATCTAGTTACCACGCGCTCTACACCACATGGGGCCTCAGCCAGCCTCTAAAAAAACTGCACCCAAATGCATTCTTAATTGTAGGCTCGTCTACTGCAAGGCTGTTGTGTAGTTCCCATGAATTCCAACAGACTAGGAAACTAAACATCCAATTAGTTGTCCTATTTAAAACAGGCCAGAGGCAGCAAAGTACATAATTGTCTATGTACCGTTATGGAACAGAAGGAGGTTGCATGGCAAGCAGGAGAGCAAAATAGTGTTTCTTCCTCAACCCAAGAGAACAGATTCCTGTTTTGCAGATGATCACGACTGTCCATTATATGAGCAGCCTGAGACTCCACTACATTCAAGGATGCAATTCAATGTCCCAAGATTGTTCACCACATCATTCAAGTTCAGAATAAAAGGATGCAAATAAAGCAAACTGCATAAAATGAGTGCACATCTTCTGTACCGGGATGTAAACACACAGCTTTGCAACATATACATTTCTGAAAAAATAAATAAATTGGGAAAGTAGGAGAGAGAAAAACAGCAGGCATTGTTTGGGTGCAAGCCTGAAGTGTGTAGGATGGAACCAGCATGGTTCAGGCAGGAGACAAAGGAATGCTGAGAACTGAAATTCCACCAAGTTGACCTCTCTTCCCAACTTTCTGGCTTTTCAGACACTCCCAGCACACTCCCAGGTACTCCTCTGCAACCATAAAGTCTAGAAGCTTTAGCTCCGTAACTTAAAGGAATCGGGTTTTTCATAATTATTAATCTAAAACTTATTTTTATAATCCTAGGATCTTCCCCAAGCCTTCTGGGAAGAGTGAAATAAATTCAAAAACAGTAATTTGTTACTGAAAGCACTGTCAATGACAATAATTTGTCATTAAAATGATTTCATTTACCACTTGCTGAACTACAGAAAGCAAATTCTTCCTAACTTGTCTCCAGCTTTAGCTTGCCAAGTTGAGGATGACTGTCATAACTACAGAGAGAGAAAACACACGAACTATTTTGCATGGCCACATGAAACAAAAGCACGGTAAAGGAATCCAAGAAAGACCTACCTAAACTCCTGGGGGATGTGTGGATTTTACATGTCAGAGGATGGCGCTTGTCAGTTGCAACACAAACAGCTGGTCTGGTGAAGACAATCTTGTTCAGGAGAACTGTGGGTAGAACAGGCAAATTTCACCCAAGGTGGAAGTGGACTTTAATCCTCAGACTTGAGTAAAGTGCTTATGCATGCAATAATAAGTACTAATGACGTGCTAATATTAAAAAAAAAAAGACTTTGGAAGGGAAGCTCTTAGGAACAAAGGAAACTGAAAAGAGATACAGCTCTTCCAGCCACTGAATGACAAGAAAATCCACTATGAGAATCTACAGACAGGTGATACAAGAAGTCAGTGTGGTATCAATATATAAGAATCCTCCAGATACCGCCTCACATGGCAACAAAAGGGGGTCCCAGGCCTCCCAGGTTGAAGTTATGAACATGCATGTGTGAAGCAGCCCATAAGTTAGTACAGATGGGATGCTGGATAACAGATGGACAAGATGTCCTCCAGATATGCTTCACTGGAATTTTGGATGCATTCCAAAATCATATTGTGCAAACCTACATTTCCATATATTGCACAAACAAAGAGGTATGGGTAGGTAGCAGTGTGAGCAAAAGAGAGAACAGTTAGGTCAATGCATGTCCCCTTTCAATGCTTTTATTTCTTTGCAAAGAAAGGTAAACTACCCTCTTCTCCACTCACATGCTAGCTCTTAGGTCACATGTTACAGGGCAGTGCATAATCTCAGAGGCTGCTGCACAACATCCCAAAGTGTACGTGACCAAGGGTTTGCGATGGCAGCGGCGATACCTAGCCTGGTTAATATTTTCTATGTCTCAGGGCAAACATGTATTGCAAGTTGATGACTTGCATGTGTTATTAGAACTGTGTGTGTGTGTGTAGATTTACAATTGGTAATTAAATGTTGCTCTTCCACATCTGAAAGAACAAGCTGCATTGTTCTGATCTGCACAAAATTGTGTCTGTCTTTCACACAAAACACATTTTAGTAAAAATGGATTTTACTAACATAGGAGAAATATCTGTCTCTATTCTAATTATTAAAACATGCTCCTTTCACCACCCCAACAAAATTCTTGAAGCAGAAAGGTGTGCAGAGTAAGTTGCTTGTGAGCAACAGCTGGAAGGTTAGCAGGTATAGAGTGAAGAGAAAGGAAAGGAAAATGCAGCTACCAAAGCAAATTAGTTTGACATTAGCAAATACCTAAGGACCACAATGATAAAGAAGCCTTTCCTAAGAAGGGAGCAAGAAAACCAGGTATCTCATATAAGGAACCCCAAAGCTTGCCTCTTGCTTCAAAAGAGAGTCACCTTCAAAAGGATAACGCTACAGCTCCATGCAACACAGCAAGCAGCAGACAAAAGTTGCAGCTAGGAAAGAAGACCTGAAAGGAAAAGCATCCCGGCCACAGGGACGAATACCACTGGGACAGCAGTGGAGGAGAAACAAGCAAGGAACCACCAGTACCAATATATATTATTTTGTCCAAAAATGGCTTTTTTTGGGGGGGGTGCTCAGTGGCAGAACCACTCGTGCCCTGCAATGCAAAAGCTCCCAGATGAAATCCTCTACAGCGTCTCGGAGTAGGACTGAGAAAAGACTCCTTTGCCTGAAACCCTGGAGAGCCTTTGCTGCCAGTCAGTGCAGACAACAGTGCGCTGGGCTACAGGTCTGACTCAGGACGAGGCAGTATCCTATGTCCCTCTACCTTATGGGGAAGGGCAAAGCACCCGCCTTGCAGGCAGAAGGTCCCAAGTTCACCCCTTCCATAGCGCCCCCTGGCAAGGCAGGGAAAGGACTCCCTGGTCTGATACCCTGGAAAGCCACCGCTGCCAGTCAGTGCAGACAGTACCGAGCTACGTCGACCAAAGGTCTGGACTCCGTATAAGGCGGATTCCTCCGTTCTCAAATGTCAGTTTAGACAGGGAGGAGAGACAAGGGCGAGTCCCTGCGAAGCAGAAGGCAAGTCAGGTCCGCCCCCCCCCGTCCCCCTCCGCTCACTCACCGACTCCCCCGCCGTGGGATCTGCCCAGCCCCGCCCGCAGCATCAGCAGCCCCGCCGCCATCTTGCACCGCTCGCCGTCCCCCTTCTGCCTAGTCGTGCCCTCCCGCTCTGAGAGAGGGAGGGATAGGGCCCAAGGGCACTCGCTGCCCCGGAACCGGAAGCATGACGTTGCGCTTCCGGTCGAAGAGGCGCCGCTTCCGGTCGACCCCTTGAGCGCGTGGGTGTGGGGAGAGTGGTCCTCGCCTTTGCCTTCGTCCTTCTTACGAGGGGGGGTTTTCGTAGCACCTCGGTTCGGGGAGGCCGCGGGGCAGAGGCTCCGCCATGGAGGACCCGGAGCGGGAGGCCGATGTCTCGGAGCTGCAGCGCCTGGTGGCCGTCGAGGAGCAGCGCGCCCGCCTCGCCGCTCAGGTACATGCCGCGAGATACGTGTGCGTGCGTGCGTGTGTGCATGGAGGTACAACAACCCTGCGAAATAGGTTGAAATAGGAGGAGTGGCTGGCTGAGTGGGGCGGGGGCTTGAACCTGGCCTCTTCTCCATGGAACACCCCGCCCAGAGCAACCGTGTTACGAACTTTTTTGTCTCGTCTGAATCCACATGCGTGTCCACGACTCAGACCTAATTGTAATTCCCTCTCCTCTCTCCCCTCATAACTGCGAGTCTGACAGATCCCTAATAGCACGCCCCTTTACCCCACCCCGCTCCTTTGTAAGGCCCTTTCTGAGCTCTTCTCCCCTGGGAAAGCTTCCGGGATCTTCACACCAGTGTGGCACCATAGGTGTGACTCATAACTTTGCACGGTAGCATTTGCCTTGCAGCCATACAAAAGCCAGAGGTTTCTGCACACACCCCTTTCTATCCAGGCAAGTGAAAGACATTGCCCCAGTTCAAGGACACCTTATGGCCCAGGAAAGCACTTAAGTAGGGCCTTGTAGGGTCCAAAGGGCCAGAGAGAGTCCTGGAGAACCCTCAGTCTTGAGGTTCACCGTGCCTGTTCTCCAAACGTCACTTATTTACTATACCTGCTTCCATTAAGAGAATCCAGACTGGATCCACCCTCCTGTTAAGAAACCTGAGCTATAGTTTACTTTACAGTATTGTTCTGCCTAGAAGGCTTTTCAGGTGGCTGGGCTTTCTGAAATGGCTGCACCTGCCAGCCTTCTGCCCCTTCTTATACCTTAAACCTCCTCCCCAGAATTCATTTAGGACCTTTGATTGTCTATTTTGCCCTGACAGTCACCCCAAGAAGCTGGACATGGCACTTTCTCATGGGGGGGGGGTCTGCTAGAATTGCAACCCCTTCTCACAAATACTACTTCTGAGGCATGCGAGATTGGGAAGCATCATTAAATTCAGTGGGATTAGCTTCTGAGTAGATAGGCATAGGATTGGGCTGTTGGCACATAGCCTCATGCTGCACCACTGTGGCAAGGTCAAAGACAATTCCTCCCAGATGTGTGTTTGGGGTGGGGATTGATCTCCTACAGCTTCGCTTCAGCTCTGCTGTGAGAAATGGAGGAGTGGTTTTTTTAAATGCCCAGATGCTTCTAAATGGCCAGTTCCAGGCTTCTCCACCAGAGATCTGTTTCTCACACCAAAAGTTCCCAAGAATGTAGGAAGCTATATTATACCAAGTTAGACTATTTGTCTATCTAGCCCTGTATTGTCCACTCAGATTGGCAGCAGCTCTCCAGGGCCTTACCTCTTCTTTTCCACTGGAAAATAGCCAGGGATTGAACACGGGACATTTTCCATAGCGCATAAGCTTTACCACTGACCCATACTTGAGAAATGATAAACAGAGCTTTGAAGAGTATGCATATCCATTATTATTACAGTGGTACCTTGGTTCTCGAACTTAATCCATTAGACTCCCGAAATGGTTCGAAAACCAAGGCGCGGCTCCCAATTGGCTGCAGGAGCTTCCTGCACTCAATCGGAAACAACGGAAGCTGCTTCAGACGTTCAGCTTCCGAAAAATGTTTCCAAACCGGAACACTCACTTCCAGGTTTGCAGCATTTGGGAGCCAAGCCGTTCAAGTACCAAGGCACCACTGTGTTATTATAATTATTATTGGGGTGTGTGGGACTCATTGAACCTTGGTTGCTGTGATTTCTGTAACTTTGAGGTATGGGTGTCGTTGTCCTCAGTATTACTAGCTACACGTGTACATGCTGTATGGATGTCTATGTGGGAAATGTGGTTTTCAGGCACAGATCACTCCTCCTGGAATGTATTTCTCAAATTTGGGGGTGTTTCAGATGTCCTGGTTTTTTGAATATGTGTTAAAGCTTCACTTACTTTACCCACTAAACCCAAATTTTTGGAGGGGTGGGTTTTTTTAGATGGGCAAGACAAGGGCCTATGCCACACATCACCCAAACAGCCAGATTCACTTTCTGAGGGTGTGAGTCTCCCCTGTAGCTATGTTGTGCCATCAAAAGCTCAACAAGACTGCAGGGATATCTGCTACATGCACACCAAGCTGGAGAGGGAAATGGGGCCTCTTCGCAGAGGGCAGTGGAAACTTGCCATGTTGAAAGTTGTGAGTGGAATTGAAAGAGGCTGGTCCTAATGGGGAGTGCTGTTAATACTTGTATCCGTTCTCATCTCTCTCTGCCACTCCCTACTCCAGGTTCACAACTTTATGGAGGTCTGCTGGGAAAAATGTGTTGACAAGCCAGGTTCCAAGCTGGACTCCAGAACAGAAACTTGCCTCGCCAACTGCGTCAACCGCTTCATAGACACAACCCTGTCCATCACCAATCGCTTTGCACAGATAATACAGAAAGGAGGCCACTGACTACCGCATGGTGGAGGTCCCCTTTGGTCAACGGACTTAACAAGATCCAGGTCTTTCACTGGACCCCTACTCTGTCAGTTGTTCTACCTCAATGCAGCAATGCTTGAACAGCCATTTGTACGTGACTGTTCATGCCTAAGTGGCATTAGACTGGGTCACGTAGAACAAAATCTTTGCTCCTTTCAAGCTAATAAATCAAGACTTGTCTAAACAAATTGACTCTGTAGCAAAAACTTAACTGCTTTGCTTTCTTCCCAATGCAGGATAATAGGGATAACATGTACCCTCACACTAAATAGCATGCTCTTAAAATTCTCTCTCAAAGGTAGAAGTGTTTTCAGGAAATCTTAGGAAAAAATGGGGAGGGGGGAGCATTTGCAAACTCATTGCCGAAGGAGCTGTCTTTTGTTTCCCTATTTATTAGCCTCTTTGAGGGATCTTATAGCTCACATAGGCTCTCTTGTGTACCCTTTCTTCCTCCATTTGATAAGAGAACAGAAAGTTGCTTTATAACTCAAAACTAATTTGTACAGTAGTTACTGCTGCTGATAATGATTGCAGTCAAAATCCATTCAGCAATCCCATTCTCTTTTTTGGAGTTTATACTGCTTCAGTTCCATTCTATGAGCATGCCAATTTGTATTGCACATTTCTTAATAAATTACTATCTTCTAATGAACACCTGTGAACCTAGTCAGCATATTTTATCCCTGCAAAACACATGTTCTGCCATTTGAGGAAAGAGCTGCTTTCAAACAGAGCTTTCTAGATCTGTGCCAGAGTGCTGACTGCAAGTTCTGCAAATGTAACATAGGGTTTCCTGGCTTGCACTTAAAGGCCAGTAACAGGTATAGATCCTTCACTCTGCCATCCTCCCTCCAGAAGTTGGAATTCCATTTATAGTGAGTGTGCTGTTGCTGTTCTTCAGATTTATTTTTGAAGCCCACCCCTTTCACAATGCCTTTCCGATCTAAGAGTGTCTCATCTCCCCCACCTCCAAAATCATCAGTGCATGTTTACAATGGTGTATAAAATCTTAAATGCTATTATAAAGACTCTTCATTTTGACTGCTGAGGGGTGAAACCAACATCGTTTGTTATTGCAGACCCTCTGAATTTATTCATGCTGATACCTTGCACATATTAAAAAAGTTGTTTTGTCAAAATAACTTGAGTTGCTTTGCTTTTTATAGCAACACATTAGAACTACTTTCAAAAAATAAGCTTTGTGCACTGGTACCACAACATAGGACAGAACCATGTGGCATTCTGTTCACTATTCCCCAGATATGGGGTGATGGCAGGCAATTGTATTTGTGCAGGGAGGCCGGGCGGAGGGAGAAAGATCAAGAGACTTATAAAAGAGTTCCAGCAGGATGTTACTGTGAGAAGATAAGATGTGACCATTAAGGATAAGGAAAGAGGGGAAAGGTCCAAAACCCTTTACTCTAACCAGCTTGTTAATCCTGTGTGCCTTGAGTTTACAATGGCCCACTTTAAGAAAAAGGAGGGAATGATGAATTACCTACACTACAAACTTAGTAGTTTTATAGGTACTGTAACAGTCATGGTTTCCCCAGAGGCGTGGTGGGAATTTCAGTGGGAAATTGGTGAGGATGCAAAGAAGCCACTAATGTATAGTCTCAGTCCTCCTTACAGGGTCTGGGTAAGAGGGAACCAATGTTTGGTTTATGGTGTAGACTCTACCTCTTGACAGCATAAGCTGCAGGGCAGAGGTAACTACTGCCAAGTTCTTTCTCCAGTGTGCATCTTTGCAGCCCCTAAGCTGTAGAATGAGCTAAGCCAGCCTTCCAGCAAACTACTGAAAGTCTTCTGCTGCCTCCTATCAATCATAGAAGGCATGTGGATCTGTAGGAGGGAGTTACATGAAAGCCAAGCCGTTACACCATAGTTACACCATGGATGGGACATCTCTGACCCTTCAGATGCTGCTGGTCTCCCATCAACCTGAGAAACCACTTCTCTTGTTAAGTAAGAACAGGAACACTCTCTCCATCTGCTCTGTCATTCCCTGACTGGTAGCGAGATATATTTTTTTCCAGCAAGAGCTGGCAAAACCAAAGGGCCGGCAGCTAGGACACATACCAGCAAAGCTGACAACCAGTTTACCAGAAGGAACAGGATATGGCATTACGCGTACTCTTGCAGGGGGTGGGATGCTTATAACCTCCATTTGACCAAAAAACAGCTAGCAGAGGCGGCTTACTTTAAATCTACCGTGGCTTGTTGTTTGGATAGTTGTCTCTGAACCCCAGTAGATCCTATTTGAACCTAGGACGGCCACATGCCCTGTGCTGGTCTCCACCTGGCCCTTTGGACCTGATGACACATCTTGTATGCCACCATCTGATCAACCTTGCAAATAAGATGGGTACATGCCAAACACAGGCTGGCAACCTGAGGAGGGTCTGATCTCCTTCATTGTTTATTGCAATTCAATGTTAGGTATTGGCCATCAAAAATAGATTTTAGGTTTTCAAAAAAGGCAAAGGGGACCCAAGGTCAGTTCCGTTCTATGCAGACTCCAATAGTAGCTCTTTTGTGAGTTACGTTTCTGTATTGTCACAAACTCAAGTTTGAACCTGGGCTGGACAAATGAGCCTTGGGCTGGGAGCTTCTCATTTCCTGACCAGTTTCTGACCTACATGAAACTGAAAGAAGCCCCCTGCAAGTAACTGAGGTTTGCGGCGTCTGGATCATAGAGCTGTTGCCCAGACTACATTTGTTCCAAGGGGGCAGCACTTGGAGACCAATCTCCCAGAACGTCAGTGCCCCTGCCCTGCCCTGTGTTGGTCCCTTTCCCCTAGTCCTCATCAGAACTGTCCTCTGAATTCTCATCAGCAGCCACTTTCCAGTTCTTCCTCTTACTGCGCTTCTCCTGCACCCTTTCAGCACACCGTTCTGAGAGAGACACGTGGCGTTTCCGTCTCTTTTTCTTTGGCTGCTTCTCCTGCTTTTTATCTGGCTCACTGTCCTCAGAACTGCTGGAGGGGCAGCTGCTGGCCTTGCTGGAGTCACTGTCTTTCCCTGAGGAAGAAGAGGGGGCTGCCTTTGCAGAGCTCTTCTTGGCCTTTTTGTGACGCTTCCGCTTTCGCTTGCCGGCGCCTCTCTCCGATGAGTCAGACTCCTGGGAAGAATCTGCCGCGGCACTTGGCTGCTCCTGTTTCTTCTTCTTCCGCTTCTTATGAGATTTCTTTTTCCGCTTCTTCTTGTGCGACTTTTTGGCTTTTTTCCTTTTGGGCAGCTCGAGGGAAGACTGCGTGCTGGGCTGAGACTTCCTTTTTCCGTTCACAGAGTTTTGTTCATCTTGCTCTCGGTCACTGCAACACAGCCAAGAGGACAAAAGTTTAAGGCATAATATTGAAGAATAATCAGCAATGTTCTAAAGTGGAGGTGGCTTAATCTTTTTCGCTCTAAGGATGCGTTTTCATCCTTGGTCAACCTTCCACAAGGGCTGTGTGCTGTGGGGTATGGTTACCCATGCATAGAACACAGTCTGGGATACAGAAGTCCATGCGTTTAAGACAAATTTCTGCAGGAGCTAAATTTCACCTGGAATAAGAGGTATAACACTGAAAATACACACCTTACTTGTTTTGTAATGGAAATAAGGAACCATCTCAGTTTGGACACAGTTTAGTTTTTGCATTTTATTTAAAATGAAAAGTTATACAAAAAATAAAACATGTCCACAAGGCTCATGCGCACACCATGTCTCCTTCTCTAGAACAGCCATAAGTCAATCTGCATCTGCTTTTAAAGTGGGAAGAAGACTCCAGCTCCCATCAAACCCAGTCTGCAGAGCTGATTTGTCAGGGATTATGGAAATTGGAGTCAAACAACACAGGTTCCCCACCACCACCGGTTTAAACTAACCAGAGTTCCTTGTTATATCCAAACTTGGGAGAACAAGCTCCGGACACATACTACGGTTTCATCCTGGCTTGTGTGAACAAACCAGACTTTAACCAGAGTTTTCTCAAGTTTGGATGTAATGTGAGTTCAGCTTAGTTTAGAAGCAGAGATTTCTTCTTCAATTTTTTAAATTAATTTTCACAAAATTATAAACAAACAAACCAACATAAATCATAACCTTATTAAGATTACACTTATTAACATTGGTAAGTGACTTCCTCGCTTCCCCTTGGTTGGGTTTCACTGCATATCCATTTAACGGTTTTCCAAATCATAGTTCTTATAAACTTAATCATTTAACATCATTCTATTTTTTTCTATTCAGAATTAAACATATTAATTCATCACTAGGATTATATAAAATCCTAGGCCGATCTAGTACTTGCAAGCTATTTCCAATTAATTTAACTTAACGTATTTAACTAAATAGTCATTAAATTTCAACCATTCTTTCTGATACTCCTCCACATTCTGGTCACGGAATTAGCAGCATAGATTTCTGAAATCCTCACTCCTGTGCTAGAGGGAAGGAAGGAGCATGTGCATTTGAGGTTTGTACAGGCAACATTGAGCCAGAGATTAGTGTGAAGGTCTAAAAAGGTCAAACATACTTTCCCACCCCCACCCTTTTTACAAGCAACCTTATTGGCTTTACCTGTCTGTATCGAATTCTTCTGGATACAGCTCTTTGTAGCCACTGTGGCCCCACCTGCAAGAGAACACCATGCTGTCTTAAGAGGTTCACAAACATACAAGCTATGCAACCACAGAGCAAAGCGACACAGGCAGCAAAAATCACATGATGCAACCTTTGTTGGACTGCACCACTTCTGGCTGCAGGCCATGGGATGGAGGGAACTGTACCCTTTAGTGCTGCAGTACCTCAATCTACAAATGTGCTTTGCAGATTCAAAAGAGAAGAGAAATTGTCACTGTAAGATATTCCTCCAACTTTAGGATTCCCCCAATTGGCGGAAGGCCTAAAATATGTCCTCTCTCATAACCTTGCCTCACCCCCGCCAAACAAAATCTAGAAAGCAAAATACCTTGGGGGCAGAGGTCTGTCACCTGAACTCATTTTTTTCTTGGGAAAGCACCACATGCACGAATGGACTTCTTATCAACGACATCGGTAAACATTCAGACCTGTCTGGCATGTTTGCTTCACATTCGTAGAGCTTCTTGTTCCAGTAGCGGGCATGCCGGAGGTCGTCTTCCATCTCTACTGACACAGGAGCCAAGTTCCTTGCCTTCCAATTGGCCTGCTGGGTCTCTTCATCAAACCCATCGCTACGCATCCGGCTGCTGCAGACAAAAGACAGCAGGCTTTGTACATTTCGAAAGGTAAAAAGGCAAGCCATGAAAAGAGACTAAAAAGAAGGTCATTCAGAAGGAGCTCCCCAAACAATATGGGATACCAAGTTCACCCCATTGGTCCATCTAATTCAGTATTGTCTACTTTGACTGGGAGCAGTTCTCTAAGGTTTCAGGCAGGGGACTTTTTTCCAGCACTACCTGGTGATGCCAGGGATTGAACCAGAGACAACCTGCATGCAAATCATGTATTCTATGGTATGCCCCTCAGTTTCTTAGCCTGGTTGCCCTATAAACACTTAGCCGAGTTTGGGTTTGTCAGGGTGCATTGAGAGAAATGTCCCACTAGTGCTAAGTTTCCCGGAGACAGTCCTGTAGTAAAGAAAGTGTCAGTTTGCATTTCTTGGTACAGAAAGTATTGATCTGACGTGTAGAGATCTTTCCTATTCTAATTAATTCAAGAGGGGTCTGGAAGCTTCTCTGTGTGATACAAACTGGTGCAAGCTAGAAGTTCTAGCTGGCAAATAAATTTCTATTCTGCCTAGAAACAAGCAGAAGGTTCATAATATTTGGATTATTCCTTCAGAGCTGAGAAGCTGGCTTAAACTGGTTCTGTTATCTCTTTATGTAAAGGTCATGCCGACTATAATAATAAGGCCAGAAGGCACCTGGGCTTCACTTTCTATCTCTCTTTCCTTCTGGTGTGGTGTTCTGTATATAGCATGCTTAGTGTTAAGGTTTTCATCTTATTATGTTTTGTACGTTTAAGTTAAGTCTGTTGCAACTCAATTTCTTATGGACGGTGCCAATCCTGAATGTATTGGATTTTTGACCATTATGCTCATTTGCCTTCAGTAGCAGTAAAGCTCTGCTGGATGAAATATTACCGTATTTTTCGCTCCATAAGACACACCTAGTTTTAGAGGAGAACAAGAAAAAAAATATTATCTCCCTCTCTGCTCAGCGCCTCTCCAGCAAAGCAGGAGGAGAAACGGAAGGGGCTCCGTTTCTCCTCCTGCTTCACTGAAGGGGCACTGCGCACAGAGGGAAAGCTGCGCAGCACCTCTCCAGCGAAGTGAGGAGAGCAAGAGGGATCGGTGCACACCAATCCCTCTTGCTCTCCTGGCTTCAGCGAAAGCAACACAGCCTGCATTCACTCCATAAGACGCACACACATTTCCCCTTACTTTTTAGGAGGGGAAAAGTGTGTCTTATAGAGCAAAAAATACAGTAATTGCTTCTGGTCTATTTTGGGGGGAATCCTGCAACATGTTTTAAGTTTTTACTCTGCTAACTATACATTAGAATCTGCTCTGGATCAATATGAGTAGAATTTTTGACAGAAAGATGGTACACTTTCTCCCTAATATGAAGTTCATAAACGATATTCCTTGGCAAGATAGCTCAGTTGGTTAGAGTGTGGTCTGATAACGCCAAGGTTGCAGGTTCGATCCCTGTATGAGACAGCTGCTCTTCATTCCAGGGGGTTGAATTAGATGATCCTCAGAGTCCCTTCCAACTCTACAATACTATGATTCTAAAACTGGCCAATTTATGCTAAGATAGAACTTCCCTGCTGTCCTTCCTTGGCACTAACTCCTTCAAGCACAGATGGGGAACCTGTGGCTCTCCAGATGTTGTTAGAGTCCATCTCCCACCAGTCCCAGGCAGCCAGGCCAATGGACAGGGACAATAGAAACGGTAATCCAACAACAATCTGAAAGGGGGCAGAAATATCCCATTCCTGCTTATAAAGCGAAGCCCCGTTCCTCCCTTCTCTATGGTTCTGCTGGGGTCAGGCTGCCGGACCTTTCCCTTCCTGCCATATCATCAGTTGGTGGGGGACAGGAAGGGGAGGGTGCAGATAAGCTTCTCCTGACTCCCAAACCTTGACTGAAACAAGCACAGACTTCTGATCAGGGTAAGGAGTCACAAAGTAGTTGGTGGTGGTGAAGGATTGCTGCAACAGATGCAGCACTGGCAACACTGCAAAGCAGAAACGTCACTTGTTGACACATGCAAGTCCCACCTGGAACAATCAGGAAGCAGTCTCTTTTCCTTGCCCCACTGAATGTCTTTGTTCTGCTTTTCCATTTCCCGAATTTTCCACATTTCCGACTCTTCTTGAATCTGAGGTACATAAAGAAATATATCAGTTTAAGAAAGTACCCACCAAATTGCTGCATTTCTACAGGAATGACCCCATTGGTAGGAGGAGGAACTACCAGCAATGCACCCCCCCACAAGGCTCTTATTGTCAGGTCAGAGGAGCAGTCTTGTACCCCAATGCCAGCTTTTTCTGTGTGTCCCCCCCCCCCCCCAGAAATACCCGGAGGGAAAAATGAGATAAAGCTGTGTCTGTTGTTGTTATTTAAATTTCTATACTGCCCTGTACCCACAGGTCTCACAGGACTAGCACAGTTTCTAGGGCTAGCATAGTTTAATTGCTGTTTTTAGTGGCACTTCAGGGACTGCGAAGCCTACATATCCTTTCTGAAGGCCATGGATCCTACTGAGAGTTGGAGCTCTAACATCAGTTGGACCAGGGCCACAGAAGCTGCTGCAGTGAAATGGAAGGGGAATCTGACACCAGCACTTCCTCCACCCTCAAAGATGGAGCTAGGCTATATCCTACATCCCAAGAGATGTTTTGGGCTACAAAACACACTTCTCAATACCTTGTTATGTGCATCAGTGTGACGGATGACATTTCGCAGGAGGACTTTCCCCAAGGGGACACGGGACATCCTTTAACCTTAAAAGCAGACAATAAATAAAACACAGTATAAGCAATAAACAACAAGTATATACCTTCTCAAAACTCTGAAAACCTCCTCAATGGCTGTTTATAACAGAGCCTTATCACAGACATGGTAACTGCTGATGCAGTTAAGAGTGAATGCAGGGAGGCTTTTTTCCCTTATGCAGAACCTTCTGTGGGCCTCATCCCAGTCATGGACCAGGTCAGAGGCAGAGATGAGCAAAGCAATGAATGTGACTGTCAATTTTGTACAAGAGGCTACATTTCACCCACATAAAATCCATGCATTTACAGTGAGGGGGGGAAAGTATTTGATCCCCTGCTTAATTTGCCCGTTTGCCCTCTGACGAAGAAATGACCAGTTCATAATTTTAATAGTATGTTTAGTGTAGCTGTGGGAGACAGAATAACAACAGGAACCACCCCCCCGGAAACCCAGAAGACAAAAGTCAGAGAGTGAAATAAGTATTTGATTCCCTATCAACCAGTCAGATGTCAGGCTACCTGGTATCTTCACTGTATATAATGAACTGATATTAGAAGAACCTGCTGTAAGGGAGAGGTCTTGCCTGTAATCCCAGCTTGTTACAGTACCTGTACAAAAGACACCTGTTGACAGAAGCAATCAATCCAGCAGATTCCAAATAAAGACATATTTCTCTTCCCTAAGAACTCCTTATACCAATGTAAATTCTCAAGCTCCCAGGAACCTACTTGTGTCAAACGCAACAGCTAGCAGTTTGGAGGTAGGGGGTGGAGAGAAGGGCGGCTATATATTTAGAATAAATTGTGCATTTGATAACAAAATGCAAATAAGAGCAAGGGTTATGAAGCTGGTTCTTTGAATCCACTGCATGACTTTTTTTTAGCAAGGGACCACTGGGGTTGACCATTCTCCTCACATGCTTTGGGAGCACTTCTGTCCTCTGAAATGCTCCTGAGTATTCCAGACAACTTGGTGCAAATCATTTACCCAATTCTAGAGTCATACCCATGAATCAGAAATGCAGAAAGAACAGCTCCCATTATCCTTGACCGCTGCCCAAGCTGAATAATAAGACTATTCAGGACAGAATAGTTTTATACACAGCACATAATTAAACCAGGAAATTTACTGCCTCGAGAGACACTATGGCCATCAACGTGGATAAAGAGGAACTGGACAAATTTATGAAGCATCAAAATACAAATAGTGCCTACCAGTCATGATGAATATATAGTGTATATGAATAGCAGCTGCTAGGATTCACAAGTGAGACAAGTGCTTTTACGGCTATATACTGCTTTCGGGCTTCCCAAGGCCCATTGGGTTGGTCATTCACTATGTGAACAGGATCCCCTTCTGTTCTTATGAATATTAAGAAGTTTTGGAGGCCCCGCCAGTTCCCCAACCCATGCCGAAAACAGCACCCAAGTTTCTTAACAGCTGTAGAGATTTTTCACCCATGATTTGCAACTACAAAAGAAATGGGCCATGATTATTTCAGATTAATGATTATTACAGATCAACTAACTAGCCCAAAGAAGGATCTGATCCTGAGGTCGTGCAGGGCGAAGCTGCTGCGATTTTCTTCCAAGTCGACGCTGCTTCCCCAGCTTTGCTAATGGGCGCTTGCAAGGCGGGCACGGCGCGCCGCCCAGCCCAGGCGTCATTCAACAGGCCCGGGTTCAAATTCCCGCTCAGGCAGCACGAAGCTCATACTGGGCCAGGCATCGTGTCCGAAGCTGGCCTACTTCACGGGGTTGTTGTGAGGACAAAATAGGATGAGCGGAGGGAGGGAGGGAGCCACGAATGTCCCCCCCCCCCGCCCCGAGAGACCTGGACAGGAATAGAATAGAGCAAGCATCCCCCTCACCTAGTTAGCGAGCCTTGCCAGCCCACGAGTCACAGCCGAGCACCCATTCACACGTTCCTTCACCACCCGTGTCCCGAGCTTTCCCTCCTAAGGAAACCGCTTATTTATTCCTTCCCTCCCCCCCCCCCGCTTCCTTCCGGGGACCTCGACCACGCAAGCGGCAGACTCCCGAGCTGATGATTCGTCAGGCCTCGGAACCCGGAAGGCGTGGGGCGAGAAGAGCCGGGGGAAGAGAGGGAGAACGCCTCGCTTCCGCTTCCGGCGGAGGCCACTTTCTCCTTCCGGCGGTTGCTAGGGAGACGGCTTGGGTCTTCGCGGGCGCGCGCGCACCGGCTAGGTAGGTTGCTCGTGGCCTCAGCAAGGGAGTCTCAGCGCAAAAAAAACGCAACACCCAAAATGATTTGTACATTATTAGCTCTCTTGTAGTTATTGAGATTTTCTCTGGCATCCCTTTTTTTTAAGATGCCTTCCCCTCCCATTTTTCGACTTGCAAGTAAGCCCCGTTTAAGTCAGCGGGATTTACTCTTGAGTAGTCACGGCCACGAATCAGCGCCGCTCGCCCGTTTTTCTCCTGGGTAGCGGGGAAACAAGTGCGTGTTTGGCACTTGAAACAGGCACCCAACAATATTTATAGCCCAATCCTGTGTATGTTCTACGTACTGTGAAGTCAGTGCCCGATTTAAATTGAATTTTCAGGTCGTTGGATATAGGATTGCAGCCTTATGAGAGCAATCCTTTGCATGTCTGCTCAGGAAAATGCTCCGTTGTGTTCTGTAGTATTTATTTCTCAGGGTAAGTGGAAGTCTTAGCCTTTTTATACTGCTTTTCGAAGTTTCAATCCTGGGCATGTCTATTCAGAAGCAAGTCAGATTGAATTTGGTAGGTGTATACTGGATTGAGGCCTCATGGGTACTATCTCAGTCACTCTTATATTTAATGAAATGGTTTTGGGTGCAGTTTTTAGCTTTGCAGATTTTACTACTGAGTTTTTATTGCTTTACATTTTGGAACTTGCCCTGCAAAGGTATATATATATAAAATAAAACAAAAAGCCCTACAAAGTAGGCCAGTATAATTACCTCTTATGACAGGGGGTGTAGAGAGAGAACAGGTTTGCTTAAAGCCATTTACAGAACAATCCCATGAATGTTTACCCAGATGTTGTTCTACTGTTCGATGGGGTTTGATTCCAAGGCATGTTTGGATAGGATTGCAGTCTTAGGAAGTGAGTAGCGTAGAATATCTAAACTTGGGACTTCCCTTTTTAGCTACTTTATCACATCTTCTTTAAATAGACGCAGCTTTGTTAATCACATTGGTTTGGAAAAGCTGCACCTGTTGCATTCATGCCTGCCAAGCAACTATTTTAAAGTATAGCTTCCCCAAGTTAGTGTCCTCCCGATGCCTTCGATTGCAAATCCCATCTGCCCCAGCCTTCCTGTAGCCCCAAATCTCTGGAGAGCCCTGTGTTGGAGTAAGAGATCCTGCCACCACACAAGCCAGCAAGGCAAGTCCTGTAGGACTAGCTCATTGATTTTCCCAGTTTTTTAGAGAAGGAATGGAGGCTAGTGTTGAAAGAGGGAGTTTTAGGAACTCTCCAAGGACAGCCACAGTGAATAATTTATCCCCGTATAGATTTTACCGCCAAAGAGCACAGTAAGGCCCTGGAAGCACCTGCTGAACTTCACACTTCTGTTCCCCCAGTCTTCTCCGAATCTCTTATAGTGTTGCTGCAGCCGCCCACTGTTGAAGAGACAATCATGGAGGCTCTTCGTAACTCTGAGGATATGCTGGCAAAAGCGAACCAACTCTGGATGATGCTTGATGACATGGCTGAGAGCAATCCTGAAAGTTACCACCAGTTCATGCAGCAGCAACTCAAAGACGCAAAGCAACATTATGCTCCTGCAGAACCATACATGTGCCTGAAGACCTGCATCTTGGTATGTTGCAAGATACCTGCACAGCAAGAAGGAAGCTCAGACATCAAAATGTGCCTTCATTTTCACCAAACCTTTACTCAACTAGTCAGGCAGATACAATAGGCATGTGTGCACTTGATTTGCATTCTATATTTATTCTATTGCTTCTCCCTAACTATTTATTTCTTATTAATTTAGAATAGAAAACAAGATGGATGGAAGGTAACAGGTGCAATTATCTTTTCAGTTAATCCAAAAACGCTGGACTGTATCCAAGACCAGAAATACCAGAGAATGCAAACCAGAGTTTGACCGTGTTCCTATTCTAGTTCATGCCTGCATGATGTAGTAATAAACCATCCTCCTTTATTAACTGGTTTTGGATTCTTTTTCCAGGAGCCTACTGAAAAATCATTGTTCGTTAACCTCTGCAGGTGGAATCAGGTTCCAGCACCCCAATCGCCATCTGACCCAGTGCCATTGAGGGCTGGCAAAATGGAGGAGGTATCTGAGAAATCAGGTCAGCTTTGCTCCTTGCAGAAGGTTTAGCTTGCTGTGTAGCACAGTACTCATTTCTGTAGGTCTATTTTAGCCCCTTATATCCCAGCCCATTTTCTCTCTCCAAATGGGTGGGGTGAAGATGACAGAAATGTACATTATAAACCAATAAGCCTTAGCTGAAAGAGTAGGAAAATAACAGCCAAAAGAGCAAAATTAAGTGTAATCTCACAATTTGACAACTGATTTTTTTAAAAAACAACACAAGTTTACAACTTTCATGTTTGGCTTTGCCCCCATTGTCCTCTACAATATAATGTATATGATAAAACAATAATTAGACTTTTTTTTCTTCTAGAGTTTTATACTGTCCTTGATATTGCATACAACCAATCTGTTATTGAGAAGGGAAAGGATGACCCATCAATGAAGGACCAATTGATACATCTATCACTTAAGTATATTGAGGAGCAATACAACATCATTCTGTCAAACTCCTATACTATTACAAAATTTAAACTGAAGGGAAGCCTGGCAAGGATGAGACAGAGCTTAAGGAGAGAGCAAGCACCAGTGGCTTTGTCCCAGAAGACCTTGCAGAAAGGTAAGTACCCTCCCAAGTCATTACCAGGAGTGAAACATGATGGGGTATGATTTAACTTCTCACACCACTCTTTAGGATGCAAGTTATAACCCACATTAAAAGGCACTTGCAGAAGCGTGCTTGGTTTCAGCATGCCTCAGTATATTCTTGTTTTATGAATTTAAGATGAACAGTAGGACCTGAAATATTTTATCAGTTTGTAAAATGAAGAGATTAAAAAACTTTTGAGTACACTAAATGGAACCTTCCCCTTAAATCTGAGTTTTTATGTAAGTATTTATACAAACTTGGACAGCTCTTTCATCTTGGTCATGGTGACTACTTTGGAATCTGTTGGATTGATTGCTTCTGTTGACCAGTGATTTGTACATTTACTGTAACGAGGTGGGATTACAGGCAAGACCTTTCCCTTACAGCAGGTGCTTCTAATCTCAGCTCGTTACATACAGTGAAGATACCAGGTAGCCTGACATCTGGCTGGTTGATAAAGGATCAGATACTTATTTCACACATTATAATGCACATCAATCTCTGACTTTTGTCTTCTGGGTTTCTGGGGGTTTTCCTGTTGTTATTCTGTCTCTCACAGCTAGAATAAACCTACCGTTAAAATTATGGACTGGTCACTTCTTTGTCAGAGGGCAAACAGGCAAATTTAGCAGGGGATCAAATACTTCCCCCCCCCCTCACTGTAGAACATATAACTGATACTTCTATAGCAATGTGATCCATTAAAGTATTTTTAAAATTCCCATGTCTAAAAATCACCTTGGAAAGAAGTGACACTTGACCAACTGAGAAACATCATAACAAAGGAAGATAGCAGTGACCTTACTTTGCTAATGGAGAACACGGTGCCCTCTAAAACATGCCTCATTGAAGAGATTTCCACTACAGAGCAACCAGAGGAATTGTGCACCCCAGCCTATGAAGTCACCATCATAAAGGATATAAATGAGAAGCCTCTGAAGATTGAACTGAAAGTTGAATTGCCAGAGGTACACTGTGTCTCTGAGTGTGACCTAAGCGTTTCTGAGGTAAGTTAGTCATGAATTACATTCAACTCTGGCTTCCTTTCGGACAGCCCTATGTCCATCTGGCACGCCTCACCTGTAGCAATCACATGTACTTCATTTACAAAGAAACTTCTTTTTCGATTTTAGGATGATGTATTGATTGAATGCCCTGCAAAGTATAAATTACACTTGGATCTTCCACAGTCTGTGAATGAAGAAGCAACAACAGCAGCATTTCACAGCCAGAAAAGAGTTTTACTAATCACAATGCCGGTGTCTGAAAAGAAGTGACGTTAGCAGATTTGACACGGCATGTGGGCTTGGGGGGTTGGATACTGCCCACTCAGCACTTCCAAACACTTTGCATAGGGTAATATTAAAGTCTACTGGCTGCTTGCCTGCATTTCACACATTGGATCATTAGAGCAGGCATCCCAGCTGCCCTTTGGACAGATGCAGAGCTGAGTAATGCTAACTGGAGGTAAGATATGTTTCTAAGTACAGAACTGAAACTCAACTCTAATGGAGAATGTTCCAATGCTTACTTTAAATGTTTCTCTTATCAGTCATGGAGTTTCTACTGTATTGTGCAAACTATAACGGCTCAACAACTACATGAAAATCTTATAAAAGCACTTGTAAAGTTTACATTTTCATTGATCCCTCAATAAAAGATAACACATTCTGGGTTTGTCTGGGTTTGAACTGTGTCCCAACACCTATTCACAAGAACTCAGCTCAAGGGTACAAACTTAAATACAGTACAAGTTTTTCCCTGGCACTATTTAAAGGCCATGTGGTTGATGGGAGATTTAAAGGCCATGTGGTTGATGGTGGTTGTTCTGACAGGACAAACAGGACTTAGCTTACCAGTTGTGGATTTCTTGAATCTAAAAGGTTAGATTACTCTTTGTAACTGAAGCAGGAGTTCCTGGCTCAAAGGCTGTCCATACTGTTTTCTCAGCTACAGCAGCAGCAAATATACTAGAATTGTGGAATTGTAGAATTGGAAGGAGCCACAAGGGTCATTTATTCCAATTCCTTGCAATGTAGGAATATTTCACCCAACATGGGGCTCAAACCCACAACCCTGGAATTAAAAGTCTCATGCTCCACAGACTGAGCTACTCAACCTAATTCTGTAGCATCAAAGAAGAAAAATAGAAGCTAGCCATTCCCTACTTATAAAAAAAAACAGTAAAATAAAAAAGTCAAGTTTTGGATTATTACAATGAAACAAACAAAAGTTCCAAGGCTTTAGTTAAGTTGAATTCTAAAAATAACTGAAGAACATTTAGAGCAGCTACGGAGTTAGTAGGCACAGTGACAAATCTCTTGTGACTCCCAGCCCCTGAGTGGCACAAGTTAAGAGTCATGTTTCACTGATTCAAATAGTGAGGCAAGCTCAGCAATCCTTCTTACCAGTAGGGTCAGTTCTACACATACCCTCAGCAAACAATGAAGCACCAGGGACAAGGAAAAGCCATCTAATAAATTTTAAACATTTAATAGAACACAACTGGCCTAACTGGCCAGACGGGAACTGAGTTAGGACGTTTTAAGTGCAACTTGCTTCTTACGAAAACAGTAAAAGATTTTATGCAAAACAGCAACTAAATTAACAAAATATTAGATGGGTCTCAGAAAAATATTTAATCTCCACAGTATAACCACCTTGAATATTCTTTTAGTGGATTTGGTAGCACAACTTTACAATACTTAATGCAATGTATATCGTACAGAATAATTTTGGGTATATTTATTAATGGTATACTTGGCTCTCCAGGTCACGTCACTTGGCTATTACATGATCCTCCTTTGTAAATTAACATTTTCTTTGGAAAGCAAACATGGGAGTGTTTTCCACTAGAGAATCCTTCCCTTTGTGGACACAATCTTAAATGCAAATGGGCACAATTTCAAAAGAAAACCATTCCAAGCAATTTAAATTTTTACACTATTTACATGGCCAAATAAATTTTGCCACTTCCCCAAGGCTGGGAGTGGCAAAAGACAAAGTTGTTACAGAACTGACCCCAATTCAGAGAAATATAGTCGCACCTATTTTGAAATGAATAGGACTTCAAGTCACAACTAACCTGTCCCATTGATTTCAATGGAACTTAAGCAAAACTCATTTACTCTGAATTATGGCCAGTGGTCACAAGCCACTATGGTTATCTTTTCTGCACAATCTTTTTTTATATGAAGGAAGACCATGACCTCACATTCATTTCAATGACAGGACAAGTCCCATTTGGATTGCACCTAGTCCCAACACCTCTCAGAGCTTCCTAGGGTCAACAATGTGGAAGGGGGGGAGGGAACCCTAAAGTCAGCATCCAGTTGTTCAGACCGCATTGGTTTATGTTCATCAGCCCCTAATGAATTTCATCATTTCCCTGAACGATGACTCCTGCTTCAAGTGAAGCAGCATTCACTAAACTAGAGGGGGGGAAGCAGTCTCTTAAAATGAAAGATTTAATGCCAAAAAAGATGAAAAGTTCATAAAATGCACTAGAAAGAACATATATGGTCAGCATTATTTCAAAAAAGAAATGTTGCCATACAATGTGGGGAGTCTGATTGGAGTTATTGAGTTAAAGTGCTCTCAAAGAATTCATGTGGCTATAAAATCTAACTGCTGAACTCTAGAAAAAAGCTGGCATGTGGACCATTAGGGAACCCTGTTCTCTTCCATCCTTCAGGACAGCCTGCTAATCTAAAGGACAGGAGGACAGAATGCACAAGCTCCCTGTCTTTGCTGGTAAGGGGATTTCAGCCACCAGATAGTTCAACTTGTGTTTTTGTTTTTGTTTGCTTTTACAATCTTGGTTCCTCTGTTTTTGGGAAGACAGAATGAGTCATCAGGTTGCTGGGTGGGCCTGTGTTCCCTTGATCAGAAGCACGAGCTCCTCCACATGATTTCAATCACTTTGGGCTATTTAGGAGGGGGGAAAGTTTGCAAATTCATTTCCCTGTATAAAATACAGTATAACCGAACCAGGCTCCAGAAAGCCTATGCAAACCATTTTAATATGTACAACTGGTAATAAAAATTACCAGCAACCATATATATATATTTAGATAAGATTTTTTTAAAAAATAAAGAAGGGAACATTTGTTTAAAAGTCTAAACACTAGATATATAAATAGCTTCTTTAGAATGAAGTGATGTGACCTAAGAAAGTCCTGGTGGCCTCAAGGGATTATAGCAGCATGGTGGCAGGCTTCTCAAGGAACCTCTTGAACTCGGCCAGCCACTGGGCTCCAACTGCTCCATCCACAACGCGGTGGTCACAGCTAAGCGTGACAGACATCACGCTGGTTACGTCAAATCTGGGGTGGGGAAAAAAGCACATTTCAAATGCTCAACCTCCTCCATGAACCAATCAATAGGAATGGGGGAAAAAGTTTTTTTGAAAAAGGAATAAAAGCAAAATGCAGTAATCAAGGATTAAATCAGCAAGGAACAAAGCAGTAACAATGGGGCTGCCTTTGGGGGCACACAGCTTGTGCATAACTAGCATAAACATGACCAGCCATTTTTAGTTTTTTCTTCTATACAAATTCTGGACTTTTCCTGGCTACAGGTATATACTGGCCTGGTTTGCACACAAAGTTAAACCATGATTTGACATAAACTGGGTTTAACATGCACTTTGCACCTGAGTGTACCATGCCCTAGGAGAAACAAGCTAGGTCTAGCTCAGGCATAGGTAAACTCGGCCCTCCAGAAGTTTTGGGACTACAATTGCCATCATCCCTGACCACTGGTCCTGTTAGCTAGGGATCATGGGAGTTGTAGTCCCAAAACATCTGGAGGGCCAAGTTTGCCTATGCCTGGTCTAGCTTGTTGTGAGATGTGAATCCAGGCTTGTGCTTCGTCTCCTCTAAACCACAAGCAGTGAAGCTAAGAAGAAAACTTGGCTGCCACTTGTGATTTGATAGGAGAGAAATAAACCATGAGCCTGGAGTCGTATGTCACAAGAAGTTGGTTTCCTCTACTCCATGGAACGACCAGGAGCACGGGAGAAGCAAAGTGCATGTTAAACCATAGTTCATTTTAAACAATGATTTAACAATGCATGTAAACCAGGCCACACAAATTCCCTTGGGTGCTACCCTATTTAAAGAGGTACTTTAAAAAAAAAACTTACCCCTTCTCATTATCTGCTGGAACCAGCCTTTTCTCAGAGGCACCAACTGCTAAAATACAAGCCTGTGGTGGATTGATAATCGCAGAGAAATTCTTAATCCCATACATTCCTAAATTTGAGACTGTAAAAGTTCCTCCCTGAAAGGAAATAAATACATTAGCATTCTTTGACAAACTACTGTGTATGGTATGCTGTCAGCTGTGGAACATAAAAGGGTGGCTCTGAGAAACTGTTTGCTAAACAACCATCACCACTACAAAACATTTTTCTCATCTCTCAGAAAGCAAATCCAGAGCACAGTCACACCTTTGGAAATCACTCCTGCTCCATGTAGCTTACCTGAAATTCATGTGGCTGTAACTTCCCTTCGCGAGCTTTGGTTGCCAACGTTACAACATCTTTGTTAATGGAAGCCAATCCCTTTATGTGTGCATTAAATACTATTGGGGTTATAAGCCCTGCTGGAGTACTGACTGCAACGCTTACATCGACTACATGATTCCTGGAAGACAAAAGGGGTGGGGGTCCATCTGTATGAACCTAGCAACTCAAAAGAAATTCAGACTTGAACAGAAATTGGAAGGCACTTTCACAATCCATTATTGGCTGCCTTATACCATAAGCAAACCTCCCTCACCCTGACCCCCTTCAATTTAATTGCACAAAAAGACATCAAGCTGCTGCCTCTCTACTGCTGCAACTCAGTTCCAGCATGCAGTTACGATGGGGCCAACAATTATGAAATTTACTTGCTAACTTAAAGACTGTACACTTACTGTCTAATGACTGTGTCCAACCAAGAGGAATTTGCTTCAGGCACTTTCATGCAAGCCAGAGCTGAAGCCTTAATTATGAAGTCATTGACAGAAAGCTTAGTGTTCTGCGGCATCTCCTGCAAAAAAAAGAGAGACAGAATGGACATATCTGCAAAACTGTTCATCTGCCAGGGTCACCTTAGAAGGCTGAAAAAGTATGAATTTATGCAACCATGTATTCCACATAATTACAATGATTGTGGAAAGCAGCTATTCAAGGCCAGCTGTTACACAAGGAGTCAGTGAACCTAAGTACAGTGGTACCTCGGGTTAAGAACTTAATTCGTTCCGGAGGTCCGTTCTTAACCTGAAACTGTTCTTAACTTGAAGCTCCACTTTAGCTAATGGGTCCTCCCGCTGCTGCCGCACTGCCAGAACAAAATTTCTGTTCTCATCCTGAAGCAAAGTTCTCAAACTGAAGCACTATTTCTGGCTTAGTGGAGTCTGTAACCCGAGGTACCACTGTATACAGAAGGCAATGCAAGCAAGAGCAGGCTGTCTGTCTAATGCAGACAGGTCAACCAGGCTGAAAAACCCAGAGCATACAACTTGAGTGGTTTCCCCTCTTCCTCCAGTTTACCAACAACACACATCATACTTCTCCTAAGCCTAAGTCTCAGAATGAAAGATTTTTATTCCAATTGAATAAGAAGGTTTATTTCCCCGAGCATTGTGCAACTTTCTCTCATTTCACTTCTAATAATGTAGAGAATAAAGCAACGCACAGAACTAGCTCTGATATAGTCTTTCCCTTATAGTTTACAATCTTTTGTTACATATTCTGTGGTCTTGACTGGGAATGCAATGTGGGAAACCAGAAATGCATGTAAATGCGTACACTGCTGGAATATCCATGGATGGTAGGCTGTTTTGTATTACCGTATTTTTCGCTCTATTGGACGCACCGGACCACAGGACGCACCTAGTTTTTAGAGGGGGAAATCAAGGGGAAAAATATTATTCCCCCCCACAGCCCCAAAGAGCAAGGGACAGGCTGCGTGCAGCCTGTCCGCTTCTCCCAGAGCTTCTCGGGGCTGCAGGGGAAGCCTGGGTTCCCCCCCCCAGCCCCCAAGAGCAAAGAAGCCAAGACAGCGAGCGGGATCCATAGCCGCGCAACCTCTCCAGCCAGGAGCTAAACCTCTCCAGCGCAGCTAAAGAAGAAGACAAGGCAGCGAGCGTGATCCATCCCGCTCACTGCCTTGGCTTCCTCTTTAGCCTTGAGCAGCATCTTTAGCCTTGCACAATGGGATGGATCATGCCCGCTGTCCACCGGGGCTGGACTAGATGACTCCTGGGGTTCCCTTCCAACCCTGCAATTCTATGACCTTGGAAGGTGTTGGGGATCTCCACCACTGGAGGCTTTTAAGCAGCAGTTGGGGGACCATCTGCTTGGCGTTCTTTAGCTGTAATTCCTACATTGTGAGGGGGCTGGGCTAGATGACCCTCGGGTGGCCCTCCCAACTCTATACAGTCCTACACGTCTGCGGCAGGAGATCCACAGCCACTTCACACAATGCCCACTCCCAATTTTCATTGGAGAGACACATGGCTTCAGTGTCTAGGTAGGTAACCCCCCACCTGCCACTCTCCCCCCACCCCACTTAAGCCGAGGGAATTCCTGCCCAGAGAAGCTCCCAGGTGAGGCAAGGGTTAAGATCTACCTCTGGTAAATGGCTTTCCCTTTTCTCTTCTTCTTCTGTGCTATTTCCTTCTTTTGTGTTTTGTTTAATCTGTTTTTATTGTATACTAAAATAAAAGCTGGAAAGTTTCCTTTTTTATAATATCCCCCCTCCAAACTAAAATGTTAATCTAGATAAAAACACTGATCCAGAGGAAAAGAAGGGGGTGGAGAAAGGACGAAAAAAGAAAAAGAGGTAGAGATAGAGAGATTTTTTAAAAGTTGGCTTCTTTAGCCTTGCTCAGCCTCCCGCGACTGGAGAGGCGCGCAAGGCTAAAGAGGAAGCCCAGGCAGCGAGGGGATGGATCGCGCTCGCTGCCCTGGCTTCCTCTTTAGCCTTGCTCAGCCTCCTGCGACTGGAGAGGCGCGCAAGGCTAAGGAGGAAGCCCGGGCAGCGAGTGGGATGGATCGTGCTCGCTGCCCTGGCTTCCTCCTTAGCCTTGCTCTGCCTCCCGCGACTGGAGAGATTGCGCAAGGCTTTTCTAGAGGAGGAAGAAGGGACTGACTGACCGCGTCAGTCCCTTCTCCCTCCTGGGGAAAAGCCCGCAAGAGCCGCGCGAAGCTTGTGTGTGGCTCTTGGGGGCTTTTCCTGCCTGCCCCCCCCCTGCATTCGTCCACAGGACGCACAGACTTTCCCCCTTAGTTTTTAAGACGGGAAAACTGCGTCCTATGGTGCGAAAAATACGGTATGTTAAAACCTCTACAGACGGAAAACTCAAGGAAACATTAAATCATTACAGAGCTGCAGCCCCCTACAACATAGGAAGCCACAATATTGTTTTAGGGACTACCTACAATGCCATCACAAATCTTCTCCCACCACAGCAGGTTACCTGGTTGAGCTCTTTTCTTAGCACCAGTATTTCTCCCATGTCTACATCGACTGAGAGATAGTAGTGAGGTATCGTTTGCTTAGACTGCATCAAACGCTGGGCAATCACCTGCAAGTACAGACAGCAGGACAAGAAATTAAGACACAACGTATTCTGCCAAGAGTTGGTGTCATATCCAAGCTTGGTGGCTTTCAGTTGGGTGGGACTGTTTAAATGTGCCACACAGAAGCTTACCCTCCCCAAATGTCAGTCAGGAGTGGCCTCTCTCTTCCTCAAAACACACTTTTCACGTGCAGCCTTTAGCCTAATTCCTTTGTCATCGCCCACAGCCAGAAAAAAGCACACATACTTTTGCTCCCATTAGCTCCTTATTACCTTGCCCCCCTGCATCTAAAATGTGAACTTCTCAAGGTAGGAATCACCTTTTTTCTACCCTTTTGCTACTCTAAAGCATGGCACACATCTGTACGATACCACCCTTGACATGATGGGAACTCCAAGACTAGCATTTGGAGGCTATGTGTGCTAAAACTCTGTGCTAAAACATCTGCTAGCACCTGTTCACAGGAAGCACTTAAGAGGTCAACAAGCCAAGCCTTCACACTTGAATGATGCTCAACAAGAGGCATTGACTGCTAACACACACCCTAAGGCGACAACGGTGATGCCTTACCTTGCGAATATTGCTGATTGGAATATCCGTGAAGACGCCTGTGGGAAGGGCTGCGGCAGCTGCTGGTGCAGGTGCTGCCAGAGGAGGTGCTTCTGCTGCCCGGGGCTGTGTGCAGAAAGACCTTTTTAGCTACAATGTTTTTTTGTGAAGAATATTGTTGGGCTGAGGGCAGAGACGGTTCATTGTTCTTTAAGCTATTCCAACTTAAAGGTAAAGGTAAAGGTACCCCTGCCCGTACGGGCCAGTCGTGTCCGACTCTAGGGTTGTGCGCCCATCTCACTTAAGAGGCCGGGGGCCAGCGCTGTCCGGAGACACTTCCGGGTCACGTGGCCAGTGTGACGAAGCTGCTCTGGCGAGCCAGCACCAGCGCAGCACACGGAAACGCCGTTTACCTTCCCGCTATAAAGCGATACCTATTTATCTACTTGCACTTAAGAGTGCTTTCGAACTGCTAGGTGGGCAGGAGCTGGGACTGAAAGACGGGAGCTCACCCCGCCGCGGGGATTCGAACCGCCGACCATGCGATCGGCAAGCCCTAGGCGCTGAGGTTTTACCCACAGCGCCACCCGCGTCCCCCCAACTTAGAGGAGCTTTAAAGTGTTGCCATCACACATATAAAAGAGAACAGCTTCGAGACCCATGCTTCCTTCCCACTACCTTATTTTCTCCAGCCTACAGAACACAGCTTCTAATTCCTATGCTTGTGCCATCAACCTAATTTACAGTCCATTTCTGTTTATGAAAGCAAAATTTCCATCAGAAGGGGCTCAGTGTGGTTGGTGGGGAAAGTAAAAATAGGAATCTTAAAGGCACTGGGGCACTGGTGAGGAAGTTGTACGCAGGTGTATCCATGCATACTGTACCAGCAATGCACAACCTACAATAGTGATCAGAAATATTTGAAGAATTTATCCGTACATAATTCCATGTAGCTACATTTAGAAAGTCAGATGAAATACTACATCAGCATCACATTTCTCAAGAAGTATCTCTAAGAGAATGCCAAATTGGCACAGGAGGTGCAAGCAGTTCTGGACTTCGAAAACAAAAAGCACCTGGGCATAAAACCATTTGACCAGTTGGCATACTGAGGGACAGACACCTGGAATGTGCTGCAAGCCATTTTCTCACATCCCAAGGCTAAAACATCGGCACTCAGGTCAAGTTCAGAGGGAAAGCCCCAGTTAAAATAATACATTGGAGGCAGACTTCAGTAAAGGTTTAGCCTTGTCAAATATATAACTTTGATGCAACCAAGGCAAAAACATCAAGAAGCTGCATTTCTGTGCGCTACTCACCGGGGCAACCTTTGATGGCACAAACGACTCAATGTCTTTCTTTGTTATCCGTCCATCTGGTCCCGTGCCTGGAGAGGACACACAAAAGGGAAAGGGTTTCCAGGAAGAGCTAACCAAATGAACTGGGGATGTGGAGTGACAAAAGTATCCTGGGGATGGCCACTCACCTTTCACCTGTGAAAGGTCAATTCCTTTCTCTGCTGCCAGTTTCTTTGCCAGAGGGCTGACTATTACCCTCCCTTTTTGTCCAGGAACCTTAGCTGAAGGAGGGGCCGCTGGCTGGGATGGAAAAGAAGGAGTAGGTGTTGCTGCCGCTGCCTTAACAGAAAAGAGAAGGCCAAATGTTTAGTTAGATGCCAATACATGGAGGCTCATGGGAATTCCCCAATGTTCCAACCTGTGATTGACTAGATGGACGGGTGTTTGGCATGGGGCACAGTGCCAGCCGCTCAAGTCCAGTACACAGCACCACAGTGGAATTGCGCTAATACATGCATGACCCAAGAACGCAGGGTCCTAATGCGAGCTGGACATCTTACTTAGAAGAGGCCCGAGAGAGAGAGGAGTGTACTGAATGGGGAAAAAATCACATACGTTGGGAAGTGGGCAAAACAGCCTCAGTGACTCAGGAAAAGCTCCCCAATCCTCTGAAGAACAAAATTTAGCAGGCAGATAGGAAAGGTTTCTTTCTAAGCTGTCTTGTAGCCCCTTTCCTTGCAAATATATGAAAACAGGCAGCACACAGTTGATCAGGTTGTAGAAGCAATCCTGCATCTCTCCTATGTGGAGATAATTTCTAGAGCAACAAAATCTTCCTGCACAGGAGAAGCAAAAGTCCAAAATTCTTGGATCCAGCTGATTACATGGGGCTACCCAACAGATACATTTCCCCATCAGAGGTATCACAGATGCAGGTTGTACTTACAGGACTTGGAGGTGGTGGCAGCACCGGAGGCTTGATATCTGCTACTCCAGCATCCTTGTAGTCTGCAAATGCTGGAATGTCAGACTCTTTCTCCACAATGATGCAGAGGGGAGTTCCTAAGGGCACATCTCTCGTGCCTTCGGACACCAAGATTTTTGCCAAGTAACCTTCTTCCTGTACTTCAAAGCCTTAAGCGGAGATAAATTGTTTAGGGAAACAATCACTACGGAGACCAATACTGAAGGAAACTTCACAATCCCACTATGGAGAGAGGGATTCCAGCAAATAAGTTAATTGTGTATTATTTACAAAATAAAATATTGCAATTAAGAAATCTGGAAGATGTAATCCACAGAGTTCTTCTAACTGAGGAGAGATCTGCATGTAATAAGATAACAGGCCTGGAGCACCTGATGCTGTAGTGAGATAGGGTAATGTTTTAGATTGCTCAGTATCAGCCAATGCTGTGAGGAGAGAAGGGAATCTTGACTGCATTACATATTCTTTATGAAATGCGAATAGTAAAGAATCTTCCAAACTAGGGGAGGGGAACCTGCAGCCCTGCAAATGTTAATGGACCAGAACACCCACTACCCCTGGCCACGCTGGCTGCCTGAGACTGATGGGAGCTGGGATCCAGCCACTTTGGATGAGCCGCAAGTTCCCCAACCTTGCTCCAAAGCTTTATTTGTTTAGGATTTAAAAGCTTCTCACCTATCGTAGCTTTGTCTGTCTCAATTTCTGCCAACAAGTCTCCTTCACTTAGCTTTTCACCAACCTTCTTTTCCCATCTCTGAACTGTGCCCATTGTCATTGTGGGTGAGAGGGCAGGGAGAAGAATCTAGGGAAGTAGAGAGTACAAAAGCTTGTATGAACAGATCTCTTAAAACCAAACAGCAACCATCCTCAATCCAAAAGGCAAGGCCAAACAGTGTGGTTACAGTCCTCAGTCTTCGTGACACAATGCTCCATGGACAGTGAACTGAGTGGTCATTCCTCCTCCTCCTCCTACAGCATTGTAGAGGATAAGGTAGAGGACATTCTCTGGCACCCAAAGAAACTTCCTCACTCTCTAGCAGTGGCCATGTTAGTTAGCACAACGTGTGTGTGTGTTTTGTCTTGGCAGGGAGCAAAGTCAACCAGCTAATACCACTAATTGAGTCAATGTGGTGTTGTAGTTAGTGTTGCACTAGGACCTAGGAGATGAGGGTTCAAATCCCTGCTCGGCTATGAAACTCATTGGGTGACCTTGGGAAAGTCACAGTGTCTCAGCCTAACCTACCCCCCAGGGTTGTTGCGAGGATGAAATGAGTGGGGCTGTGGAAGGAGTATGCCAGTTTGAGCTCCATGGAGAAAAGGTAGGATATAATTGTGAAAAATAAAAATAAATAAGTAAATAGTTGCCCCACACACAGACATGTGCCAATCTGCCAAGGGCAGAAACTTTTCATCCTCCATTTCCACCGTCCTTTAAAGGCAGTTCTGCTTCTCCTGCTGTAGCAAATGCAAGCTCACAGCTTGCATTGTTTTTGCAGCATGGAAACAGGGATAAAGTTTGAAGACAAAAGAAGAATAAATGATAAAGGACACACAGAGAGAGAGAGATACAGTAAGAGAAATAGTAAATAGGGCCTGTACCGTACCTGCATGTGAGGAGGATAGGAGCTGCCTGGAGCTTGAGCAGAGGGCTGAGCTGCTGGCGTGGGGGGAGCTGCTGCTGCTGGAGGAGGAGGAGGAGGAGGAGGCACTGAGGCTGGTGGAGCAGTTGCTGAAGAATCCAAAGTGTAACTCTTAAAGGCATCAATAAGCTCAGGCCTAGGAGAAGGCAGGAAGGAGGCCTTGAGCAAGTGCAAAGACACGATATGTCTAAAAATATAACTCAGCCACCCAGAAGGCCTCACAGCTCTGCTGGATAACACCTGCATGTCCCAACAACACACTGAAGCATGCAGCAGTACAGAATACAGAAGAGATGTGGCCCTGCCCAGAAGGTTTCTAGACCAAGCAAAGTGGACAGGAGAAAGAGCAGAGGTCTGGGCTTGAAAGGGAGAAGCAGAGCTTAATTTAAGCCAGGACTCAGCCCCAGAACCTGCCCCAATATAACAGAACATAGAACATAAGGGTGCCTCTGCTCACATTTGGAGTGTCTTTCAGACCACTGAATGACAAGCAGGCTCCATACATCTTAGGAATTTGGGCAAGGGCTTTCCAATTAGATTTGAACCCCTCTCATATTAAGAGATTTTATCACTAAGGAGGCAAAGGCCAAGAAGAGGGCTAGCCAATACAACACAAGGGGGGGCCTAGAAAAGATTTTGCTGCCGAAGAGGGTTTGAAGAGAGTTTTAATCTGAATGGAGAGGAGGATGGTGTGACAAAGAGATACTTTGGGAAGCTGTCCTAGAAGGAGTAGTTTGGCAAAGGTAGGGCAGAGATTGTGGGGTGGGGGAGAAGTGAAGGACACTAAAACAAACATTAGCAAAACGGGAATTCTACAAAGATGGTCCTAGCTCTACTCACTTGTCCACAGTGATGCAGATTATGGCTCCAATGGGAACATCCCGCGTTCCTTCTGGCACCAGGATCTTGGCCAAGTAACATTCTTCCAGGCTCTCAAATCCCACAGTAGCTTTGTCTGTCTCTACCTTCACAAACATAGCAAAGTTGTTACAGTAAAGAAACATCCTATTTTCTTGACCTACACCTCATCAACCTCATATTAGCAACGTACACCATCAGAAGAAAAGAAAAGAAAAAGATGCCAGTGAAATCGACATCCTCCTCCCTCTTAAGCACAGGTAGTCAGGAGAAAGTATTAGGCGATGAAGGAGACTGACATCCCTCCAAGATGTTCCTAGGAACTCAATTCCAACAGCTTGCTCAGACACTACCTAATAAAAATGACATTTCAAGGTACCTCTGCTATCAGATCCCCCTCATTGATCTTGTCCCCTTCTTTCTTCTCCCATCGTGCAATAGTCCCCATCTGCATCGTAGGAGAGAGAGCTGGCAAAGGCACCTACAAAGAAACAGGTTGTTAAGGTCATCAATTTTCCACCCTGGAATTTCAGCGTCAACAGGTATTGACAAGCACCCACCAGCATGTCCCCTTCACAAGGAGCCTTAATTTGTGCAGAAGAAAATAGGGCTCCAGGCATAGGAGCAATATCCTATTCATCATTATAAGACCCTAGGGCCAATCAATAAAATACATTTATATACAAAAAAGACACCCGTGGGTCGAGAACAATCAATCAAAATACAAAAACAGTCAATGAAACGTTAAAAACAGCACAAATCAATATTAAAAACCCCACTTCATCCGTCTAAATTTCCATGCAGGCCAGTTGTCTTCATTTCTCATAGGACTACAGAATGCCATTATTAATAGGTCTTGGGTGGAGATGTAATTCATACAGGAAACGGACAGAAGTCCCAGGGTACCTCACAGTAAAGAAAGATCCCCAAGTTCTGGATTGTAAGCCCCTATATTGACCTTATAAATAAACCCACACAAGTGATTAGCCTGCCAAAAAACAAAAACAAAACCCTAGCCTGCATTTTCATGCTAGACAAAGAGGCTGAAAAGCAGAATGTAAGAATGCAAGAGCCTCGTTGAATGCGATCAAAAGCCTATCTACTCCAACACTAAGTTTTTCGAGTGTCAAACCAGGTGCCTATGGAAAGCCCCAAAGCAGAACATGAGCACAAGAGCACACATAGATAGGTATCTATCTGCACTGGGGAAACTTACATACAGAGATTTCCATGCACTTTGGAACTCCCATCATACAGGGTCCCAGAATAAGTAAGAGATCTATGTACATAGGCTGCCCTGTAGCAGATGTTCAGGCTCAATGAATGAACATCAACAATCAATTATGGGTCCTCAGTATGCCCATCATTGGGAAAGGCCACTTCAATAAACTGAGTCCATCTTTAAGAAAGGGGTTACTCTAATCAAGTCTTACTTTTTATATCTAAGGTGAGAAGCAGAGGCCAGGAGACCACATATCTGAAGAACCACTACACACACACACAACACTTATGGGGTTGCTAACAGCAGAAAAGCACAGTGTGTGTGTGTGAATGGGAGGAAGACCCATGAGCAGGATAGAATACCTGATCCAAATACCACCAATAAATACAGAGAAGACTGGGGGTGGGGGGACCCTAAACACCTCTAATGAGGAGAAGCCATCCATATCCAAACTGGGAACACTGAACTAGACTCAACCCTTCCTTCCTTCCAGTATAGCATTAGGAAGTCCCGGGGAAGGGGAAGAAAGAATCTGAAAACATAGAAAGCTGCCTTATCCCAAGCAACAGCCTCAGTCCATCCACCTCAGGATCGGCTGCAACAACTGGCAACAGCTCCAAAGGGTTTCAAATAAAAGGTCTTCCCCGGTCCTTCCTGGTGATGCAGACAAGGACCTTTTGCATAGAAAAGCATGTGCTTTGTCACTGAGAGATGGCCTTTCATAAATAAATAAAATTAAACGCAGATTCCAGCCTTCATCATTATGAATAACAAAAGCACTGGAAGCTGCCTCAAGATATGAATCTATCGTGCTCAGTACTGTGACGGGCAATGACTCTCCAACCTGTCAGGCAGGTGTATTTCTCACCCTACCAAAAGATGCTAGAAGATTTGGTACATGGGACCTTTTGCATGCAAAGCCCATCCACGTTCTACCAACTGAGCTCTGCTCCTTCCCCTAAAAATAAAGATTCCAGTCCCCCGTGGCTCTAAATGAAGGCATGATTCAAAAAGCAGCAAAAGAAACTGCCCTACCGCCGTACCCAGACCATTGGGGTCCACCTAGCTCTAGACTTGTGTACACCAGGTTTCTTCAACGCTGAGGCCCCCCAAATGCTTCTGTGCGACTCCCACCATCCCGGACTACGGGATTTGCAGGAGGGAAGAAAAACCGAGGGGGCTGCTGAGCTCAAGCCCTGCTTGCACAGGCTTCCCGTTAGGGCACCGGGCTGAGACCCAGATGCTGGGCTGGGAAATGGGGGGCTGTCCGGCCTCACCCAGCAGCCAGGCGCTTCTTACCTTCGCATGACCTTCGTTTCTGCCTGCGAAGCAGGTCTTCTGCCGAGCCCGCAGCCTTCCCAACCGGGAGAAGGAACCCACCCCATACCAACCGTGAGAGGATCTCCCAGTCCCTATGAGTGGAGGATCCGCCCCCCCCCGCCCGATCCTCCCAGCCCGGGGCCACCGAAGGGGAGGTCCCCTGCACAAATGCGGGCCCCACTCACCTTTTGGTGGGCCGGGTAGCTGCACCAGTGCCGGGCGGGGCCGGGCTGGAGCCGGGCCTTCCCTTCCTGAAGGAACAGCGGCGCCTCTCCCCCCCGGCGGGGCCCCCATGAGGCGAGGCCGCCGCCGCCGCCGCCGCCGCCGCCGCTACCACCGGCGACGGCCCCCCAGGAGGCGCGGCCCCGCCAAGGGGCCCCCTCCAAGCTCGCCCCCGGCGCCCTCCGCGGGGCCGCGCATTGCTGGGCCACGCGCCTCGCCAGCACGCGCCACATCCTGCCTCGCCTCCCCTTCTCCCTCCCTCAAGAGGAAAAAAAGGAGGAGGCCCCGGCCTCCCCTGAGTCCGTCAGGCAGCGGCGGCCGAGAGAGGAGCGAGTGACCTCCCTCAGACTCCCCGGAGCGGGCAGCGCCGTAAGGCACGGGAGGAGGAGGAGGGCGCGCGACACTGTCGCAAAAGGAACCGAGGCGGGCGGGCGAGGAAAGGAACCGTCAAGCGCGTCAAGTATGGGCGGGGCTGCGTCCCAGCCGTGGCCTGAGGTTACCTTTCGGCGGCGCGAGAGGCTGCGCGCGCAGCCAGCCTGAGCCGCTGGCGAATGAATGAACGAACGAGTGGATGAAATTCTCACACCAAGGTTTGCTGCCCCGAGGAATCCCTGTAACCTTTTACCTACACACAAGTACGATGGCGCTGAAAGCTCTTCTGTCTTTCTGTGAACTGTGCTCCTTTACTTGGCAAGAGACAGTCCTGGCTAAAGACAGCCTCTGAACAAAGTGTGCTGGCAGACTACAACTGTTTCCCCTTTTGAAGCGGAAAGGTGTTTAATCTCTCAATGGATCTGGCTAAATTTACTATAGAATGAAGTGTGCATGCACACGAAAGCTCATACCAATAACGAACTTAGTTGGTCTCTTAAGGTGCTACTGGAAGGAATTATTTTATTTTACTATAGAATAATTGCAGGTTTTTTAAAAAAAACCTGATTTAAAAAGTTACTGATTAGTGGGTGTGCTGGGTTTTAGCTGCCAAAAGGATTAAAGAAGCTGGTGACTGGAGGGTGGAGGCTTTAGCGGGTGGTTTAAGATCATACCTGATGCTGGCTGTGTGTGTGTGTGTGTGTGTGTGTGTGTGTGTTTTGAGAGGTACAAGCCTTGGGGCATTTTCTTCTTCCAAAGACAGCTGCTTCAACACACATCAAATACTACTAGTACAATGCTGCCAGTTCCTTGGATTCGCTGACACATCTGAGAAAGCAGCTGTAACTCACACCCACTACTAAGCACTATGTAGCAGGCAGGTTTTCCTTTCACTATTTCTTGCTGAAAAATGAAGCAGGTTGCTTGGGCTGGCACTGATGCTTGAGATTGAAATTGAAGTTCCTCCCTTTGCCAAACAAATCAGGATGGAGGAAATGGCCTCTGTTTCCTTAGTTGGCTGACTTCCTTCTCACACCAGACCCAGGCAGCAGCACCTCCTATGGCAGCCTCAGAGCTTGCCGAAGGGTCCTTCCTCAAGTACAGTACACACCTGTTGACATACAGGAAGCATGTCTTATGTGATGCTCAGTGCACCTAGCAAGTTTTTCACACACACCCCTCCGCTGCACACACAAAAATGCAAATCAGACCTGGGTTTGCGAACTCTCTTTATTGGAGGTTATTTTTTTCTTTAAAGTCTCGGTCCACAAATCCAAAGTATGTTTAACTGTTGCAGCACACAAACAAGCTTCAGGTCTCTCTTGGCCAGCAGGGAGGAGGTTGTGAGAGCAACCCTCCTCGTAATAGTAATGACTGCAGACTTCAGAATTTCTATACAAAATATAGAGCATTTTATACATAGCTTGCATGGGACATGCTGCAAGGATAGGAACTCAAAAGAGGAATTTCAAAAGGAAGCAGAACATCTCTAGAGTTTGTGTAAAAATCAGGCATAGATATGTTGAGAAGAAAAACCAAGAACTTCTCCCTACTTTTCAGTCTCAAATACAGCCTTCCCTAACTTGATGTTTTTGACTACAACTCCCATTAGCCACAGAAGCTGTAGTCCAAAATACTGAGAGGCACCCAGTTGGGAAATACAATTGCCCCCATGATTCCATGAATGATTAATTTTATTTCAGGCCTATTTTGTACCTCCCCAATGTTCCTCATCCTTATGAGGGGATGGTAAATGTGGAGCATATCTATATGACAAACTTTCACACGATTTAAGCAATATATTGCTGCTTACCCCCAAAGACTCAAGGGATCTGTAGTTCAGATAGTGAAGAGATGCCTATATACTTTCCTGTGGTTCTCTGATGGTTAGAGTGTGATGGCACCTAAGCCAGTTTTACATCAGCCTCAGCCATGTAGATACACCTTTGGTGTAACTGCAGAAACAAAGTAAAACTAGGTGTTTTGTAGAAAGAGGACAACACTGATATGAAAGAGTGGCGATAGTCTTAGGAAAATGCAAGCGACAACTTCAACCTTAATGCTACAAGACTGAGGCTGAAACCCTGCACCTACTTTGGATAACTAAATCCCACTGGGGTTCACAGTATTAAAACAGCCCAATAGTATGTAGGACTGCAGCCAACCAGAGTCCTTAGGTCTTTCCTGAGGTGACCCCCTGAACCAGGGTATTCTTTGCTCCCTCTCGCCACCACAGCCACATTTCTGCCAAGAAGCCTGTCTGAAAAGGAAGAACTGGTTCAATTAAACTGAAGTTAAGTTGTTGAGAAGTGAGTACAAGTTTGAACTTAAAAGCATAACACTTCCTGGGGGAAAAACAAACCACTGGACAATTCTTCTCTGTCTCTTTGTTTAGTAAATATAATTCCATGCTGCCTTTTCGCAATCTACTAAAATTCATGCAACAGAAAAAAACAGTAATTCCATGAGGAGAAGGAAGTTTTTCCTTTATCAGGGGTGAGGAACCCTGTTTCTTCCCATTTAGTAATAAGCTCTCACCTCCAAAAGCCAGCTTGGTAGTTGCTGTTCTGAAGGACAACAAGGATTGCACTCTGAATTGCTAACAGCAGACACGGATTCTAATGAGGGCAGGGTTTAGAAAGGCACTACTGCACTTTCTGTACACTGAGGGCATTGGGAAGACCAACAACACAGAAAACACAATCAGTACAAGAAAAGAGCTGGCAAAATATAAAACCATTAGGAATCTGTAATACCTTCATAGTAAAGTAAACCTAGTAATGGGAGCCACTTGGGGTGGTGGCATTAACAGGATGCTGTACAAAACCTGCTAGCGTCCTCTAGAAAAATGGGTAAAATACAGCTCAGCATGTGTGCAGAAATATACAGAGGGGAATAATACTTGCGCCGGTATAAAAATATACACCATCCTTGAACAACAGCAATGCAAATGGATACAAAATAATTCCAAAAAACAGGAACAAGTTTACAAAAAGGACATGTTTAAAATCTATAAAATGATAAAAGCCAAGTTTTCCTTCAAATGTCCAGCCTCACATGAAAAAGGACACGAAACAGGCTGACATACAGAAACGTTCATTCAGAGTGCTGGTGCAGGCACCAGAGACTTGCAGGCCTGCAACCACCTTCAATGCACAGGACTGTGCTGGATGGAAGACGAGATGCAGATACATGGAGTGGGGCTGGTGGAGGCAGCAATCTCTGGTAGCTGGAGTGATATTCCTGATTTTGCCACTCGCCATCTGCTTTTCAGTTCAGTGATGCCATGGGTGCACTTACCAAGAGGCACCCCCTGCACTCCCCAGTTCTGCGTTTTAGAGCATTGCTGGAAACACAGAAAGTCCATATCCAAGAAAAGCTAAAAAGTATCATGTTACATGAAGCAGTACTGATTGCCGGCTGGACTACCAGGAGACCAAATTTGGCATGTGGAGAACAGGTGTAAGCAGCAAGTGGATGCGTCCCAAAATGATGTGTAGGTGTGCCCCAAAGACTCTTACTTAAACCTACTTATTTAAACTCCACTGACCTTAACGGCTACAATTTCTGTCCAAGCTTTATTATGCTATGAAAAGTGTGTGTGTTATGCTTGAGAACCAGTTCATGCAGCTGCCCTGCTCGTGGTGCCTGCTGTGGCTCAGAGAACTGGTTAACTCGTTCTCCGCAAGCACACACCACCCGTTTTGCACGCCACACTTGAAGAGTGGTCTGAGTGGCGCTGGGCAAAACTGCAGATTCTGCTTGAGGCAAACAAGCCAGTTGACCCCATCTTAATCAAAGGGAAGGGAACCACCATGGGCAGTAGAGGAAAAAGACAGTCACCACAAGGAGGGGCGACTGTATTCAACAGTTTTAAAACCAGGGGACCAGAGAGGTTATGTGCCTGATGCCTTGCTCCCTTTCGGCTTTCCTGGAGGTGGTTTCACACAGTCACACACTCTCACTAGAAAACTTGCAATGAGACTCACATGAAACAGTTCAACGTGCATTCCACTGTCCAACCACTTAAAATAAATAGCATTGAAACAGCAAAGTGGGATCTCAGTCCCACATGAGTCTCAGCACAGGCTGATTGGAAAAGAACTCAGATGGTGATGGGAGAAAAGCAGAGTCATGAATTCTTGACTTGTGGAAGAGGACAGAGAAGCCCCCTTTCCAAGGGACCCACATTATATTCTCCTACTGTTTGGACTGGAGTTTAAGAGAACAAATGTATGGACTGGACTCTCTTCTGCCACTTGATCCCTGGAGAAACAAAGACGTGGACCTTTCTGTGGCCTCCTCTGCCAAAACGAAAGCAAGAGGGTGACAAGGCAGTTGAAGGAAAGGGCAAAGAACCCTCCTCACCCATACACCCCCCCCCAAAGCAATCCAACTATCGTTTCATGTCCCTCAAGAGTTCCAGGATAGGAGAGCGAAACAAGAAGAGCAGAAGCAGACACCCCAACTCATGATCTGAACCACAATCCAACCCACTTCTTTCTCTCAAGAAAGTCTTGTTGGCTCCCGATGCTGTCTGTCTGGCACAGAGTCATTTGGAATGATTGGCTGGCGAGAGCTTTCAATATGGAGAATGTAGCTGCGACAGCACTGCCTGCCTCCAGAGGACAGTTTCTAAGTTTCCGCCATTAAGTGCAAGGTTCCTTGTAATACTGTACGTCTCCCAATGAAAATGCTCTGGATTCTCTGACAGCAGGGGAAGGGGAAGTGGGGACAAACACACCATTAAGGCTGACAATGACTGAAACAGAGAGGAGGGCCACTCCCCACACCATGGGACCTTCAAACAACGCAACATTTGGCCATGGAACTCAAGTGCCATACATCCTCTTCGCTTGTGGCAAAACGTTATACCCGTCATTTTGCAGAGAAGTACGATCCTTCCTTTTGGCAGTTTCGAGACAGATGAATCTCAGTTCACACACTTTTTGGTCGGTATCTGGGAAGTGCAGCAGACCAGTGGTGGGGTCGCCCGGGAAAGAGAGTTCGGGTGGTCTCCGATTAGTTCTCCCCATGGTCCTCTTCCACCCATGCCACAATCTTTCCCTCCCACCCAGGGATGATGTCGTCGTCATGGAAAACCTGTGAGAAAAGCAAAGCGAGAGAAACTTGTTAACAAAATGAGGGTACGTGCAGATGTTCCTGTGCCAAGAGTCACCAAGGCTAGTGGTTCTTGCAAGTTTGAGTGGGTTGAAGTTTCTTCTCCCTAAGCACGTCTCAGGGTGTGTTTTGAACGGCCAGCTGCTGGCATGGCACAGTGGCTAAGAGAGCCAGCTGCATGTCAGGAGTCCTCAGTACAAATGTTATCTCAGCCATAAACCTACCAGGTGACTTTAGGGTAAGGATGGGGAACCTCAGACACAGGGACTAAATGCAGCTCCTCAAGCATCTGTATCTGACCCTCAGAACTCTCCTCAGTCCCCACCCCTCAGTATCTCTGCTTTGCACCATCCTTAAGTGTCTGGGGGCTGGTGCAGGACATGCCTGAACTCTTATAATGCCTCTTGCTTGCCTGGGTGGAGGAGAGAGAAAGAACGTGTGTGCATGCGCAAACTAGCCTGCTGTACAAAGATAAAATTTGCATTTGTTGCTCTGCCCATGCCCACCACTGGCGTGCGGCCCTCGGAAGGCTGTCCAGGAGAAAATGTGGCCCTCAGGATGGAAAAGGTACCCTATCACTGCTGTAGGGCAAGCTGCTCTTTTCAACTCTGAATCGGGATTACTATGAGGGATCGAAAGGTCACCCTCATGTTGACAGTAAAATGGTTATCCCAGTGAGCCCCAACACTATTAACCTTTTTCCTTTTCACAGGCTGATCCTGAGACACGATGACATGCCCATGGCCCTCACACAATGAAGCCCAAGGGGGTAGGTGGGCCTGAGCCCAGCCCCTCCAGGCACAAGCCCAATTCTCTGTTCACCGCACTCAGATTCACCTGTAAAATCCGAGAGCCGGAAAGTCACTCCTTTTTAAGGTGCAAGTGGATTATTTTGCACATTCTGGAGCATCTCACAAGTTTTGCACCAGAAGGCTTATTCTGCAAGCTGCAGGATGATCAGGGCCTTGTAAGCTCAGAGAAATTGCAGGTCCTTGCCCTACATGACGACCTAACCTCCTTTAGCTATTACAGTTACATCACCCAAGCCAAGCGCTGCAGAAACCTGTCCTTACCAGCCAAATCAAACAGGACAAGTTCCCAGATCTTTGGCACTCTTATTGGTTGGGTGACATTCATCAGCTGATTTGTATGGAGACTTCACTTTCTGCCCGTAGCTCTTAGAGGGTGGCTGCTGAATAGTCAGGTTGCTTTTATGCAACATTCTTCAGTTGTACTTTAAGGTTGAATGATTTACCCACATGACCCTGGCCTTTCTGCCCCGGGGCTTCCATGCCACAGGACACAGGCCAAGCATGAGCACACACAGATGAAAAAGAGTGACCACACGATTAGGGATGGAGGAATATGTCAAATTCAGTTTCTCTCAATTTCCCATTTTTCTAACCTTAAATTCAGTTCTCATTTCTGCAGCAATTTGAAATTATTTTTTAATCCTCATGCAAATTGGTCAATGGTTTAGGGCAGGTTTCTCCTAATAAAACACATTTTTATATGGACTTTCCCCCAATATATTTTGCAAGCAATTACAACTAACGTAATGCATTTTTGTAATTTTCACTAATTTGTAGTGACTTTCCCCTAATGCATGCATTTTTTGCACACACTGTTTGGTTGGAAAGCCTCCATCGCAAAATTCAAAGAAGTGCAGATTTCAAAGGATAGCTGTGTTTCAGTTTGTGTATTAGTTCGAGAAGTGTTAATTAAGAAATCTCTCACTGGGATGCAAACAAAATCGAACTTCTCCCCTGTCAGGGAACTGCCATCAGTTCAGGAGGGAGAGAGGAAAAGCCGGATGGATTACAGAGAGCCCCCAAAGATCGTGGAAAGCAGCTCCTCCTCTGCAGGGGAGAGTAATCACGCCTCCAGTGGAGAGGAGCTACAGGGTTCGGAGGAGAGGCGTTGCCAGGACACCTTGCCTGGGCAGAGCGGGGAGGGGAGAGGTCCGTTACCCACGCCCTCCTTGCGCAGTAAGGTTTCGTGCCGAGAGGGGAGGCGTAGACTGGGCATCAAGAAATTACTTTGCTGGGGGAAGTTTAAGCCCCGCCCACTCACGGATTCTGCCAGTGAATGAGCCAGCCACGGGAGAGTGGCGCTCTGGACAGATAAAGTTTATTTTGCATCAAAAGCAAGGGTTCACAGCTGAGCAGGGAGGTAATTGCCTGCTTGCTCTTGAGCAACCCCTTGGAAACCCAACATCCCCCATCCCCATACCCACGCACAACCAACTGCCATTTTGCCACTCTCTACAAGTGGGCATGTCACACAATAACTGTGAGCGTAAGTCCTAATGAGAGACTGTTACATACCTCCTCTTTTACTGTGCCAAATTCTGGATCTAGAGCTTTGAAGTGGTAGCGATGTGTTCCTTCCCGATCAATAGCTGCTTTGAAGTCCCTTAGAGTCACCTCACCTAACCTGCACAGACACAAGAGTAGGAGAGAGGTAGAGCCAGTCTCACTGCCAGCTTGTGGCATGAATGACACATGGCCCCATGGGTGCAGAAGCTGTTGCAGTGCATGCTGGGAGAAAGAACATCCCACAAAGGCACAAATTTTGACTTAAGTCCCCCCATGACAGAGACATGATGCAGGACTGCCAGCCTCACCTCTTTGGTATGTTCACCATGAAAGGTGTGAGGGAGCGATCCGTGAAGTAGAGCACTTTGGTGCAGGCACTGCTGCTCATTGCAGGGGTGCTGTGAGAATGAGGCAGTTCTGCAAAGACAGACGGACTCAGTTAAATTATAGCCCTCCAACTCTAAAAGAGAAGCTAGAGAAGGAAAACGTGAGAGCTCACCTAACATCAAGGGCTAGAGACCCCACCCTGACAGAAATCTCTCTCTCTCTGTTTGTGTACACACACACACACACACACACACACACACACACTCCACACCTCTACAGAGTTTGTCACCAATAGCATTTAGGATGCAGGTATACATCCCTCATGCTACATCTATGCTGTTTCCAACAAACTGGATGTGGGAGGAGGGTTTGGGATTCAACAAGCCAATTTGTCCAGGAACATGAGGCAGCTTTATTCCTGTCTGCCACTGCACACAACTCACAATCTGCAGTGTAGGTAGGGGTGAGCATGGATCAGGCAGGTACAGATGCCAGCTATGCCTGAACTTCCTGGAAAATGCTCCGGTCTAAAGGCTTGGCTTGTTACCAGCCTAAGAATTCTCATAATGCAAAAACTCTTCTGTTTTATAGATGCGATGCAATGATGGCAGGGAAGGAGATGGTCCACCCAGAACGAGATAAGAGATGCCCAATTTTTAAAAATCCAGCTGCAATGACTGGGGAGCAAGGCAAAAAGAGGCACCACTGCTAACTGTGACCACTAGATGGCAGAACCTGTTTGCAGTAAGACACTGCAAGGCCTCAGAGAATAAGGTAGTGTTTTCTGCTTGATGTTAAGAGTAAATATTAATTGGAGTTGTTCATTATTTATGGTGCAGTAGCGTCCAGAGACCGAAGCAGTCTACTTTGTGCCAACAATTGCACCTTGGCAAGCTCTTAGTTCCAAGTGAAGCTGGTGAAAGGAACAGTCCAAGGCAAAGGAGCAAGTAGGAAGGTGAGCAAGTCAGGGGTGAGAGTGAGGAGGAGCAAGACCTGCCCAGATTTCCAGAAGCATCCCTGCTAAACAGCCTCTGTTCCAGAGTATCTGGCAGCCCCTCCAGATTTATTCTGCATTTGTCCCAATTTGCTTGCACAAAACTTACATTGAGGTTAGACAAATGAGCATTTGTTCTGATTTGTCTACGGGGCAGTATTATTATTATTATTATTATTATTATTATTATTTGCTTATTTATACCCCGCCTTTTTGCCCTAATGGGACTCAACGCAGCTTACAGATAAAAACAAGAATTGCTAAAAACATAGAAAGAGCAATAATTAAAAAAACAATTAAACATGAATAAAATTATAACTATATACACATATAAAACCTGTTCAAAGCATACAAATAATTACAATAAAAACAGCACAGCACCAGCCCTTTCAATAAAGCAGCCAGTTCCTAAAAGCCTGTTGGAACAAGAGGCTCTTCACCTGCCAATGGAAGAACAACAAGGAGGGAGCCAGTCTAGCTTTTTTAGGGAGGGAGTTCCACAGTCTGGGAGCCGCTACCAAGAAGGTTATGCTGGTATGTTAATGAACATTCATCAGAATTTGCTTGCAAGGTGTTTACACGCCTTCCTGTTAATCATTTGTCCACCATACACTTTCCAGAGATATTTCCCCGTCACTTTCCTAACCACAAAAGGTCCATTCTTTTTTGGAAGTGGAGTGCTAGGGCGACAAGAGCACTTGAATGCACTTGAACGGTGCAAACCTGCTTTTCTGGAATGTAACTGAATCCCTCCCACAAAATACTGACAGTCTAGACCTGAAGCAGGAGATTTCTGTCTGGAATGAGAGAGCAGTCTTGGAACTGCACTCACTGGAGTTGGAGGGCCAGGACTCTCGGTACTCGTTTGTGGCGTGGCCGGCAGGTGATTTTCCTTGGATCTAGAGGGGGAAACCAGAAAGAAACTCTGTACATGCTCATAGGCACATTATTATTATTATTACTATTAAGATTTCAGGACTGAGCCCTGGCATCACAAATAGGTTCTGGAGTTGGGAATCCAAGGACAGAAATGACTTGCAAATTGTCCCCTCTTGTTGAAGAAGAAGAAGAGGAGTTTGGATTTGATATCCCGCCTTTCACTCCCTTTAAGGAGTCTCAAAGCGGCTAACATTCTCCTTTCCCTTCCTCCCCCACAACAAGCACTCTGTGAGGTGAGTGGGGCTGAGAGACTTCAAAGAAGTGTGACTAGCCCAGGGTCACCCAGCAGCTGCATGTGTAGGAGTGGAGACGCGAACCCGGTTCACCAGATTACGAGTCTACTGCTCTTAACCACTACACCACATTGTTGCTCCTGGAGAGTCTTGAAGAATCTACTTTAAAGCTCTGACAGAAGGGCCTACTTTTACTGTTCCAATGCAGGGCAACCATTTACCGGTCCTTGCATTGCTGAGCTGAGCAAACATCACAGAGGCTCAGGAGACTTGAGGGCTTGAGAGGCAAGCCAGGTTTGCCTGCCGAGTAGCAGCTACAACCGCGAGGGGCTCCATCTTAAAGGTCAGCAGAGAGGAAAACAACAGATGGGTTAAACTGATTAAAGGACCATGCGCAAGTGTGCGCACCAATTGGGACAAAGGGAGCATGTGCCACTGTAATGTCAGCAAGAGCCTGCTCAAAAACGACCCCCACCAAGGACAGCATCCAGTGATGTGAGTGACTGAAAAGCCCTACAGCAATGGCAGCACCTGGCGGCCCTTTAGCCGTTTCAGAGCTTGTGACAAAGTCGCCCTCAAGGCTTCCTAGAGGAGGAACCTCGAAGGGGAAAGCGGCAAGAGGCCCGTTAAAGGAGGGAGGGCGCAGCAAGCTTGTGAGAGTCAGGAGCAGGAACCAACACTCCCATCTCCTTGGACATATTTGCCTGGCGTAATATAGCCCAGCTGCAACTAAGCCATGAAGCCTGAAATTGACACACCACAAAATGCAAGATCAAAGCCAGGACTCCTAAATCCCAGACACATCCCAGGCAGTGCCTGGAAAAGCATTCGTTTTTGGTGGAGCTAGTGCTTTACAACAGCATGCATCACTACGTCCCCTACCTCAAGAATCCCTCCAGGGTGAATCAGGTGGCTGCAAACTCCCCCTTTGTCACAATGCAAGTCTCAACCCATAACACTCTCACACAGTGCTTTTTCTAGTGCACATGCCCTGAACTTAGCCTACACCTGATGGAGCATGCATGGCAGAAGGAGGGGGTCATAGCAGAGATGATGATGATGATAATAATGTACTTTATTACCCCCTTTTCACTGTAAAGTGTCATGGGCACATGGTCTGTCCATGCAGGGCAAAGGCACTTACAGAGCAGTGACTCCTCCAGGCCCCATGTGCAGGTAAACCCACAAGCCATAAATGGTGCAGAAAGAGGCAACATCGCCCCAGCATGACCCAGGAGCGCCTCTTACCCTCCTCTCTTGCCTCTTCTGCATCTCCATGCGGTGCAGCCTCTCCATCAGGCTGGAGATGCCCTGCTCCAGGCTGTCGATGGTATGGTGCTGGGGGTCGTGGCCGCTGAAGCTGTTCCGCAAGCTGCGCAGGGCCTCGCGCACCAGCTGCAGGTCGTTGGTCTGTCCAGGAGATCAGGAGAGATCAGGAGGAAGCAAGCCTGGCTTCTCTGAGAGGCTCTGCCCTGCAATACCCCTGAGCCCTTCCAGCAGGTGGCTTGCAAAGCCTCCATGGAGCCCCAAGAGAAGGAGAAAGAAGTAACTTACCCCTCTGTGTGCTGTAGAAGCAGCTCCTTTTCCTGACGTCTGCAGGAAGCCGTTGCTCTGAGAGCCGTGATTGCTGTAGACTATCACCTGGTTGGAGTGAAAGAAAGAAAAACTTTTGTGGCCACAGGCAAGGAGACAGAGCTAAGAATGGATTACAGACCCAGCCTCATTTGCCACCATATTCTGGGGGTCTTCCAAAGTGAAGGCAGAAGATTTATAGAGGAGCGAAGTCCATTTTTGGAAGCACTTTCATGAAGCGGTTCTGCAAGATTGTAGCAGAAACCAGCTGTACATTGTGTTGATTGGCTGGTGTCCATGCTGTCATCTCCTCCCAAATTCCCAGAGCAGTTTTGCACTTTAGATGATTTTAAAAAAATAATTAAGAATGCTTCAAATGAGTACATGTGATTTCCTTTCTCTTTTTTTTTAAGCCAGAGAATCCACCTTCATTTTTAGGGGTGGTCTCACAACAGAGCAAGTGTTCAATTTGCTGATATGCACATCAGTCATTTCAGTTTCAGAGCTAGGTGGTAGCTAAGCTCAATCCTCAACTCTTTTTCTCTTTTCTATTACATCTGTTTCCATCCAATGATGCTGCTGCTGCTGCTTCCAGTCTAACTGCAGTGTAATCAGAGGTTACTATTATTATTATTGCGCTGTAACAGCAAAAAGCCACACTTGCAAAAGGCAAACAATGAAGTTCTGCTGCTGTTTCACACACCTCTTCTGCATCCTTCTTCATACACTGAGCCAACAAAGCTTCTTTGTGCTCCAGCTCTCGCTCCAGCTCCGCCTGCATACAGAAGAAATGGATCAGCAAGCAACACAACCAAGCGGCCTGGGACATGAACGGGGACTGGTGGCGCCAGCAGGGCAGGGAGGTGGTGCCGGTACCTGGTGATAGCTGGCCTCGGAGAGCTGCCGCAGCATCTCCTCCATCTTGGCCTGGTGCTGGTGCAAGTGCCGATCCTTCTGGCTCAGCTCCTTCTGCAACACAGTGGGAATTGGGGTCATCAGCAGGGGAAGGAGGCTTGCACTGGATGGGAGCAAAGTTGGGGGCAAAGGTCAGCACAGGCCACGCAGCTGTTGCTACACGGCTTTCTTCGGAGAGGAAAGATCAGCTGGGCACCCAGCACACTGGGCTGCCTGGATAATGGAGAGACTCAGTAGCACAACCCAGCTACAGGTAAGGGAATGGGAGAGAGGCAGAATTGTAAGGGCACGTGAGGAGGATTTCCCAGTTACACTGCAAGGGTGATCTGGGCAGTATGTCCCCTCTCAACCCCAGAGAGGAAGGAAGATTTCCTTACTTTGTATTCGGCGAGAAGTCGATTCCGCTCTTCCACTTTCCTCTGTAGATCAGCCTGAATAAGAAACAACTGAATAGTGAGCTAGGTGTGCTGTCTGTACCCCCTGGCTCTGGAGACCCAGTGCAACACTCCACAAAATGTGCCATGACACACACACAGGCCCCTGCTGTTCCCTGGCCCTTCCTTGGGCACTGACACTTCCTCCATTTTGAATTTACAGGATGGCTCTAGCTCAGCTCTGAAGCTAAAGCAGCCCTGGCTGTGAAGTAAAGGATTTACAGGTCTGCGCCATCCTTTACTGCCAAGTACACTAGGGAAGCCATTCTCCCTTCTCACTAGACGAAGTAATTTTGGAAAATGCAAATAACTACATACATCGATCCCTCAGGAAGAGAATGGGCTGCAGAAGGCATTAATTAGGCCACTGAGCTGTAGCAACGAAATTTCCCCCTAAGCAGTCTTGTTACGGCCGGTTCCCCAACTCCCCATGGGCCTGCCCTCTCACCATATTAATTTACAGCATTTTTAACAGTCACGGTTTCCCCCTAGGAATCCTGGGAACTGTAGTTCATTCCTCACAGAGCTTCAATTCCTAGCACCCTGAGAAACTCCAGTTCCCAGGATTCTTAGGGGGAGGCAACATGCTTTAAATGTATGGCATGGAACTCCCCTACAGGAACACAGGAAGTTGCCTTATGCCTGCACACAATTACCTGTGCACTTATCCCAGTATTGTTTACTCTTGACTTGTTGTGGCTCTCTAGGTTTTGAGGCAGAGGAAGGCCATTCACATCACATGGTTTGCACACACACACACACTCCTGGAGAGGATAAGGATTCAATCTGGAACCATCTTCAGGCAAAGTGCATGCTCTCCTGCTACAACCCCTCCCACAAGTCCCATGAGATTCAGTCTCCAGAGAGGAAACCTCACACACGACGCTGCAACACAAAACGGCCACTCACATTTTGGCTATGCAGTTCCTCCTTGTCCATGTTTGCTCTAAGCAGTTCTTGCTTTATCTGAAGAATCAGAGCATCCTGTTGGGCCAACCGCTGCTGCAAGGCTTCCTGGGAAAATAAAACACACCCACTTCAGGCTGCCATCCTGGAAAATTTGCTAGGAAGCAAATATAATTGCACTCAGACTTACTTCTGAGGAAATGTGCAGTGTAAATAACCTACAGACTAAAATGTGAAGAGAAAAGGAAGGGAGGTGCAGAAGGCAAGAGCACAGTGGCTACAGGAAGAGAACTTCACAGGTCAACCCAGGTGAACTGTTTAGACCAAACTCCAGGATCTCATCACACTCCAGCCAGCAGTCAGCATCTCAAAAGGTATATCTGTCCCCAGGGCTGCTCAGGCAGCTAAAGTGAAAAAAAATGGGCAAAAAGATGTGCCTTTGGAGGTTCTTTTGTGTGGCCCAGAGTCAATTCTTACGGCCATCACTCAGCGATCACCTACACAATCCATGAAGGAGAAGCTACCATTGTGTCTTCAAGTGAGCAGAATTATACAACACTCACCTAGGAGTACCCTAGTGCCCACTCAAAAATGTAAACATCTACCAGGGCTGAAAAGCTGAGAACGTAACATTCAGAGTATCACTATATGAAGTTTCTCAATCCTAATCTCTGTAGCAGAGATAGGGAAGCTGTGACCGTCCCGATATTATCGATGCAACATGTACTGTAGCCTGGTAGGATCTGAACTGCTTTACCAAAATTGCCTTCAATTCAGGCATAGATATTGTTTGAGACACTTGTTTTGAGGGCTGCTAGTGGAACAAATAAAGATCTCAAAATACATAAACCACAGAAAGACACATGTAATTCATTTGCAGTAAAATGAATGTGAAGCATGCATGCAATTTAAAGCCTAATGGCCCAGGGAATACCATGGGATTTGAGCTAGCTAAACTCTGAGAACCACATTGCCCTGCAATCCTGCTGTATCTGCCCAAGTCAGGGTACATTTCCACAACTTTCCCTTCGTGTTTCTCACAGGTTTCTTCCTCCAGCAACATCAGGTGAGGAGGCAGAACTAAAAATACCTCTTGCTCTGGAGCCGATTATCACATGGCCGGGATATAAACAAGCTGAAGGCAGCCATGCACGGCACATAGATTTGTTGCAGATCCTTCATATGTGTGTTGTACGCCTAGGAATGAGTACACTGATCCATGAAGCAACTGGGGATGTGACTGTTTTTGACCAATGAATGTTGACTGCAGAGCCCATTGCTTGGTAGACCCTTTCAAATTGCCTACTTCCACTTGATCCTCAGCACTTTTCAAATGGCAAAGGCAGCATTTATTAGGGAATCACTGATTGTTCTTTCAGTCCATCCAGAATGACCTGTCCTCAGGTCTGGTTAAATATTTTAGCTCCTTACAGTCAATAATCTAATTTTAAAGTATCAGGTTCACATACTGTCACATATTGTTCTACATTCTTTTTTTGCCAGCATTTTTTTGGGGGGGAATCACAATTTAACATTTTTAGAGGTCGATGTGACAAGGCCCCTGGGATTTCCCCAGCCTTGCCTATTCAGTTTGTCCTTTGGAAACTGAATAACAGAGAAGAAGCTACCTCTAACCCTACAAACTGCTTGCAGAAACCCACATTAACGTCAAGAGTACTTGCAATCAGACACATAAATCAGTTTTTGCACATTCAGCACAAATGCAAATGCTCCTCAAATCGCCTTCACATTTTCTCCAGCTATTCTTCACATTTTAATTTCCCTCTGGACAATCCACCAATTGGGAAATGGCAAGAGCGCTAGGCAGTGGGGGCGGGGGGTATAGAGTGCTACCAAAAAGACACATTCCTTGGGGGAGTCCTGATGGAGAGAGGCATTTAGACGGGTAACACTTATCTCCCTGGCTGGAGTATCTCCCCCCTTACCACGCCATATATCCCAGTGTGAGAGATCTTCAGCTACAAACATCTGTGTACATTTGGATAGGCAGGTGGGGATTAAATGTGTATTACAAAATGTTCAGAAGTTGTCCTGTCAGGGTGAAAAACTCACAAGCAGAATTCAAGGTTCAACACCTCCAGTTGGTTGCTTTTAAAACTCTGCACTGCTCACAGAGAGAATGAAAGTTGCGAGTCCGTTCCAGACATCGCTAGCAGTTTAGATCAGGGGTCAGCAAATTTTTTCAGCGGGGGGCTGGTCCACTGTCCCTCAGACCTTGTGGGGGGCCAGACTATATTTTGAAAAAAATTATGAACAAATTCCTATGCCCCACAAATAACCCAGAGATGCATTTTAAATAAAAGCACACATTCTACTCATGTAAAAACACGTTGATTCCCGGACTGTCCGTGGGCCAGATTTAGAAGGTGATTGGGCCAGATTCGGCCCCCTGGCCTTAGCTTGCCCACCCATGATTTAGATTCTCAGATGTGCAAAAGAAGATTCTTTGAAAAGCAAGCATGACCCAACATTAAGGTTGGGTGAGCCATTTCTGCACTTCTTCCCCAATCACGCCAAACTGCAACAATAGACCATAGCCAATATTTTAAACTTTATTGTCTCACCTTTACCCCTTGCAGGCTTCTTGCTTCTTGCCTGTGCCTCTGCAACTCTTTCTGCAAGTTGAACAAAGTGAGGTTGCAATGACATCCTGATGTCACTGTCTCAAAATCAATGCTGCCTCTCCTACCTCCCTTCACTGTTCATCCTCCCCCCACCTGAAAATGTTTTAAAGAAACCCTCTTTCATGCTTGAAAATCAAATGGAATTTTGTACAGGACATGTTTTAATGAGCCTGAAGGAACCAAGAAGAAATCAATGCCTGCATGAACGCCCCCCTGGGCACCACCTGCTCCCTTAAGGACTCGACATTAAACGGGAAACGGGAAAAACCGACAATCCCTCAAAATCTCTCTTTCGGCCCAGCGCTGAGAATGTAGCTTCCAGTGAGAGTCCTGGGCTCGCTGCCAACTTCTGCATGGGCCCCAGATGAGACAGACATGACAGAATTGCCTTTTCCTGAGCTGCTTTCATCTTGCCAATGAAAGTGTGAATACACTTAGACATGGCTAGAAATCTTAACTAATGCCCCCATTAGTTCTCCAAATATAGCGTAACTTTTCAGCGTTAAGTAGGCTTCAAGAACACCTTGCAGAGTTAGGCTTCTCTTAGTTGCTGAAGAAAGGATGTTGAAACAGGGGAGAAGAGGAGAGGGTGCAGAAATTTGGGCAACCAGAATCACACGATAAAAGGGGAGAATTAACTACAGAAAGCCATGACTGCAGTAAAGCCCAGTGCAGAAGTATAGCCCTCACAGTTCTCCATAGGAAAACCTGAAAACACATGGGGAACTTAAGCTTTATGTTAAGAAATTTGTAAAGAGCCCTTGTGGGATATAATTTCTAGTGCTAGGCATGCTCTTTCACTGCAGCTGGTTCCCACAGTCCAGGCCTGGTTGTTGCCAGGGGATGCGGTTGCCAATGACCAGAACCGAAGTGGTTCAGGATGAGCATGGTCTGTGCAGTTTGCATGGTTTGCTTCCCTCAGTGAATGCAAGGGCATCCTGAGGGGGCAGGGGCAGGGGATATCTGTGTTTCCCCAGGACATGTCTCTTGTTCCTTGTTCCTTGTTATGCTATATAGCCCTTGATCCCACACTTGGGATAGCCCCGCACTGAAAATTTGTAATAGTTTGGATTTGCATGTTAGACACTCCCCCAAAAGCCACCGTTTCCCTGCATGTAGCATTCAACTCTTCCAGTGTAAACACAAATGACCCAGTGAGAAGTTTTAAAACGCAATAAGACGAAAGCTTCCCATCTCACAGACATCCCCAACAGTTAGGTATATATCCTGTATTTGACCCTCAGGTCCACTAAGCGGCTTGCAAAATGCAAAAGTAAATACCGTATTTTTCACTCTATAAGACGTACCAGACCACAAGACGCACCTAGTTTTTGGAGGAGGAAAACAAGAAAAAAATATATTCTGAATCTCAGAAGCCAGAACAGCAAGAGGGATCGCTGCGCAGTGAAAGCAGCAATCCCTCTTGCTGTTCTGGCTTCTGGGATAGCTGCACAGCCTGCATTCGCTCCATAAGACGCACACACATTTCCCCTTACTTTTTAGGAGGGAAAAAGTGAGTCTTATAGAGCAAAAAATACAGTAAGTAAATTCAAACCTCTTGGGCCTCCCCTTGTCTGAAACAATTGGTGGATGATGCTTCCTATATGGCAAAGGCAAGGGTAGTCCTAAGTCCAGGAGAACTAGAGCAAAATGCCCATTTCCAGGTAACTACCCTGTGATGTTTTGTTGGGTCTGTTACTGTTACAAGTAAGAATTCCCCAAACCATCTAAGTAATCTTACAGGTTTATAAAGGAGCAGGCAGTCTTTCAGGCAACCTGGTACCAAGTTGTTCAGGGCTTTATAAGTTAGCTACCAGACCCTGAACGTGGCTCAGTAGCTGGTGCCCCAGGAACCTCTCTCTTGCATCCTGTCTGCCTCTTCTTACCTTCAGCTCTTGATTCTCCTCCATGCTCTGGTCCAGACGGCTTCGGACTATGATCTGAAGGCAAAGTATTGCAATTATTTACCAGTGCCTGCATAGAGATACTACACACAAAGAAGAGTCTCCGGAGAAAAAGCCTTTCCGACTCACCAGCTGCTCTTCAGGGCAGGCATCTTGTTCGCAAAGGACAAACAGTCTTTCTTGCTCATCCTCAGGTAACGACCCATTGAGCAGCAAGGCCTGGCAAAGCAACAAAGGCAAAGGGAAAGGCCCAATCAGAGACCTCCATGGAAACGCGCCAGAGAGAAATTCAATCTCGTCTGGAAAGGCCCTGTCTGGGATGTGCAACCTTGTCTGTTTCAGCAACTGGTGCCCAACAGCACAAAAACTGGATTCTGTCCTCAGATGACATTAAAAGCGGTATTTGGACACAAGGGAAAGAAATAAGAGTGCTGCTTTTGGCAGACCGCTAAGGCCCTTTTGGAGTCAAATCCTCAAAGTCGTAACAGTATAAACAGCAAGCTTAGTTTCCCAAGAGATATCTATTTTAACTTGAACTTGAGTATGGATAAGTGCTGTTTTGGCTACCTAAGGATCAACACTCATCTCTGAACTTTGGAAATAGACGGAGGGAGAAAGAGAGAAAGAGAGCCCTGTGAATTAAGACTGTAATTATTCCCATTCTGCAGACCTGAGCATGAAAATAACTATAGGAGACAGAAGCTGACAGGAGTTAAGATATGGAAGATGCAAGGCAAGCAGTCTTTACTTTGCAGGCTGGATTTTTGTTTTACTTAGATCCCAGAGAGAGCACTGGAAAGCATCACTGCTGTCCAATGGCAGGGACAGTCCAACTGAGATTCGGAAAGGCTAAACTCTGAAGTTGGCAGAATGTGTGTGATAGATAACCAAGGGAGAGGCAACCCTGGCAGAATGCCAACCTCACACACATTTGCATTCCCTATGCCAAGAGCTCCCAATGTTTGCCCAGCAAGATATCCAGTCAGGACCAACCAAGGAGCTGCTACTGTCCTGCTTCCCAAAGAAACATGCTAAACCCTGGGCCTTCAATCAAACCCTCGTGAACTAGAGGCTTTAAAGGGGAAAATTGACTATTCAGATCCAATTTCCTGGACAGCGGGATCAGCTGCCTCCTCACTTCTCCTGGGAGACACGATGCCAGGCAGCTGCCGCCCCGAGTACCAGCTGCCTCCCGTTGGCTCCCGGAGCATGAAAAACCAGAGAAGGGAGTGCGTGATCTCAGAGGGTACAGTGGGCAATCGATTTTCAGCAGGGCACCAAGCAGCCCTGCTTGCTTTTTGAGCCTTTTGTGTCTCCCGTTCACTGCCGGCTGCAAATGCACCCTCCTGCCTGCCCTGTTTGATGCTGCCAACACAATGCTGCCTTTGTGCACTCATACATAAACATTTACAATTCAAAACCAGCACAGTTCCCAGAGCAGAAAATGCTGGTGCTTGAGAAAGTACAGAGTCTTTAGCAGAAGGAACAGAGCACTTGACCTCCAAGCAGAGCAACGAGAAGGGGGTGGGTGGGTCACGTAACCAGGGAGGGGTCAGAGGTGGAGGAACAAACCGGTCAGGAAGAAACACTATCTCTCATCATTGAAGCAAGGCTTCTCACAAGGCAAATAAACTCAGTCCTTTAGAAGCCTTAGATGGAAACCTGTATTCTAGCTTTTTATCAACTGTTGATCTGATGAAGGTATTGTCCCCTTTTCTCTATGGTTTTTACTGTGTATTCTTCCCTTTTTTAAAAAGAAAAAAAGCAGAATAGCGTACTTGGTATGCATTTGTTACACATAGTCCAGACCTGTTCATCTCAGACCACACATCTGGTGTGGGGATGTATTTTCCCAGCACTTTGCATCTGGTAGAACACAGTTTGTCCCCCAGATAACACATCCAATCATGATTTGCTATTGCTGTGCAGAATGTAGTTGTGCAACTACTATGGTCATCAAGTGGTACAGAGAATGACATAAATCCCTCCCCAGCCCTATGCCAGTGCCATTTTGTGAATTTTTTACTTTGCCATGCCCTTGGTGATGATGTGCTTCCTGAGTGCGCTTCCTCAGCACTGAAGCGTTCGCTCAACACATTTCATTAGTTAGCATTGAAAGTTTAAAGAGCAGCATGTCTCTCTCTTGTCTTCCCTGGACTATCTCAGAATTTCTAGAACTACCAACCTCAGGAATGGCTGCAGGTCCCTTTTTGGAAACTATTTATTTAACATTTGTATACCACTTGATTGTAAGAAAACCTCAAAGCGGTTTACAAAAGAAATAAGACATTAAATTATCAATAAAAAAAATACCAGTTAAAAGCAAATATTTAAAGAACAATTTAACTCATCTGAAAGCTAAAAACATCTCAGTTTCTATATGTCAGGATAGGCTTACCTAAACAAAAATGTTTTAAGCAGTTGCCAAAAAAAGGGAGTTCCAAAGTGTGGGTACTACACCATTGCTTTATTACAAGAGGCGGGGACAAGTATTACATGGCACATGTAACAGTGCCACTTCCGCAGATCCAAGTGGTTGAGTGGGCAAATATGGGGCAAGGAGCTGAACCAACAGCATCTGACTCCCACAGCCGTGCCTCAAATTACATAGAACATCAACTTACAAGTGGCCGCTAGAAGCAAATGGGCTAAATGCAGACAGAGGAAGCAGAGCAGATACCTGCAGTCCTGAAATCATCTTCTTTGCTTCTTCCATCTCCTTTTCCAAGTGATCTTGCTGCTCCAGGAGCTGCTCCTCCCATGCAGTCTCCAAGCCTGTCGCAGGACACCTGGCCTGCTGCAACTCTACGGGAAAAGGAGAGCACGTCTCTTCTGCAAGCAAAACAATGTGCTGGTTGAACAACTCTGGGTGGCCAAAACTAGTTTCCTCTGCACTTCAGAAGGGGGACAACAGTATAGCACATGCCTCTGGGTAATTTGTACACTTCCACGACTTCCTGCCATTAACAAGAGGATGCTATGTCCTTAGGTGAAAATTCATCTTGGCAGAATCCTCGCAAGAGGACACACTGTGCTAATCTGAACTAACGTCTTGCTCTAGTTGCTGCATTTGGGAAACTGTAAGGCAGGCACACAGGCCACGTTCACACTAACAGTCTCTCTGCCCCCACTGCCAGGCAGTGCGCCAATTTGCACAAGGCCCAACAGCAATGCTACTGTTTTTCAAGAGGACAGCTTTCAAGTCACTCCTGTCTCAAAATCTGTAATGCCACATTGGTTCCCACGTTTGTACAGCATCCTACCTGCCATCTTTTCCCCAGTCTGTCTTTCTTTCTGCCCATCTAATGCAGACTATAAACACCTTGGGCAAGGGACCTAATCCCTTCCTTCCACATTATTTAGAGATAGGCAGAGCTCCCCCACTAGCAGAGACTTACAGATCTGGACAGAGTTGGGCAAAGAGACACCTTAGTTTTATCCAACCCTCCTTCAGCACAGTGGACTTTTCTATTGCTTTGCCCTGCTAGGAACCTATGCATAGTGACTTGGAAATTAGGGCTACTGAACTCGGGGAACTTTACTTTCAAATGAACATGCACAGGACTGCATCTCAGAAGTTGCCTGGTTCAAATCTCAATACAGCTATGAACTCATTAGATGGGTCTCTGGCAAAATACTATTTCTCAGCCTCAACCCATCCACCCCAAACTGAAAAATGCTCACTTACAGAGCTATTGTAAAGGGTGGAAGATAAAGTTGTGAAATGCTTTGAACACTCACTAAAACATTATAAAAATGCTACATGTTGTATTTGTTGTTGTTATTATTTAAAAAGCAAGTACTACCCAATACTTTTTAAAGAGTCACTCCAAATGACTGAGGGGAAGTACCAACCCCCATTTTCCCAGGCTCTGTTCCAGCTTCTGCAATTATGAATTCAGACTTAGTCAGATGGGGGATTTCAGGCTTTTGTTTTGAGGATCCCACCCACCCACTGCTTTCCTGGAGTTAAGGACAAAGCATCCTTCCCTGTACTGTGAATGATAAAAAGGACTTCTCTCGGACTCCCCCCCCCACACTTTCATAGCTTTAAGCGAGTCCCCCCAAGACCACTACAAATGTGTCCCAGTCACATCATAGGTCTGAAAATTAAGCTCAAACAGGACTTTGCCTCAAATCCTATCATCTGAATGAACTATGGAGCTCTTGCTGCAGTTTTTCATTCCCATCCTTGTTCTGGGGATCCCATAATCAGGGAGGGAAACTGCACTGTTTTTATCTGTGCCAGCTGAGACTTAGGCTGTTTCTAAGGGGATGTCAAGGATGCTTTGAAACCCGGAATGCATTCCTTTGGAATGTTGTTTTTGTACAGAAAGCAGGTGACATACATTTTATAAATCAAAATGCATGATCTAAACAACATGGATCATTCAGATTACAAACCTAATTACAAACTGCCGTTATCGGGCGGTGGTTAGAGTGACCAACTAGAACCAGGAAGACCTAGCCCCACATCCCCACTTGGCTGTGAATTTCACCGAGTGAATGTGTGCTAGTCAGTCTCTCTCAGCCTGGACCTACTTCTCAGGGTAGTTGTGCAGACAGAGAAAGGGGAACAGAATCTTTTGTGCTGCCCTCAGCTCGTTGGAGGAAGAGCAGGTTAAAAATCAGCCAACTGATTAAAAACAGCATGAAAGACCATGAGGGTGTGGAAACAGCCCAAACCAATTTTTGCCGAAAAAGAGCAAGGACCATCTTCATATTTCAGAGGCAAACCCCAGGGTGTTCCACAGCGAGTCATGGGCCCCTGACTTTAAAACATCCTGGGTTTACACTTAACAAAACGCCATGTGGAAAGCTGCCCTCAGAAATGCTGGACTGCTGTATAAGAACCAGTGGCTCACCTGGCTAAGGCCAATTTACCTCTAAGTGTGTCACTCTCGGAGGCAGTATGCCTCTGAATACCAATAGCTGGGATCCACAGGTTGGGAGAGTGCTGTTGCGCTTAGGTTCTGCTTGTGGGTTCCGCATAACAGACATTATGTTATGTTGGCCACTGTGAGAACAGAGTGCTGGACTAGACGAGTCCTTGGCCTGAGTCAGTGAGCTCTCCTTCTGCCCCTATTGAGCTTGCTATCTGCAGTTTTAATTAACCAGAGTTACCTTTCCAGTACATTAAAAGTGTTAAAATCGCTTAATCTAGCCAAATAATAAATTAACCACTGCAGCCCTAACCATGATGCAGAACCAAAGTAAATTCTCAGAGGAAGGCTGTGGCAGCCCAAGTGGTGGACATGTACCTCTCAATTTACCTGGTCAGTTGTTTGTTCCCCTACCTGTTCTGGTATCTGCTTCCTCTTCACGAACAATGTCAAATCCAGCCTTCTCCTCTGAGTGTGTTATACTGGACTCGCTCCTTGCACTGTTCACAGGGCTGGGCGATGCGAGGCTGCAAGGGGAGGGGAAGGCAAGCATTCTTTTCATTACAAACTCTTATTATTCCATCAACTTTCTATGTGAAATAAAGTTAGCATGCAAAGTTTGATTACAGCAAATACTGCCCACATCTTGAGAGCAGCGATGGAGTGTAAGAGAGGGAGTGGATTACAGCAAATACATCAGACAGGAATAGGGCGAGAAGGTAAGGTTGATAGAGCTCTGAAGAAGCAGCAGCCCTACCCCACCCATGTATTCGTTGCCCCACCCCATCTATGTCCTAATAAGTGCAGGATGTCACTACCTCCACCCACCTCACAAGCCACTCCTGGTTGACAAGTTAATCAGAGGGGGACATTGTACCTGTGAACTGGGGCTGGTAAAAAACAACAACTCACTGGACAGACTTTCAGTAATTAAAAATGGGGCATAATCCATTGGTAAGTTATCCTGCGCAAGCCCCACGGAAATGAACTGGATGTGTGCAAGAGTACAGAAGAACTCCCCAAGGGAATGCACTCCATGAGTCCGATCTCGTATCTCTCTCCCGTTTTGCCCCCCTAAATGGCACCTGAATCTGCTATCTGACATTGTTATCTCACTCTTGCCCGATTAGGAGGCCACGCTTCTGCTGCCAAGCCCATTCCTCACCCTGATCTGGATGCTGACGGCTAAACAAAGTGATACTGGGAGAGTTTCTTTTTCTAGCATACATGAGAAGAGTTCAGAAGGGCTACCACATACCCCCAGAAGTCAATGAGTTTATTCTACACTTATACATCAGGAATTCTGCTTACAAGGGTGGGGGCCATTGCGGTCCTCCATATGTTAATGAAGTACAATTCCCATCAGCCCTGACCACTGGCCCTGCTGGCTGCTGGGAGTTGCGAGTCCAATAACACCCAGAGGACAACGGGCTCCCCATCCCTGGCTTACAAACACTTCTTGGGGCAACCTCTGCCCTTAGGAAGCTGCAAACAAAGGCTACCCACAGGATCCAGTCTCTCATTTGGTCCTTGCTTCTAAGGGCCTTGTGCAACTAAAGCCTAAAGTCAAATAGATTATTTTTAGCAAATTGTGAACTCCCATGAGGATAAAGATACCAACTTATGATCTGGCTTTAAATGCCTGAACTCAGCTTTTTTCTTTCTTTTTTAACCCCAGTCCTCCCAGCTGCTTATTCTGCTCCAACCACTCAAACTTTCTTCCCTGTGCCCCCACCCCAAATTCTTCTCACATCCATTGCCCAGACAACAGAGAAAGGCATCTGAAACTCACTGACCCATTTAACATGTCCCTAAAGAATTTCTCCTTGCAAGTGTGAGCCAGAGTTAATGTATCATTTTCCCAGAGACAGGAAACAAAAGGTAGAGCATACAAAAGAAAAAGTGGGGGAAAGAGTGAAGAAAACAGAATGGATTAAAAACAAAAATAGAAGACGCCTCCCCAGCCAGCCTGCTTTCCAGATATTCTCAGTACTTTTGAGTTGGATCCCACACCTAGAAAGGCACACCTAGGAGGCACACACCGCAGAATAATAATATCAAAGCATCTCATAAACCCTGACGTGTTCTTAGCATGTTCGTTTTTAACTCACGGGGCAAGAGCAAGGCTTCTCCAAGCTCCTGAGTAATGTAGTTCAAAAATCAAAGTCCCTCCACTAAATCTACTGCAGCTTGGCTGCATTCAAGATCTTAAGGCACAGGTTGCCATACTACTAACCCATCCCCAGAGCTGCAGGCAGGCGGGAACACAAAACGTAAAAGTTGTGTATTTTGTATATCAACCCCCAAGGAATCAGTGACTTGGGCTACACTGTACCAATGTGGACTAAAGGGCTTCACTCAGCACAGCTGTCAATCCAGTCCTTAGGGATCAGCTGGAAGAGCACAACTGACACACGCGTGGATTCTCCCTGACCATGGAAGCACCTTTAGGGACCTCCATGCATTGGAGCAGTATATCACAGAAGAAAAGAAACTAGACAGGGACATCAGCATTGGAGGACTACTGTTGGAAACAATGCTGGAGGGAGATGGACTGTTGTCCGATGCTTTTAGATATCTGAAAGTTCTCTATAGCTCTCATTCTGTGGGATCAACATGGCAATGACACTCTAGTGACAGAAGTCACACAGGCAGTAGGACTGCCAACTTCTCCTCTTCTTTTTGCAGACATCGCTATTTTGCCTTCGTTAAGACCTGCAGAAATGAAGCCATTTTCCTCATCACTTTATCACCATGCCAGTACTGTATTAGCTTCACCAGTTAAATGTCTGTATAACACAAAGGCATGGGAACAGGGCCAGTTAAGAAGGTTGCAACCCAGCAGGACAGCCCAGTGCAGGCAAAGCAAGATGAAGGGAAAATGCATATGGGAGATGGTGGTACTAAGCAGACACTGCTCACTGGGATGAGGGCAGCTGGGCATTCTGATCCACAGAAATGTCCACTCCATTCGGAAGGATATCATCCATCACACCCTCCCCTAAAGCACCTTTGGGGGTAGCACACACAAGAAAACGCTCAACCATGCTTTAAAATGCAACTACAGAAGGATTTTAATAACCACCTTACAGATGTAGCTCAGTTTAATGGCAGTTTCACATGCAAGATAACAGCTCCATTTTACAGTTCTTTGGCCCATGATCTACCAGTGACTGCCATCAGGCCACCTCCAAAATAAATAAAGTTACCAAGTCAAAGAGTGCACCTGAAACCCAAAACATGAGTCACAGATCATCTCCATCATGCATCCTACAAGTTTAGTGTTGGGGTGGGGTGGGGATTAAGGAAACTCAGAGTCTTGCTATCAATTCCCTGGAGAATTGTGCATTTTAAGCTGTCAGTTTTCAGATTTTCTTTTAAAAATCCCAATTCAACATTCAACATTAGCAACACATAGAAATTAGGTCTGGGGCATTGAATCTATTTCTGCAGGATTTATGGTGCAGGAAAATTATTTATATGCATCATTACTTCCAGCACTGCCTGGTCCCTTACCTAAAAAAAGGTTAGACATAAGCGTCTAACAAGGGACCACTGAACAGTCTTAGCAACCAAGCCCACATCCCCTGACCGTTTCCACAACCAACCTGCCCCCTCTTTTAAATGACAACAGCCACTGCCACTGGCTCACCATTTGACCTGCTTCCCTCCCATGATCCCCCCTTGACCTCTGGCCTCACAGAGCCAATCTCCTAGGGAGCCTCGGTCTTCCACAAGTCCCAGCCACCGGCATGCCTCGTTCCTTCACGTGCTCAGAATTTCTGCGCCAAGGATGTCGGCTCCTGTCAAACTAGCAGAGAAATGTTTGCCAGGCGGACTCCCTCGCACGAGCCAAGAAATTCACAGCAGGAAGAAGGGGGGAAATTAAAAGAGCAGCTCCGGTTCTTTGGCAGGAACAGGTCGGTGATAAATCTGCAGCCTACAAGCATGGCTCAGGGAGGAGAAGGCTGGACGCTCGGCAGCCACGGTTTTCGGCTTGGCTCGGTCGCCTGTTGGGTTGTTGTTTGTTTTGCACTGTTGCATTTTGGTCTGACGTATGCCCAAAATCTTTTCAACAGCAAGGATCTCGGTCTGAATGGCAAGTCCTGCTTTTCATCCCATTCTAATCAGTCCAGCTCTCCAACAGCCGCCAGAGAGACCCCAAGCCAAGCCACAGAAACCCCTTCTCCAGCCTCGGATCCTATCTCTGTAGCACAGTAGGTAGCTGTCCCCCAGTCCTCTGTGCCTGTTATGTCTGTGTGCGCAGGCGAGTGTCTATGAGTGCGTTGCTTCTTCCTTCGCTCTCTGCAGCTCCGTCTCTCTCCTGCTGTCACCAGGGCTGTGCGAGGCAGAAACCTATTCTCTAAAATGTCTAAGCACAGGGTGGAGAAGAGGGATGGTCGAGGGGAGGGGAGGGGCTGGGAGTGGAAGAGGGAGGGAAGGAAGACGTGCTTCATGGCCTGGGAAAAAAACAGCATGATTTGGGCAATTCCTGTCTGAAGCATGTCTGCTGCCTTTCCATAACAGTACTCTGCTTTCCCTCCCCAGAAACTGTGGCACTAAGTGTGTGTGTGTGTCTGTGTGTTGATGAGGATCCAAAGGAAATTATCTCTGGCTATGTCACAGTCAGGAGGATGGGCATAGGAAGCATAGATTGTCCATCTATACATTTATTTATTTTTTTAAACCAATAGATTTCAGACACTAATAAAATGGTGGCATGTCTGTTCTGGGCAGATTTGGCAAACTGCCTCCCTGATGTTGATCTATTTCTTTGGGGGTGGGGAAAGAGCCTTGAAATATCCATTTGGCAACCAGGATGCACAAGGCAGCTCTATTGTCGAGCCTCTCTTTTTATTAAAAACTGCAATATGCACCAAGTATAAATACAGCAGGGTGATATTTGGGATCAAAACAGCAATGGAATTGTAGACAGACACCCACACCCTGCCACGGAGTTACCACTAAGTATTTCACAACCATCAGAGGGGCCAGTGACGAAACCAAGATGCCCTGTTCATGTTCCACAGCTGGGAAAAGCAAAACATCGAGCCTGGGAGAAAGAAAACAACTTGGGTCTGGCAGTCACACTCTGTTCCTCAGTTACTATTGGCAACAGCTACCATTGCTATATACAAAGATCTCACAGAAAAGAAGGATGGCAATGAAAACGCACTTCATACTCTATCCAAAAGAGGCCAGTTACATCAAGGTAACCCTATGCACCCAAAATACCGTAGTAAGAGCCACTTGTATTCAAACTTTTGGTGAGGATGGTTGAGAGATGGTTACAGCCACAATGCTCTAATTGATATACATATCAATATAATGGTCATGCAGAGACCCCAATGAAGTCTGCCTCAATAAAAGCACATTGTCAACCATCCTGAGCCCTCAAAGCAGGGATGCTGGAGGAAAATCCAGTGTGCTCTGCACAAAATCACACCTCAGAGCAGATGCGGGAGTTACCGGTACATCAAAACCCCTTCATACTCCTCTCCTAGTGCTTGTGCATAGGCATGAATTATTTTACATGTGCATTTTTGCAGGAGGACTGCATTTAATTCAACAGAGGGCTGCACAGGAAGAAGGCAGGTGAAAGAGTGCATTCTTCTGCTCTGATGGCAAACTTTAAAGCAGGAGAATTTGCCATTCTCCAAACAGACATAGTGAGTTGCTTGGCAATCATGAAAATGTTATCCCCACTCAAGGCAAAAACTGTACACCAAGTCAGACCACTGGTCCACCTACACTGGTTCTGAAGGGGAAAAAATGAATGCCAGGGGCTCCAAAAAGGTATCTCTAAATTGAGCAAATGGGCATCTAAATGGCAAATGTAAGCCAGTGTAAAGTGACAAAAAATACTAACTTCCATATAAAGTAATGGGACTTGAATTGGTGGTGCGTCGTGACTGTCGAGGAAAAAATCTTGGGGTCATAGTGGATAGCTCTAAGAAGATGCTGACCCAGTGTGTGGCAGCTGTGAAAAAGGCAATTCAATGCTAAGGAACATTAAGAAAAGGACTGGAAATAAAACTGCAAATATCATAGCAGCGTTATACAAATCTATGGCGCAAGCACACTCTGAATATTGTGGACAGCTGTGGTCACTACTCCCAAAAAGCATACAGCAGAGCCAGAAAGGGTTCAGAAAAAAATGCAACCCATATGATCCTGGGGCAAAAACAACTCCATTATGAGGAAGGGTCAAAATGTTTGGGGGTTTTTAGATTAGAAAAAACGGCAGGGAGGGGACATGATCGAGTTCTATAAAGTTCTGCATGGTGTGGAAAAAGCATGCAGAGAGAAGTTTTTCTCCCGTGCTCATAATACTGTAAGCTGGGGTCATCCTATGAAAGCTGAATGTTGGAAGATTCACTCCTAGAAGAGGCAGTGATGGCTGCCAGCTTGGATGGCTTTAAAAGAGGGTTGATGGAGAATAAGGCTCTCAATGGCTGCTAATCATGACGGCCATGTTCTACCTCCACAGCAGAAGGCAGAATGCTTCTGAATACCAGTTGCTGGAAGCCACAGGAAGAGAGAGCACTGTTGTGCTCAGGTCCTGTCTGCAGGCTTCCATAGACATCTGGTTGACCATAGGACGCTGAACTAAATGGGAAACTGGCCAGATTCAGCAGGCTCTCCTTATGTTCTCATGCTCTTTAGTTCATTATAATTGTATAAACCAAGATTCACTATGCCTATATTCTACCCACAGTATCATGCTTCTGAATACTAGTTGCTGGGGCTCTTAGAACAAGAGAGCTGGCATTCTCGTATCCAGTTTGAGGGCTTCCCAGAGGCATCTGATTGGCCACTATGGGAAACAGGATGCTGGACCAGGTGGGCCCTTGCTCTAACCCAGCAGGGCTCTTCTGTGTCCTCCTATTAGCTCTCCAAAGTTTCAGGAACAGACTTTTCCCAGATCAGCTACCCAGAGCTCCTTTTTAACTAGAGATGATGAGGACTTTATGCAAGGTCCCTCCCGTCAGAGGCGGTGTGTCCTTTATGTCCCAGGATAATCCTGAAAAACTACGACCCACTAACATAGATTAGAAGCCCAACTTCACCTATGACACATTTGAAAGGCCAGGAGAGAAATATCCACCCTTTTGCCACCTTCACAGTGAATACAACAGAGTGGTTAAAGAACCATGTTAAGGTGTAACTAATCTGCAGCTACTGAGTCTATGACCTAGATTTAAAGCCAGCACCAATCACCTACATCATCTTTGGAAGCATCATAAATTGCCTTGATGCTGACTTAACTTGAATTCTCCCTCTGAGTGGCTGTGCCTAGCCTGCAGCCATTATCTCCCCTTACCAGCTTGGCAGTTACGCTGCAGTTTAAACAGGCATTTTCCATGTCTGTGACAGCTCTGGATTTGGTAAACCAGCACCAGATGCCTTTATCCATGACAGGCTCAACAGCCCACCTCCTTTCACATGAAACAAGTTGTGTATCTGGCACTGCTGGGATGGAGACGCACACAAGGTGTGGGAGAGATGGAGAACCACTCTGCAGGGTAGCCTGGATTTGATGTCTCAATCTGGGACCTTGGTGTGGGGATATAAACAGCATTTCCATATCTGCTTCTCCCCCCACAAAACCCTACAGCACACAGAAACTACTGTTCTTCCCTGAAAATAATGGACACAACTCTGAAACATCTCCCTCCTTTTCAACCTCCCCCTTGGGTCCTGCTGCTGAGTTTCACAATGCAGCTTCTGCCCTTTGTCTGTACACAGTTACAAAGCCGGCACACAAATCCACATTTAACGGATGGAGAATATCCCCCATTCTCAAGACATTATGACTGAAATCTAATTACACATCACAGCACAGTCCTGGGTTTAATTAAAAAGCATTTTAGTTCTAGCTTGACATAATCTCCGATCAATTTCCTAGCAGGTTGTCTGTCCTTCTGCCTGCTTCTCAGCCCTACAGGATTAGGAGAACTCTGGGAAATTTGCACACTGGATCAAACCTGTCAAATCTTTGGGGGTCTTCTTTTCTCTTGCAGCTATGCTGGGGATACAGCACCTGCAGTGGGGAGTCAACAAGGCTAAAAAAAAGTTGGGAAGTTCACACAGCTTTAACACCATGTCTCAACAGAAAACCCAGTCTGAATTTGGGTTCCCAGTTACATACTGAGTTTGCCTATAGATCCAATTTAAGGTGAGAAATGGACAGGGTAAAAAGCACCCAGTTTCTATTCATCCACAGCCACAATGTGCCCCTATTACCTGGCCTTTGATACCCAAGATGTGTGTTTTCAGGACCTGCCCTATTCATGTGACTGCAATTTTTTAAAACTGTTTTTAATAGTGAAATTTAAATTGTCGTAACCTGCCCTGGAATCTTCTGGTGAATCTACTACTACTACTAGGCTCCCAACCAACACTCAGACATGGACTTTGGTGAAAGTCAATAGGAAGGAAGTTCCTGAACTCTGGGGCAGCCACAATAATGTAGTGCTTAGACTGCCACTATTAACTATGATTATTAAACGAAACCTCCATGTACAGCAGCAGGTGACTAACCTGTGGTCCTCCTGATGTTGTTGGACTCCCATCAGCCTCAACTAGCACTGTGAATGGTGGGGCATGATAGGATCTGAAGTCCAACAACATGATGTACAGCAACAGTATATCTCTGAATACCTGAAGCTGGGAACAAACTAACAAGCAGGGAAGGCCATCAGCTTCAAGCCTTGCATGTGAGCCATCCAGGGGAATCTGGCTGGCTGAAAAAGATTGGACTAGAGGACGCTAGTAGCACAAAAAAGACAGTTCTTGTGGAACACCTCTCCTCCTGTCCTCATTATTCAATCAATGCACAGATGACACAATAAAGGAGATGATCTAGAACAGGGGTCAGCAAACTTTTTCAGCAGAGGGCCGGTCCACTGTCCCTCAGACCTTGTGGGGGGCCGGACTATATTTGGGCAGGGGGGAATGAATGAATTCCTATGCAGAGATGCATTTTAAATAAAAGGGCACATTCTACTCATGTAAAAACACACTGATTCCCAGACAGTCTGCAGACTGGATTGAGAAGGCGATTGGGCCGGATCCGGCCCCCGGGCCTTAGTTTGCCTACCCATGCTCTAGAATACAACAGGATATAAGGGGCGAGGCAATTTCTGCCATGGGTCAGGCCCCACAAGAAACCACCATATTCTGTGTGAAGCATGAACATATGCCAAAAGAGCTTGGGAGCTGGGGAGTGGGAGTGGAATTCCAAGTAACATTCCCAAATAATGGAGTCAGCATATTGCTTGCTTCCAGAATCCTCAGCTCCTGATTACCAGAGTTATGGCAGACTTTAGGTCAGGAAAAGAGAGGGGGGAAATGTTGCCAATTAGAACAGCAGAGGGAACTGCAGGAGGCAAATTGTAATTACCCACCCTGGAATCGGGCCAGGCTCTGTGGGCCAATCACTCTAACTCTTGTGAAATGTGCCATGCAGTTTTTAATGAGATCACATGACCAGGGATTCCATTTACTTCTCTTTAAAAGGGTATTTTTGGTGGCACTGTCTCTCTTTGCCCCATATATCAGAAACCCAGGGACTGGCACAGTTGCTAGGGAAAGGCAAGCAGTTTTTCCTGCCTATATCTTCCTGGGCTAAGAGGCATTCTGCCTCCATTCCTTACCTTCTCACAAGCTGATGTGCATGGGCTGGTGGTAGAATGATACTGCCTTAGGTTAGGGGAATAGAAAGAGCTGTTCTACAGGAAGAGCAGCTGTACACCTGTGGACCTGGTTAGGTGATAGGTTAGCTCCTTCTCTGTTTTGAGTTACAGTCGGCTGCCTTGGAGCATCCTATATAAGACGTCTTATTCTTTCCCTCTAATATGCTTGGGTCCAGGGATTGTCACAAGAAGGACCTCTGTCTACCAATCAACATAGGCTCCTTTTTTAAAAAAAAATTAAAATAGGGGAGGCGCAAGTCATGCATTTCTTGAATTAACAAGAGTTCTAACAAAAGTTGAGAATCCCTGACTCCACCAGACTTTTTGAAATATCTGTATGCGGGACTTCCGGGTTGGCGCCATCGCCGAATGGCGGACTCCCTCCGAGCTCCGGAGGGAGCCTGCTCGGCAGGGGCTGGGTCCTACCGCACCGGCGATGCGGGGACCCTTAAAAACCACGGCCACGAGGGCCGTGGACATGGAGACTCGGCTGGCACCGTCAGCGCCCTCCCGACTCGTGAAGGAGCCTTTTTAAAGGCTACGGATCGGGTGCCGGGGAGAAGCGTGGTGCTTTGAGTCCTCTGCTATCCCTGCCGAGCGCAGCCGCATGCCATCCGGCGGAGAGCGCTGACTTCTTCCATTGAAAATTCGGACTTTTTAACAACAACCCGTGAGTAATTTGGAAACTGGGTTTAAAAGGAGGAAAAAAAAAGAATTTCCTTTCGATTTGGACACGAGCGGGGGGGGATCCAAAAAGGAAGTCAGTCCCCCCCCCTATTGTAAACCTTCTAAGACAAGGACGGGGAAACCAAGGTCCAAAAAGATTTGTATTGTTGATAAAAACTAAGAATTCCACGATGGGAAATTATAAGAACTGTGCTGGAGGACGAATTGAGGGAGAAGAAACGTAACCCCCCCCCCCTGGGAACCGGGGTGATTGAAGAGAGAGCCTGGTGAAAAGAGTCGGAGATTTTGACAGCTGTCAAAGTAGCTGTCAAAGTCGGAAAGCAGAGAGGATTTTATTATGAGAACTTTGCTGGCTAAATTTGTTACAATTTGCTACAACTTTTTAAAACTTGGATACAAAATGGCGAAAACATGGATAACAATCGGACTTTTGGACTAGAGAAAACAAAGTTACAACAATCCCCCTAGAGGAGTTTCGGGACATTACAAAGATGGTCGTAAGTGGAAAAATACCATTGGAATTTTATAGAACTGGTTATCTTCTGGGAAAGCTGCAAAACGGAAATAATATTTTGTCTACAGGGTGTACAGCTAAAGGAGACAATAGAATTTTCTATTGAAGAAAGGAAGGGACTGAACGCAAGTTTTTGTTCCTGAATAACAATAATCCCTGCAGACTTACTAAGCTTCTGAATTAGAACGTTTCAGCAGCGGAACAAGAGGAAACTGGACTGCAATTTGGAAAGAACAATGGGGGGAGCTTTATTAAAGATCTGAAGCTAAGTGTTTTAAATAATAATTATGAAAGGAAAAAAACAAAAAAAAAAAAAAACCAGCAAGGAGTTGGGGGAAAATAGGCGATTTATGGATTGTAAGAATTCCAGGCGGATAATATGGTTTGGTGGTCAGGGGGAAATTAAACCGGGGACAGAGGGGGAGAACTAAAATCCAAAGGCTTGTCAATTTCTTTTTTTGAACTGGTTTTGTTTCATCTATTATATTTTTTATTTCTTATTTCTGATATTTCTATTATGTGGGGTGTCTTTATTATTAAAAAAAAAGGGAAATTGTGGAATAAAAATGGGGTGGGCCCTGGGAAAGAAATTTTTGGCTTTTTATCAAGGGTATTGATGAGGAGTGTAGAAATTTTAAATTCGAACAATGGTCTAAACAAATTAAGTTTTTAATCAGAATTGAGAGCTTGTGGAGCCAACAATATGAAACAGGAATATGATAGGGGTGGGGGAAGGGGGGAGTCCCAGAAAGTGGATATATGAAAATAAGGTTCTGAATGTATCTTAACTTTTTACTTTCTGTATTTTTGAAAATTTTAATAAACATTATTTAAAAAAAAAAAGAAAGAAAAGAAATATCTGTATGCATGGGAGGTACACAGAGATGGGGTTGAAACGAGCCATACTATTTTCACTGTGCGTAACAGCACACCTCCTAGGATTATTATTATTATTTTAAGCACACCACCGCAATCCAAATCAGTGGGCGTTTTAAATCTGAATGAATGTAAATGAACTGACATGCAAAAATGATGAATGCCTGTTATTCCATCTCCCTTGTCTCCCTTTCCCAAACAGAACGTGAGTGGCAGAAAGCCCAGGAGAACTATGTGCTTTCACTCTTGTATTTAACAACTTGCTTGGCAGCTGCAGGAGGTAATGAAGAATTCCATGCAAGAGGGAGTAAGTGGCGGAGGAGGAACAGATCTCTCCACCTCTCTTCCACCTGTCCACTTGGTCTCTGTACCAGCTGCAGAGAAAGGGAAGCTGCATCCCTCCTCTGCCAGCCCGCATGGTAGAAGGCATTTTTAATTTTTTTTTTACAAGCCCCTTACCAGAGTAAGATGCTGCATTTCTGTTACTTGCTGTAGAAAAGAGGGTGTCTTCTCCTCCACGGCTAGCATGGAAACACATTTAAAATACATGGCTCCCTGCCCCCACAAAGAACCCTGAGAACCGTAGCTCTGCGAGGGGCAAGCTACAGTTCTCAGGATCATCTGGAGGAAGCCATGTGTTTTAAATGTATGGTGTGCATGTGACCTAGCTCCTTAGGTAGTGTGCTTGTTACCTTTCTGTGAAATCATTAACAGGCTAGTGTACGTCTTCTCTTTCTATTCTCTGGTGGCCATTATGACCTATAAGTTTCTGTGGTGCACAGCTGTCTTGCACGTTTCTTCCCATATTAATGAGAGGGTTGCAAAAAAAAAAAAAAGGAGATCAGGAGAAAATTTTGTTGGTTTCTTGTTGAAAAATGCATATCTGTTTTTAGCAATTGGAATGCTGTAACTAGCTGTATGATTTATTTGTGTATCCAGTTTTAATGTTCCAAGACTATGCTAAATAATTCATCAATTAATTATTTAATCTGGTGTGGGGTCTACGCAGAGTCTGTCTGCAACAGAAGCTCCAGCAAAAGAAGAAGAAATTGGATGCAAATTCTACCTTTGCAGTAGAAATACCATGGCATGGGACACCCTTTTGAGGATACTGCTTTTAGGGTGAGGAATACAAAGGTGAAATCACATCTATGTGCAACAGCAGAAGTGACAAAATACACTGTGTGGGTCACATCATGCTGTTCTGATGTGCAGATGACCTCCCGATTTGCATTATTGTGTTCACAGCTGTAGCCCTATAGGCCTGGCAGAGAAACAAGGAATGGATTCTGCTGCCTAAGCTGCAGAGGCACACATGGCACTCGTTTTAGACTTCTTGGTTGGGTCTGAGTAAAAATAAGCCATAATTACAGTCAAGCTCCACTTCCTGCAAGGTCCTTTTCCCAGGGGCCTCCGTCTCAACTACTGCCAAGGCTCAGACCTCAATTAGCTTGTGAGGTTCTCCGGCAGCCATGATAGCATGGATTTTTATAGCGCGGTGCAAGTACTTTGCCCTGAGTTTCAGTTCCAAGGGAGAGCACCCGCTATGTGGACTGTGGAGAGCTCTTACTTTTCCACCACAGGGGAGTTGTGGGAGGAAGAGGTTTTCCACAAACTAATTACATGCTGAACTGCACCAAATGTGAAAATCCAGAGGGGTCCATGGGGTTTGAGGATGGAGAAACAAGAGAATGAAAAGCCTGGGGTGATGCCAAACAATAGATGAGGCATCATGGTAGAAAAAAACAGCTGTAAACCACAGTTCCTTTCAGTCAAAGAAAGTGAGATTTCTTGCTGTCTCTCTCTCTCTCTCTGTCTGTCTCTTTGCAACTGACTCCACGACTTAAATCAGCTTCACTCTGCCCAGCTGGCCCACAAAAGGTCCCTGATACAGGGTTTCAGGCTTTCTCCACCATGCCGTCAAAGGTTCCTTCCTTTTCTTGTGTCTCCCACAGAGAGAAGAAAGCTGCTTGTAAGCACCGACATTTTACTGCGCCCTGCAAAATTTTGCACCCAAAGAGAAAATGCATGTAATAGAATTCCAGAGGCAAGCGGAAAAAAGCCCAGCGAGCAGAAAATAGGACGCAAATTGGCAGATGCAGGCAAACTGATTAACACACAACGCTCTGAGTTCAGAGGGTTTGCTTTCTGATTGTACAATTGTGAGGGTATCAACAGTGACTAAAGAGTAATGGCCATCACAGACAAAGCACTTGGGAGGGATTTGGGGGGGCAATTAAGGGAACACATTTGGAAGGTGGGGAAGGCATTTGGTAGTCTTATGCTAAAATTCTGGGAGAATTGCTAAATTCTAATGAACATGAGCACAGAATCTCCCAATTCTAAATCCACAGAAACAGTATAAAAGTTAGTGCAATTTAAACAGTGTGCTGCTGCTGCTGCTCTGTGTGTGTGTGTGTGTGTGTGTGTGTGTGTAGTATGAAATATTTCCAGCACAAACTGAGGAGGTAAAGGGCAAGGAGCAATATACTTGGGGAATCTGTGCGGCACAGGGCTAAAAGCTATGGGAGAAGGCAAAGAGCTAGACTGTGCATGAAAGCACCACAACATAACTACTCAAACGGTTTGTGTTGGGAATGCTTTTGCTTTAGGGCCTTCAACAAGCAGTGTCTGCTCTCCAATATATACATATTCATGAATTCTAGATGAAACAAAACTTGAGATTCTAAAGAAGCTAAATTCTGCATCAGACTGAAGATTCCATGCAGCTCATCATGTACATGGAAAATAGCCTTCCTTGTTTTTTAAAAACCATTACAGGACCAGCTTCTACAAAGGGTAGATTTGGAAAAGCATGGAGGTAGGAGCTGCAAGGAGCAAATTTAGTACCTGGAGGAGTGGGACTCGGAAGGCACACTTTGCTGCCCCTCGTATTGCTGTACCAGTGCTCGGACACTCCAGTACGGATGCTCAATCTCTTCATCCAGGCTGCTGTCTCTGAAGATTAAAGACCGCACCATGAGCAAGGAAAAACAGTGTAAAATAACAACAACAACAACAACAACCCCCCCTTGGCTTCAATTTAGGCTAATGAGGCATATTCATAGGATTTGGTTGGCACTGCCTCCTTAATGAAATGATTTTAGAATGTTGTATCATTTTACTGTTGTTAGCCGCTCTGAGCCCGGCTTTGGCTGGGGAGGGGGGATATAAATAAATTATTATTATTATTATTATTACTATCATCCAGATTTTTAAAAGGCACATCATCACTCCTTGCATATAATTGGTTTAAAGATGTGCATTTTAAAAAAAAAACTGTTGTACCATCAGCTACACAAGACAAAGCAAACTAAACAAATGTTGCAGAAAAATGGCAAAGTGGGAACTGTGGATCCAAAGAGAGAAGTAGACAGGTTAATGGTATGAATGGAAGGGGCCAGGTCTGCAATCCCACCGGCCTGTGGAAATACAAGTCTTTAAGGCTTTTGTTAATCTCTTCTCATCAGCCTACAATTCCAATCGCTCCTTTCATTGGCTCCTGATGTAACATTTTGCCGTCACAAGTGTACCTGCACAATCCATACCAGCATGCTACTAGAAAATGGCAGTTGCAGAATGGTGTCAGCAAAGCATATACCCCCCAGGTATCTCAAGAAAGAGAGCCAAGTCACATGCTACAGAAAAAGGCAAAAAAAAAAAAAAAAAAGCCTTTCCCACCCAAACAAAAGCAAGATGATGAGTCAATCCACTCTAGGGAAAACCCCTTTTTGATCAATTCTAGATATGTCAATGAGGCAGAAACTTGAATATCGGAAAAACTAATCAAAGGGTGTTTGTTGGAGTTCCAAATAGCTCACATTATCAAAATGAAACTGAACAAGTGAAATGAGTTACCTCTGTCTGTGCCGGAGAACATCACGCCCCAAACGCAAAACATCCTGGCGAACATCTGCCAGGGCAGCCACTGCACCCTGGGCAACAGCAGCAGCTGACTGAGGCCTGTGATTGGCTGATGACAGTCCTGTTCCTGCCGAGTTCTTTCCCATCATGCTCGATGGAGTCTGATTGGCAGCTTTACTTGAGCCAGGTTTAAAATGAGCAGCTAAGGCAAGGATTAACCTCATGATGCATTTCAGGTTCCCATCAACAATGTCTATAAAATACAACCAAACCCAAACAATGAGGTTATCTGCCTGAAACCCAGCATGACTCAGTCTGGTCAACTGTTGCAACCATGTTAGTATATTTATATCCCAACTTTCTTACACCATGAAAGTCAAGGCAGTGTATATGGGATTCCCAGGCTCCAACCATATCTAACCTGCTTAGGTTCAGAAAGGTGGCTGCACCATGAGTCTTCAAGTCCATGGCCTTCCTTCCTTATCCACTGGCAGGTGTAGTTCAACTTATACAGAGCCCTGATGCTGTTATGATATGCATTTCTTGCTCCCAAGACCGCCTCTCCCCATATGAACCGACCCGGACTCTGTGCAGTGTTAGAAACTGAGTTGTGAAAGCTAGGAGCTAAATGACACCTTAAACCTAGGTTGTGGGCGCACAGAATTATTATTATTTAGGGAAGTTTTTAATATTTAATGCTGTATTGTTTTTAACACTCGATTGGGAGCCGCCCAGAGTGTCTGGGGAAACTCAGCCAGATGGGCGGGGTATAAATAATAAATTATTATTAATCATTATTATTATGTCCAAGCATGTTTTTTTTATAACAAGAACGCAAAGCTGACAATGAATGAACGGCAGCTAAAACATTCTGTTCATTTTTCACATTGTCTAGTCCTTCCCGTGCCCACCCCCCTAATATTCTTAAGAGGGTCTCTTCTCCAGTCTTCAGATAGTAGCTGGAAGTGGGGAGGTAGAAAAAGGTCCTCCTTTCCTTCCACTCTGCAGTTTTAATCTGAAATCTTAGGCGCAGTACTGCGCCCAGAGCTCAGAAACTAATTCCCTGTTGCAAAATGCACCTAGAACAATGAGTGTTTTGAACACAAGTGGTCCAGAGTGCAGCAACATGAGAACAAGCTTTTTCTGCACTGGCTCCCCACTTTTGGAATACTCTCCCCAGTAAGGCTTGCCTGACACCTTCATTGCTTATCATTAGGCGCCAGGCAAAAACATTCCTCTTCTCCCAGGCCTCTGGCTAATTAAACAATCTATGGCCTTTTAAACTGGGGGGGGGGTGTGTGTTCGTTTGTTATTATGCTAAGTATGTGTTTTTATACTGTAAACTGCCCTATAACCTCAGATGAAAGGCGGTATTTAAATTTGATAAAATAATGAATAAATAAAAATGCATAATAATGTCTGGAAGACCCAGCTGAAGCAGAGAAGGTTTAAGGGAATCCAGCTTGCAGCTGCCACTTTTGGTAGCTACACCCATTAGAACTTTTGAGAATGTAGCTGAATAAGTAACTCAAAAGAAAATCAATTACTGCCACCTACAGATCAGGCCTTTAACTGCATGGCACACTTCCAGGTTTGCTGGATGGGAAACTATCTCATCATAATTATGGGGACACTTTCCAGTAAGCAAGCCCAATTAAGGCAAAACTATACATTCAGAGCTATCACATTTTATTTTAAGCAGGTGTTTGCCCTGTTCACATATAAAACTGGGAGGGGAGTCTACTTCTAACTCAAAAAGAAGCAGCAAAATCTAACCCACAGGTTATCACACGTCCCTACATAAATTTTAAGCAATGCATTGAAATGGGCAGTTGCAACTAACTTGTTGCAGGCAATCTAGATTTCTTCCTTCAAGCTAGGGCTTGCTTTTGTTGCACTGGTTTTTCTTTTCTTTTTTTCTTATTAACGCTTTATTGTCTTCAGAAAACAGTACATGCCACATACAAAGCTAGGAAATGATTTTCTAAGTTACGAAGCATCGTACTTTTAAAGCACAGATATCTGAATGTGGGGGAATGTGCACATTGCTAAGGCATGTTTTTATACTGTATTTTATGCTGCTTCTACAATTGTTTTAAATTTGTTGTTAGCCACCCTGAGCCCAGTTTTCTGAACCAGGAAGGGCGGGGTATAAATAAAAATTTATTATTTATTATTATTATATAAGTGTCACAGGCACCACGTAACTGAAACTCTTGTGAGAAAACTTCAGGTCCCATGCTCACACCATTTGGGGATTTATTTAGTTTTATTGATTTATAAACCACTGTCGTCATCCACACACACGCACTACAATCCTCTATAAGACTGTGGCTGGGGGTAAGTGTTCATTGAATGTTTAGATAAACCCAAGGGAAACAAATTGCAGAATCCCTTAAAAAAAATCTAACTGACACTGTCTGTGTAGATTAGCAATGCTGCTGGTTTTCAAGAACCAGCATTAATGTAACAGGTGAACCTCCTGGGAATGGTTTAAATATTAACAAATCAGTCTGCATTTCGGATGCCGTACCTCCAACTGTGCAGTCTTCCTCCTAAGTGCAGCCAGCACTCTTCACAAACCCATTCCTGCCAGGTTGTGATTGTGCTCATGACAAAATTGCCAGAATACAACGGTAGCACTTCTATCCAGGCTCCTGAATAACTTATTCTATACTATTTCAGGGGTGGAAATATCCCAAGCCCCAGCCCTACCTCTATCCTGCTATCGTCTGGTCTTCATTGCAGTATGATGATGCGCCCAATTTCCTGAAAAAGTAGCTGAGCTAGGTTAAGCACAAGGAGTTTTTACCAAGAAAACCCTATTTATTGTTTCCCAGGATTCCACCTAAAATTGTAGGAAACCCAATCTTGGTAAAAAACAAACAAACAGATGGTTTCCCAGGGTGCCATAAAAATCTGAGGCCTGATGCAGCTTACATAAAAGCTGGTACAAACTCTTGGGTAACATCTCACGGCTTCTCAAGAATGCTGCCGTTGTCACAGAGAGTCCACTGTTTCCCCCCGTATGTACAGAGGGTTCCCAGCTGACATCTGCAGCCTGCAGGGCTGTGCTCTTCTTCTCCTGGAAACAACAGAAGCCACTGTGCCCCTTGCCACCCACACCCAATGCCTCAAGGTAAGCAGTATTTCCAAGGAGAGCACTCTGAAGCTCACAAGACTGGAAGAACATTTCTCCCGATTCATGTGATGTTTGTGACTCATGTTGATGCCAGAGGAAGATGGAACAGCATCAGGCTTTGCCTTTTATATTTCTTTTCCACTGAATGTTTTGTTGTACTCAGCAATGGAAATGCTGGCAAACACGGCTTGCAAAAAGCAAAGAGGAAGGTGAATGCTTGTTTCTACTGACGTGCAATGCTATTTCATTGATCTGTATACATCAAACCAAGAAGCCCTCACCTTTAGCTGATGTCTGGTGCATACGAATCTTTTTGGATGCCACGAATTGCAAGACTTTCTCCACATTCTCCCTCATTTCTTGAGGGCTGGCAGGGTTGACCTGCACTCCATTCAGTCTCTCTCCAGCTGTGGAAGAGACACAACCTAATTATCAAGAAGAATGAGCTTGTGTGACAGTAACTGCCTACTGGAGCTGTTACAGGTGGAAGGGAATAGTTGTTAGCCTCAGCAGCTGCTTCTCCTCGGAGGCAGAGGGGAGTGCAAGCTGTGATTTCACCATCCTCTTAGGGCACTGGAACACTAGAATAAATAGACAGAGCTCGTGCCCTCAAATGCAGCTGGCAAAGAGGGATCTTTCATTATCTGCTGTATCAGCTGGATTCAGTCATGTCCTCCTGCTGGCAGGCTCCACCATGTGGCCTTTGAAAAGAGTGGCATTATCCCAACAATCGTTATGGCAAACCCTACTATTTCCTCCTTATAAATAAATAGTGGTATCTCAGCAAAGAAATTAGTACCCAAGGAAGCCCTGTGAAAAAATAAAATCACAGTTTAGACATACTCTCATTGTCTGGCAAGGATACCGATCATGAATAAGGCATTGGTCAAACATGGCCTTCAGGGCAAAAAGAGATATTATTTTCGTTCCACTCCAGTACAGTGGTACCTTGGGTTACAAACACTTCGGGTTACAGACTCCGCTAACGCAGAAGTACTACCTCAGGTTAAGAACTTTACCTCAGGATGAGAACAGAAGTTGTGCGCTGGCAGGGCAGCGGCAGCGGGAGGCCCCATTAGCTAAAGTGGTACCTCAGGTTAAGAACAGTTTCAGGTTAAGAACGGACCTCCGGAACGAATTAAGTTCGTAACCAGAGGTACCACTGTACTGCTTAAACTTATGTTTGCTTTTTGGGCGGGACTAGCACTTCTACAGCCCAATCCTGTGTAACCCAAAGAGAGGTAGAAGAGAAACCTAGAACTGGGAGCTGATGGGACCATCAACAGCTTAAGAGCTTCCCCTACCTTCTGAGGGGCTACTTAAGACATGAACACCCCAATGAGAGGCAGATTAAAAGACATGCAAGGTAGGGAATTCCTGCCATCCTGAGACTGAGAGCCCCGTTTCTCATCTTTTAAAAAAGTATACAGTGGTACCTCGGGTTAAGTACTTAATTTGTTCCGGAGGTCCGTTCTTAACCTGAAACTGTTCTTAACCTGAAGCACCACTTTAGCTAATGGGGCCTCCTGCTGCTGCTGCAACTCCGGAGCACGATTTCTGTTCTCATCCTGAAGCAAAGTTCTTAACCCAAGGTACTATTTCTGGGTTAGTGGAGTCTGTAACCTGAAGCGTCTGTAACCTGAAGCGTATGTAACCCGAGGTACCACTGTACTACATTTCAAGCCATCTTGGCAGAAAGGTGATATACAAAGGGAATCAATCAGTAACTCCTACCCATGTTTACTTAGAAGCAAGTCGCACTGAGTGCCAGGGTAAGTAATAGGATGGCAGCAAACTTAAACTTTTTTGTTGCTACTAATGCTGCCTTTATTCTCCTAAAAACATTTTTAAATGCTACTGCTGGTGTATACAACCATTGCTTGTTGCTGGTGCTTTACCTAAATTTATCAAAGCCATAGAGCTGTTTGGGAAACTTATTTTCAGCAGGGACTGGGGCGAGTCTGCTTTGTGGCTGACTTGTGCAAAACCTCTCCCTTTCTATCATTGACTTCTCTCAGCCGCCTGGACGCTGACTAAGGATTTGTATTGAAAGCTTTGTTTGTACCATGATTTGGAACAGCCAAAAAAGTTCCAAACAATCTTTACAGCAGGTTAGAAAAGCAGCCTTTAAAAAAAATCCTGCTGTTTTTCTACTCCACCATATGCAGATGCATATTATTATTATTATTATTATTATTATTATTATTATATAGCTCATTGCTGTGCCACTTTGTGTGTACTCACTTACCACCCCGTACCAATGAAATCCCATTCTGTCTCATCAATATATGCAACTCCTACTCTGCTTTGTAAATGACAAGGGATCAAATTTTATTTAAGTTTCTAGAGTCCTAGCAGTATGACTGGCTCTTCCTAAATGCAGGCACTACTACATCTAAATAATAAGAATAATAGATCTAGGAGTAAAGGAAATCCTTTCATCGCTTCCCTAAAACGGCTCTTGGCTCAGGTTGTCAGTCATGAAAAGCATTCTGGCATCTATTGGGACATATATGGAAGTAAGGAACGTTTGCTTCTGGGATTCACTCCCCTGCTGGTGACCTAACTAACCCAGTGCCAGTAAACAAGGGTGTACGCCAGGGTTGTATTTTAGCGCCACTTCTTTTTAACTTATTTATTAGTGATATGAGGAACCCATTAGCCGACTCACAAAAATTTATCCACACCCCTCGTATAGCAGATTATCGTTGTCCTTTACTTCTCTACGCAGATGATGCGGTACTACTCTCTTACTCCAGAGTGGGTTTAAGGAGGGCACTAAAGATTTTTGCGACATACTGCCATTCTAATCATCTGTCTATCAACCACACCAAGTCCAAAGTACTGATATTTTCAAGGAGTCGAAAACTTTATCCATGGAAATTGGAGGGCAAGAAAATTGAACAAGTACATAAATTTAAATATTTAGGAATTTATTTTCAATATAATTTAGGGTGGAAAGCGCACGTTGAATACCTTCAAAACAAGACAAAAGCCCTATCACACTCCCTCCTCCGTTTTTTCTACTCTGAGGGGGCCTTATTCATCCCTGCGGCCTTGAAAGTGTATAGCATCAAAGTGATGGCCACAATGGCCTATGCTGCACCTTTATGGGCTGCCTTTGCTAACCTCTCACCTTTAGAGTCGCTTCAAAGCCAATTCTTACGCCGACTTCTAAAATTACCAACGTGCGTAAGTAATGCGGCTATTCGCTTAGAAATGAAGATCCCCTCAGTGGAGTTAGTCCTATGGAGGAGAGTTTTGATTTATTGGATATCCCTATGGCATAAACTCCCGAACCACTATCTCATTCAATGCATGTGGCGGGATGACTTCACAAATTTGTGGTCAGGAAAAATCCATGCCAAATTGCTGTCCTATGAGATCTCGCCCACTGAATTGCTCAAACTGGATCTAAACGTGGCAAAAAGGTGTATAAATCAAAGGCTGGATGATGTGGAGCTATACCAAAATTTCTTAGCTGGTGGTGGAGCCTGCTCGCCGTTAAATTTCGGCATAACCCCAATCTACCGTGCTCCGTCTTACTTAACATCGCTTATGACCGCGTCTCACCGTTATGCCTTCATTAGAGCTAGGTTCAATGTTTTTCCAACAAACGTGCTGAGACATAGATTCACTAAGGGCCAAGTCTCTTCAATGTGTGCTTGTGAAATGAAAACATCGGAATCTCTACATCATGTTATGTTTATCTGCCCTATGTACAGTTCAGCTCGTGCTAGTATACTAAACTCCATAATCCAGCCTATGGCTGATAAACCAGTAGATTTACAGCTTGCCTGGGTTCTTCAAGATGTGGATCCTTATATTACCCTTCAGGTTGCTAAATTCCTAACAGCCGTCCTCTCGTACAAGAGACGGAATGGAATGTTAGCTGATTATTGATATAAGAATTTTTTATAATGACATCAGATATTGATTTTAGCGTAGTGCCTAAATTTTTAATCTTAATCTTAAATTTTTCTTTTGAATTGTTAATATCTGTCCTTGTGTGCTGTGAGCTGTGTTGTATTGCTTATGGCTTGTGCGAGTCCGCTGTTTTATTCGATTTGTTTTGTTGTGTTGTGTTTTATGGTGGGCGTAAAGCCGAATAAACATTTTGATTGATTCTGGGATTCACAGGTTGTTCTCTTCTGACGGGGGATCGTGGAGACCTGGTTGCAAACATCTTGAGCCTACGTGAAACTAAAGAAGCCCTACCTACCCACCCCTCCTGTTTTGTTCTGCCATTCCCACCAGCAGTTTAAAGATTTATCCTTAGCAGTCCAAGCATGACAGGTACTGGGGAGCTCCTCTCAAGGGACAGTGCAATGGAAGTGCAGGCAGACAAACTGGAGCAATATTAGACAAATTTCTGGTGAAGTGCTATCATTGATTTATTATTTTATGTTATTTTATTTTGGAGACAGAAGGCATGCACACAGTCTTCCTTTCACAGCACACTTTAGCCATTGTGCACCACTCTAGACTAGCTTCATTCAAGTTATGGAGGAGGGTGCAGTTGAAAACAACCCTGACATGTTTACAATGAGTGTCTTCTGCCCGCCATGTTACTGACCTACGATCTCAATGAGAGAAGCCAGGACAACGCCATCTCGGAGATCATGCCTCAGGTCCTGCACTGGCTTAACTGCAGGCTTCTTCTTCAGCTGTGAATTCACCCAGGCCACATATGCTTGCAGCTGTTGCTGGAAAAGAGGAATCAGAACACCACACCATTACCATCTAACAGTTGCTTGAGAACCTTTGCACAACTGCATCCTTGCATGAGGGGGGGAAAGCAACAAGGCAGCAATCCGAAACACCATGTCCATCCTGACATACACAATGAACTGCACATGCAAGGGCTCACCCACTGACTTTACACTCAGGTGTTCAGCAGTTCACAAGAAATGATGAGGAGACCAAGGAGCTACCCCTTTCGCTGAAGTAATCTGAAAAAACTTATGCACCGAGGAGGTTCAACACACACACACTGTAACTCTTGTGCACATTGGATCCCAGATGGAGCTAAGACCTCACTTTCAAACACCATGAATGGAGACTTATCTGAATTGCAGGTAAAACCACAGAACACTGTTTCTCATGGTGTACACACAGTTCCATTGTTGCCTCAGGTCACGCTCTACAAAAAAACAACAACCCTATAAACAGACACCATAATGGAATAAATATTGATGCCACCTCTTTTATACATTTTGGAGAGTATAAAAGAGGATCAAATTCATGTTGGAAATGTTCAGATACAGAGAGCTCTTTAATTCACATGTGGTGGCAATGCAAATTCACAAAAAAAAAATCTGGGAAATGATATATGATGAATTAAAAAAGATGCTTAAGTGCACTTTCCCCCAAAACCCAGCAGCGTTCCTGTTAGCAATAGGTCAGGAAATACCAAACGAAGTTAAAAACTTATTTCTATACGCAACAGCAGCTGCAAGAATAGCGTACGCAAAAATGTGGAAAGGGAGGGCCATCCCAACAAAGGACCAGTGGCTGCTTAGAATCATAGAGTTGGAAGAGACCACAAGGGCCATCAAGTCCAACCCCCTGCCAAGCAGGAAACACCATCAGAGCACTCCTGACATATGGTTGTCAAGCCTCTGCTTAAAGACCTTAAACTAATAGAATATGTCGAACTAGCAAGTATGACAGCCAAAGTAAGAACTATAGATGCAAAGATAATAACAGGCCAGTGGGAACAATCTGAAGTGTATTTAAAACGAAGTGGTATTAAGGTAAATCTACAAGCAGGGATAAATCTGTGATCAGCAGCAGACAAAATAAAGGATCATGAATGGAAGGAGAAAAGAATAGATAATCAATGGAGATGTAGCAAACTAAAGAATGTGAAATAGGATGTCAACGAAAGAAATGTTGGGAAGCCTGTACAGTTGTACCTTGGTTCTCAAACAAAATCCGTTCCGGAAGTCCATTCGACTTCCAAAAACGTTCGGAAACCAAGGCACGGCTTCCGATTGGCTGAAGGAGCTTCCTGCAGCTTCCTACAGCCAATCAGAAGATGCATAGGACGTTTGGCTTCCAAAAAAGGTTCGCAAACCGGCATTCGGGAGCCAAAACATGCAAGTCACAAGACGTTTGAGAACCAAGGTATGACTGGTCCCGGAATGCATCTTGTTCTGAAATGTGTATTTAAGGACTTCCTGTTCCCCTTTGAACCCACCTGTGTGTTGAGATTTCCTCAGAAACTTTGCTTCACATGCCCTGCAGCATGCTGTGCAGCAAGTGAGAACATCAGATAGGGTCTTCTGTGGAACTCTCTCTTTAAGGATTCTGGACTCGCTCCTTCCTTGCTTGCTCTTGGATGCCAGACCAAGGTGGCTCTCTCCCAGAGCACTTTTGGGTTGCCCCAATTGCCCTTCTCCCCCCTGCACCCCCAGGCTTCTGCTCATCTAATCACTTTGGTTGCTACCTAAATGTAGGGCATTTAAAAAACCTGACTTGACTTTGTGTATTCTTTAGGATTTTTTGTTAACCAATTTGGAGGTTTTCTACTTAACTGACAGGTAACGAATATCAGGGGGACACACACACACACACACACACACCTGTGTTTAACAGTTTAATTAACATAAAAATATACAGTTTCCATCCTACAGTACAGCGGCAAGCAGAAATCCTATTGTGGTGGGAACTCCCTAGGGGCAGACAAGAGCCTGTGCCATTGAGGCGACATAATCCAGTTTATTCCTTTTACGGTATATTGCCTTCCTTTCTGTTAAGCTCCCTGTTATTCTGCCGATGTGGCAGGTTTCAAGCCATCTCAGCAACGTCAGTCACAGTACGTGCTTCTACGCAGCCCATCCGCCACAAAGTCTGATCACAGCACCACTTGTAATCATCTTGACAAGAAAAATCCAACTCCAGCCGTAACACAACATGGTTTTGGGCTGCCTTGCTCAGAAAGGTGTTCAGCCACTGATGTCTGTTGGATGCCCCTGCTCAGCAGAAAAGCAGGGGGACACTGGGAGGGTGGAGTGGGCTGCCACAATGCAACACAATGCAGAAAAGCCAGAAGCGAGCAGAGGAAAACCTGAAGAACAGGACAGTGAAAAACTGTGTTGCAATGGGATGAGGGTACCTTTGATTAAATGCATCAGCCTGTGGCGTTGGTCAGAGGAGACATATTAAAGAAGCTTCAGAGTTGCCAGTCAGCGCCTTGGCTCTGTTCAAGGGGGTTGGTTTAACAGTTAAAGCCCTCTAAGCAGCCTGGCCCCAAGGCATTCTGTGGGGTTTTTTCCCCTAGTGAGGGTTTAACTCATCTGTGTTTGGAACAGGGCCTTGTCTGTGGTGGCACCTTCCCTGCAGAACACTCTCCCTGGTGTTCTGCAGGAAAGCACATCAGCTTCAGTCTATGGAAGCCTTCAAGAAATTGGTTAAACCGTTCCTTTCCTACTGGACTTTTGTCCATGAGTTACCTATCACTCCAAAGTTGGATTGATTGCAAGTGTGGGGGTTTCTTTCATTTTTAGAATTTTGTTTTAGAAATACATTTTATCCAGCTGTTGCATTATCGTTATGCATGGAAATTGAGTTTTTTTAATGAATAGTGTGTTATGGTGCATGCTGCAATAAAACTCTAACAGCTGAATAGCTGGGTAAACCTTTAAAATAAATGTATTTTTTTTAAAAATGAAATCCAACAGAATTTAATTCTGTTGCAATTGCAATTGCAAGCATACTTTACTAGAGAGAAAGTTCCACTGAAATTCAATATGACCTACTTCTGGAAAAAAACACATTTGTGTAGGACCATGCTACACAAGCTACTGAAATCAGTTATACATTTAAGAAAAACGCTTCATGTTTTTGGCCCATGGATTTCAACAGGGCTTTTGGGTGTTCATTTGTGTTGTAGGCTTTGCGTGGGGAAAGAAATTCAGTTTTTAATATTAACAATTTATTTCTCTTGCTCTCCACTTCACCCAGCATCTTCTGCATCTGTATGCAAAGTTGGTATAAGTTACAGACTAGCTCCACTTAAAACCACTGCACCAATAGTAGACCTATCAGACATATTAACACTAAGATCTCAGCATCATAGGGTGCCTCCAGACTACCATTCAGGCAGCTATCATAAGTTTAAAAGGTAAAGGTAAAGGGACCCCTGACCATTAGGTCCAGTCGTGACCGACTCTGGGGTTGCATTACTCATCTCGCTTTACTGGCCGAGGGAGCCGGAGCACAGCTTCCGGTTCATGTGGCCAGCATGACTAAGCCGCTTCTGGAGAACCAGAGCAGCGCACGGAAACGCCATTTACCTTCCCACCGGAGCGGTCCCTATTTATCTACTTGGACTCTGACGTGCTTTTGAACTGCTAGGTTGGCAGGAGCAGGGACCGAGCAACGGGAGCTCACCCTGTCGCGGGGATTCGAACCGCCAACCTTCTGATTGGCAAGTCCTAGGCTCTGTGGTTTAACCCACAGTGCCACCTGTGTCCCTGTTATCATAAGTTTAGGTTTGCACAATTGAAGGGCTCTGCCTCCCTAGTACAACAAATCTGTTAATAATGGATTTTTTGCAGTTAGAAAAATAAAGAGGGGATGCATTAAAAAGTGTGGGATGTACAAATGATCAACAGGAAGATGTGTGAACACACTTCAAGCGAAACACGATGAATGCTCATTGACATATATCCTCCCTGCAAACAAATCAGAGTGAATGCTCAATAAAGACTGGACAATGTCTAACGACCGCATAAGCTTTGGGCAAGCAAATCAGGATAGATGCTCAAATAAATAGGTTGCCTGGAGGAGGAGCTCCCTACCATAATAGCTCTGACTTGCATTATCTTTGATTAGGCCCAGAAATTTTAACATGATTTCATTTTTTAGCCAATCACTTCAAAACCTTTGCAACTTTCTACATTGAGAGTCCCTTTCAAAGGGAGATGAGTTCCTGCTACTATCAAACAGTGATGGTGCTCTCCAAAAGAGAAGCAAATGGTGTTGCAGTTGCTGCAGACTCTCATTTAATTAACAATTTCAATAATCTTTCCCCTTCAGAGCATCAGACTTTCCTGCAGCAGTTTCAGGCATATTATGAGTCTAGAACAGAGATTTCATTTTCCTACAGAATGAAAAATCCCCAGCAGCCTGTCATTCCTGGCAGCTGAGATGAACAGGCAACAGAAATGAAAAGACATTAAAATTTAATGGCTAAATAGTGTCAGAGTGGCATTAAATGCACAGAAATGAGAAAACCATGAGGCACTGGACAACCATGAAAATTCTGAACTGTCAAAATGAAAAGCATTTGGTTTGATCACTTCCTTACATTATAACTGCCCTGCACATCTTCAATGAACTGTTACGTTAATACAGCAGAAAGTGTTATATACAGAGTCCGAATCTAGGGTAAAAAAAAAGAATAGTTGCACCTTTGTTAAAAAAAAAAAAAACAACCATGTTAATAAATGCACCTTGCACTTCACAAGTCTAGAAGTCCTTCTGCATATCTAAGGGAATCATATTGCTCCCAATCCAAGCTTGGTCCAAGCACAAGAGGAAACTCCAAAACCAATCCATTCTATTGTGTGTGTGGCTTGGCTTGATTTCATCAAGCTGCTCAAGAGGCAAACATTGTTGTTAAGGTACATCTACCACAGATAGAAAGCTGGTGTTTTGTATAGGTTTACTCAGGGACTCCCTAATTTGAATTTTTGTTAAAAGCATTTGAAGATGGGACATTTATTTCCCAATTTCCAAAGTTTCTCCCAGAGTTTAAGATCTGTATTGTGTCCTATATCTAGTGCCCAGAGCTTGAACAAGCTCGCCTTTTGTTTTCCAGTTTAATAAAAAAATATACATTTTAGACAGACGTTTATCCTTATTTTGTAAGAGTTCTTTTTCAAATTTTGAGCTTTGGTCCAGAAATCCATTCTTTCTGTGTAATTTAAATATGTCGTATATCTGGTGATGTTGCAACCGATCCATAACTTGGCTCCTTAAGTTTTCCACTGATTTTAGTTTGGGTTCCACCCCCACCCCCACCCCCCATAAAATCCATCAATTCCCTGTACAGTAAGCCGTTCAAGAGGCAGACTTTGTGCCGCAGGTCACAGATGAAAGGCAATATATGAAAACTTTTTGTTATGGAGCAGCAAAACAAATAGCATAAATAAAAATTATAAATAAACGTCCAAACAAAATGTCATGAAAATTATGCAAGGTTTTGGTTTCATCAGAATTCTTCATCAGGCTAGACGGCAAACAAAGCAGGAAAGTTGTAAGGATGGATACAGAGCAAACTGAGAACAGGGTGGGGGAGAGAACACCTATAAAACCCATTTGCAGTTATTAAGCACGATCAGAAACATTATAATGATGTCTAGATACAACTGCAGGCAATGAAGCCAAACTCCTGTTCTTTCTCTAGGGAAAATTACTTCACTAATTACTAGCTTCCATCTTTAAAGACTAAAACTTTACCAGCCATTATTTTTATTTAGGGAATATGAATTCCCCTTACTTCCACAGCTGGTTATCAAGACCCAGCAATCACCTTAGGCCAATATTCTAAGGCTGTAGACTGCCAACTACTTCAAGTGAACCAAGGAATTGCTTCCTATATTATGCTTTTACCTGCTGAAGAGCTTCTAGGGTTCTTTTTCTTCTTTACAGTGCTTAGCTGCACCAGCTATTTCCTGCAGGCCAATGCCAAATTGAGGCATCCAAAACACATACACATTACAGCCGAAAAGCTCCCCAAAATATACAGAATCTGCAGCGCCAACCCATAAATCTATGTAATTGCAGTGTGGTGTGGAACGATCATCATGAAAATTACACAGACGGAACAGGTGAAGCTCTCCTGGTGGTCTCTGCATTAAATGAGGCGCATAGTGCATGCAGGAATCTGTGGGAAAGCCTTTTCAGTGGTGGCTCCATGTCTGCCAAATGCCCTCTCCACAAAAATGTGTCTTGCTCAAACTTGGAATCCATTTAGGTGACAGGTAAAAGCTCACCTTTTTCTGTCAAGACTTTTAAAGGCCAATGGGTTAAGTTATTTTTAGATTATGGTTCTGCCAATCTGTCATTTATGTATTTTATGAGTATTTTTTTCAGTGTTTTCTGCTTATCATGCATTATGTGTTACATGGCCTCATTTCGTTGTAAATTGCTGTGTACTCATTTTTGATGAAGGGCTGTATAGAAAGACAGAAATAATTTAGCAACACACACACACACACACTTGTCTTTGCCCCAAACTGCTCAACCTCAAGCCTCTTTCCTTACTATGTCACACATTAAACTTTGTATCCTGCAATCTGATGTCCTGGGTTCGAACACTTCTGCCTTTTTTGCAGACTCTGCTTTCACCTTCACCTGTTGTCAGACTGCAAGACCTTATCGACCACTGCAAAGGTTATTCTCTAAGAAACAAGTATCCACACCCCAGAACAAACCTCCACTTTCATCAGTCTTGCCTCCACTATTTACTTGTGAGACCCATACCTCTCCATCATCCTCCTATCTAACTGATGTACTGTACATTATAAACTCCTTTGGTTGGGGACGACATCACTGCTCTGTCCTGTACATCACACAGCCTGGCATGGGACAAATATTAAACAATAACAATAGCAATGGAAAAAGCAGAAGGGTGGCACTGGACTGTCACTGAGAAAATTATCATTGCATGATCATAGCACAGACAGCATCTTCCTGTGGCTTGTTTAAATACTTTCCCCACCAGCTGCTCACCACATCCACCTGTGTCCTTCCGATGGAGCACAAAACTCCCTGTGGTCTCATTACATTGCTTCTTGTGACATGGTTAAGCAGCCCTGCTCCAGCTCAGACATTTCCAAACAGCACAGTATTTAACAATTCCCTGAAGGTTCCCCCCTTTTGTCACTTTCTGATCGCATAACGCTCACAGTTATATTCAGGAGAGGTAAGGGCAAAAGGTGCTTTAAAAAAAATAAAAAATCCCCACTTTCCCTCGCCTGGCATCTTCTGAGTCCTCAAAGATTTACTTCATTATCTGCTACTGTTAATAGCTCTAGGATCACTCTGAGCTTCGGCCAATGGCCAAACTGGAGCAAAGAAGCGCTAACCCCCAAAGCAAAGTCCAAATTTCTCCCTGTATCATTCTCAGTGCAGGAGTTACTATACAAGGCACCGATTGGTGGGATTGTCGTGGGGTTAGGCATAATCCTATTTATATTAACACGGCTTTGCGTTCCAAAAGAGTGCCTGCTTTACCTTAGCTCCACAGATGGGAAAGTAGCTGCTCTGTTCAGGTACAATCTCTCAGGCAGTATTCCTTCCTCATATTAAACCTGTTGGATGTACGTGTCCTTCACATACTTTTAAGGTCAACGTAGAAGTTTCTAAAAGAAAGGAATTGGGGAATCTCCTGCTGCACCTTCAGCGGCTGAATCACAGCGGACCATTCTTGCAGCCAGCAAAAGGTCTGCAACCATTTATGGCACCTATACAATGCAACTACACTTGTATCGTTGCTATTTTAAACCCTCAAGTTGAAACAGCAGGTCAGACTTAGAGTGTGCCTGGGCTAGTTTTTCACATGATCTAACACAGACAGAGAGGCAGGTTCCAAATCACATGCTGTGAATTGCTGCCATTTTATTTTTTCCTGCTTAATAGGTGTACGTAGACAATAGTGAGAATTCACCAGTGTAGGGGGATGGCGGAATGACTTTAAATAGGCCCTGACAGTTAAAGAGGAGAAGTGCGAATATCATTTATCTGAAGCAATTCTCCAGTGCACTGATACACAGCACTCATCTTGATGCAGCACCAGTGGACTGATAACGACACAGACTTAAGATAGGTGGGGAAAGAGAATTCTCGCCAGCAAGGATAAAGCCTGTTTTATTTCATATTTCTAATGGCAGGTGCTTCCCTTAGCAGTTCTGCAGAATTCAAAAAATGTTGTTTTTGATGAGAATACATAAAAAGCATGGCTTCTCCTAGTCAACTTGATTCTAAGGAATTTTTGAACCCCCTTACCGCTTTTGCATGCACGTTTTCTCTTATGAATTAATTTAAGAAAATGCTTTTCAGAAACTTGAAATCACCTATGTAAAGCCAAATATTTCAGGTAGTGTGATTCCTGTGGCAAGAATGATGATGAAATCTGGCATTTATGGATGGTCCAGACCACCATATTGATAAAAGAAGCAGAAAAACAAAAGGCTGGATCATCCAGGGCAGTTGTGAATTAGGGTTTGTTTGTCCTTGGTCACGTTGCTCAGTCAAAAGTAGCACATCTGCTTTATGGCTGGGAGGGCGACTGTGTGCAGAACTGGTGAGGGCATGATGAGGCATGATTCCATCTTGTCCTTGCCTGTCCCTTTAAGATACACAAGTTATCCATCACCTCCAACAGAGAGGTCACCCTCCAATCCACAAGCTGAGGACAGGCTGTTATATGGTAGGAAAATTAGGACAAATTAGACAATATTTGACATTCTCACTGCCTCATTTTCCAGCTTCCCAAAGATGTTAAGTACATGGCTGTTCTGCAATTCATTGTGCCAAGGAACTTGTCACTAAAAGCTATCTGGACACAAGAGACCATAAATATCATTATGTATTCCTTTGTTCCCTCTTGATCCCGCATCCTGAAACCAACAAAAGGAATTATCAAGACCTGAGTTGGCCAATGAGAGTGCTTGACCAATGTGAGTTTCACCAAATGTAGGACCAGGGTGGAGGAAGGGGGTGCGGTGGGGGCAATACGCCCCGGGTGTCACCACTGAGGGGGGTGACAAAATGGCTGGCAGCACTCACTGCGGGGCCTGCAGCACGCCTGAGTTGCACATCTCTCCTGAGAGTGATGCAGTGGCTTGGGTGCCCACAGGCTCCGCGTTGCCCCAAACTGTCTGCCCGCCACCTGCCCCTCAGCTGTCAGGCGGCTAAGTGGGAGGAGGCAGGCAGACTCCTCGGAGGCCCCACGGAGCATCCTGCCCTGGCTCGCCCCGCCCCTGGCACACGCACCACCCCAGGCACCCAATCGGCTGGCTCTGCAGCTGTGTAGGACTAGTTAGACCAATATTCTGGTTTAGTGTTTTATTTTCATTTTGATTGCACATTGTTCTTTTTTCCATTTATCAATTCCTCTTGAATAAACTGGATTTCTGGGCTGTACCTGAACACATTCCTTGAGGACACTTTACTTCTAAAGCAAGAATTGTTTTTTTCTGGTCTTAAGCATCAGGACATATTACACGACAAACGTAGGTGAAACTTAAGGAGAAAGCCACATTTCCCAACATCCATCAACATTTATTCCTTGCCAGATATAATGCAGATCAAAAGGAAAATGCCAACAAGGAAAGACAAATTTTATGCCAACAACCCCTGTGAATTCCATAACTAGAAAGTTCAATTCTATTTAAGCATGATGACTGAATAATGAATTAACTAAATGCGCACATTTTACATTATGGTCATAATTTTTCTTTTCTCTTCCTAGCAGAATAAGGATCTATGAGCCACTGCCTCTGTTCCTCCATAGTTCCTTCCTATGGAGGGTGTATGTTGTTATTGTTTCAGTGTTCACATAGCACTCAGGGCTCTGCAGGCAAAACAGTGAGGCAAGGAACGAAGCTCAAGGCATTAATTGCATCAGGACATAATGTGGCTAAGGCCTTGCATAATTTCTAAGCTCCTAGACATTATCTTAATTAGATGATCTCAGTAATCTCCTGGCCAGAGCTTGGTCAGTTTACATTCTTGTTGTTTTTCAAAGCAATGAAGTGGGGTGGGGAAGATTTCTACAAAAGCATGATTGGAGTATGGAGAAGAGAGACTGGTCTATGTGATTAATTCCAAGCATCCATCTAGAATAACCTAAGCATCACCAGTGGGGGGGGGGGTTCTATTTTTTTCTTCTGATGTGCTAGTAAATGAAGGGTTCATTCCCTAAAGGTCAACTCCCTTGGACACCAGTAGATGTGGTCAGTTGGATATAGTTAAAATGGGTAGAATACAAAGCACAGACTACTTATTAAAGGAATCTGTTCCCCAAAGCTGGTCACCACTACAGTGGGCAGCCTGGAGACTTGGACAAGGTGCTAAGTCTGAATTTCAGTTCCTGCCTATATTTCTGACAAGACCAAGACAGTCAGAAAGGCTGCATTGAGACCCAGAGGTCCGAGAAGCTAATCCATCTCAGACTTTCTCCCCATTCAGTGATGTTTCCTGCAGTGCTTGCGCCTGACCACCTTGAGTTCAGCAGTGCCTAGCAACAGGTTCTGTAAGTTTAAAAATAGCGGCAACATTTTCCTCCTGATTTTAAGGCTGTTTCCAAGGAGAGGCAATCAGGGACGAGTCTAAGGAGGCATGACTGTCAAAATCAGGGTTTAACCACTTTGAATCCGTAAAGAACAATATGAACTGCGGTTTTGCATGAAGCCCAGCAAGTTGTCCACCTCATTCACTTCAGAAGGCCTGGCAAATTCCAAGGCACAAGGGATGCATCAACTGGTCCTTAGAGTCATGTTTTCCTGAATACAGATCATGAGCCCCAAATGATCACTGGAAATATTGTCTGTCTCTCCGCACTGGCAGGTCTACAAACTGTTTCTAACCCCATCAATCTGCAACAACCACCGTTGCCCTTCCTGTCCTCCAAAATTACATCCTACCATCCCCTCTCAACCCAACAAGCCTTAGTGATTTTCCCCAGCACTTTTATTCAAAGGTGGGAGATCATTATGACGATGATTATCTTCACCTTTTCAAGGAGAAAGAATATTTCCAATGCCTGCCTCCTTGGAGCAAGTGCTTCTTTATCAGAAATCTCAGCTGGTTCTGCCATATCAAACAAATCAAGGGCCATCATTCAAACATATCTCTGTGCAACATCATCCGGTGTTTCGGAAAAGAAAATTACTCCCCCCTCTTTTTTCATTTAGGGCCAAGTCATGCTCATGATAAATGGAACCAGCAGCTTAATAATGCAGTCATCTTCCCACTCCTGACAACTCACTTTCAGAGTGAGGGAACTGTAGCATCATCAGTGGGTATTTCCAGATAGTCACTATTTTCTTCCTGCTAATCATTCATTTATCCTACAATGCATTCATTCTTCTTTTCAATGCATTTTCCCATCACTTTCCAAAGCTGCAAAAAAGTATTTCTTTTCCCCAAGTGGATCTGGTGTGCTAGGACAGCAGACTGCCTTAATCCACTTAATTGCACAAAGCTAAATTTCCAGAATATGCTTGAATCCCTCCTGCAAAATATTGAATCTGGAGACAACTGACACTATGGAAAGCCTCTGTTGAGCCCAGATATCAAAATCAAGTCTCATAGCAGCCTTCCCTAACCTGGTGCCCTCCTGGTGTTTTGGAATACAACTCCCATCAGCCCTAGACTGTGTCAACTGAGGCTGAAAGGAGTTGCAGTACAAAACATCTGGAGCACACCAAGTTGGGGAAGATTGTCTTATACTAAGAAACACAGTTCACCCAATTAAGTGTCTTCACAGTGCCTTTGATTTGTTTTTGGGGTTGTAATTTTTGAAGAAAACCGCAAATGCTGAACCACACTCACGTTCCTGCTAAGTTTCTTCACTGTGCAACCTGCCACTTATACCAGCCCTGCAATATCTTGCCTCCATCCTGCTGGAAGGCTGAATTATTAAAGTGCCGAAAAGTGTGGAGAGCATCCTTTAGAAATAGCGGGAAATCAGGCTAACTGCAGAACATAATCCGCTAATGAATGAAGGGCTAGGGGCTGTGCAATCGCCTCAAGGGGCCTTCCAGCTTTTAAACTGCAGCCACTCTGATTTAAATGAGACACACCGTATCTTATCCAGGAACTGAAGGTTCATTTAGCCTAAGGATGCTCCCCTGAACCCTGATTCAAGGATTACGTTAGCGACCAGGGGTCAAACGACATATGAAGCATCCCTTTTTGAAAAGGGTACGTTTAACACTGGCACTCTTATTTTAAAGGAAAAGCATCTGATCAGCAGCTGTTCCTAGTGAAGAGAAGTCAACAGCAATTTCTTCTCCCTTGACCTGCCATGTACAGAAGGGAAGACCACACACACACAGACACAACGCTAGGAATCCTCCTGGAGCCTATCGACCCCAGCAGCACACCCCCTTTTGGTCTCTGCCTCTTCTGGGGGAAGCATGCAAAAAAAAGTAAGCAGTGGCTGTTCTTGTCTCTACTCTCTTGCTCACCCCCATGGCAGCGGACTGGGTCCATGATGCTACTGAGACAGCAATCTCAAACAGTCACATCTGCCTCCTCATTCATCTTCTGAAAGGAATCACAGAGTGGAAATTTTGTCCAGAGAGAGAGAAAGAGGAAGAGCGAGCAGCTTGCAGATTCGCCATAAGCAACTATGGGCACAATCCTCCCAACCACTATGCCCACGAAACATGGACATGAGAAAGGAAGTGAGAACAGCACATTTCCACACCCTGCTCAGCAGCAGTGGTAGAGATAAGAAGAGGAAGCCTCACTGGAGAAGATTCCATGGGGCTTCCCAGCTGGAAGGGCCTTCCTGCTCTCTTCTCCATCTTCTTATACAGAGTTGATGGAGAGAAAGATCTATTGCTATTTATTGTTTCATTGCTTTTCTGTACTACCAACTGCTCTGCTGATTATATGCTTTTCCCTCAAATTAAAAGTGGCAATGTTAATGCGCAATGGAACCCCTGCAACAACAGGTTTTGATTGGTGCAGAACTGGCCCTGCACCCATGAAGGCAGTAAGGCCCTCTTTCTGGGTCACACTCATTCCCTGAGTTAATGGGGCTGGGTGAGTGCTCACAGCCAGCAAAAAGGAGGCAGGAGAGACCAGCAGAAACAAAACCACCTGACAAATCCAGATCCCAAAATGCCAACCACAGAAGCAGTGCTGTGATCTTGAAACAAGGAGTGTATTACTATAAAAGCAGTAGGGAGATTATTTGAGAGCCAAATGTTTATGTGTGTGCACGCGCACACACCCTCTATATTTGCATTTAAGAACTTTTAAATTCATCTTTATGAATATTAACACTTACAAAGTGTCTAAAATGTTCTAAGCTCTGTACAGATGTTAGAAGGTAAGTCCCCGCCACAATCTTCTTCCTAGGGGGCAGAGGAGCACCCTCCTTCCTATGTACCGTATTTTTTGCTCTATAAGACTCACTTTTTCCCTCCTAAAAAGTAAGGGGAAATGTGTGTGTGTGTTATGGAGTGAATGCAGGCTGCACAGCTATCCCAGAAGCCGGAACAGCAAGAGGGATCGCTGTGCAGCGATCCCTCTTGTTGTACAGGCTTCTGAGATTCAGAATATTTTTTTTCTTGTTTTCCTCCTCCAAAAACTAAGTGCGTCTTATGGTCTGGTGCATCTTATAGAGCGAAAAATACGGTACCTTGGTCCCCTGGCCCACTGGCAGAGACCAGAATGTGTTTTCTTTGCAATTTGTTATTCTTTTTTCTAAGCAGTTAGTTTTTGGGGTTGTGTGAATATATAAAGGAATGGATGTATTTCTGTTTTGTTTTTTAAGCTGAATCCATTCTATTTTGCTGCACTGTATCTAGGCCCAACCAGCAAAGTTATGCAAGGTTTGTGATTCCCATGCTTCATATCAGGGCCGGCAGGAGCACAATTACCATTCTGCTCCAGGCTTCATGAAACAGGTCCATTAATTTCTGTGAGACACTTGTCACATTTGCAAAAACTGCATTCAAAATGTATTAGCTGCATGCAAGTAAAATATGCCACTAGCTGCAGCATTTTTTAAAGCAGCTACTAGTGCTGAACCACTTTCTCACTCCTGCTGTAATCATGTCCTGAAAAGTCCTCTAGTCCAACAAGCGTCAGACAACATCACCTGGCCAGCTGGGGGTGGGGTGGCGGTCACATATAGCTGAGACTGCAACTGCTCCGAAGTCTGGTGAGTTCATGAATAAACCTCCTTAAGACAGTAGAGCGGAAGGACTGTGGTTAGTGGATCAAAGCACAAGATTACAAATCAAACATCCTTGCTTCCCTTTCTTAGCTCCAAGCATGAGACCTAGAGCAAAACAGTCTTACTTCTTATGCCTCAGAAGCTGAAGATGCAATTTAAAGATGATGGTAGCAACCTATCATAGTGAGTCCCTTTTAACTTGAAGCTGCTCAAATAAAGATTGCCCTGCCTTTGGCAAGAAAAGGAGGCTGAACCTCAGTTGCAATTTCCTGATCTTTGGCTAAAGTGCTGTGGATATTTATGAGGGGCAGCTGAGAAATTCTCAAGCCTAAAAGACAAGCTGGACAAGATAATGGAAATCCATGATCGGATTTGCAGTCACTATAAATTTTAGCAAACAGCAGCCACAGAAGGAATTGTGGCACTGGAGGGAGTGGTTAACCCTTTCTCATCAGTTTTCCTAGATGAAAATGGCTGTTTGCCTCATTAGGAAAAACTTATATGTACAAGCAACTCCAAAATCTTGTCCACAAGTCCAAGTTTAACTCATTTCTACTTAGTCCAATAACTTTTCAGCTGTACTTACGTTTATTAGCACTGTTCACATTTCTACTTTCTTAAAACATTTTTAACAATTTGCCCAAGGCCCTGCATTCCCTGCTACATATATGATGCAATGATCTAGCTATGGCTAACAAAAGCAAGAAATGCCACAGCTGGTGAACAGCCAACAATAATACCTCTGTATGTGTTCTTATTGTTCAATGGTATACTCTTGGTTGATTTAAGGCACTGTGATGGCATATGGGAATGGAAGTAGTCTCGTGAAGCTCACGACATTTAGGACTGTGTAGGTCGAGATCAGTACAATGAAATATGCTCAGAAATCTATAGGGAGACAGTACAGAAGCTATGACATTGCATGCCCTCCGATGCCTATTCCCCATCTCACCCCTCATTTGAACTTATCACAATGAAAAAGGGAGGAAAGATCTGCTTCTCAAAGCTCTGAGAACCAGCCTAATTGAGATTCCTGCATGGTTCATTTCAGATGTAAGAACTGAGAATAGTATGATCTTGTTACCCTATTTGGCAGTTTCCCAAAGTCAGTTGGGAGTCAGGGGATCCGAAAGCCAAAATGGCACCCAGCCGGCACACCAGGAGGTTAAATCCCAAACTGACCTTGCTGTGAAGTTCAAGACAGATTTGTTGCAGAGGATCCAAGAGTCTTTTTCAATGTGCTTTCGAGATGATTTGTGCTCATGGTGGTATTGATGTGGGGATAAGCAATCCTGCTCTCAACACTGTTAATACCCTCTAAAGTTTTATGCTGCTTTGTTTTTTAGTGGTGCACATCCTGTAGTTTCCTGCTAAAATCCTCTAACTTTACACATTACAAATGTTCCAAGAAGGGATTATAAAATGAAATTTAACACACACCTTGGCCTGAAAAAAGGTTCCAGAGATTTTTGGGTGCCTACTTTAGTTGTCCCATTGTGCAAGGATGCCCTTCCAGATGGAAGTAACGTGGTAACACCAGGGAAGCATTGCAGAGAAATTAATGAAGCAGAATGATGTGTGGGCGGTCCAGCAACTAATGCACTATTATTGTGTCAGTAACACATTGCACAATACACCAGCAAAAAATCCACGAGTCTGTGGGGGAATCTCTGCTTTCCTGATCCTCAAACTATGATATTTTATTCCCGGGGAAATGCTCAGACCAGGGTGTAAACAGCTGTTCGCCCATGGCCTAATCCTATGCGTGTTTACCTCAGAGTGGATCCCACTGCTTGCTTTAAAAATGAGAAAAAATAACAGATCCTGGCCACAGAAATATCCTTCCGGATTCCTCTGCTTCTACCTGCCACCCCACTCCCATCAGAGAATAGAGAGGAGAACAGACTAAGCCAGGTGTGGGGAACCTGTGGCCTTCCTGATGTTGCTAAACTATAACACCCATCAGCCCCAGCAAGCATGGCCAATGGGATGATGGGAGCTGTAGTTCAACAACGTTTGTAGCCTGCCAATAGAAAACAGAACGTTAACTGCATTTTTTACTCTCGTTACAGAGCACTTGGGGACTTTTTTTTTTAGTAGGAAGCGATGTATACGTTGAATAAACCTAAAACTCATAAATGACAGCAGGATATTCAAATGAAAGGGGGGGACAGCAGTGAAAGAAAACTAGAGAGAGAGAGAGAAGTGCTCATTTTCTTTATTTAAAAGTCTGAAGTCCCCCCTGAGCAGTCTCATTTATCTGGATGCACTGTGAGATAGGAGTTTGTAAATAGGAAAGAGGGAATGAAACATCTGAGAAGAGCTGAGGCCTGCAACCGCCAAAAGAAGCGTTACAAGCAGCCAAATCAAGACACAAGGTTAAGTCTGGAACACAATGTAAGTTCTGTCAGGTGAGGGGGAAAACCACCATAATCCTGATCACTGAACGTAAGTCTCACGTTGGTCTCCTGTCTTCTCAGCTTACTGAGCCAGGAAACCCTTGACTTAGCTGCACCGCCACTGATGGCATTCCTTGATAAAGGCAAACAGATCAAACTGAACTGGCTTTGCACCAACTGCTCGCAAGCAGGACTAGGAGATGCTGCCCTCCCCCCTCAATGGTATCAGCCAGGTATGAGTTTATTTAACATGCTTTCCTTCAACTTCAGAATAATTGATCAAATTACGCACACACACCCTGCCCTGTATGTGCCAATTTCTATGTCCCCAACTGTTTAGAATCAAGATGGACGGGGAAAGGGGGCGGGGGGAGCAACCAGCATGTTAAGTCCCTACTCCAGGAATCTGCATGCCCATAAAAACAGACTTTACAGCATTTCAAGCAGACACACACACACACACACACACACACACACACACCCAGCAAAAACCTGCCAATTCTACAAGCCAGGTCTTTCATCCTAATGTTTCCGCACTTTGCTGCTGAGTCAGTCAGCAAAGGTTGCTGCTGCAACTTGGTGCATAAACAGCTAGCTAGGAATCGCTTACACAAACTCTCCAAAACTTAACGATGCTCCGCAAAGCGCCAGCGAGGCTTGCTGGGTGCTTCAAGTCCTCACGTTTGGAGGTCAAGATCTTTCCCGTTTCAGTTGCATTCGGGGTCCTTTAGCTTTGCAGAAGACAAGGTACGGAAGACAGATAAGTTTTATTTACCTCCGTGAAGCCCTCGTGCAGGATATCCAATAAATTTCCGCGCGCCAAGCAGGCAAGCATTCTTCAGAAGCCCACCCAAAGGGCCGAGTTCTCGGAGCATGCAGAACAAATTCTCCAGCCTGGGGCACGACCCCCTCCTCCTTCTCCCCCTCCTCCGCCTAAAGACAAAGACTTGCAGCTCATGGGGGACCTCGTTCATAGTCCCATATGTGCAGCCCGTTAGTGCAAACAGGATACTTGAGCCAAAGTCAAGACTTGTACTGGGCATGCTCGGAGGGAGCCACTGGGGGAGCAGCAGGAGAGATGTCACACCACTCTGTTCCTATAGAAACGCCTCAGCTTAACAGATGCAGGCTGAGGAACTGGTCAGAGAAAACATCTGAAACCTATTTCCAGAGGCTGGCCCCTCCATCTGATACAGAGCTCTGCTCCGAAGGACTGGGGGGGAGCAAATCTGGTTCGGCTAAGAAGGGAACGTAGTCGAAAGAGAAGAAAATCTAAAATGGAACGTCCAACTTTAAAACTTTGCGCAGGAAAGCTGAAAGTCAGCGCCAGTGTGGCTGTAACAGGCTATGCCCAATTTATTTGCCATCTCTTCAGTGTTAGGGTACATTGTGTATATAACCGCACAAGGCAGTTCATTGCTAAAATGTGGTTTGAAAACATGCTCTATGGCTTGGCTATGCAAATCGATCATTACAGCCCAGGCGGAGCAAAAAACAAATTAAATGTGTCCACATCCTCGTAGCACTTCCTTTCAAGTTGCTGGAATAATTTATTTCCTGTAGCACCTTAAAGACCAACTAAGTTAGTTCTTGGTATAAGCTTTCGTGTGCATGCACACTTCTTCAGATACACAGTATCTGAAGAAGTGTGCATGCACACGAAAGCTTATACCAAGAACTAACTTAGTTGGTCTTTAAGGTGCTACAGGAAAGAATTTTTTACTTGGAATAATTTAGGCTGCATTCCTAGGCACACGTACCTGAGAGTAAAACTAACAGAATATGGACTTAATTCCAAGTAAACATGTACAGGATAGCATCTTCTTTGTCCCGTGGTACACACTTCCTTCCCTTGGATTTTTAAAAATAGAACTCTATATTTGTTACACACTGAAAAAATGTAATTTGGACTTCAAAAGGGGTGAGGGTTGGCTATACATCTGTCAGTATGCTAAGTGCCTCAACTCAGTCACAGCCCTGTTCTCCCACCCTTCTCTTCTCCTTACTCCTTTAAAAAAAAAAAAGAAATAAGAAAGATTTGTGCAAAATCAAGTTTTTGTTTTGGCATTTGTTTGTTTTCCAGTTAACAGAGGCTCTAGGAATGAAGGCGGGAAGGCACAGTGATGGCCAAGATTAGTGCTATTATGAGATATTCATCCAACTAAAGTGGGAACACTGGTACCTTTAAGCTATCACTGAAGTTAAATGCTTTTCTGGAACAACCCACACTGCTCAGCAAAATACTTCACCCCCTTCCTTTTAAGTGAACAAAACAATGGGAATTCTCAGCACTGCTTAACAAAACCAGATGCAGAGTTATGCAAGAACAGCCCTGGGACAATCCCATCCCAGTACTGTACTATTTAAATTGTTTGTTAATAAATTCGTGAAATGACACACTTAAAACGGAGCATATTGCTGCCTTTCAGTCTGATCCTATGCAATATTACTTGTAAGTTAAGTTTCACTGACTTCAATGGGACTCACTCCTAAATAACTGTACACAGGATTACAGCCCATGTTAGAAGTTACAGGTAACTGTAATTAAAGTCAGTGTACAAATAGCATATTATTACTTCCTAAAACATGAAAATGTCCTGTGATAGGCACACACAGAAGAGCCCAAATTATAAGCCACTTTCAACATACTGGCTTAACTTGCACCATTTCTCTCTCCATTTCTCCAGGTCAGGAAGGTTGGAGCTGGGAATGAAAGCTGTTGTTTCAGCAATGAAGCAGCTCGGACTGGGTTCTTATACAGGAGCTGGAGGCTCTATCCCATGGGTAGGCAAACTAAGGTCTGGGGGCCGTATCCGGCCCAACTGCCTTCTAAATCCGCCCCATGAACGGTCCGGGAATCAGCATGTTTTTACATGAGTAGAATGTGTGCTTTTATTTAAAATGCATCTCTGGGTTATTTGTAGGGCCTGCCTGGTGTTTTCACATGAGTAGAATGTGTCCTTTTATTTAAAATGCATCTCTGGTTTATTTGTGGGGCATAGGAATTTGTTCATTTCCCCCCCCCCCAAAAAAAAATATATAGTCCGGCCCCCCACAATGTCTGAGGGACAGTGGACCAGCCCCCTGCTGAAAAAGTTTGCTGACCCCTGCTCTATCCCTTCCTGGTTCTCAGCCAGGTGAGAGTTTCCATGCATTTCCTCTCCTCCTGAGTAGCCTCATAGGTAGCTAGGTGGGCACTTTGCTGGAGACTCTGAAGTTCCTGCCTGGATTGCTGTCTCCTCTGTTCCTGTAACCCTGGGAGATGGGGTGGGTACACCCGAAAGCTGGCCAGGAATCCAGGCAACTGGTGTTGGGACCTCAAGTAGTGGAGCAGGGACATCTGGATCCAATGACTACTCAGAATCACTGGCAGTGTGGAGACCTGGTGTAGCACCCTGCTTCCCTTGTTCTTCAAGTTCAAGTCCTCATGATCACCACTTTGAGTTCAAGACTTCAATCAAGTTTTTCTTATAAATTTGGGTTAGGACTCTTTGAAAGAAAAATAAGACCAAGCATGAGAATAGGGTAAGGGAAGAAGCACATAAGAATAAAAGGGACAGACAACAACACGAGGACACAAGGATATGAGAAAGGAGAGAGAGAAGGTTCGCAGGCTATGAAGGACTTGCTCACAAATTTATTGATAGCTGCACGAATTATGAGAGCTAGGAAGTGGAAGGGGCAAGCAGAACATAAAATGGGAGAATGGTATAAAGAGGTGTGGGATATAGCTATGAATGATAAATTAACATGTGCCATTAAGGTAAGACGGGGCATATGCAGGAGAAATGATTTTGAGGAGATATGGAAGGTGTTTGTAGAATTTGTACTGTTAAAATGGAAAGGGGTCAAACCATCGCAAGAGGTGTTGAAATTTTGAGGTTGGATAGTTACAATGGAATGGTCTCAGTGGTGGGGTGCACATTTTTATTCTTATTTATTTATGATTATTACTTTGTCAAAATAAAATAAAATAATAAAAAAGAAAGGAGAGAAAGCAAGCTGCAGTAGGGAAGCTCCATGTTCCAGCCATACACCACTTCTGCATCTTTTAGCAGAAGCAGCTAGCAAGTTAAAGCAATTATTTTGCCACCGTAAGGATTGGAAACTTTCTATTTAATAATAAAGAATGAAAACCAGAGCTCTCCACTTCTGGATTCTAAACTATGCAGTGTATACAAAGGAAAGGAACAATATGCAGATCTGTCACCAAGAGAGATTACAACAACTCAAACAGGTCAAGATTCTGCATTATAGCCCACGAAGAGTAGCATGATATTCTATGAGACCTTGAAATAAGGAACGATATGTAGCTTTGATAAGAAGCAATACAATTTTAAGACTGTTATTCTTAAAGCATTTAAGGTAAACATTTAAGCCTCAATATAAGAACAACCGTTGCCTCAGAAATATGTAAAATAATTGTTGCACACTGGATAAAGATTTACAGACAACTTTTCATCATGTACTAAGTATGAGTTCAATGTATGAGTTCAATACCCTACAGGATACAGAAAAGAATGTTCGCAACATGGATGCTGCTACGCCAATCCTCTCCAAAAAAACAGACTGCATAATGCTTGTTTACTGTTGCATATCTTTAAATGGCCCCCAAACGCAATATTGTGAACATGATAGCACGTCAAAGTTCCTCTGCTGTAGCATCCAATAACTTAACATGATGTGGAGTGGTATATGAAGTGAAGCCAAATCAAAAGTATTAGTATAATGCTGCCCTCCCCAATCTAGTGCTTTCCTAGTGATGGGCTAGAGTCCCACGGGTCAGCAAACTTTTTCAGCAGGGGGCCGGTCCAATGTCCCTCAGACCTTGTGGGGGGCCGCACTATTTTTTTTTGGGGGGGGACGACGAATTCCTATGCCCCACAAATAATTCAGAGATGCATTTTAAGTAAAAGGACACATTCTACTCATATAAAAACACGCTGATTCCCAGACTGTCCGTGGGCCGGATTTATAAGGCGATTGGGCCAGATCCGGCCCCCAGGCCTTAGTTTGCCTACCCATGGGCTAGACTGATGGGACCTGTAGAAGGTACATTCTATCACCTTTGGTGGACGTGCCCAAGGATTAAGGCTTTCTGGGAGATGATTTATAATGAAATGAAAAAGGTATTTAAATATACCTTCTTGAAGAAACCAGAGGCCTTCCTCCTGGGCATAGTCGGCCAATTGGTGCCAAAGAAGGACAGAACTTTCTTTATGTATGCCACAACAGCAGCAAGAATACTTATTGCAAAATATTGGAAGACACAAGATTTACCCACCCTGGAAGAATGGCAGATGAAGGTGATGGACTATATGGAATTGGCGGAAATGACTGGCAGAATCCGAGACCAGGGAGAAGAGTTGGTGGAAGAAGATTGGAAGAAATTTAAAGACTATTTACAGAAATATTGCAAAATTAATGAATGTTAGAATGATGTCAGAATGAAGTTAAGTGGTTTTAGCAGCAATGTTATAAAGGTGTATGTAAAAATGGATTGTTAATAGGTGAGAATCCAAAGCTATAATATATTAAGTTAAAGGATTAAGACAAAAACAAAGAGGGAAAGGAATTGCTGAATTAACCAATTGAACTGGAATACAAAAAAGGGAGGTGAGAGGAGGTCAGGGAAGCAAGGAAATGAAATGTAAGGTACGGAAAGATTGATTTGTTTTTAAGTGTTTTTTTATATATATTTTTCTGTATTTTGTATTTTTTTCTTTTTTTCCTTGTTTTTCTTTCTTTTTATCTATGTAATCTTTTGTTTCTGAAACTTTAATAAATATCATTAAAAAAAAAAAAATAGACTGATGGGACCTGTAGTTCAAAACCCCTGTATATGGAAGGCTGCACTAATGAGTGCAGAAGGCCATGCTCAACGTCTTGATGTTGACATATAAAGCCCTGAACAACTTGGGATCAGGCTCCTGAAAGACCACCTGTGCCTGTAGAGAACTGTAAGATCACTTAGACCATATGGATAAATTCTACACGTGGCACCGCAGCCTACAGAATATCACAGGGTATACTGAAAACATACATGGTCTGTTGTTGTCCCTGTATTATAGAATGCCATTCCCTCGACCACATGTGAAACGTTCAGACATTTTGCAAAGATTTATCTTTCTATCCAGGCTTTCCTTGACGCATAAGATCGGACCCTGTTGCTGGCTCCCCTGAATTCGTGTTTTACTTGTTTTCCTATGTTTTTACATTGGGGTTTTATTAGCATTGTTTTACTGATATTGTTTGTTTTTAGATTGTACACGACTTACAGATTTTTGAAACGTTAAGTAGTTTATACATGTTTTTAAATAAAACAAATGCGTAAGTAATGAATAATCTATGTTAAGGGGTGACGGGTGTCTTCTAAGAGGTCTCATGTTCTTAACAAATCTGGTTTCCCATTTTAACATGTTCTATTTTCCCATAAGTGATACAATCCACAAACTGACATTATCAGGTTTGAGAGGATGCTGGGAAGGCTGCCCGTGTCCTACATCAGAAGCATGGGGGAAGGGGAGAGTGGGGAGAAGTAAACCAACCCTCTACACTACAAAGAGAGAGATAATCCTTCTGAATAATATTGATAGCAACGTGGAGGGGGAGGTGCACACAGGACTTAATCCCTTCAATGCCCTGTTTAAATCATGAAACAGGAGAAGCAGCAGATCAGGCAATAGCTCTTATCAGGCAATAGCATCTGGGGGTGGATGAGCTTTTTGAGCTTCACTCACAGCTCTTTTTCCAGGTTCAGAAAAGGTGAGCCAAACTGCTGTTTTAGACATGGAGCAAGCCCTGCGCAACTTGCCACTTGATGGCGAGAACTAATTATCAAGTGATTGCTCCTTTTTCATAAATGTGATCACACACAGAAGCTTTGGTGGCTGGTACCACCGCGGTTCGAATCCCCGCAACGGGGTGAGCTCCCGTTGCTCGGTCCCTGCTCCTGCCAACCTAGCAGTTCGAAAGCACGTCAAAGTGCAAGTACATAAATAGGTACCGCTCCGGTGGGAAGGTAAATGGCGTTTCCGTGTGCTGCTCTGGTTCGCCAGAAGCGGCTTAGTCATGCTGGCCACATGACCCGGAAGCTGTACGTCGGCTCCCTCGGTCAATAAAGTGAGATGAGCACCGCAACCCCAGAGTCGGCCACGACTGGACCTAATGGTCAGGGGTCCCTTTACCTTTACCTTTACCTTTACCTTTACCTTTACCTTTACCACCATTGGGACTGGCAGGGTGGGAAGTGGGGACCCCAACAGCAGGTGGCGACAGAGCCAACTAATTCTAGTTTTGTCCCCCATCCTCCTCCTGCCAAGTTCTACAAGGGCAACACTGGGACTAAGGGGAGGAAACTGACAGGCACTGCCATCTCCTGGGCTGGTTTATATGTAAGAAAGCAGGCAAGTAGGGTCTGGCTGAGGACAGACAAAAGCTGCCCTAGTAGACCAGCCTCTCTGCACAGAAGGCAAGTTTCCTTGCCATTCGCCTGGATGTTCTCATACACAAGCACCATTGAAATGAATGGGAAGCCCCTATTTATTTCAGTGGGCCTTGTGCAGGAGAACTTCCTTTTACTGTGCCCTTCCACCGCAACAATTCACAAAGGATTGGGCTTGATTTCAGGGCATCTGATGGGGGGAAACTACGTTCTGAAAGGCACCTGCAAGTTCCAAAGATCTCATCCTAAAAGACTTGCGCTTCGGAGCTGTTGATCATGGCAGCTGTTCAGATATTCCCACAGGATCTGCATCAGCTGTCATACCAAACCTATCTTCCACAGAGCATTAATGAGGTTTGGCTCATGGGGAGCTTGGTTTTATTGATAAACGTGGAAACCCCAGAGGCAGAAGCCAGATGTTTAATTATTAATAAGACGGGGACATGTGGCTGAGAACAGTGGTTGGTCCAAAGACCCTCTCTCATGGTGAGAGCATGGCTACAAAGGGCTTCCTGCTCCAAGCCTATCCATGTGGACCAAACTCAATCATGTGACATAATGCAAAGGTCATGACCCAGTGCATAGCTGTCAACCGTCCCTTATTTGGCGGGAAACTCCCCTATCCCAGCGCCTTGCCCCGCTGCTGTCCCTTATTGATGATGTCCCTTAAATTTCCCGGGAGGGAAGCAGCGGCTCGGGGTCCTCCGCCGCGCGAGAGAGCACGCGCTGGCGCCGTCGCCCTGGCGCAAGGAGTTCCATTGGCCCTTTCCCGCCCAAGAGGAGGGGGGAGGGAGAGAGACTCTCGCCCACGCCACCCGCGAGCCCAGAGGTGGCAGCAGTGGTGGCAGCTGAGGAGGTGGCCCGAGGGAGGAGGAAGAGGAGGGGATGGGGAGGGATACAGAAGGGCGGTGCTTCAGCGGCCGCCGCCGCGCTGTAACCACCTCATACCGGATTGACAGCATCTGTCAATTCTACCAATGTATGTAACTCTTTACAATAGCAAGATCCCTTATTTTGGCTGCCGATCCCTTATTTTCGAGGCTGCTGGTCCCTTATTTTCAAATCTGTAAGTTTACAGCTATGACCCGGTGGGAGCTTCCTGTGCCTACTGATTTGACACAATCAGGCACTCAGAAATGTCCCCGGAAAAAGCAGCAGGCCTGCCCCTTCCACCCTCTACTTGAAGCAACTGTAAAGACTAAACATCCAAAGCCACCTCAAATTATAGCAAGCCTGGCTCATTCCAACACCTTGTTCTCTACTCTGACTTGACAGTGGATCTCCAAGGTATCAAGCAATGGTCTTTCCAAGCCCTTCAACCAAAAGTCCTATTAAAACAGGAGAGGCCAGAGATAAAGCCTGGGACTTTCCATGTGCAAATCATGTGCATAATATCACTGACCTATCCTGCCTGCAAACAAAAAACCATTCATACACGTACAGTCCTTCGTGAACCAGTAGAGGTCCAAATTAGCCACATGGACCAACACGCCCTCCCTCGATGTACCGCAGGGAGCAAATGCATTTGAAACAACACACCAAATCCCTAAAATTTCGGGATGTGGATGTGCCCCATCCTACAGACCAAAAGGCAAGAAAATATTTCGCCTGACCAAAGCAGCGGATGCTGCCAGCTGCTCTGGATAGCTTATTCTGCCTGCTAAGTTACAGCAGACAATGTAGCCTTTCATTCGGGCTCCAGAAGTCATAATAAATGAGCTCACAGGAGAGAGACTACTCTGGCCTGTCTGGGTCGCAGATTTGCTGTTGACAGAAGTGGGGTGGGGAGGGGTAATAACATCATCTGAAGTACTAATCCCCAGTTCAAACACGGGGCCCCATATGGCACTGTTGCCTGGAAAAAAATTATAAAACAGGAATTGGAGTCCACTGCAGCACATACTAAGCGCATGGCACTTCACAAAGGAGGCAGGAGGAGGATGGGGGACCAAACAGAAACCTATGGCAATAACCTTCAAAGCATTCATCTTCTAACACAGGTGTGGACAACCTTTCTCACCGGAGTGCCACATTCCCTTCTGAACAACCTTCTGGGGGCCGCATGCCAGTGATTGGCAGGGCCAAAGGAAAAAGTGGGTGAAACATTGAATGTTGTTTTTACACACATACGCACACCTCTATCATCAGTATCATCAGGAACGCAGTGTCGTTGTGGGTTAAACCACTGAGCCTAGGGTTTGCTGATCAGAAGGTCGGCGGTTCGAATCCCCATGATGGGGTGAGCTCCCATTGCTCTGTCCCAACTCCTGCCAACCTAGCAGTTCGAAAGCACGTCAAAGTGCAAGTAGATAAATAGGTACTGCTCCAGCGGGAAGGTAAACGGCATTTCCGTGCGCTGCTCTGGTTCGCCAGAAGCGGCTTAGTCATGCTGGCCACATGACCCGGAAGCTGTACACTGGCTCCCTCAGCCAATAAAGCGAGATGAGTGCCACAACCCCAGAGTCGGCCACGACTGGACCTAATGGTCAGGGGTCCCTTTACCTTTATCATCAGTCTAGATAAGAAAGACACATTAAATGAGTGCAAGGACACATCATGGCCAGGCAATAAAACTCAAGGAGGGTGTGAATCATAAGGATGCTATAGACCAGCCTTTCTCAACCTGTGGGTCCCCAGATGTTTTTGAACTACAACACCCATCACCCCTAGCTAGCAAGGCCAGAGCTCAGGGATGATGGGAGTTGTAGTCCAACATCTGGGGACCCACAGGTTGAGAACTGCTGCATAGACCATGAGTAGGCAAACTAAGGCCCAGGGGCCAGATCACCTTCTAAATCTGGCCCGCGGACGGTCTGGGAATCAGCGTATTTTTACATGAGTAGAATGTGTGCTTTTATTTAAAATGCATCTCTGGGTTATTTGTGTGGTGCATAGGAATTCGTTCATTTCCCCCCCCCCCAAATAATATAGTCCGGCCCCCCACAAGGTCTGAGGGACAGTGGACTGGCCCCCTACTGAAAAGGTTTGCTGACCCCTGCTATAGACCAATGGGCCCTGTGCTGCTGTAACATTAGGTCAGGAGTGGCTAACCTGCATCCTCCAGAAGTTGCGGGACAACAACTACCATCATTCCTGACCACTGGTCATGATGGTTGGAGCTGATGTGAGCTGGTACTGTATTAGGTGTTCCAAGAATGGGAGAAACTGATTTAATTGTTGGAAGGCTACAATGGCCTGAGTGCCAGTCCTCCATTGCCTTAACTGGTACTCAAGAACGGTGCCATGCGATAGGAAGAAAAGGTTCTCTGACTACTTCCTGCACTTTTGTAGCAGGGGTAGAAATATTTAATCATCCAGTGGATTTTGGTGTGGTGTATACCCAGCTTCCACAGCAGAAAAATTGGAAGGTGGGAGACTCTCCGATTTCAGAGGTTTTTAAGCACAGGCTGGATGGCTGTCTGTTAGTTGAGATTCCTGCATTGCAGGGAGTTGGATGAGATGACCCTCAGGTTCATTAAAGCTTTTGCAGATGACATTGTTCTAACATTAGAAGATCCAAAGCACAGTGTAAAAGAAGCCCTACAAAAAATTGAAGAGTTTGGTGCTGTGGCAGGCTTTAAGGTCAATAAGAATAAGACTAAAATACTGACTAAAAATGTATCTAAAGAAGATATAGTAGATCTAGAACAAAAAACCGGAATTATGACGGCAAAGAAGGTGAAGTACCTTGGAGTCTGGATTACGGCTAAGAACATTAATCTATATAAGGATAATTATGAGGTCACCTGGAAGAACATTAAGAAAGACTTAGAAATCTGGGAGAGAATGAGACTATCTTTTTTGGGGAGGATAGCGGTTATTAAAATGAACGTTTTGCCTAGAATGTTATTTTTATTTCAAACCATCCCGGTACTTAAAGGTTTAAAGCAATGCAAAGAATGGCAAAGAGCCTTGGCGAGATACATCTGGCAGGGAAAAAGACCGCGAATAAAAATGAAAATACTGGTAGATAGAAAAGAAAGAGGGGGCTTCTCCCTTCCGGACTTATGTTTATACTATGAGGCGGCGTGTCTATCGTGGTTGAAAGACTGGATAACGCCAGAAAACAGAGACATCTTGGATCTTGAAGGCTTCGATAACAGGTACGGGTGGCACTCGTACCTGTGGTATGAAAAGGTGAAAGTACATAGAGGCTTTTTAAACCATATTTTTAGAGGGCCAATATTCCAAGTATGGGAAAGAAATAAAAACCTATTGGAAAGGAAGACACCCTGGTGGATTTCACCAACAGAGCGACCAAACTTTAAACGACACTGGCGGGATTGGAATAACTCTAACAGTAAAAGGTTATTATGTAAAAGAGATAAAATACGTGAATATAAAGTCTATTTGATACTTACCAAAGGAGTGGAAGGAAGTTCAAGGCTCGGCAGAGCCTAAAATAAATGTATTTATGATTTATGGAATGAATATATTATGTGTAATTTAAGTATTGGACTTTGTATAAGTTTATATGTATATATGTATAATACCAATAAAAATTTATCAGCAAAAAGAGATGACCCTCAGGTTCTCTTGCAATTCTGCGATTCCATGTTCCATCCCTGTGTTTGGAATAGTTTATAATGCAGCGCTATTAATCAAGCACCCTGTTAACAAAGGACTGCGAATCCGAATTAAAAGATCAAATATAGGCACCTTAGAAATAATAAACACCGCCACATATTTTAAGAGTGAAAATAATCTCTCCCAGACTTTGTACTAGAGATAAGTAAACCCTTTTATCAATTTCCTGCACACATACAAAAACCCCAAATGGGAAATCTCCTGAGCCACCTTCTTAATGCTGGAGGAATCATACAGTTCAAGAGAGCGATGAAAAAATAAAGGGCAGTCTAAATATTTCCCAAATGCACCCAGATATAATAATAGCTGTAAGTCAGGGAACTGCAATACAAAGCTGCTCATTATTTTAAAAGTAAAGCAAGTTGCAGCTGTTCTCCCCATCCCTGATTGGATTGCAGACTGCAGGCTTTTAAAATCCAACATAAGGTCCACATCTACATCTTTAGGCATCAACACCCACACACATCGGGACTCTCTACCCCATTCCCTGGCATTAGCTATAAGCTATGAGACACTATTACACAAGACTCCAAATGTTCAGCTAAAAGTATTCCTGCAAAAATTGTCATTATCTTAAAACATCCACAGGTGAATACAAAGAAGACATGACAACCAAGTGTTCTGTGGGAGCTGTTTTGTACAGACTGGCCACCCATGACCTTCAAAACAAAATTTACAATTGGTTGAGAACAGTGACCCCTGGTGGCCAATTTTAACAAAACATGTGCATCTCCCTGCCTGGGCAAAAGCTTTATTTGATACAGTTGTTATTATTACTCCATGTTTACCTCTCCTTAAAAAAGTACATCTACCCTTGGATATTGGCAACCATACCTTGGACTTCCAATCTGACATGGCACTTGTGTTTCCTTTCAACAATGTAAACCAATCTGGGGGTGGAAGGCAGTGACGTAGCGTGGGGGGTGCAGGGGGGGCCGGCCGCACCGGGCGCAACATCTGGGGGTTAGGGTTAGGGGGCACAAATCCACGGGTTAGGGGGCGCAAATCCACGGGTTAGGGGGCGCAAATTACTTGCCTTGCCCCGGGTGCTGACAACCCACGCTACGCCACTGGTGGGAGGTGTGTTAAGTAAGTTGTAAGTAAAAAAAACCTTACATAGAGCCCACATATTTGTTAGTTTATTAGAAATATAAGTGGAAGTAATTCTCACAAAAAAATTATGTTCACTCTCCCATAAGGAAAATCTATTATAAGTTAATTCTCAAGTACAGAACTGTGTTTCTAGGTCCAATGCAGTGGTTCCCAAAGTGGGTGGTACCATCCCCTGGGGGGCAGTGGGTTGGGGGGGAATATTAAGAGGCACGGAAGCAGGGGAGTGCTGGAGGTGTAAATGACTTATCAGCCTTTGAAACCCTGACATCACCGGATCAAGTTCATCTCTTTTGTTGAATTAATTAAACTAAACAGTTTTGACTGGATCTTGAATAAACGTGTAACTAATTGTTACTGCTTTGAATGTTATTGCAGTTGTTATATTCCTTGGCGGGTTGTGCAAACTGCTATTCTGAATAATGCTTTTTATAGAGCATGGTAGAGGGTGCTGGGGATGGGTTTATGGAACCAAGGGGGCAGTGGTCTGGAAAAGTTTGGGAGCCACTGGTCTAAGGCAGCAATCTACCTCTTATAGAAGTCGGCGGGAAAATTCACACTGATGGTAACAGAGCTAAAATGCAAGTTGCTTGGAGCTGATAATACAAATTTCTACCTATCCAGTATACTAGGCTGAAACGCTAACATTTCAGGCTGTGGCAGAGTCTGCTGCTAACATTCTTTATCCAACAATGGATGAAGGCTACTACTGTGTGTTCAGCAAACTGAAACAGGACAAAGTATATGAACCGCTTAATCCTCTATGGCCTATCTAGTGACCGTAATATAACATGCCATCGTAAGAGCTTCAGAATTGTGCTCCTGGATCAGACCAGACTCATCTAATCTGGCACTCTTATTTCCAACATTGGCCAACTAGATATCTCTGGGTGGTCTTCAGCAAGGCATTGCTGTTTCATTTGCCCCCAGCATCTGGAACTGAAAAGTACTAACTTGGCAAATCTTGTTTAATTTTCACAGCTGTTAGCAGACCAAACCTCCATGAGAATCCTATGTACAAAGCAGTAGTATAAGGGGAGGGTCTCAAATTCATCTGCCATTATCAACATCCTCTGATGGCAATAGCGGGCATAGCTCTCCTGGCAAAGGGCTCATAGCTCAGTGGCAGAACATCTGCCTTACATGCAGAAGGACCTGGGTTCAATCCCAGGTAAGGCTGGGAGAGACTTCTTACTGAAACTCTCAAGAACTGCTACCTGTTGATGCATACAACACTGAGCTAGAAGGACCAATGGTCTTTCTATGATAGCATTCACTGTGTGCCAGGTTTGGACACCATGGAACACGAAGGTTTCCTCTATGTACACAAGCCTTCATGAGCCTCAAGCAAGCTCAAATGCTCCCCACTCCATTCCATCTTGTGAGGCCACAAGAAAATTGGAAGGTTTTGCTTCTGTTTCAAAGTAACAAAGTGCATTTTTTTAAAATGGGGGGAGGTGTTGATGTGGTTTCTTTAAACTGTGATATCCAAACAGGCTAGGATTCAAAGCCACAATTTTATCCTGACTCATTTGAACAAATCATACTTTAAACTATCCAAGTTCAGAAGTAAAAGGAAACTATGGCTTGTTTAAAACCGAAATTAAAAAGCTTCCAATCTCCTCCTTATGGCCATACAAGCAGGGAGGGAGGAATGCATGAGCCCAAGGCTTGCGCACGTAGCAGGAAACTCTGGTATTCCATTACATCTAAACCGGTCCTGCGTTAGCATTCAGTTTCAGAGATAACTGTATTTTGTGGCCAGTTTATTACAGAGGCTGCATTTGCATGTCATGCTAAGTCATGATGTAGACAAGCAGGAACAAGCATCATATGGTCAGGAGGAGGAGTTTTTTATTATGCTTGTAACTAACACTTCTGTGGTTAATTTCAAAACAAGCCAACGTCAACCTGTGGTTCTGAAGCAGGCTTGTTGAAACTAACCATAACTTTAACCTCAATTTTAGGTCTGGGCCACATGGCAAACTGCAGTTAACTAAAAACAGAAGCAAGCACTTACAAGCTACTACCCCTTGGCCATGTGGAAGGACAAGAGAGGATGCAGGGGCACACAAGCCCAAGGCTGACTGCAGCTTGCTTCTGCTCATGCATGTCAAATTAAAGAATTTAGCACATTTAGCATGACCTGTGAATGCAGCCAGTCAGAGAGTCAGGAAAGGCTGCAATCAGCAGTTTGCCCCATTTAAGTTTCTAATGCCATAGTCAAATACCAAAAAACAAAAAAATATGCAAGGAAAGCAGGTGTTCTTGGAAAAATATGGATTTAGAAATCCTTGAAAGAGATGAGAGACAGTTAAGAGCAGTTCTATGCTACACCTATCCGTAAGCTTATGTCATTGTGCTGCTGCAAAGCCTCTGCTGCTCTGCTTTTACTGATTTGTCACTTATTAGGTTCTTGGAATGCTACTTTTTGGTGGGTTTTATACAGGATTATTATTGTTGTAAGCTGACTTGAGAAACTTAACACAGGATATAAATTTTTAACACAGTTTAATACTCTATTCTATTAGGCCTACTTGAACATTAGGAACATCAAAATAAATTTTCTTATTTAAGGTGCGGCATAAAACTTCATGTATATCTGAAAGGATGATCCCATGGCAAATGTATAGTCCAATAAATACTTTCAAATATAATTGCATTTTTTAAAATACTGCACAATGTTTTGCACAAATAGGAACATAGAAACTGCTTAACACCAATCAGACCACTTGTCGACCGCGAACTGGTACCCTCCAAATGATGTGGATTACAATTCTCACCAGCCCCAGGCAGCATGGCCAATGGTCAGGGATGATGGGAACTGTAGTTCCAAAAATGTGGAGGGCTCCAAGATGGGGAAATAAATAACTGGCAGTATCTCTTCTGGGATTCATACAATATGAAGAGATACTGAAGACTGAACCCAGGACACTTTGCAAAACACACGAGCTGTACAACTGAGCCACATCCTTGCTTTCATCACTATATATTCTGAAAATGAAAATTACAGGTTATCCTATGTAAACTATAAGTGATTTTTGTGGAAATAAGTTCAATGTTAAGGCCGTGTTCTACTAACCTCTACTACACTATCTCATTACAAAGATGTCAGCGGTGAATGACCAAACAAGGCAAGAATAATCTCTGTCATTTGGGGGAAGGAGTTCTCATTTGTACTCTTCAAACATTTCATTTTCTCCTCAGTTTGTCAGAAATAATTGCCAGAACACTTACCGAAGTTTCAGTTGGCTGCGATGGATTATGAGACCCTACTTCCAAAAGGGTCCCCATGTCCGTCCTTAGGAAACTGAGTCAGGAAGGCAGAAACACAGCTTTTGGAAAGGAGCGATGACACTGCAACAGCAAACGATAGTTCATTTTCAGTCTTTAAAGGAGAGGTCTTCTCTTACAACCTGCAGCAAGTAACAGAAAGAAAGGGGGACAACAACTAATGAAATGAAACTGGATATGCCGTTAAAATAACAGAGCGTTCCTATAAATATGAAGTGCTCCATTCTTCCGCAGCATACCTCCACCCTACACTTCAAGCCCACTTCAAGTCCCAGATTTGGTACATCTGGCACCAATGATTAATGAGAACAATTAATAATGAAGAGTAGATGGGAATGCAAAGTGATCACTGTCTACCTCCACAACAGAAGACTTAATAACATTCAGAATAACATATGTTGGAGGGCATTCCTCCACCACTTTAAAATTTGTTATTTCATAGCACAATTTTACTGACATTGTGCTTTTTCTCCTTTTAGCATGCCGAATCATTTAGAAATAATAGAGATATGGCTTTTCTGCCATCCCCCCCCCCCCCCACTGCACGTATGTGAAATAAGAATTCTCAGTACACATCACTGACTGGGAGGACTAAACCAGAGGCGTTAGTTATTTCAGGCTCATTTCTCTAACTCCCATGCACATTGCACAACCTCCAATAGTTAATCAGAAGAAAAGCCTGATCCTAAGTGTGTTTACTCAGGAGTAATAGCTGTGCAACCTGTTATTGAGCATTCATTCTGCCTTGTTTGCACAGTTTGTGGGGAAGTCAGATGATGTCACTTGGTTTTTTGAACATTAATTCTTATTTGTTTGTGGGAAGGTTAAATGACGTCAAGTCAAAAACTTTCCAGTACATTTTCTCATTTCCTTAACACATAAAGTCGTTTTTGAAAAAGCTGATTTGTTACACAAGTGCTCCAAATCAACTTTAATTTCTGGCATGTGACTGAATCCCACTCAAAAACATCTACGGTCTGAGAGTGCCCTGTGAAATGTGTTACGATTTGCCGTTAAAATCGTACAAAAAATCGTACACAAAAAAAGTGGCAACCCAAATGGTACACCCCGGCATGCACAAACACATATAATACCCAACAATACCCACACAATTTTTTTCGTTTTATTTTTTAAAATTACTAGTTCCTTTTGAGCTGTTTCTACCTTAAAAGGTGGCACAGAAATGCATATAGATTTTAAAATATATATATATACAATTCAGGCTGCAGTTCTTGGGACTGGGAGCAAGTCTCACTAAATGAAAACCTACTTCTGAGTTGGCATACCTAAGATCGCCCTGTAAGTAAAACAAGTGATTTTGCGCAAGGGAAACAATCCCCTACAGCACCCCCAACTCGGTTTTGGTTACCACAACTAACACGGGTAAATGTTAGCAAAAGCCAAGCGCTTCTGGAGTTTCTGGATATATATATTTTTCCTTCGGAACTGCGTAATCCCCTTTCTCCTTTCCCACCAGAGTCGAGGAAGAAAGTTGCTTTGCAAGGAGGTGCCTATATACTTGGGGACTGGGGCGATGCCTGAGAGGGGGGCTTATACCCGTCACGGCTACCTTACCCACTTTAAGGAACCAGCAGCGGCCGCCCTTGGGATCCATCTCCTCTCCATTGCGCCCCATGCGACCTCCCTCCCGCCCATGTTTCTTCCCGGGAAAGGTGCTGGGCGCGCGCTGCAGGCCGCCCTTCGCTCCCAGGTAGCAGCGCCGGCGCGTTCTCGTCGCCATGGAGACGGGAGCCAGCCGCGGCCTAGTCCCCCGGTTCCCGCCCCTCCTCCTCCTCCTCTCCCCCCTTCACTCTGGGAGGGAAATAAATTTGTGCGTCTGATCAGGCTCTGACCTATTTCCAAAAGCTTTCTTTCTCTTCGGGGGAAAAAGTTGTTTCTTCCATTTATATTCATTTTGGGTTTTATCCAATGCTCATTTACAGTGCCGGATTTACACATAAGCTAAACAAGCTATAGCTTAGGGCCCCGCTCTTTTGGGGGCCCCCAAAAAAATTAAAGGGGGAAAAACTGGGTGTACATTTCCAAAATATAAGCTAAAAAAACAAATAAAATAAAACCTGCATACAGTAACAGTGTTTTGTGTTGTGTAGGCTCCTATGATGTAAGTAACGGGTCCCGCTTGCTAGCCTGCTCCCTAAAATATCACTGGTTTGTCTTTCTCTATTAATATACTTCTTTTTTATTGTATTTCAGTTCAGCAATTACTTTGATAAAATGCATATTTTGTTATGTGCAAATGGCTTTAGATAGGTCCATAAATTACCATATAGCATATATTCAACACAAAAAACCGCGACAATTTGTTGTTGACAAAGGACAGCTGGACATATAAATGCCCTCATTACCCTCAGTAGCTTAGGGCCTCATCAAACCTAAATCCGGCCCTGCTCATTTAAATGACACCCATTCATTCCAATGCATCTGCTCTGAGTTGGACCCTTGGACACTGTAGCCTTGGTTGCAAATAGTACAAATTCTAAGTGTTGTAGCTTGGCAGGTAGAGCGCATGCTTTGTGCTATAGGTCTTAAATATAGAATCAATGTTGATAATTGCACAAGGTAAACACACATACAAATATAAACCAGATGTGTAAATAGTACAGTGGTACCTCGGGTTACATATGCTTCAGGTTACAGACTCCGCTAACCCAGAAATAGTGCTTCAGGTTAAGAACTTTGCTTCAGGATGAGAACAGAAATTGTGCTCCGGTGGCGCGGCGGCAGCAGGAGGCCCCATTAGCTAAAGTGGTGCTTCAGGTTAAGAACAGTTTCAGGTTAAAAACGGACCTCCGGAACGAATTAAGTACTTAACCCGAGGTATAGGAGAGCAATCCAAAAACCCTCTTGGCTGTTCTAAAGATTCTTAAATATTTCCTCTGCCTCCTTCACCCCCCTTGCCTGAGAACAGGTAGGCAGATTGCAATCCGGGGAAGCTCCTGTAGGAATTCCTCTCCTATATCTATTAACCTCCTTTGTATGAATTGTCATTGTTTGCCCAGATGCTCTGCACTGAAGGATGTCTGATGCATTGCTGTCAACTTTCAGATTTGAAAATAAGGGATCAGCAGCCTCACCTGTCCCGGGGACAGTACGGGATATCTAACAATCCAGGATAGCAGCGGGAAACGGCGCTGGAATAAGGGAATTTCCCGCAAAAATAGGGAAGGTTGACAGCTATGGTCTGATGGGCATCCTGATAGGTCTTATCAAATGCTAATGTTTTGTGTAAACTCTGTTTGGAACTATGTGAAACTTGCTAAATCCTCGGGAATATCACCCCTTGTCCTGCCTGAGCCACAATAACCCCACCTTATTGTTTGATCTAATTTCTGACTGTTTGTAGAGGGGGTTTCCTTCTCCAGTTTGGTGGTTCAGAATAAATTCTATTTGACTCTTCCTACAACACCAAAATGCAAACCCTTAAAAGAGATGATTCTTGTCATTCTCAGTCTCTCTTGCTGTTATGTATTGAAGTTCTCACCCTGGCCACCAGGAGTATCGTGTATATAGTTTTCACTCAGGTCCACATCAGTTACTTTAGGCGGGAAACCCTGGGTTGTTGTTGCTACAATGTTGACAGCCGGCTGCCTATAGAAGCAGGCCAGCTGAGCTGTTTGCTGTTCAGTTCTTTTCTGGTCTGTGAATAAACAAGAGCTGCTTGAAGAATTGCTGTGTCGTCTGATATGTTCACCCACAACTTAACACTTGCCTCCTTTGCTGGGGCAGGGGAGCTCTGTTGCAACAGAAAAATAAAGACCCGCCTTGCTTTCACTGCATCCTGCCTCCACCCATTCATCTCTGACCGATCATGGGCTTAGGGGACTCAATCCCTTGGGGAGATGGGCAGCAAAAGCCAACCACCCCTATTTTTCTCTATTATTTGCATGCAGAAGGTCTCAGATTCCATTCCCAACATTCCCAGGGTGGGCTAGGAAAAACTTTTGCCTGAAATCCTGAAGAGGTGCTGCCAGTCAGTGTTGACAGTACTGGGCAAGGTAGACCAGTGGTCTGACTAAGACAATTTATTATGTTCTAAGTGTGATCTTATGCTTGTCTACTCACAATCTTATTTCGGTGTATAGAGGATTGCAGCTTTTAATAAATCAAAAAGAATCTGGGTACAATCCATGTACAATACTATCTAGGAGTAAGCCCTGTTTACACCAGTGGTGATTACTGATAAGTAAGTACATACATATTATAGGATTGAAGCTATAATGTATGCTATATACAGTTCGCTACCTGGCCCCAATGACCTTAGAGTTGTTTACGTCTTAGTAAAGCATGCGTAAGGTTGCTTTCAGATAAGTGTATGTACATAGATTGCAGCTTCCAGAAATAAAATAAAAAATGGCTGCAATCCATATTCTGAGTTACCTGAAAATTAGCCCTGCTTAACCTTCTGAGTGGAACGTGGGTGGCGCTGTGGGTTAAACCACAGAGCCTAGGACTTGCTGATCTGCTCCGGCCAATGTAGCAGTTCGAAAGCACATCAAAGTGCAAGTAGATAAATAGGTACCGCTCCGGCGGGAAGGTAAACGGCGTTTCCGTGTGCTGCTCTGGTTCGCCAGAAGCGGCTTAGTCATGCTGGCCATATGACCCGGAAGCTGTACGCCGGCTCCCTCGGCCAATAAAGTGAGATGAGCGCTGCAACCCCAGAGTCGGTCACGACTGGACCTAATAGTCAGGGGTCCCCTTTACTTTTTTTAACCTTCTGAGTAGACAAGCAAAGGAATTGCTCTGTGTGTAAACTCACGCTCTTAACACATAAAGTTGTAAAAGGGAAACTTTGTGCATGCTGAGAAGGACTGAAAGGAAAAATGATATAATTATTAACCCAGAAATAGGAAACAAACAAAAGCAAATAGCACAAAAGGGAAATGCAAGAGTGAATAAAGCTTCAGAGAAGTATCAAGAGGAAGCCCCTAGAATATTTCAAGGTAAAGAGTTCCACAGAGAAATAGCCACAAGAAAATCATCTCAGATATGAGAAATGGAGAGGTTTAAGCAGATTAATGCACTTCAAACATATACTGTAGGTGCATAATTTTCCAACCCCCATATAATTCTCTAACGTTCCACCGCCTCACTTTTACGCAGCCCCTTGCCATTTCAAATCCTCTGTAAATCTTCCTCCCAATTAAAATTATGTCTTTTCATTAGTGTCTTACATAGCCAAACACAATTCTTATCTCCAGACACTAAACAAAGTAGTAATTGGAGGAGGAGGAGGAAAGTAAATGTGAAGAAAAATAGGGAGAGGAGGAAATTGGGGACAGGGGAACCATCCCTGGGGGTTTTTTTCCTGGGTGCTATGTGTCTTTGAACTCTGGTGCCTTTTTTTACTTTCCACAATAAATGATGGGGGGGGGGGGTGTCCCAAGTGACAGAGACCAGGGTGAAGAGGTGATCTTTTACAGAGGACAACATTAGAAGGGGTCTTTCTGGTCCAAGTCTGGTTTTAGGAGAGCAACATGAACTTGTTCATCAGTGGTTAGCTTCTGGACAGCAGACTAAGCAGGCACACAAGTCACCTGGCCACAGTCTTCCCTACTATGGTGAGATGGACTGTATTTGTACAGTGGTACCTCGGGTTACAGACTCCGCTAACCCAGAAATAGTACCTCGGGTTAAGAACTTTACTTTAGGATGAGAACAGAAATCATGCAGTGGTGGCAGCGGGAGGCCCCATTAGCTAAAGTGGTACCTCAGGTTAAGAACAGTTTCACGTTAAGTTCTTAACCCAAGGTACCACTGTATTTAAATTATAGTCATTTAATTAAAATGTGTGTATGTAATAAATAGGATTTTCCTGGATATTACCATGTATTTAAAGGCAGAATTGATGTCTTCCTGAAAAAAGTTCAACAACTATAATGTATCAATTCATGTAAAACCAATAAAAATATTTATTTAAAGAGAGACAAAAAAAACCCACCCAGGCTTGTCCTGGTTTTTTGAAATAGAATAAATTGTGCAAGTCTGATCTCTCTTTTTTGGTGACACACATGAAGACTAGTCTTAAACTACAGGGTGAGTCTTTTAAAGGACTCACCCCGTATATTGAACAATAGGCTATATAAGCACTCTTGTGTATCATGCATTCAGTGTACTGTACTCCCACCACTGTTTTGGGATGCAGTGTATGTTATGTACTGAAGTTCTCACCTGGGCCAGCAGGGGGATACTGTAGATAGTTATGCAAATAAGGGATCAAAAGTGACGTTCAGTGATTGGATAGTTTTAGAAAATTGTTACAGTTACGTTGTACTGGAGCTCTATATAAGCAGGCTGACTGAACCCTTCAGTTCAGTTCTGTTCTGGCCTCTGAATAAACAAGAGCTGTTTGAAGAATCGCTGTGTCGTATGATATGTTCACCCACAACTTAACAGTGTACACACAGCATTAGCCACAGTCCATATCTATCCAGCATCTATATTGTCATTTCATGTGAAAGACTTTGTCAACCCGAATTGAGAAAAAGAATGAACTAGCTGTGTTTTATACTGGCAATGCATACACAGCTGTACAGTATTCTGACAAGTTAGTGCCCAGATGCTTAGGAATAAATTCATATGACTTTGTTGTAAGATTAATACACTTCATATACACTCAGAGGACCTCTTATTCTTATTATTGCTTGACATCTTTTGCAAATGAACATTTGCATTCAGAACAAATTCTGGGACTCAACTCTAATGAGACGTGACTCAAGATAAGCCCAGGATGGAAAATAACAGTTCTGATCAATATGCCTTGATCAAATAAAATCATATACTTTGTTAAGGTGGTAAAGAGCAATCAGAAACCAGAACAATCTCCAGTGTTAACTATAAAAAATATTTATTTGCAATAATAAAATGTGCAGCCCCTAAACCCAGGAGCCAGGAAGTTCTCCATTAACTATTTCCAATATTTTTATGAACAATAATCAAATGCTGGTGGAGGAAAAATCCCATTCAAAGACAGTATCTACAGAGGTGTTTGCAGAAAGTTTCCTTTTAGTAAAACACATTTAGTTATACTGTTCATTATACAAATCATTACAATAAAATGAGAATAATTCAGGATATATACAGATTCTTTTTCTGCTTTTCAGCTTTGCTTGTGCTGAAAATAAATAGGAATAGCTTTCCTTCATATAATATTAAACAGAGTGACAAGCTGATCAGTGCTACCTTTTGCCAGTATAAGCTAGTTCAGAACTGACCTAATTCATCTTATGACCATTTAACGACTTGGATAAAGCTCAACTTTTATTCATTACTCAATGCATGCATGAAAGTAAACATCATGAGCAAGACCAAATATTTTTTAATAGCAAAACATATTGACTTCTGCCTTCTCCAGCTGTCCCCACTGTAATAAATATATGATTTTATTAATTAACTGTATCCTACCAGGATCCAGAGCAAAATTGTCTGAAGTGCAGCATGAAACTTAAGCATGTATACAGCTGTCAAGCTGAAATTAACCCACTGGAGGACAGTTTGATGCATGGATGCATAACCCTGTGTAGCACTGAGGTCACATTTCCTGAGCTACAAGCAACAGCTGATCTGCATGTCTACATTGACATGTAATTAACATAATTTAGATGGCACTAAGCCACTAGTGAGCGATACTTTGCACTTCCTCCGGATGTCATTTGTTTAAACATAGGGAAAGCACTATAGAAAATTGTTTGAAGATAAGAAACTGAAATATTCAATGCCAATTTAAGTGCATGTCCAAAGAGTCCAGCAACAAGAATACTCTGGGTTTTTTTAAATATTTGATGGCATCATAGGTTAGCCCCAGCTGAAGGTGTGGTTCATTACCAAGAAGTTACAACACTTGTGAAAATCAATTAAATAGGTATCAGTTTTGGTTGTTTATTGGAAGCCCGGGAAACTGTTTTCAAACTTCAGTTTCTCCAGCTCTGTGTCTTCTGTGGCATTAAACTTTCACTAAGCAGCCAGTGCTGTATCTTAGCGCCAGCTGAATCCTTCACTAAAGGTGACTAAAGGCTTGTTATTGTGCATCCTGATATTCAAAATCCTGAGTAAACCTTGTCGAATCATCAAACAAGATTTCCGGAAGTGCTGTTTTCACCTCTTGAATTCCAGGTGTTTTAAGTATTCCTGCTACCTTGAGAACCAGTCTATTAAAAGTGAAACGAGATTGTCAGGATTCTTGTTCAATACGTCAGGCAAAACCAATTGAGTAACTACGTACACCCATTTCTGGTCTGATCTCATTCCAATTGTTGGAAATAAACAGGAACCAGAAGCCAAGAAGGTGTGTCTGCCTGATCTATAAATCCAGTGCAAATAATAAAAATAAATTTTCCAGGTAAATCATCTTGAAACACTTCAAATGTTCACATTTCATCTATTTAGCGCCTGCTAAACAGGCAAAATTGCTGTTATTATTTCCCTTTCCCTGCAGAGCATTTGATTATTGGTTAAATACATTGCACCTCTAAAACCAGGCGTGTAATACTAGACCCATCTGCAGGCTTCTTAGAGTTCCCCTGGGCAACCAGAGATAAAATACTGGCTTTGTACAGTGAAGCACATTTGAGGACAGCGTTTATTGCTGTTACTTCACATGCAGAATATATATATAAAAAAAGCCTGAGGCCTTGCTTATCCAATTGCATCAAATGACATGGTTGGAAGACAACTTTCACATGTTCCATTTTTGTTCCGTCAACTAGATAGACAGAAGAACCAGTTTGTTTGTGATAACATAAAGTAGTCTGCAGCCAAGAGCAGAATGAGACCAGCCTCATTCACACACAACACTAATCTAAACCATGCAACAAACTGTAGGGAAAACCTTGGCCTCAGATTGTGGATAAGGAGGAAAAGACCTTAACCAAAATTCCAGGTTCGGTTGATGTGCTAAGCTGAGCATTAGTTTAGGTGCTTGTCATCCTGCATTGACATAAATAGCCAAGTGGCTCCAGTCTCCTCCTTAGCAACAGGTTTGCAATCGCATGCACCAACCAGGCCAGAGTGTAAATGTTAAGTTGTGGATGAACATATCAGTAAATAACCTCCTTTATGCTGCTTGCTAACTGACACCCCAAAGTTGTTTTCTATGAGACAGCCGTGTTGCACCCATCATAAAGGCAATTGCCTCTCTAGGGATGCAAGGCTGTGCAGAGGACTCCCCATTTGAAAGACCAGCTTGTTGATGACCAAGCCATGGCCCTGTGCCAGAGAAAGCTCCAGGGGTTATGGGGCCCTTGGGCAATCCTGCTCCGTGGCAAGGCAAGGCAAGGCAAGGCAAGGCAAGGCAAGGCAAGGCAAGGCAAGGCAAGGCAAGGCAAGGCAAGGCAAGGCAGAGGTCAGCCTTGGTTGCAGGGCTAAGTGGAGGCCGGATACTAGCCAACCGGAGGCAGGACAAGTTGAGGAGAACATCAACTGCACTCTAGGAAGTGAAAAAGTGATGGCAAACCTGCAACATGCATTCAATACAGTCTTATACCACCTCTGACACCCATGTAGCTCTGGGGCAGGTCTCCTAACAACTCTCAGTACCCATAAGGATTCTTTGGCAGACGCCATGGATGTTAAGGTGGCATAGGGAGTGCTTTACATTTAAGACTCTCCAAGAGTCTCCTACTGTGGTATGTAGCGGGAGAGCCTCTGGTCTCTGACTGGGGCCTCAGTGGGGTCTTCCGAATCAGAAGACAGCAATGCTACCTCCTCTGGCCAAAGGAACTCTGAACCCCTCAGGCTCATCAGGTAGCGGCACCTCTGGGACGTACCCTTCCCCCTTTTGGTTCAGAGTCCTTGACTTGCTCTCCTGAAGAGGAATCTGCTTTCCGGTCCCTGACACTGAGCCCCCTTCTCTGAGTTGGTCCAACTCCTCTTCAATCCCTGACATCACCACTTGCCTATTCATTTCCCCTCTCCCTCTGGGCCTGAAGCAGAAAACATCCCAAGGGCAACCGGAGTGTGATATTCCATCTTCATATCACTGTTTGTGTGGTAAAATGGGGTTGGGCAGTGTGCGAAAACAACAGAAAGGAAGAGGAGGAGTTGGACCAGCAGATGCAAGAGATGAGCTTTGTGCCACTGCTTTTCCCTGTGCCAAAAAGTAGCTATTCTACAATCATCATGAATTTGTTTTAGACCTTTTGAATTTGTACATGTTATCAAATATGCTAGAAGAATGGCAAACACCCAAAGGTCACACCTGTGCTTTCTGCCAAGGCTCCCAGTTCCACCTCTTCCCTTGAAAGGTCAAGCCCACTTTACAAGTGCCTGCACACACAAAAACAGAAGCCTTGGGAGACCTTACACTGCCTATTCTGGATGAGAAAACTAATAAGCTAATATTAGGATGTGTGAAGTTATCATTCATCACATAATGATCCTTTCACAAGACAAGTGTGTTGCATAGAAACTGGGTGCAAAAGTCACATTGTGACAACTTTTCTGCCTCAAAAACGATCAGGTAAATCAGCCCCACATGCTGTCACTGAACTTCACTGTCACAATCTGTGTACTCCATGAATAGGTGCTTACATCCGAGAAAATGTAGAACTGTTTTGCCATAGGTGGAAATAGGGGCTGAGCTTTCTGATGGCGTTGCCCACACGAACAAAACGAGCTTGTATTCCATTTAGGAAGAGGTATGTCCTGAATTTCCTACACGCAAATCACTTGTTGTAGGATTAATCTTATTGAAATGAATGTGATTATGTGGCTGAGTTGAAGACGACTCCAATGGAAAATGTTCTCGGTACATTTGTCCTGTAGTACTGTGCAGTAACATTTTTGATTATCTGTGTCCGATGAACCGAACTGAAGTCCAAAGATGCTTATGCCATGAAAAAAATGTGGTTTTTTTTTTCCTTTAAGGTGCCACAACACTCTCTTTTCTTTTCTTTTCTTTTCCTTTTTGCTGCAATATATTAACAAGGCTACTCCTCTGGATATTGTTGATTATGTTAGTACCTGCTTTCTTTGAAAAATCACTCTCACTGTGCATCCTAAACGATACTCCCCGGTTGTAATTTCACTGTGAACGTTCATAATATGTTAATGGAATCCAGTTACTATTGATCTGAGGGGGGGGGGGACATCACAAATATCTATATTTTTTAGCTCCAAAGGCACTTCCAGGCTGTTGCTATTTTAAGTGGGGATTCAATCACATTAAAGTTGATTTGCAGTTCTTTCACAAACCTACTTCCCCCCCAAAGGACTGGACTTTTTGCAATAAGGAAAGTGATGGAGAAATGCACTGAAAGTGTGGGATAACAATTGCTTGGCGCAACATCATCTAACCTCCTCACAAACAAATCAGGATGAATACCCAATAAATCACAAAAGTCACCTAAACTCCCTGCAAACAAATCGGGATGAACGCTCAACAAACGGGTCATTTGGAAGCAAACCAATATTCCAGCTGTGTCATTCTCCCCGTGTAGCTTGGTCTCCCAGTGATATCTTTATATTATAAAAAACAAAAGAGGAGAGATTCCATTAGCTTCAGAAACGTCTCTGGTCATCTTGCCCCAAATAGTAATTTTCTTGGCATGCTTGGGGAAATGTTTTTGCTCCCGTTACAGCAGTTTCCCCTTATCAGATGCAGCCGAAAGGTGACATACACCCTTCTTAGGTGTTCACCAGCCAAGGAAGTGGAGACACAAAATCCACAACATCTTGGTCTGAGAGATGCTTCTGTTGTTGGATAGCAAGAAAGGTTCAGCTCTTACACCAGAGTGCCATTCTTACTGTCATACTTCAGTGTAGCCCGGGGGAAGTTGAGGGTGGCATATTCTGTAGTGTTCTGGGACTGGAACGTCTTCACCTCTTCAGCTGAGCGCTCCCGTATTTTGCTGAAGACCTGGATGTCTGCATAATGCACACTGCTGTCGTCGCGCTTCATGCTCTTTGGCTTGCTCACGGTGGCATAGACTGGGAACTCAGACACGTCGTCATAAACGGGCCCAACATCCATTCCCTTCAGAGAGAGAGAGAAAGGGGAAGATATTGAGGAAGGCAAATCTCTCTGAAGCAAGCTCAGCCCAATGAATGTTGGTGCATCAGGCAGAAAACCCATATTGCACCCCTGTTGCATTATATTCACTCCATATTTTTAATGTTAGTTTATAAGGGAAGGACCACAGGTCAGTGATGTGGCACCTGCTTTACATCAGAAGGTCTTAGGGCCAACCCACAGCATCTACAGGTAGGACTGGAAGAGGCTCACAGTCTGGAACCCTAGAGAACACTCCCTGTCAGTAAATGCAATACAGTGGTACCTTGGAAGTTAAATGAAATCCGTTCCGGAAGTCCATTTGACTTCCAAAACATTTGGAAACCAAAGCGCAGCTTCTGATTGGCTGCAGGAAGTTCCTGCAGTCAGTCGGAAGCTGTGGAAGCCCCGCTGGACGTTCAGCTTCCAAAAATAGTTTGAAAACAGAACACTCACTTCCGGGTTTTGATCATTTGGGAGCCAAGGCATTTGAGATCCAAGGTACGACTGTACTGGGTTAGGCAGACCAATAGCCTGACTCCGTTTATGGTAACTTCCTATTCCTGTTTTACTGTTTTAAAGGGGTTTTATTGTGTAGTCTAATTATGCATGCTCGTACAGTGGTGCCTCGCAAGACGAAATTAATCCGTTCCACGAGTCTCTTCGTCTAGCGGTTTTTTCGTCTTGTGAAGCAACCCTATTAGCGGCTTAGCGGATTAGCGCTATTAGCGGTTTAGTGGCTATTAAAGGCTTAGCGGCTTAGCGGCTAAAAGGCTATTAGCGGCTTAGCGGCTTAGAAAAAGGGGGGGGAGCGAAAAAAATCGCAAGACTCGCAAGACTTTTTCGTTTTGCGAAGCAAGCCCATAGGGAAATTCGTCTTGTGAAGTGCATCGAAAAACGGAAAACCCTTTCGTCTAGCGGGTTTTTCGTCTTGCGAGGCATTCGTCTTGCGGGGCACCACTGTATTTTAATGTTATGTGCAATGGGATTTTATACAAGAGAGAACAGCTCAGAAACCGGTTTGGGCTTTAAACAATATATAATATAATAAATAATTACATGGGGCACAATCCACTGGAAAATTCTTCTGCTTGAGCCCCATTGAACATAGGGGGCTGCCTTATACTGAGTCAGACCATTGGTCCATCTAGCTCAGTACAGTCAACACTGACTGACAGCAGCTTCCCTGGATATCAGACAGGGATAGTCTCAGCTTTCCTTAGAGACACTGGGGATCGAACCTGGGACCTTCTGCATGCAAAGCTAGTGTTCTGTCACTGGGCTAGAAGAGAGCTGCTTTTGCTCCATTGAGTCTGTCTTACTAGCACCAGGCAGAGTCTTACTAACACCAGAGCAAACACTTTCATTATTCCAGATTAATTACTCCAGAATTATACATCAACCCATGGTAATGCATTCACAATTATTGATGACTTCAGAATTGCAGTTAAACATACATCAGGATCATAGAAGTTGGATGGGACCCCGAGGGTCTTCTTGTCCAAACCCCTGCAATACAGGAATCTCAGATAAAACATCCATGAGATGTGGCCATCCACCCCCTGTGTAAAAACCTCCAAGGATGGATGAATGCACCAAAGTAGATGCATTGTGTTTGTATGGTTAAAAATGGCCTGAATTGAGCACACTCACAAATTGACTAGGCTCATGAAGCTGCACTCACAGCACTGCAACTCATATGCCTGTGTGGCCTCTTGTGTGTATGAATTAGGGCCAAGAATGGAGTTATAAGGCTGATCCAATAGGCACTACTTCAACTCAAAGTAACACGGCACTGAATCAGTAACATACTTTAGGAGCTTGTGCCATTGGTAGCAAAGTATTTTGCAATTGGTAGCAAAGTCTTTTCAGAGGCAGTTTTACCTTCTTGCTCTCTGGGTGCTGCTGGGTGCTTGACTTAATGATTCTTGTACCTGCGGAAGAAACAGCTGATATTTAGAGAAGCAGCATAGCTCGTACTAAACAATGATGGGAGAGGCTAAATTAGAACATGATGACTCCAGCAGAATCCTATTAATGTAAGTTTGTTTTTAAAACAGCAAGTTGCTAGACCCCATGAGTTTACAAACACCTCCAAAAATATGTAGGCACTGTGAGGTTTCCAGTAGGCTTCCGGAAATAGAATTATTCTATCCACCCAGGCACCAGGACGTTCTTCCTCAACATGTGTTCTGAAACAGCGTCATCTCACAAATACAAATCCTTAATTGTTTTTGAGGGAGGAATGAGACCCCAGCCCCACTATAATTGCTGCAACCAAAACAAGCTAAAAAAAAGCTCAGCAGAAGAGTAAGATTCTGCTGGTAAAACACATGAAAATTAAGAGCAGGGGTGCAAAATCGTGTTGTTTTTATTGTCAGCCTCAGACTGTGGGCGCTCAAGTCAGAGCACCTGAGTCTCTTGTGTGTGAAAGTCAATAGGACTTCAGCTATTATTCAGTTATTTGAACACCAAAGAGATCCAGCGCTGAGAGTGAGCCCCCTTCACTGCGACCTTTGCTAATTTTTAACCCAGAGTGAACACATGACCTTCTCCCATGAGAAAGCCCAGATCTGTTCCTTTGGCAGAAAGCTTCCCACGAAGCACTGGGGTACAGACGACCACAGTGGTTAGTGGCCATAGCAACATCTAGCAGAAGGAATGTAACAGTGGAGTTTTCCTTTCAAGTCCTCCAAGAAACCTAGGAACATTCTGTTTATTCCTCTCTGCTAACTTTGCTGTTTGTCAAGCGATGTGTTTTGCTAGGCCAGGGCCGCACTGGGCAGCCAGGTAGCAATTCTGTTTATTGTTCTTGGCTCCTGCTTGCTTTTAGGAAGGATGTTTTCAGCTCTAAGCCCAAAGTCTGAATTTGGATGTTTCTTTGTCTCCATGTTGATATACGCCTGGTGCACACATAACATTCTAGTTCTGAAAACACCCTGTTTCCAACTGCCCTTAAAGTATTACCCAATCCTGTTCCCGTTTTCTGTTGTTGTTGTTGTTTCTTACCCACCCTTCACCATAAGGTCTCAAAATGGTTAAATGCAATTTTAAATTCAATATTACAGACCCTCCAAGTGTCACTATTTTCCAGGGACAGTCCAGGATTTACAGAAGCCATCCCAGTTTCTGACTTGATCCCAGAACTTCCCACTTTTCCTTAAGACATCTCTATTTTCATCAGAGAAATGATGGAGGGTATAGAGCTATGCAACCCGCCAAGCCAAGCTGATAAATAACTATACAACCTTTAGAGGACACCAGTATAGGGAAGGTTTTTTTTAATAAAAAAAAAGTTTAATGTTTTATTATGTTTTCATATATGTTGGAAGCTGCCCAGAGTGGCTGGGGAACCCAGTCAGATGGGCAAGGTGTAATAAAATTATTATTACTATGGAATAGGACGTCCCTATTTTCCTCAGAGAAATGTTGGAGGGTATGATATTAAAAACAGTTTAGAACAAATTACAGTCATAGAAATAGGGTTATATATATTTATGATCAGTGTGTCTTCAGCAGAAACTACATTTCATAACACCTACACACCGCTCGATTGTGAGGGGAAAAACCTCAAAGGGGTTTACAAAAAAGACAAAACAATTAAAATGAACGCTAAACATTTTAGCTTCTTAACATTGCAGCTGCTGCACTGTACTCTGGACTGCCAATAATCTATTTTTGGGCCATTCTGTTTTAGTAGCATATCATTAACACACACACACACAAAGGCATTCTCCCTGCTTCATGTGGTTCTTGGATCAAATGGAGGGCAACCTATTGTACATTAATGCAGCACATAACAGTGTAGAGCAGTGTAGCCCAGGAACATGTGGCCCTGCATATATTTTTCGACGTTCCCAGGCAGTTGTCCCGTTGATCGCTAACAGAATCCCTTGAAACCAATAGGACTTGCTTCCAAGTAAACCTGTTTAGAACTGTGGTGTGACTAGCTGAGTATTTCAGGGTTGTAGGCAGGAGACAAGAGGGTGAAACACCTGGGATTGAGCTTAAAAAATCTGGTAAAGAAGCCACGTTCCAGGTCATTCCAGGTCTTGCATATAAAAAATGTTTGCAGAGGATTATTTACCTGGCTTTTCTTTTTTCCGCTTAAATGGCGAAGGGCAGTTCCTGAAATAAAAGAGACAGAGTTGCATGAAATTCAGAGGGTCTTTAATCCTCTAATGGCGCACTGATCAGTACTTGATAAAGATGTATTGATCCACAGCCTGCCACAAAATGCTGCAGAGTGGAATACTTCAATTTTCTGGTTCTCACCCTCATCTGTCAGTCAGCATTCCATGCCCACTGAGCATGCTCAGTCTTCGTCGGGTTTGTAAAAAGTGCTGGGACGAAAAGAAAACTGCTCAGAAACAGAGCTTTTAAACCCAGACCTGTGCCTAGAAAATCGGCATGAAAGGAAGTCTGGATGAGCCCTAACTGGCGATTTGAGCCCTTGTCTCCCAGGTTTCAGTCTGATGCTCCAACCATTACACCACCCTGCCTCTCATTGGCTGTAACACGACTGGTGCTCTAGATTTCAGCATTGCCACCAGCAGAGGGGAGAGATACCAACTTGTTATATGGCTAGCTAAAGAATGGAAAAATACCAGGGTGGGTTGGGGGACAGAGAGAAAGGAGGTGCGGCTGTGGGGAGCCTGTTGCTAAGATACCCGCCTAAAAACTCATTTTTCCATGGAAAGGGTTGGAAATGCCGAGAGCTCCTGGGCAGGGAGCCACAGCTGGCAGCTCTGTGACCTTCTTCAGAAACAAACACCCGGCTCTCGTAACATGCCTCCCCTCCTCCAGCCAGAAGCCATGGGGCAGCACGCAGACCGAAGGCATTGTACAGTCAGCAAGCACACACTGGCTGGCTTATGGAAAGAGAAGAGAATGGACCCTGTTCAGTACAGACCACCCCACCCGTCCTCTTCCCAAAGCTGGACATTGTCCTTTGCTACCAGTGAGGACGCCTGCTCTCTTTCCCATGAATAAGAAAGTTGTTTCGCAGCTGTATTTTGCTTCCATGTGATCCAGTACTTGTTTGCCCTTTCTGTGCTTTTATGGAGCCTAAAACTAATGTTGAACTGGAGCATTTTGTTTCTCGTTTTCTGCCAGAGGTTTTTCCCCCAGGGCGGAGTTAGTGATTAGATCAGCCACATGTTTTGGAATGCATCTCCCATAAGCCCTAGCCAGGATGATTTTGCTGGCTGATGGGAGTTGTAGTCCGCAAGCACAGTTAAAATAAGTTGTGATCCCATAAGGCATGGTTCCTTGTAAAAGTTTGTTTCACATAATGGTTTGTTGCCAAAAAACAAACAAACCATGGTTACTCTGCGTGGCTGAGTTCAAATGTCCAAACAAGCCATACTTTAGCCAAACAAATCAGGGCATAGCATCATGTCTGAAGCATAGCAGCTCATTTACATGAGTAGGGCTGCCATACGTCTGGATTTTCCCGGACATTACCAGGATTTCAAAGGAGGAATTGACGTCCAGGGGAAATTTCTTGGATCTTAAGCAGCAATATATATAATATGGCAACCCTAACCTAAGAGTAAGCTGCACCAAACTCAATGGGATTTGCTTCTGAATAAATATGCATAGGATTCCATTCTGAGAGTGGTATCCATTGGTGGTATCCATTGGGACTGGTAGGGCGAAAGGCAGAGAGGCCAATATAGGCAGAGCCAGAACCAATGACACACAGAGCCAACTAATTCTACTTTTGCCCCCATCCTCTTTCCTGCTGACATCTACAAGGACAGCACTGGAACTCAGGGGGAAGAAACTGACTAGCAGTGGCTCCCTGCTAGACAAGTAGGCAGGCAAGGGCTGGCTGAGGATGGACTGAGGTTGGTGGGGCAGTACCCCATTCATTCACCCAAAAGGACTGCACTGCAGATAAAATCCATTCTGCCTCATTTTCCAAAGTGTTTTCTTTCCCTGCTGCAAGTCCAGAGACTTACGTCAGGGGTCAGCAAACTTTTTCAGCAGGGGGCCGGCCCACTGTCCCTCAGACCTTGTAGGGGGCCGGACTATATCTTGGAAAAGAAAAAAATAATAATGAATTCCTTTGCCCCACAAATAACCCAGAGATGCATTTTAAATAAAAAGGCACATTCTACAAACACGCTGATTCCCGGACCATCCGCGGGCTGGATTTAGAGGGCTATTGGGCCGGATCCGGCCCCCGGGCCTTAGTTTGCCTACCCATGACTTACGCTATCTTCTTGTAATGCAAAGAGCAGATGGAGCATCATGAAAGACCCACAACTCTACTGGCCATCTTTCCACTCCGGCACCAACTTGTTCATTTCTCTGTTCTGCCAAGGCCTGGGCAGTGCAATTAAAATAGCTCGGCTTTAAATATAATCATTGGCATCCTAAGCCTGTTTCCTAAGAAATACAAGGCCCCTGTATCATTTTTCAGAGCTGCTTTTCTCTTGTATCGGTTGGCAGAGAGGAGGGGTGTTTTAACAAGCTGCCCCGCAGGCGTTGGCTATTCTGAGGCTGTCTGCGGGCTAATCCCCGGCTCGTCCGTCCAAAGGCATCTCCAAGCTTCTGCTGGATCAGACAGAATTAGAATGGACAAGGATGGGAGAGAAGTCTACAGCAATGAGGCTGCTCCCTCTCTCTAAACCAAATACAAAATGTTCCTGAAAAATCTTGCCCTTTGAGACTTAAGCCCTAACCCTCACAAACCACTTTTTCCCACAGCTACGCAGAACTACTTGATCACAGTTGTCCATGTATTGGTAACCTGCAGGCTGGATTACCGCAATGTGCTCTGTGTGGGGCTATCCTTGAGGCTGGTCCAGGGGGATGCCGCTGGTTTAAAACCAAGCAGCTAGGCTGCTTGTTGGGACAAACTTCCACCAGCAAATACCACCTTGTCTATTGGCTACCAACCTGCTATGAGGGCTAAGCTCAAGGTTTAGGTACAGTGGACGCTCGGGTTGCAAACGTGATCCGTGCGGGAGGCACGTTCGCAACCCGCAGCGCCGTGTCTGCGCAGGAGTGGGGCACGATTTGGTGTTTCTGCGCATGCGCGAGTGCCAAAACCCGGAAGTAACCCATTCCGGTACTTCTGGGTTCGGCGCTGTGCGCAACCCGAAAACGCACAACCTGAAGCATCTGTAACCTGAGGTATGACTGTCCTAACATGTAAGGCCGTGTACAGTTTGGGGTCAGGTTATTTGAGAAGCCGTCTTAACCCTTACCTACCCAGTAGTGATAGGTCATTGCATTCTGCAGAAGAGATTATCCCCCCAAAAATATCAGAGGACCACTCAATACTATTTTTCTAGAAAAAGAGGCGCCGGAACTCATCATGAATACCTTCCTTGTTCTCTTATACAGTAATGGCAATGGTGTCCACCTGACACTTGCCAGAACCAAGTTCCAGCCAGTTCTGGCTGGGGGAAAACCTGCCCTGGGCCCACTTCACAGCAACTCAGGTTGGGACTGCCCCTGTTTTGTGGAACAGCATCTCTTAAGATACGACAGGCGCCTGCTATCAGTCCTTTTCAGAAATAAACGGAAGACGTGTTTGTTTCAATACGTTTTTCCAGTTGGGTGAAATGGTCTCTGGCCTCAGGTGTTTATTCTGTGTTGTTTCTAAACCTGTATTACATTGTGCTTTCTCTACTTTAAAAAAAAATAAAATGCTTAAGGTATTTTTATTGTATGTTTGCAAATCACCATGAGCCTCATGGGAAATGCAATTCATAAACAAAATAGATAAGCGATTACAACCTCCAGCTGTTTCCACTATGCAAACATGGTGCAAAGTTCCTTTTGTACAATCAACAGCATTTCTCCATCTCTTGCGCTAAATTTCCATGCTGCACTCTAGCTACTCCAGGGCCTTGTCAAAAAATATTAATATTCTGCAACTCAGCTGGGGGTGGGGGCTAGATTCAGCCCCTCTTTCCTCCATCTAGCTGCTTATTAAGTGGGATAGTAATCTCCACTGGTTGCTTGTATCTCATAACTTTACATGTCCTGGAATGCAATTTTCCTTCTTCATGGGATTTTGACAAATAGAGAGATAAACTTAGGTCCTATGGAAATCAATGGGACAGGTTAATAATGGCATAAATAAAGTCCCATTGTTTCAATACAAACTAAGTGCAACCAACTTCTTACTTGGATTTAGCTCACTGTTATTTCAAATCACCAGCTCAATTAATTATGATACCACTTCAGTCCATTAGAAGTTTTTGAATCAATTAATCTAACTGATCAGATGCACACTCCAGCCCTGATGGCAATAGATGCTGAAGTACTCTGAGCACTCTAAAATGCTACATAAATGTTAAGTATAATTATTACTCCTACTGCATTATCTGTGGAAGAGAGTGGCACTGTTAAGCAGAAATTATGTTTCAGCCAGCTTGCCTTGTACGGCTCAGTTAAAGATATGGGAAACTCAAACTGATTAATTTGTTGTTGTTTGCTGTTTAGTTATTTAGTCGTGTCTGACTCTTTGTGACCCCATGGACCAGAGCACACCAGGCACTCCTGTCTTCCACTGCCTCCCGCAGCTTGGTCAAAACTCATGTTAGTAGCTCTGATTAATTTATACTTACTTATAAACACACACACACAAGCATCCTTTTCTCCTTCAGGGTAGCTCTGCCACTCTTTGTGCAATTCAGAAAACCAGCAAAATGGGGCCTTTGATCAGGGGTGGAGAGGTGGGGAGTGAGAGCACAACTAGCAACCTGTTTGCAAAATATTTCCTCCCGCTGAGTAAAACACCCTGCTCAGGTGGGACAAAAGAGAGCAGTGAAGAAGACCCCTTTGTGTAGGCAAGACACAAAGCCTTGGAGTCCCACTTGACTCCACCAGAAGCACTTCAAAGCGGCAGCAGCTCAGTCAAATGGGGCTTTTGAAGCAGGGCCAGATTTAGATGAAGAGAGCCCTAGGCTACTCCACTTATGAGGGCCCCCCCATCCCCCACCCTCACAACTAGAAGAAAATGGAAGAGTGTTATAAACAAATTTGAGTGGAGACAAGGATGATGACGGGTATTTAAAATTCTACAATTCACAATTTCTCCTCCAAAGGACATAAGATATTATTGTTAAATACCATGGTGATTTTTAAAAATGCATAAAATTAACACTGAAAAACTTTTGCAATAACTGAACTTTGTAAACCTTTTGTGGCCTGGGCAGGCCTGGAACTAGTTCCCATGTCTTGTTCCTCTCTAAGGAATCAAGTTCAGCCTTCATGGCATTTAACCATGGCTCAGCATCCTCTGAGGTTAAACTTTGGACCTCTTGGAAGCTTGAAGGTTCCCAAACTTTCTCTGAGCTACTAACAACAGCTGTATCTGCTATGGTTGTTTTAGCAAACTCTTCAGCATACCTTTTGGGTGGTTTACCCTTTGTCACCCTTTCAGATCTGCATACTATACACCAGTCTTCCATGTTAGGCTTCTACTCTTTAGGAGAACGCTGGGCAGGCCACAGGCCTGGGCAGGCTGGGCTGTCCTCTTATATACCTGCTGGGATTGACAAGGCATCTGACCCTCACCTGAATCTCATAGCTCTCCTGTAGCTGCCTCTGATTAGTTATCATGTAACTCTTCGGGGAAATAATTAGCATCACACGTCATGTGCATGGAAGTTGCCGAACCAATTAACCAGCTAGAAAGATTACTGTTAATAGCACCAGTTTTCCTATAACTTGATATTCCTGGATAGTTTTGATGAACTGCAAAAGCATTTTTAGTTTGTTTTCTGTTGCCACCCTGGAACTTTTCTTTATTGTGCCACTTTGTTTTGTACGATTCCTTGCAAATGAAGGAAAACAGCTTTTCTGCTTGTATATGTTGATAATATAATTTTGGTGACTAAGGACAAACAAGATTGTACAAAAACAAGACTGGGTGCAGGCCTGGCCAGGACATAGGCGTCCTGACTGTGACAAAGGTGACCTGTGTGCTTGCTTGATTAACAGCTGTTGGGAACTTCAAGGTCCCTGCTCTCCCTTCTTATGGTCTTTGTACTGGACCTGGAGACTCCAATAGAGAGCATTCCATGTCAAGAAGGAGGGCAAGTGGGCACTCTATCAAATGTCAGGACAGGAGTTACACTGAGCAGGGCCTTTTCACTGGTGGTGCCCATTGTATGGCTCGCTCTTCCCAGGCCTGATCTCTTTTGGCCAGTATTTTGGAGCTTTATAATTTAGGAAGACTTTGGAAGAACTGGTTGACAAGTCTTATCAGTTGCTGATGTATGAGCAGATTTTATTTGCTGCTATTCTGGGCTTCTGGTGCACCAGGGTTTACACCAGCATAATAGAGTTGGCCAGGATGCCAGAAGGGATACAATTTACGAGCTTTCTCCATTATCTGCACAGCAGGGGGTGTTCAGTCAACAGTGCAAAGGCTGAGCTGAAGCATTCCCTGCTGGTTACCTGCTTTCAGCAATAGGGGTCGCTGTTTGGTAGTACCCAATTGGTTAGCTGTCAGATTCTAGAGCTCCCTATTGGTGGCTCTTAGGTAATTCACAAAATACAGAGTCCATTCATAAAACACCGTGTTCATTCATAAAGCAGCAACATAAATCTCCATTGCTACATATTGGGTGTATATTTCAGCAGTTGAACTTACAGGTTTATGGCCATGCTGTGGTGTAGTGCTTATGCAACTGTGAATAAAAGGTGGCTGAGGTCATTGTCTTGGGGTTTGGGGGGGGAGAGGTGACAAAACTGATTTCCAATATGTGCCCCCCCTTATTTCCATAACAAGTCCTTAAGTCTATACTCTGAATGGTGACACCAGGGACCTAGAAAGTGCAGGGCTTGTCCGTCCAACCCCTGCACAGTCTCATCAGGGCTGACCTTAAGGCAGTTGGAGCAACTGGGCCAAATTGGGCCCTGTGTGCTGCTCCTAAGGAGGCCCTTGCACCAGGGCAATCTAGATGGATTTTATTTATATCTATAAGATTTTGCAGACTTTGGCTGTGAACTGGGGCCCTACAAGAAAAAAAAATTCAAGTTGCGCCCCACTGCGTCAAATTAGGCCCCACTGGCCAGCCCTGAGTCTAATAGTTGCTGGGCCTTAGTTGCCCTGCCCTTGCATGAAGCCTCGGGTTTACACTTTTGGGAGAGGGGAGACAGCTGCACTGGGGAGCGGGCAGGCTGGCAAGGCCCCCTAGATTTAGAGGCGTGAGTTGCCCTGCCCTTGCGTGAAGTCTTGGGTTTGCAATTTTGGGAGAGGGGAGACTGCCCGCTGGGGAGCGGGAGGGCTGGCGAGGCCCCCTAGATTTAGAGGCCCTGGGCTTCAGCCTACTTAGCCTATACATAAATCCGGCACTGGTGGGGAGACGAAGGGCCCACCCACACTTTCAAAACCTGGGTCCAAGAAGTTGTGTGTTTGTGTGCTTCTGCTGCTTTCCTCAGTAAAGTCGACTGTTTACTGCTGAATCGGAACAAACGTAAATCCACAGAAAACCCAATTGACATTTGCTCTGATTCAGCGATTGAATATCAGATTTTACTAGGGAAAGTGGTGGAGCCAAAAGACACCCCCCCCAAAAAAAAAAACTTCTCAGACCTGAAATCACTTTCAAGGGAGAAATGAAAGTGTAGATGGGGCCCTGAATGTAGCAAGAGCTCCAGGGAACACTGAGTTCCAAGATTCCCACCAAAGCACCTTTCTGTTGAAAGATTTCAGGCAGAAAGAGCAACAGGAGCCATTGTGGACTGGAGTCTGCAAAATCATGGGGGGGGGGAATACCTTGCAATCTAGGAGCAATTTTTAAAAAGTCAGTTTCTAGTCCTCATTACTTATGGAGATAGAGGGGGAAACTCGGAGGCATGATTCTGCTTAAACTGCTCTCTAAGAGAGACATTTGTTCCTGCTTTCTAGTGTTCTGGCCCACACGTTCAAAAACTGTAAAACAACCGACAAGCACATTACTTGTTTTTAGAACGGCATTTGCGCCATATGTTGAAAGCACTCTTATACCATTTTAAGTGTCACAGCTTCCTCCAAAGAATTCTGGGAACTGTAGTTTATTAAGGCTCTCCTAACTCTTTAAGTACCCAGTAGATATGTTTAAAACAAAGCTAAAACAAACCAGATACTCATGACAAAAGCCCATTTTTCCAGCTGTGTTGCCATTCATAAAGTACACAGTCAAATTTTTGATGGAGGTGCTCAGCAGGAGTCTGAAATGTCTTCTCAAGCCTAGCAGACCAGGCCAAAATATCTGAATCCCAGCTGCTGGGAATCACAAGAGAGGATTCAGGTCCAGCTTGTAGGCTTCCATTTTGAGCATCTGCTTGGCCACTGTGAGAACAAGATGCTGAGCTGTGATGAGACTTTGGTCTGACCCAGCAGGCCAGGCTCCTCTTAGGTTCTATTCAGAACCACCTGAACAGAAAACGTTGTCCTTAACCTCAGGAACAGGGCTGGGGAACCGGTGGCTTGCCAAATGCTGTTGGACTCCCAAGTTTCAACATCCTTGACCATTGGCTATATTGGCTTGGGCTGATGGGAAACAAGGCACCATTCACAGTGTTATGTACTGAAGTTCTCACCCTGGGCCAGCAGGGGGATACTGTAGATAGTTTTCACTCAGGTCCACATATGCAAATAAGGGATCGAAAGTGACGTTCAGTGATTGGATAGTTACAGAAAATGGTTACTGTTGCGTTCTAGTGGAGCTCTATTTAAGCAGGCTAGCTGAACCCTTCAGTTCAGTTCTGGCCTGTGAATAAACAAGAGCTGTTTGAAGAATCGCTGTGTCGTCTGATATGTTCACCCACAACTTAACACACAGGTTCCCCAGCCTTGCCCAAGGGGGATTCCCAGATTGCTAGCAGCCCTGTATAGGGAAGCTTTCTAAGGTGTAATGTTTTATTATGTTTTTATATATGTTGGAAGCTGCCCAGAGCGGCTGGGGCAAACCAGCCAGATGAGTGGGGTACAACTAATAAAATTATTAATTATTATTACTATTATTATTATTATTATTATTATTTATTATTTATTATCTGTTCTGCAGTTATCCAGCATGTGCTTTTGCTGACCCACCCACCACCATTCCATTTCCCACTTGCAGTCAAGAGAAGCCCTTTCTCTTTGTGATGTTGATCTCATCTTCACATTCACAGAAGGGATGGGTGAATCTGATCTGGGTTTTTTCCCTTTTAATTTTCCCCTGTTGCCCCAAACTGGCTTTGAAAAGCCCTGCAGAGAGGTCACAGCTACGCCATACATTTAAAGCACATATGGCTTCTGCCAAATAGTCCTGGGAACTGTAGCTTAACACCTACACCCACGAAGCAATGATTCCCCACCATGCTTAACAAATTACGGTTCCCAGGATTCTTTGGGAGAAGCCACCTCCTTTAAATTTGTGGCGGGGATGGCTCCACAAGCGTCTGTGAGAAGTTGGACTCCTCACAGCAGAGGCTCAGGGAGCCAGTGTGGTGTAGTGGTTAAGAGCCATAGACTCGTAATCTGGGGAACCAGGTTCGTGTCTCCGCTCCTCCACATGTAGCTGCTGGGTGACCTTGGGCCAGTCACACTTCTCTGAAGTCTCTCAGCCTCACTCACCTCACAGGGTGTTTGTTGTGGGGGAGGAAGGGAAAGGAGAATGTTAGCTGCTTTGAGACTCCTTCGGGTAGTAATAAAGCGGGATATCAAATCCAAACTCTTCTTCTTCTTCTACTTCTTCTTCATCATCATCATCTTCTTCTTCTCATTTGATAGGTGCCCGCAGACCAGTGGTTTGGTGGTAATCAAATTCTGAAAGGCTCCCTGTTTGCTAGTATGTGTGCTTGTCGTGAAAATAACACTGGAAGTTGCGTGCGTCAAACCAGATATCCCAGGTGAGAACATCGGGTGTTTGTGTGTGTGTGTGCTTTTTTAAAAAAATTAAGGACCAAGTTGAAAATCCACCAACAAATCTAGACAACTTTTCACCAGGAAATAACTCTGCAGTTCTCTCTCCACTAGATGATGCTATTTCTCTGTTCGACCACAAACCATTAGCGTCACAGCAAAACCGAAAATCAATACTTCTGTTACACAGTGAGCCTTCTCTCCTCTTGCTCAAAGCAGTCTTTCAGACAGCGGCCACACCGCAGACTGGGCTCTCCCCACCCACACTCCCAATGTAGGAGATCCTTCCACCTGCCATAAAAGGAATCTGCTTCTTTCTGCTGCTGCTTCTATTACTGTATTTACTCAGTATCAGATGCTCACCTTTTTATACCCAAATTACGTTGTGAAAATTGAGGTGCGCATTAGATTCAATGGCACATTTACATTCACCAGCAAATACTTTTTTTTTGTTTCAAGGTTCTGAAAATTGAGGTGCGCATTAGATTCGATGGCGCATTAGACTCAAGTAAACACGGTATACAGTGGTACCTCAGATTAAGTACTTAATTCTTTCCGGAGGTCCGTACTTAACCTGAAACTGTTCTTAACCTGAAGCACCACTTCAGCCAATGGGGCCTCCTGCTGCTGCCACGCCGCCGAAGCACGATTTCTGTTCTTATCCTGAAGCAAAGTTCTTAACCTGAAGCACTATGTCTGGGTTAGCGGAGTCTGTAACCTGAAGTGTATGTAACCTGAAGCGTATGTAACCCGAGGTACCACTGTATAGGAGGCAAAATAAATGGGGACTGCTAGGGAGATTCCTCCCCAGAATGGAAGGACTATAGCTCAGTAGAACAGCATCTGCTTTGCATGTCAAAGGTCCTAGTTTCAATCCCCAGTGGTATGTCCAGGTAGGGCTGGGAGAGACCCCCTGCTTGAAGCACTGGAGAGCTGCTGCCAGTCAGTGTAGACAATACTGAATTAGATGGACCAAAAGGCAGCTTCATATGTTGCTAGATCACACCAAACTACTCTCATTTGCGACTCAACTTTTCCCTTTTTTAAAGGGAAATTCCTTTATTCCGAATAGGATTCCTCGCAAGAAAAGGGAAAAGTTGACAGCTATGGACTCCATAGGCTGAATGAATTTTTGGCACCCTGAGCTTAGGTTCTCAAATGCCCAAATAGTGGTTAAGGTAAAGGTAAAGGGACCCCTGACCATTAGGTCTAGTTGTGACTGACTCTGGGGTTGCGGCGCTCATCTCGTTTTATTGGCCGAAGGAGCCGGCGTACAGCTTTCGGGTCATGTGGCCAGCATGACTAAGCCGCTTCTGGTGAACCAGAGCAGCGCACGGAAACGCCGTTTACCTTCCTGCCAGAGCGGTACCTATTTATCTATTTGCACTTTTACATGCTTTCAAACTGCTAGGTGGGCAGGAGCAGGGACCGAGCAACGGGAGCTCACCCCATTGCGGGGATTCGAACCACTGACTTTCTGATCGGCAAGTCCTAGGCTCTGTGGTTTAACCCACAGCGCCACCCAGGTCCCCATAAATAGTGGTTGGAACCCCCTAAAAGAGAATGGCTGAGTGACAACCGGGATGTTCCTAGTTCGAAAGTCGCCCAAAGTCAGTGGCATTAGGCACAGCACTCTTTCCTAGCCTCACCACCTCATCTGCAATATATGGAAAAGAATGGATTTCTTTTCAATAATTAAACTGTTGGGGGTTTTCAGGTTGTTGTTCCATACTTTCTGCAGATTAACACACTGGATTCTCAAGTGGCTGTCGATCCAACAAGGATTGCCAACTGACCCCCCACCCTCGGTCAGCTCTTATGTTTTTAACTGTTGCCTGATATATAGAGTAAAGCTTTTTCTCAGCATGGAGATAATAAACACAACTGTCTATTAAAGGCAAGACAAAACTGCTGCTAAGGTAACAGGAGCGGCAACAGGTGGGAAAAGTTGGCAGCCTGCTAGCCTTCCTCTGAGTGGTTAATTTTTAAAAGGGGAGGTGCCAGTACTCCAGCCTGCCCATCAAACTTATACACATTGACCTCCTATAATCTAGTACAGGGATGGGGAACCTGCAGCCGTCCATCAGCTGCATCAGCTAGCAGGGCCAATGGCTGGGGATGATGGGAGTTGTAGCCCACCAACATCTGGAGAACCACAGGTGCCAGCCCACCCCCCAGCCAACCTGGTATGTATGGGCTAGTGGCAGCTCTCATTGGGACAGGCAGCAGACCCTGTACGTGCTCAGCAAATAAGTCTCAGGGTTTTGACAATGAATTAGCTTCTGCGTAGGGCTGAGCCCTCTTGACACCTGTCTCCAGTTAAGCTCTGCCTCCTTTGGAGAAGTGGAAGCCGCTCCAGGAGGATCTCTCTGTATCTTGCCTGCAAAAGCATTTAAGGCAGATCAGGAGACAGGCAATCTCCTCCTGTGGATGTGAAACCTGGAACGCTTCCATCCTTCCCCTAGTCGATACCAGGTGCTGCCCGGGTGGCTCTGCTCCCGGCCACGGGGCTGAGGAGGATGGTGGTGGCACCAGCTAGAAGAACCAGCCAAGCTCTCCAGACCCGGCAGGGAAACACCACCTCTCCCTCTCTTTAACACGACGCTGGTCTTCTTCGTAGCCCTGGGCTGCCCCCAAGAAGCGCTCCCTCCCTCTTTGCCCAGCTCCCAAGCAGCAAGCCGGCCCCAGCTAACTCACCAGACGCAGCAGCAGCACTGGTTGCCCATTTCGCTCTCTGGAGGGGGAAATCTTGCCTTTCTGGAGAGGAGAACCTCACTGGAGCACAGGGCGCCCGCATTTCCTGGTTCCCTGTTCAGCCCCTGGCAGATCCAATCCAAGGGAGTGTCTGGATCATGGACGTGTCAGGTTTCTCCCTCCATCAAGGAAGGCAAAGCTGTGTGTGCCATCTACTGGACAGAAGATCTCCCGAAGGCAGCGGCGGCGGAGTCTGCTGCTGTCGCTGCTCCTCTCCCAGCTGCTCTGCTTCTCCCCCTTGACTCTCTGCCTTGCTGGCTATGGAGTTGGTGGCAGCTTGAGTTATAGGAGTTAGTTGCACAATGGCTTTTGGGCTCCTCACATCTGCTCGGAGCATCATGCCCAGGACATTCAGCTCTCCACCGGAAGAGCTGAAGGGTGAGGAATCTGGCAGGCGCACGCAGAAGGAATCACATCCATATGGACGGATGCGCAGATTTTGATTTTCAAAAATATTTCCAAACTTCCAGTGGGGTGAGGAGCCGACTTGCCTGTGGTTTCAGGCTTGTCTTATTCTCATGCAACATTTCGCTCCAAAAAATACCCACCTGAAGATCATGAGCCCGACTTACTGGCCCGACATCAGTGGCAGACTTTAGGCTTTAAAATTTCAGCAGCAAAATTGGTGCAACACCAAAATTCAGAGCCCCCACTTCTCGTTTTCTGTTGTACGGTGCCCAGTGTGGGTGAACCAGTCATGCTCCCCTAAGTCTACCTCTGCCAACATCCTCCCTTCTTCCCCACCACACCATGATATGACGATGAGTGTGTGGTTAATTTATAGGAGGGGGGCTAGTGTATTCTTTACTTTTATGTTCCTGAGAGGCCTCCTGAGCCCTCTGCAGTTGCAAAAGCAACAGCAGTTCTACAGGTGGCCTTTGCCATCCCTGAACATGCTATCTGCAGCTTTTTGGCAAGGGAATTCCAAAAACCAGACTCAGGAAGTTTTGAAACAAAAACAGGGTATATGTAGCTCTCTCTGCTCTTCTCTATTACCAGTCACCTTGCATCTGTAGGAGACTGCAAGGGATAAAGGAAGAGGAGATATTCTGCTCATTGAGATCCCCTGCAGAATTGGCGTTAGGTGGAAAGGCTGTGGCCAAGAAGCGGACCATAGCCGAGTGAGAGAGCTCGTGCATGGCATGTAGAAAGGCCCAACTTTAACCTCCATTTGAAAAGATCAGGCGACAGGTGATGGGAATCATAACAGCCCTACAGGATCAGTCCAAAGGCCTGCCTCCTCCAGTATCCTGTTTTCACAGTCACCAACCAGATGCTGATTGTGGAAAGTGTGAATAATAATAATAATAATAATAATAATAATAATAATAATTTTTATTTATACCCTGCCCAGGGCGGCTAACACCAATAAAATCACAGTAAAAACATAAGGGGGGGGGGGCAATTTAAAATACAGGTTAAAATGCAATTTGAAATGCAGCCTCATTTTAAAAGTAGCCGATAAATCAAGACCATAAGGGAAGGGAAACGTAAGGGTCAGTCTGAGTCCAAACCAAAGGCCAGGCAGAACAGCTCTGTCTTGCAGGCCGTGCGGAAAGATGTCAAGTCCCGCAGGGCCCTAGTCTCTTGTGACAGAGCGTTCCACCAAGTCGGGGCTAGTACTGAAAAGGCCCTGGCCCTAGTTGAGACCAATCTAACCACCTTGCGACCTGGGACCTCCAAAATGTTGTCATTTGTGGACCTCAAGGTCCTCCGCGGGGCATACCAGGAGAGGCAGTAACACTTGCTTTGACGCATCATCATCTAACCCCCCACAAAGAAATTAGAACGAATGCTCATTAAATAACCAACATTATCTAATCTCTCTGTGAACCAATCAGAATGAATCTTCAATAAGCAGCTCATCTAGAAGCATCCAGAGTGCCTGATCGTTTTAGTGGCTTCCACTAAATTCTATATTCACAGTGCAAACAAGTACAGTACAGTAGCCCTGAACAACCTCCCTCCCCAGAAACACTAGGCCTTTGCTAATACGAGCACAGTCCCTGAATCTGTTTTGATTTCCAGACCGTCTATTGAGTTTTCGTAGCCCTGTGCTGAGACCCAAAAATAACACAAACTCTGGGTTTGCACGCCTGCTTCTTTAAGCCCCTCTCTGGACATGTGCTCAGTTTGCTCAGGGGTTTTTTTTAGCTCCTCGGGGGAAACAGAGAAGCATCAAAAACACCACCCCTGCCAGCCAATCCTTGGCTGCCAGTCCACATTCCCTTTTCATAACGTGTCTGCGGGCACAAAAGGGAGTCTGGGTCTCAGCGCCCAGGCTTAACAATGCAATGCGGGGCAGTGGGGTGGGGGTGGATTATGCTTTGCTGGCAAAAATCTGGGCCTGTAATTCCCTGCAGTAGATGGGCCAAAACCAAGACCCACTTCTTTGGGGCCTGAAATGTAGGGATGGGCAAACCAGAATGTTATTATTCCAATCTTAAACTCAGCTCTCCACATTTCTGCAGCAATTTGCGATTTGTTTTTTAAAATCCTCATGAAAATTCATCAGCATTTTAGTGCAATTTTCTCCCACTAAATGCATTTTTGTAGTTTCTTGTTTAGCAATATGCACATTTTGCATGCTATTTTGTGACTAATATATACATTTTTAAGGTGCATCCCTCCCCTCCCCCATTATATGCATTTTTATGCACTGTTTGGTTGGATAGCTGCATTGCAAAATACGGAGAACTGCAAATATTGAAGGATGGTTGTGTTTTGGTTCACACATTGGCTCAAGGGGTGTGTAATTAGGAATGTTCTTTTCCACCGCTACTGACACGATCAATAATCTGTTTCTGTAACAAAGGAATTGAGCACTGGCTGGAAGAAGGGAACAGTGCGCAGCTCTGCAGAGTAGCATCCTGAAGTCCGCCAGACCAGCACAGGGCAGAGAAAAAGAGGAAGAAAAGTCAGAATTACTGAGTTTTGCAAATGTAAGAAGAGGCCTGCTGGATCAGACCAAAGGCACATTTGGCATCCGTTTCTCTCCATTATTAACTGAATGCGTATGAGAAACCCACAAGTAGGACTTGAGTACAAGAGCTTGGCTGCTGCCAAACTCACTGGATGATCAGAGGCCAGTTCCTGTTTCTTAGCCTAATTTACCATAGATATTCTTCCCAAGCAAATTTGCCTAATATCATGCATTCTTGCATGTTGTTTAATATATGCATTTTAATGCACAAATTACCCTAGTATATGCATTTTTGTACACCTTACTTGGCTGCATTGCAGAATCTGGAGAAGCATGACTTTCTAAACATCATAGAATTGTAGAGTTGGAAGGGTCCCAAGGGTCATCTGGTCCAACCCCCTACAAGAATCTCAACTAAGGTATCCATGACACATGGCCATCCAACCTCTGTGTAAAAACCTCCAATGAAAGAGAGTCTACCACCTTCAGAGGGAGTCCGTTCCTTGGCAAGAAGAAGAAAAACTTTTCAGGATAAAGTTTCCTTCTTATTGAGCATCCCATTAGGCAGAGGGAGGCAGCTGGCTTGAGCAGCTGATTGTGGGTGGTGCCAAAGGACAGCAAATCGTTACTTATTTTATTCTTGTCGGGGTTTTTTAATGCCCAGTGAAAGAGAGAGGGCTTTGAAGATCCCAAATTAACTTGGGTGCTATGCACCTTCCCAGAGGTGTGGAAGATAAACTATGCATTCAGATGCCTCTTGAGATATTGTAGCCAAATTTGCATGAAGATTCATTTGCTTTCCCTGATACCTTCAGCTGACAAGTACTTGGCATTTTTTCAGGGTCATTACAATTTTAATGATAACCCCCCAATGATATATTTTAGGAAGTACTGTATTTTTTGCTCTATAAGACTCACTTTTCCCCTCCTAAAAATTAAGGGGAAATGTGTGTGCGTCTTATGGAGCGAATGCAGGCTGCGCAGCTATCCCAGAAGCCAGAACAGCAAGAGGGATTGCTGCTTTCACTGTGTAGTGATCCCTTTTGCTGTTCTGGCTTCTGAGATTCAGAATATTTTTTTTCTTGTTTTCCTCCTCCAAAAACTAGGTGCGTCTTGTGGTCTGGTGCGTCTTATAGAGCGAAAAATACGGTATGTATGTTCACTATGCATTTAGATGCCTCTTGAGATATTGTAGCCAAATTTGCATGAAGATTCATTTGCTTTCCCTGATACCTTCTCCTCTCTCCATCTTTTGCAGTCGTCCCTTCTGCTGAAATATAGAAAACTAAGTTTTCTTGGGCAGGGATCTGTGTTGTTGTTTTTTATATCACACAAAACATGTGGTGATTTGGGATCACAGGGGGCCAAAAGAACCACACCTTTTTGTATATGCCCACCCTGTGGAACGCCCTCCCATCAGATGTCAAAGCGATAAATAACTACCTGACATTTAGAAGGCATCTTAAGGCAGCCCTGTTCAGGGAAGCTTTTAATCTGTGATATTTTACTGTATTTTTTGTTTCTATGGAAGCCGCCCAGAGTAGCTGGGGAAACCCAGCCAGATGGGCGGGGTACAAATAATAAATTATTATTATTATTATTATTATTATTATTATTATTATTATTAGGTCTCTGTCTCCAGCATCCTAGAGCCCCGCACTCAGCATAAAAAGAAAGTGTTTTTTTTAGCCACTAAGAAGCCTTCTCACCTTTAGTGCTGATTGGAGACAGTCAGAGTGAAAAGAGAAGAGTCAGCCACTGAGGACTGGCTGCTAGGGTCACTCTGAAAAAGCCACGTGAGGAAAACACCAAGGGGGAGTTGTTTAGTATACTCCAAATCTAAGCATTTAGGCACACTGAAAACACAAGGTACCTCCATTTCAAGAGACTGGTGTGCAAGTTCTGTTACATACAAAGGAACTTCAAGGAAAACACAAATTAAGATACTCCGAAAGAAGATCGGCACTGGCCATTGCAACGCATCCCTATTTGAGTGTTCAGACCCAGAAACCTCCCCCCTAAATAAATTCACACTTGTCTCAAATTTTAGTTTTGGTTTTTGGCAGAATTTAGGTCACAACTTTATTGATTACAGAAAGTGACTGGTTGCATAGGCTCCGGTTTGACTAGCTCCCTGCACTGTTGCAGGTAGCACTGACCCAGGGCACCAGCATAGGTCAGCCAAGGGTGAACACCTGGATAAGCGGAAAGCCGGGAACAGGCTATCTCCGCCACCCAAATGTCCCCCTGGACTCAGGCACGGGCACAACCCCCTCTCAGGGGTTGACCAAACCATTGAGTCCCTGGATTCCTTTAACGGAATACCCTTCACATAGGGATGGCGAGAGCGTTCTCCCATCCCTATCACCTGAACAAGAGCCTATCCGCAACCTTACAAGTTGTGACGCGGCAGGCGAAACCCAAATGGCAACAGCCAATCAGCCAAGTGAGGAAAATTCCTGCCGTGCCCCTGTCCCAACGACAGATGACACATGACGACACAGCAAGGTCAAGCGCAAAGCCCTAAAAGTAGGGAGAGGTGGGCGGGTGTTCCAAATGCACACACCAAAAGAGGAAGCTCTGGGTCACGTGCATGGGTATAAATCGGTCCCTCAAACCATTTGGACTGTGTCCCATTGGCCAGATTGCACCCAGCTACGAGGGACCTACCAATCAGGTGTTGTGGCTGACCATTTGTACCCACCCACAACACAGGGTGTCGGTTTCCAGGTCTCACTGCAATACGTGTCCTCTTTAAGGGAGGATCCGATTTATCATTATTGCATCATTTAAGATTGCATAATCTTAGAATGCTGCATAATCTTAGGAGGGTGTGACTGAGAGTGGCCATGGCTGTGACTATTAAGAAGGGACTCTTTACTTCTGAATTTGCCACTACACTACTGACGTCGTGCCATAAAATTCTGGTGCTCTGTCATTATAACATTCTACATAATTACTCGGAAGTATCGCTCAGTTCAGTGAGACCTACTCCCTGATAAGCGGGTACAGGACTGCAGTCTAAACCCGGTTAATTTATCAAGCTTCTTATATTCATGTTCCTGCTGTTTCACAGCAACACGATGGGCCTACTCCCAGTGTGTACCCTGAGGTCACCTGCATTGCAAAACACCTGCTTATGGCCCTCAGTTAACAATCAGCTGCCTCCAAGGTCTGTTGTGGAAGTAAAAGTCAATAGAGCTTGTAAGCTTGTTTGCACAGGAGAAATGTTTTAGTCATGAGGAATAGTAAGCATTACAAACTTCGGTTCTTTCCCCCCCCCCCCTTTGTTTATTTTTATGAGCTTTCAGAATGGCATGCTTCACTGGATAAAGCACATGTGCGCCTCCTTTCAGTTGTGGTTTTATTAATGCCTTATTCTCATGGCACACAAAAAAGCAAACATATGAGTTCAGTAGCCAACACACCCAGCTGGAGCAGCCAGTTAATGCACCATCAGAAAAGGGGATACGAATCTCCAAGAAAAGAGGGTGCTAATTTGCATATGGTAACTTAGAAGCAGTCCATACCTCGTCTTAATGTGGATTGTGAACCCCTTGTGCCTCTTTTAATTCCCTCTCATTTGTGCAGTGTTTTCCTCCAACTACTACTGTCCCACACTTTGTCCTCCCAAAATCCCTGTGATTTCAAAATCCAAAATAGCTATATTGATTGCACAGGGAATCTCTGGATTTAGGGAGGAGAAAGTCTGGTACAGCAGGAGTTAGAAGAGAATGCTGCATGAACAGGGGGGCAATTAAAGGAGGCACAAGGGGTTCACAATCCACATCAAGTTGAGGTATGGACGGGCCCTTGTTTCTACAGTATTACTAAAACTCGGGAATAATTACTGTGCTGCCATTGAATTAGGAACACAATACATCTCACCATAGCGGGAAGAGGCTAAGGTGGCTTGTGTGCTTGCCCAGTCTGCTGACATATGCCTCATAATTTGGGGCATGGTGGGAGCTCACACGCATGAAGGGGGCCGTATCAACATTGGCACTGCTGCACTGTCGCCAGCTTCTTTTTTTCAGAATCCCACTAACTTGAGCTCCATGAACCAAATAGGCAAAACTAACTTCATTGCGATGAGTGGCAGTGCCCTTGTTGCCATGACAACACGAGTAATTGATGGTGGCTGCTGCTGGCAGAACCAATGGAAGCAGCTCAGCCCAATCAGATTGACCAGGATGCCCGCCAGGCACTCTACTGCCTTCTGATTGGTCAAATGAACATACTATCTCCTTGCTTCTCAGAGTCTTGAAAGAATATTAGTGAGGTACAGAGGTCCACAAGCATATAATTCTCAGGATTATTTATTTTTTTTAAAACCAATTTATACATTCAGAGCATGAGGCTTAACAGTTCAAACACACACACAGAGAAAAAATGTTGATCCAAGTCAGTAGGCATACAATAGGACAGGGGCTTTTGCCAATTTTTTTATGCCGATTGGCATGTTTGAAATTTTTTTGAGAATGTGCCATGGACACCAGTCACAAAATGGCTGCCTTGGGGGCATGGCATAAAAAAATGGCTGCTGCGGGTGCGTGGCATAACACAAAATGGCTGCCACATCTAAAGGATGAGAAAAAGAGACAGGACCCCACAAAGCCATGTGGGTAGGCCCCCTTCCCCAAATCAGCTGTCCAATCCTGACATTCAGTGAAATGTGTGCACGTTGAAGGGGGCATGTTCAATGTGGGAGAGGACATTGCTGAGGGATGTTTTAGGGCTGTGGCTTCTCCTCACAGCCCTTTCCTTCCGCTGCTGGCTGTTCTTGGCGTGTTATTTTCACCTCATTGATTTTGGCCTTCACCTCCTTTCCTGTCCGCGGAGCTTCTATACTCAGAATGCCATCATGGGTCACGGTGGCTTTGACCAACAGAGGGTCAACATCAAGAGGGAGGATATAGGTCCTGGTGAACTCCCGGGATATGAAACCATGCCGATCTGCCTTCTGTGGGTGCTGAGCTGTCACCTCCAGGAGATTGTCCACTGTGCGGACAGCAATCTCATCTGGCGTGAACTGACAAACGTCAAGGAACACTTGGAATTTGTGGTCGTTGAGGTTGACCTCTGAGATCCCTCGGTCCAGCTGCTTATTAATCCGAGGTCTAATGTAGTAGCCATGGTACAATGTGGGGGACAGGATTTCCCCTGGGGAAACACCTAAAAGGAAGAATTGACAATTACAGATTATGCCACACTTGAGTACAATTAAAATAACAAGAATAATGGAGGCGGATTTAGGTTCAGTGCCAAAGCAAGTTCAGTGCCAAAGTGCATTGTTTACGTATGTAGAAGTAAAAGGGTCAGTCTATTGACAGCCCCTGCATACACATAGCTGTAGTGCCAACTTATCCATCAGAATCAGGCCCCAAATTTTCGTCAACCAAACTTTATGATAAAGGTTGCTCTCCAGAGTCCCCTGATAGCTTGCAATGGTGAGCTGTGTGGCCATCATGAGATGGAGAATAAGGTCTTTTTGAGAAAGGTCCATAGCATCCGGGTCAAAGAGTGGCAAAAGAGCAGGCTTGCCTCATATAAACCAGCCATATGTTCAATAGGTTGCCATGCTAAGGAAACTTGGCAAACTCAGCATTTTGGAGTTCCCGATATATTTCTTTTTGGGGGGGGGTTCATTTATTTCCCAGATTCTATGTATTCTCACTTTCCTTACACTGGAGCCTTCCTCTCCTGCTTTGCCTGCTCTTCCCCACCCAAAGGCATCACCTACCATTGCCCTAGGCTTGGTCCTGCCCAGCCATTTTGCCAGGCCCAGAAGCAAGAGAAGCACATGGCAGCCAACTGCAGTCTGGAACAGACAACAAAAGCCCTTTTATGCAACACAGTCATCCCACCGGCTTCTCTCTGGGGGCTTGCAGCTTTTCACTCTGTTCAGCGCTGAATGGTTTACTGCTGCCTTGTGCATTCTTTCTCCTCTAACAGCCACTGCAACTCCAGCCGGGCTTTGTGCACAACCCACCAGCTCAGCTTTTCACCAGTTTTAACGGAGTTTGCAAAAAAATAAAAATAATCTCTGGCTGGCATCGTTCCCCTCCATGCTGCTCTGTGCCAGCCACATTCCATAAAGTGTCCTGGATCCGTGTGGAGAAAGAGAAGGATCTCGTTCCCGGCTGCCAGCAGCTTTGAGAGGGCTCCCTTGCCAGCTGGAAGTCTTTTTAACTTCTTGCAAAACAGAAGTAAAGCCAACTGACCCATATGGTCTCATCTTCATGGGTTGTTCCTCCCTTACACCTGGGATGCTGTCTCTCTCTTTTGCATTGTGTGTGGTTACAGATAGCTTGGTTGTAACATATTGGCTTGTTTTTTCTTTTAAAAACCCCAAAAAAACCTTGCCTTACAGTACAGTGGTGCCTTGGGTTACATACGCTTCAGGTTACAGACTCCGCTAACCCAGAAATAGTGCTTCAGGTTAAGAACTTTGCTTCAGGATGAGAACAGAAATCGTGCTCCGGCAGCGCGGCAGCAGCAGGAGGCCCCATTATCTAAAGTGGTGCTTCAGGTTAAGAACAGTTTCAGGTTAAGTACGGACCTCCGGAACGAATTAAGTACTTAACCCGAGGTACCACTGTATAACAAACCCATGCATCCCTTTATGTTGGTCGATTCTGTTGCTGACTGTTGGGCACACATACTGATTTTAATGACCACAATATTAATGGATTAAAAAATATTAAGGATTCGGAGATGTGCTTCAAGATATGTTTCCCCATCCCAGGGGATATGGATATATAGTTTCATCATCCCAGGAGATACAGAGAGAGTGTGTGTCTATAGCTATGCCTCTATGATTCTATTTAGCACAGTGAATGCATGGCAATGCCTTTAGTTGCAATCTGACTGCATTATACATTAAGAATTGAATGAACTCACTTTTTAGAGGATTGATTTGTGTTTTCTATAATCTCAGACCGCAATCCACTGCCCCACTGAACCCAGAAAAGCTTATTTCTGGGTAAACAAGCACAGAATCAGATTATCAACACTTGGGGTAACACACTGAGACACAGTTCTGATTGTAGGAATAATCTAAAAAACAACAACAACAACAACTAAAAGGTTTCCAATAGAGAGGTTGTTTCCAGATGGGGTTTTTAATATTATAAATGGGTCACTGAGATATCACGAACAGGTTTTTCCTAAGAAAGGGAAAATTTGGATTAAACAGCAGGAAATATGGGGTGGCATTTTCATGCAACGATGCTATTTGGATGCTGCAAGAAATCTCACATGCATGAAGAACAGCAATCCTACAATACACACTCAATTGGATGCACCTTCAGTCTCATCAGACCCATGAAGAAGGTAGTCACTGCCACACACTGGTGCCCCACTGTGCCTTTGTTCAGGGAGGCAAAAGTGTGGTTAAAAAGGGGGCTTCAAACACTCTTTCCATGCAAGCTCACGAGATCATTTCTACAATTGCAAAATGTGTGTGTTATTCTTTGATTCATAATCACTATTCCATAGGATTCCCTCAATCGTTGAGTTAGAATCACCAGCTCAGCCTTGGATTGTCTGCAATCTACTGTGTGCAAATCAAAGGGAAACGCTACCAGCCAGTCATTTTTCTTACCTTCTCCAAAGTTCTGGTCGTAAATCTTGCTGGGGTTGGCAAACTCGTACTCTGCGCTCATGGGGTAGGCGTGAGGGACAGTGCGCTCAGCCATGGTCTTTGCTGGGGGAATGGACCTCTTTGACTACCTGTTTCTGTGTCTCCTTGTGAAGGCTGCAGTCCGATTGCGACGTTTTCCTGGGGCAAATTCCATGGGGTGGGGGAGCAAGTGATAAAATATGGACCAAAATAGATAGGCAGGCCCTGGAACGCCAAGCCCCCAATGATGACCAAAGAGCTCCTTGCTGCATTCCACCCGAGAGGCATCTTTTCGCTGTGCAGCCCTCTGACAACGCAGTTGCAGCTGTTAGAAATGTCAGAAATTTGCGATTCTCCCAAGCAGGCTGTGTTGTGGGACAACTGGATGGGAAGCCACATAGATGAAATGAAGAGCTGGCTGTAGCCACAGGCAGTGTCCTCTCCTCCAGTCCCACTGTGTTCTCCATGACTCCCTCACGGAGTCCATCCACCAGCCTTCCCCAACCTGGTGCCCTCCAGCAGTTTTGGACTAAAGTCTCATCAGCCCTAGTCAACTCCCAGGATGACTAGACCAGAGGCATTCTGCGTGGCTGTTTCACAACTATGTACTATGGAGAGAGTACCTCAGTATCTTTTGCAGACCGCTTCAGGTAAAAGTGCTTACCAGCTCGCCAAGTCGAGCCACAATCCCCAAACGCAATGCCTAAAGACATTGGGAGATACCTCTGCATTAATGTAGCAGGAAGGCTGCATAAGATGCTCAATTGTTGTAGATGGGATAGCCTGTAGCACGTTTCTCTGTTAATAATAATAATAATAATAATAAATTTTATTTATATCCCGCCCTCCCCAGCCGAAGCCGGGCTCAGGGCGGCTAACAACAATAAAACAGTACAAAAGTACAGCATAAACAACAGTCTAAAATCATTCGTTATAAAATTAATTAATTCAAGCCACTGGCAACTATTGGGCCAGAGCTCCGCGAAGATTGCCGAGGGAGGGAGTCAGGCTGTGCCCTGGCCAAAGGCCTGGTGGAACAGCTCTGTCTTGCAGGCCCTGCGGAAAGATGTCAAGTCCCGCAGGGCCCTGGTCTCTTGTGACAGAGTGTTCCACCAGATCGGAGCCACAGCCGAAAAAGCCCTGGCTCTAGTTGAGGCCAGCCTAACTTCTCTGTGGCCTGGGACCTTCAAGATGTTTTTATTCGAAGACCGTAAGTTTCTCTGTGGGGCATACCAGGAGAGGCGGTCCCGTAGGTACGAGGGTCCTAGGCCGTATAGGGCTTTAAAGGTTAAAACCAGCACCTTAAACCTGATCCTGTACTCCACCGGGAGCCAGTGCAGCTGGTATAGCACCGGATGAATGTGGTCTCGCAGCGAAGACCCCGTAAGGAGTCTCGCTGCAGCATTCTGCACCCGCTGGAGTTTCTGGGTCAGTCTCAAGGGCAGCCCCACGTAGAGCGAGTTACAATAATCCAGTCTGGAGGTGACCGTCGCATGGATCACAGTGGCTAGGTCAGGGCGAGAGAGGTAAGGAGCCAACTGCTTAGCTTGGCGGAGATGGAAAAATGCCGCCTTTGTTATAGCTGCAATCTGCGCCTCCATGGAAAGGGAGGTGTCGAAGATTACACCCAAACTCTTAACGGACGGTGCTGGCACTAATTGCGCCCCCGCAAGAGATGGGAGTTGCCCCCCCAATCCCATATCGCCCCGTCCCAGCCACAGGACCTCTGTCTTCGAAGGATTTAGCTTCAACCGGCTCCCACGTAACCATCCAGCCACAGCTTCCAAACATCTGGTCAGTGTGTCTGGGGCCGAGTCAGGATGGCCATCCATCAACAGATAGAGTTCTGGTATCCTTCAGGTAAGAACACAAGAAAAGCATGGCTAACGGTTGGGTCCTATGGTCCCAAACATCTCGAGGGCACCAGGTTGAGGAAGGCTGCCCTGGAGCTGAATAGGGAAAAGGTTGGCAAGAAGGAATCAGTTGGAGCCTGGACCCACTATAGGTATGTTGTTTTGTTCTGAGCTCACACTGTATCATTTCGTTTGGCTCAAAAGAAGTGATTCATATGCTACGCAAAGGGGCTGTTCTGCCACAGTAGTAAAGAAAGAAAACCCACATGGTTTGGCAAATGGTCATCTGCATCCAGAGAGAGGCAGAGAGGGAGACAATGTGCACTGGGTAAAGTAATAGGAAAAAAGGACATCTAAAGTTACCCCCTATTTCCTTCCCTGTGGACTTCTGACTGTGCTTGGTAGTGAAAGAAAGGTTCCTCTCTTTACCAGGACCAGTTGCTGCCTGATGCAAAAACAACACAACACAACACAAAACAAAACAGGTGCTCTCCCCACCAGGCCACCTACTTATTTATATAGTCAATGCATTCACACTTCACTTTTCCTCCAAGGAACCAGGGCCAGATTCAGGTTTGATGAGGCCCTACGCTACTGAAGGTAATGGGGCCCTTTACATGTCTGGCTGTCCTTTGTCAACAACAAATTGTCGCTGTTTTTTGTGTTGAATATATGCTATATGGTAATTGATGGACCTAATAGGTATCTAAAGCCGTTTGCATATGTTGCCATGCAACCAGTCCATGCAGAAGTAGGCCCCCTATATATAGAAATGAGCAAACCAGTGATATTTTAGGGAGCAGGCTAGCAGGCGGGGCCCATTACTTACATCATAGGAGCCTACAAACACAAAACACTGATGCTGTATGTAGGTTTTATTTTATTTGTTTTTCATCTTATATTTTGGAAATGTACACCCAGTGTATTTTTCCTTTAAATTTTTTTGGGGCCCCCCCAAGAGAGTGGGGCCCTAAGCTGTAGCATGTTTAAGGTAAAGGTAAAGGGACCCCTGACCATTAGATCCAGTCGTGACCGACTCTGGGGTTGCGGCGCTCATCTCGCTTTATTGGCCGAGGGAGCCGGCGTACAGCTTCCGGGTCATGTGGCCAGCATGACTAAGATAGCATGTTTAGCTTATACATAAATCCAGCACTGCAAGGAATGCAAGGGGCCGTCCAAGGTTCCACCCACCTTCCCATTTTATCCTCACAACAACCCTGTGGGGTAGGTCAGGCCGAGAGATGATGACTAGCCCAAGGTTGCCCATCCAGTGAGCTTTATGGCTGAGTGCGGATTTGAACCCTAGTCCAGCACCCTAACCACTAACCCTAACCCCTGCATTGCACTGATAAACCAACTGGATTGAGAGCTGAATCCTACTTTGTTACTGGCGACGGGATAGAGTTCTGAACTGTCTGTACATGAAGGAAGCAGGCTAGTTGTGAGGCTTGGAAGGGGCAGGACAAGATGTGTCCCTCAACAGAAGCGTACAGCCAGAGGCCTCGAGAGGAACATCTGGAGAGGCTGCCCCTTTCTGCCCCCACTCCAGAATTTGCCCCCCTTGGCAGCTGCTTCAATCTGCCTCAACCTGTCTGAATGGGTCCACAAAGATTCCCAATGCGTGCAGATCCCTGTCACACTTAGCTTAGTCAAACATACAGTATGACCTTGGGCCAGTCTCTCAAATGCTAATCTACCTCCCTGGGGTACCGTGAATAACAAACTGTGCCGTCCCTTGTAAAATGTCCTGCCAAGGAGGAAAGACAAGACACAAAGGTGTTAAGGACTTTTCCCACAACCGAATGCCCTCCATTAGGCCCAGCCATTCAGTTCTTACCCTCAGGAAAGCAGGCAGAGGACTGCAATCTTTCCTCAGTAGAAATGATTCACAGAGTGCAAGAAGCATCACCATCGCAGTCATCATCCCTTATTCATTTGCGATGTGATGTGAAACCAGAGACTTATTGAAGACCCTTTGGGGCAGCAGGTGCACAGACATCTTGTCTCCCTTGTTATTTACATGAGGCGAAACTGGAGAAGGAAGCCATCTCAGAGACCATAGCTGGCTACAGCCAGGCAAAATGTTGCCCCCCCCCCGCCAACCCCCCCCCCCCACCTTACAGCTCCATCCTACTTCAGTAGCATCTGGTCCTGGCTGTCACAGGATGGCTCAAGGGAGAACCCGTGCCCTTTTAAATGGAAAGTATAAAAGCATACCAGCCTCTCTCATCAATTTTTCTCTCCTTTGAAATTCGCTTTCCTGCAAATTTCGTGCAGCTCTCCAACGGAAAATTATTCCTAGAAATGCAAATATTAGTGCAAATATGACACACAAGTGCATTGTATTAGGTGAAATTCCTTGCCAAAATGGATTAAGGGAAATGCACACTAAAATGCTGGTGAATTTTTGCAAGGACTTCAAAAAACCCTGCAAACTAATGTGGAAATTTAGTGAACTGGACTGAAGTTTGGGAAATAGAGAGATGCAGAAATTGACTGAATCATCCATCCCTAGTGTGTATATATATAATTTTTATTAAATTTTCTGTTTCACAATTTAGAATATTCATTTAAACAACTTTAAAATATCAGTGACTTCCCTTCTTCTCTTTCCATGGTTCATTTTACAGAGCATAAATCCCTGCATATTTTATATAAACTAAACCATTCAGTATTCCATTATTACTTCCATCAAAACTTATTTACACTGTTGAATTTATCTTAATGCTGCCAATGTTTTCAAGTATACACAATTTCCCCCCATATATTCAATAAACATTTTCCAATCTTCCTTAAATGAATGTTCTTCTCTTATTCTATAAGTTAGATCCACAAGCTGCGCATATTCCATCAGCTTAAGTTGCCATTCTTCTTTGGCTGGGACCTTGTTCGTTTTCCATTTTTGGGCTAACAAAACATAAGCTGCCGTCGTGGCAAAGACAATTCCCAATAGCTGCCAGCCAGATGCCTCTGAGAAGCTCTCATGGAGGGCATGGGAATGATTGCCAGCATATGGCAACACATGTCCAGTCCTTCCGCAAATTAAGCAATCATAGCTCAACTTGGCCAGCTCTATTGGAGGGGTGCTTCTTGTTGCCTGCAAGTTCCCCAAGAGGCCCCAGCTCAGGTGCAATCACAACTACAGATCTGACAAAAGGCAACTCCCAGCTACGGGTACCACCAACGCACAGCATGGGTTACACCCTTGGAGGGATGGGGGCGAAGAAAGAGGAACAGAGAGAGTGGAAACAGGTCAGGCAGCATTCATGTCATGCTCAGCTGGAGGTGGTGTAATGGCTGGCTGCAGCCTTGCATCTCCTTTCAGGAGCCTGAGCAATCAAACTTAACACTCCCAGTTTTAAATTTAACCCAGTAGGCTACATTAGTCAGCTCTTATTCTTAGCAGCTGAATCGGAGGGAAAGGGGATGGGAAGTGTTTGGCTTGAAGGGAAAGATATGAGGAAGTAAACAAACACTCAGAAGTTCAGATCCAAACATGGCAAGGAGGCCAAACAGATAACAAGGTACCTTCTTTCAATATAACCTCTTGAGCACGTGAACAGAAATGGAATTCAAGCAAGCAAAGGCTTCCAGATCAATAAGGTTAAATGATAGAAAGAAAGAAAGAAAGAAAGAAAGAAAGAAAGAAAGAAAGAAAGAAAGAAAGAAAGATTTTTTCTGTGTCACTCCAAAGGACAGGACTAAAACAGATCACTGGAAAGTAAATAGAGAGCAGATTTCGGCTAAGTATTAAAGAAACTCCCCAATGGTTCAACTCTGGGATCTCTCTCAGTGAAAGTATTTAATTCATCTGTCATGGATCTTGCTGTTGCTGATGCTGCACTGAGCACTGGGTTAAGCTAGATTGGTTGGCCACTGTGAGAACAGGATGCTGGACTAGGTGAACCTTTGGCCTGATCCAGCAGGCTATTATTATGTTCTAGATGACCTCTAAAGCACCTTCCAGCACTATGGTTATATGAAAGAGGAAAAAACCTTGCCAGGTCTCTCTGTATGATGTTTCTAACAGCAGCCACCTGAAGATCTCTGGAAGATGACAAGCAGGGCATTAAGGCAGTAGGTATGTCCTGTTTGCCTCCACCATCTGGTAACATGGATGCTCTGTGTTCAGATATCCTGGCTATTAGAAGTGGGCATCTCTTCCACGGATCTATCTCACCCTTAAAAATAACAGAAGCCACACAATGTGGTTGCTGACACCACCACATCTTGTGGCAGTGAGTTTTCTAAGCACTGGTCGCACTGAGTGGAATGGTACTTCCTTTTTGCCTGTGCAGATTCTGCCACAAATCGACTTTCTTGGGCAACTCTTTGAGCATCAGTTTTACATCATGGGGACCAAGACGTCTCACTGAGTAACCTTTCTGTTTCAACACAGCCAGAGTGGAGAGGAAGGACACAGCCAGGCTGCAATGGAAATCGGAAGATTCCAAGCGACAGAGATACAACAGTGCCTTGTTTCTCTCTGTGTGAGACAAAGATAGTAACTGTGTGAGTGGCGCTGGCATCTGAAGTAGGGGAGAATGCCAGATTGGCCTGACCAGGCTTTTTTTAAAATATAAAAAATATATAATAAGAAGGGAGGGGGCGCGAGGATATTTCATGCTGACCTGCTAGAATTTAGCTGTGTTCTTTTTCCTTGGCAATGTGGGTGCTGAGTGGGGTGTACAAATCTCCAGCTAATCTGCCAGCCAGCGCTGAATGGTGCAGATGGGAGAACAGGGATAATGAAATGCCTGACATCACCGTTCCAGAGAATTCAGCCTGGGCACAGCCTGGCACCAGGGAGCATATAAAGCCCTGGCTCTTGGCTTGCTGGAGTGCACTGCTGCCCACTGTCTCCTCCGGGACCAACTCAGATGGATATCACCGTTCACCACCCCTTCTTCCGCAGACCCCTGCTATCAAGCTTGTTGCCCAACCGCATCTTCAACCAGACTTTTGGGGAGCACCTTGTGGAATCTGAACTGCTCCCCAGTTCCTCAGCTTTCAGTTCTTTCTTTTTGAGACCCTCCATCCTAAGGAACCCCAGCTGGCTTGAGAGCCGACTCTCAGAGGTAAAAATATTTTCTCTTGCTAAACTTCCCCCAGCTCCCATGCAGTCCTTGAACCAGGTGGAGGGACACCTGTCCCCTTTGCAGTTCGTGCCCTTCATCAGTTAATTTATTTAACGGCATATTTACTATGAGCTTAAAATACAAATCAAGAGACATTAGCATTAAAACAGGGGACGTAAAAATCCTTGACAAAGGGAACATAAAGACTCGCCAAGAATGAAGGCGAAGAAAATCAATATCTGCCCCTTAACGCACCCCGCCACGAAAACCTGTTGTTTTCTCCAGTGACGCTAAGAATACCTTTGAAACTGGAATGAGTCATCTGTGAAGATTATTCACACAGGAAAGCCCACAGAAAACAGCCAGATTTAGATCTAAAAGTAGACTTCATTTGAATGATAAACTCTGGAAACAGAAACTTCAGGGTTAAGGATTGCTTGCAGGGGGGAGGCGGAAAGACAAAAGGGAGTTCTTCTGCGTAGGCCATAATCAAAGCTGTGTATCCATTTCCATGGGACGCACACAAGAGAAGTTCCTGATGGATTTGTGCAATACAGAGTCAAAAAAGGGAGCAAAGTTCTGTAGCCTGGGAGGCTGCTGCGGAGAATGCACTCACACTGTGAACATGGTAGTCAACAAGGGCAAGACGTCTGTGAAGGACTAGGAATTGTAATGGGGAATGTTAAAAGAAGCTTCCTAAGGGGCAAGAAGTGATCAAAAGTGGAACAAACAGCCTCGGGAGGTGGTGGGCATCCTCCACTTAAGCAGAAGCTGGACGTCCACCTATCAAGAGATCCTGTAGCTACAGCTTGATCTTGCACTGAGCACTGGGTTGAACCAGATGACCTCCAAGGTCCTTCCCAACTCTGTGTGACTTTGAGGTTTAGGCCCTGTTGGATTAGCCATCCTGTATATTATGGCTGACAGTTAGCATTGTTATTGTCTTACTGCAGTTGTTAATCATTCCACGCATGGAATTTCTTTCATTATTATTTTTTCATTAGGACGCAACTGTACCATGCAATATGCATTTTCACATTACTATTACACCCTAAAATTGCTAGATGCTGTACAAAAATTAAAAACCAGCAACACAGGCTCTTACAACCTAAAGGACAAGACACAATGGGGAAGTAGGTGAGGGAGAATAAAAGCCAAGAAGGGTAAATTGTGGTAAGTTGAACAGATCTGTTTTCAAAGAACCTGGATCTGAAAACAGGAAGAGAATTGGCTGCCAGGTGGGGGGGACTTTCCAGTGGTAGCGAGTTGCAAGGGAAAAGGAGATGCCGTGGGGAACAGTTCTGGTAGCTACACTGGTGGATCCCTTCTGCCTGTTTTGTATTGTAGAGTTTCCATGCCAGCACAGCTCATTTCTAGCATTATGGCTTTGAGAATCCATCACATCAAAGCCATAATTTTCTCTGTATTAAGAACACAAGAACCTGGTTGGATAGGACCATCTATGCCCGGCAACCTGTTTCTCACAGCGGCCAATCAGATGCCTCTGCAAGGCCCACAAGCAGGGCCTGAAGGCGATAAGAATCCCTCATTGATGCTACCTAAGCAACTGGCATTCAGTGATACACTGAAGAGGTTCTATATAGCCCACATGACTAGTATTTTTATTATATTTATATCCCACCTTTGCTCTGAAAAGCTCAAGCTGCCTCCCTCCGGTCCTCAAAACAACCCTGCGCAGTAGGTTAGGCTGAGACGCAGTGATCGGCCCAGTGAGGATTTGAACACTAGTTGACATGAACTCTCCTCCTCCATAGTCTTGTCTAATCCCTTGTAAAGCAAGCAAATATTCTGGCCATCACTCCATCCCATGGGGGTGAATTTCATAAGTTAATTATGCAATGTGTGGGAAAATCCTTTCTTTTGTCTGTCCTGAGTCTACTGCCAATCAGTGTTATAAAGGGGAACAAACCCTCATTTTTATGTATGTATTTATCGTGTTTTTAATATTCTCTTGGGAGCCACCCAGAGAGGCTGGGGAAGCCCAGCCAGATGGGCAGGGTATAAATAAATTATTATTATTATTATTATTATTATTATTATTATTATTATCAACATGCATGACTTCTATCTCACCGCCCCACTCCCAGTCAGCTGTGGAGATGGGCAGCAGCCCCACCTACCCCCATGAAATTAGACTTTGAACAAAAAAACCTCATTCACATCAATGGGAACTTTTTTTCCTAAGCACAATTGCCATGTGAGGAAGGCTTATAGAAAAGATTTCACTCAACGGCCAACTCTCTTCCTGTTTCTATGTGGTGGGTGTGTTTGAAGGGTAGAGACAGAAAGAGGGAAGAATGGGAACGTGTCTCACTGCCAGTACTGGTTCCAAGAGATTTCCTTTGGAGGACTGCAGCCCTCAACATGAAGAAATGTTGCCTGACCTTAACCCACATGCTACCATGAAAGTAGCATACAGAACAGTCTTGCACTTTGGGGATGTGGAATAGCAAATGATCTACCACACTGATCATGTCTAATTATCTGCTCCACATACAGCACCTAACAATTAGTAAACATTAAATATTATAACTGCCCTAACTAGACTATTTTGTTAGCAGATGCGACTGGATAAGGACAAGTTCTCTGTAAACCTCGATGTGAAGCATTTCTCACCTGAGGAGCTAAAAGTCAAGGTTTTGGGAGACGTGATTGAAGTTCACGGAAAACATGAGGAGCGCCAGGTTGGTCTGGTCTTGGCATGAGCACAGCTGGCAGGGCGATGGGAGGCAGGGTGGAAGGAAGGAGAAATTGACCCATTCTAAACAAGGTTTAGAAGGAAGGAGACGTTAACAATGCCATGTTACCTGCCACATAGAAGAGTCTCAGAGAGACAGCCTTGGGCAAAGGAAATAGAAATGGTCCCTCATTCATTTATTCATTTGGTTTTAAATCTGAGAAAGCCAAAGCTGGACCACAGCAAAGGACCATTGGCCCAGCTCACTTAGTACTGGCCACTCTGATTGGTAGCAGCTTTCCCAGGTCTCTGGCAGTGGTCTTTACAAGCCCTGATACCCCTAAACTGGGGTACCCCAGGGGACTGAACTTTCTGAATGGGAAGAGTGCTTCTTAACAATGAACAATGAGCTCCCCTTATAGTAAACCATTTGCAACCAGACATATATGGTTATGTTCTTCTCCCCCTCGCCCCCTTCTCTTTTGAAAAGGATGAACACGGCTTCATTGCCAGGGAGTTCAACAGGAAGTACAGGATCCCAGCTGATGTGGATCCCCTCTCCATCACCTCCTCCCTCTCTTCGGATGGTGTCCTGACAGTGAATGGACCAAGAAAAGCCATGGAAGTCCCAGAGCGCACCATCCCCATTGCCAGGGAGGAGAAATCTGCCGTACCAGCAGCGCAAAGGAAGTAGACATGCCCTTTGAGACCTACTCTTTTATACCCAAGAAAGCCTTTCCATTGGATGCAAACAGCAGGCGGTGTCACTGGCTGGCTGTTCTTATTTATTTGTGCTAAGCAAATGAGCTTGTTTACTAACAAATAAACCGATGAGTAAGCATCTGGCGGCTTCTTTCCTCAATCTTCGGGGCAGGGTCAATTTGAGACAGGGCTCAGCCCTACAGCATGCAAACTTTTGGTAAAAAAAGAGAGGGAGAATAGCTCTGAGCACATGCAGAGTTCCCTTCTGCTCTGGCTGAGCAACCACAAACAGTGTTGGGGGGAAATAATTTTACTGGCTCTTCTAGCTTTGGCTACACAGAAAAACAAATGTAACAGCCAACAAACAAAAATTAGGTGGTGCTTCACAAAACGTCAGAGGGAAAGTACAGTAAAACTGTACACACACCCACACCCCCCCCAAGCCACAAGAAGAAGAATCTCCTTCTCACTCTTTTATTCACAGACATGGTTTGTGAGTTGCTGCATGGCAGCCTAGCTTTTAAGTGGGTGGGTGGGGGAAAGAGGGGGCAACTGGGTCACACAGGCAGGGCCTTTCAAGCAACCCAGGCTGTCCTGAAGCAGAAGAAGCCCTACTCTAGTCCTACTGCTTCAGCGGAGTCCCTTGCTGTTCTTTGGGCTTCGTGTCAACCAAGCAGCAGGCTCCCTTCTTCTGTGGAGGCTCATAATCTATCATGTAGCATGACCGGGCAGTTGGCTTGATTGGAGGAGGCTCCAGCTCTGGCTGGTGTCCAGGGAACCAGTGAACATCTCGCATAACTCCTAAGAGCAGAGAGAGGACAAGGCTGAGGAGCTCAAAAGAAGGCAGGGCAGTTGCAAGCCAGTAAAGCAGAATGAACACATTGCACTGAACAAACTCGACAGCAGCCAAAGGCAGTCTTAGCTTCTGCCAATCTAAAAGGGAGCTGAATACCTGAGAAAGCACATTAGGAAAGTGATACGGGACATGCTGCTTTATCACAAGTGCAGTACGGAAGATTCTGCACCCGAATCCACCCATTTCTATGGGTGCAGTTTCCAATTTGCATACCAGCAAATTTCAGTATATGCAATCATGTATATATCCCAAATTTACATTCTTGCACTATCAGGGTGGTCTTGGTTGCTTTCTAAATCATGGACTAACTATACCTTTTTATGTTGCTGTTACTTGCCCTGGGGACATTATGGTGAAAGAATGGGTAAGAAATCATATGAATAATAATGATGATGATGGCTGCCACTTTCTAATTCCCAGGGGAGATGGGGGTGGCACCATTCAATTGTGCATCCAGACTGCTAGTACTTCAGGACATATTGCAATGGATTTCTTTGTGTTCCTACAGGTCCCTTGCTGTCACCACCAGAGTCCACTGACACTTGACTCATGGCATTCATTTACTTATTGTTGTTCTAAGCTGCACTTTGGCCCCTCAAGACACATTATACATTATCACTTCTGTATTCCTCTTATTTGGAAAGCTCTGTTAGGAATATTTGAGAATAGAGGATTCAGAACTGGGGGAAGAACTAGATCTTCCCAAAGTTCTCTTGCAGCTTTTAAATTAAGTGCCTGCATTTCAGTTTTATGTACCTACTTCTTGTGCTGTGGGGCATATTCTTGGAGTAGTCCGATGTGTAGGTGGACTCAAAATAGTGAGCAAACTGAAAAGGAAAACCCAGATTGAGTGCATGTTTACGGTAACTGAGAAACCATAAGAACATTAAGAAGAGACTGGCGGCTGAATCAGACCAAATGCCCATCAAGTCCAGAATCCCAATTCCCATAGTGGCTAACCAGGTATTTCTGGGAAGTCCACAAACAGGGCATGAAGGTAACAGCACTCTCTTGCTCATGTTCTGGTACTCAGGCAGAGCATATTGCCTCTGATCCTGGAGGTAGAATATATCTAGTATGACTAGCAGCCTTAACCTCCATGAATTTGTCTAATCCTCTTTTAAATTCCTCTGAGGGCTTATCCACAGTTACCTTTCCTCCACACTTTTCAGGCATGGTCCATGCTTTAAACCTCTGTGTTCAAGCACCTATTATTATTATTATTATTATTATTATTATTTGCTTTGCAGCAATCTGCAGGAAACCCGATTTGCCATTTATTGTGCTTCAGCTTTTAAGAGCAGGTTTTCGCAAGTTAAAAAAAATAAAAATCTCTTGGACATGGATCCGTGCCTGGAAAGACCAGGCAAAAGCTAAGTGTAGATAAGGCCTAAGTTGGTGGCAATCCCAACATATTGTGGGAGTGAATTCCATAGTTTAACTGTGAAGAAGAATTTCCTTCTGTCTGCCACAAGTCTTGTAACATTCAGATTAATTGGATGACCACACTGGGTTCCAGTATTATGGGAAATAAATGCCTCTTTACCCATTTTATTCATACCACATGCAAATTCATATACTTGTATTGTGCATAATTTTGTACACCTCTATCATGCCCCCCTTTAGTTGCCTTTTTTTTTCTAGACAAAAAATCATGTAGAACTTTTAAGAGGATGAGCCTTATCACCAAAGCAATACCAGCTTGGCTTGGCTTGGCTTAGTGAGGCAGAAGGGCTGGGTATAATTAGGTATTATGTGGTGGTGGAGGGTTTGGTGGGATGAAATGGCTAATACTGCAATCCTATGCAAGTTTACTCATAAAATGTGTTCAGTGGGACTCTTTCCCAGGGAAGTGTACATAGGATTGCAGCCAAAGAAAATAAACTGAACAGACGGAAAGCAAGGAAGGACAACATCATAAACAGGAATGCTGCCTAGTATTACATATGTGCTTCTTCCTTGGAGCTTGGAGCAACAGACATGAACTCCTAGGTGATGCCTGATTTAGGTCAGCCAAGCTCCCCTTCAAATATAAAATACAACAGAACATTTATATCCCACCTTTCCACCAAGGGGCCTACATGGTGCCCCCGCCTTTTAAATCCTCATCACAACACTGTGACATAGATTAGCCTGAAAGAGAATGATGGACTCCAGAGACCAGTAACCACCGTGGCCGAACAGGAAAGTAAAGCAGTTCAAGTATCTTATCTTCACACTTGCTCTTCTAAAGCTGGGCTGGAATCGTTCAACAGGTTATAAGATAAATTAAACACAGAGTACTAGAGCAGGGATCAGCAACCTGAGGCCCATGGGCCAGAAGTGGCCCATGGAGGTCGTTTGACTGGCCCACGAGCCACCCGCGAACCGAGTTGCCTGCTCGTGCGTTGCACTAAACTGCCACAGCGCAGCGCCTTGCTTCCACGGCGCCAAAAATGACGTCTGCGCAGATGCCAAAAATCATGGGGGCGCAAGCTTACGCGGGTGCACAATCCAGCCCAGGCAAGATAAACCTTGCTGACCCCTGTACTAGAGCATGGGTGGAGGACCTTTGGCCACCAGATGCTGCTGAATTACATCTCCCCTAATCCCTAACTGGATGCTGGTGCTGATGGGAATGGAAGTCCAAGAACATCCAGAGGGCCGCAGGTTAGTCGCCCCTGTGCCAGAGGGTTGAATATTTCACTTTACGTTAACAAGCTAACAAACAGGGCGAAGTGAATATGGTACTCTGACCTGGGAAGGGAGAGGCTTGGGCTGCAGTATTTTCCGAATGTCATAGCGCTCTTCGTTCCAGTTCCCCAAGAGGGTTTTGTTGGTGTAGGAGTCTTCGTTGGTGGTGCACCTCCAGCCATACTGGAAGAACTTGGCAGAGCTGTTCCAATCTGTCCACACTTCTCCATGACCATTGGCGCGTAATAAACAGCCATGATGGGGGTTAAAGAAGCAAGACAGGGACATGGCCTAGGAAGAGACAGAAACGTCAAATGAGGACAGGAAACAACTTGTATTAGGGAAGGCACAACTACACTACAAACCTATCAAGTGCCATGTCTTCTCTCAGCAAATTCTGGGAACTGTATTTGAAGATGTCCTGAGCTGCCTTCTCAGAAAACTCCTAATACCCCCTAAGGAAGTAACTATTCAAGAAGGTTAAGGCTATAATCCTAATCACACAAACTGTATGCCCCAATATAGTGGTTTACATCAGAGCAAACATGTTCAAGATGACCTTTTAACACTGCAAACCCATACACACTGACTTACTAGATAAAGTTCAGTTGAAATCAGTACAACTTACTTTTGAATAAACCTGCACATGCACATACTCCTTGTCTGTTGTGTAGGTATGTCTCAGGAAAAAAAGACAGTATTAATCACTGTTCCTAAAATTATGTTTCTCCTTTAATACTACTTTTTAATATTTATTTTATGCCACTAATATGGTACATGCTCCTCTACTACACCTCTTGCAATCTAATTATAAACTTGTGTACTCCTGAAAACCCACCTTTAGTGGGACTTACTTCCTCATCACACTTGGGATTTAACTATTTCTACATTTTAGAACACAACTTTACATTCTTTTAAAATTTGTTTTTCAGCCCTATGCTTTTCCAGTTCTTGTCCCACACCAAAATCAGTCTGATTCCCTGACACTGGACAGTGATATTAACTGCTGAAAGATCTTATTTTAACCAAAACATATGGGTATGGTTTCATCATGTGGATAGGTTAGAAGGATGGATTGTGCTGAAATTTGGAACTGGAGTTCAGTAGGGGAATACCTCTGAATCAGAAGAGGTTGTAGCTGATAGAACTGAAGAACTGAGCTGATCCACATTTTCCCACATTTTCTTGCTTATTTGTCTTGGTTTTAATTGTAATTTTGCCTCAGGATCTCAGCCAAAATGGGCAGCCTCAGTAGAGTGAAGTTCAAGGCTACAGCTGATGTTAAAAAGTGCTGAAGTTTTTTTGGCAGCCCTTACAAAGGAAGGTGGCAGGAGGAACTGGAGCAGGCAACCAGAAAAACTGATTGCTTTTGTTTGTGATGCAACTTCCTGATCATCAGCTAGTCCTGATGTCACTGGTTTCTGAGCATCCATGGGGTGAGAGACTTTTATCCAAAAATCAGTATGACCGGACCTTGTCACCAAGGAGGTCAAGCACTAAGATACAGCTGTATTCCTAGACAGCCTCACTAGTGAGTAAGGCCCATTGAAATAAGCAGCATTTAGATCGGCGTAAACACACTCAAAAGGTTGCACTGCATAATAATACGCAGGCAGAAATACTACCAAATGTTTGAAGCAGCCACGTCAATTGCATATTGATGAGATTTGAGACCTAGAATTATTTAAAAAATGATTTGTACAACTCACCGCTCAAGTTCCCTAGAACCATCTTTTTAATTAAGGGTAGTATTCAGTGGCCCCACTGAAATTAACATACATGTCTAAGTTACATCCCCTAATTTCAATGGAACTGCTCTGAATAAAACTTAGTTGAATACCACCCCAATGCTACAAGCCTTGTATCTTAATATCTTAAAATTAAATAAGCACAATATTGCCTGATATATTTAATTTCCCAGAAACATTATTAGCACAAAGCTGTGCATATGACATACTGGAACACAATCCTGCCATACACTCACGGTATGTACCTGAAAGCTCTCCCCTCCCTTCTGATAACGCTGGTTCTGATGGCTCAGAAACAAAATGGAAGGCAATCTGTGCATGCTTAAAGGCAGGTTTCACTCCCTTATTGCTCTTTTGAAAAAGCTTTTAGGGATGAGCAAGTTACCTGATTTGAAAACAGCCTACAACGGGTAGTGCTGTGGTCTAAACCACTGAGCCTCTTGGGCTTGCCAATCAGAAGGTCAACGGTTCGAATCCCCACAATGGGGTGAGCTCCCGTTGCTCTGTCCCAGCTCCTGCCAACCTAGCAGTTCAAAAGCACGCCAGTACAAGTAGATAAATAGGTACCGCTGTGGTGGGAAGGTAAACGGCGTTTCCGTGAGCTCTGGTTTCTGTCATGGTGTTCCGTTGTGCCAGAAGCTGTTTAGTTATGCTGGCCACATGACCCAGAAAGCTGTCTGCGCACAAACGCCGGCTCCCTTGGCCTGAAGCAAGATGAACGCCACAACCCCATAGTTGCCTTTGACTAGACTTAACCGTCCAGGGATCATATACTTTTTTTTTTTTACAAGCCTATCCACACTTGTAAGCACCATGGCAGCTATTAGGACACACTTCTAATAAATGTGCATTGAACAGTACTGCAAACCCCTATGAGCAATGCATCATTGAGCCCAACCAAAAAATCACCTTGCTGGATCAGATGGAAGAATCTGTCTAGTGGAAGAACTTTGGCCAGTCACTCTCAGACTAATCTTCCTAACATAGTTGCTGTGATGATAAAGCAGGATTAGAGGGGGTGGAATAGAGAACCATTTGTGCCACCCTGCACATCTTGCCAGAAGGACATCTGAATATTACAATAAATACACAAAAAGCAAAGCTTTCTGTTTCCAGCACCAGCCAGTCATATACCTCTGGAAGGTTTGCAATCTGGGAATAAAAGGGACTGACCAGCTCATGTAGCACCTGCTTTCTTGGGTTCTCCATGCTAATTAGGAGAGGCGTCACCTCACCCATCGTTCCTCCAACGCCTGACTCAATCTTCCTGCCATACACCAACAGATGTGCATATGTGTGCATATGTATATAATAGAATCGCAGAGCTGGGAGGGACCCCAAGGGTCATTTGTTCAACCCCCTCCAATGAAAGAATCTAAAGAATCCATGACAGATGGCCATCCAACTTGCACTTTAAAATCTCCAAGGAAGGAGAGTCCACAACGTCCAGAGGGAGACCTATGTCCACATGTGTGATATGGACATGTGTTTTGGATATATTAAAAAGTTCCCTTATTTTGTTATTTAATTTTGCTGCTTCCGAGACTTTCGTGCTCTCCTGTTAGCTGTGATGTCCTCAATAATATTGTCCAAAAAATGATGATGATGGCATAAATCATTGAATGTTATTTTTAATATTGCAATTGTTGTATAAGGGATTATCATGATTGGAATGTAATTGAAATTAATAAGATTTTGGAATGCAGAAATAAAGAAAATCACCAAACCATGCATTCTAGCATGTGGGGGGGGCCACCTAAATTATATAATTTGGTATCTTAACGACTGGTATTAGTAATTGCATTATAAATTGGTATTGTTATAATGTGGCTGTTATTGGAATGTAATTGAAAATTAATAAAAATTATTTTGTAAATTGTCAAAAAAAAAAAAAAAAAACCACGAAGGAAGGAAGGTTAAGAACAGGAAAAGATGGTAGGCTGCATCTGAATATGGTGGCTCCATTTTAGCAGCCATCCCTAAAGACTCCTTTTCTCCTCAGCTCCCTTCGCCAGGTGGCCCCTTACCTTCCGCCCCCCCCCTGCCCCGTTCCATCCTCCCCTCGGTCTCAGAGGAACCCGGCCCTTTCCCTATGCCCACCTGATAAGAAGGCAGAGTAAGGGGAAGGAAAAGCAGGAAGCCGTTTCCAAGGCAACCGCCCAAACGGCGCGCGCCGGAAGCGAAGGACGCACGCTGGCGGAAGTGACGTAAACATACCGAGACGCCGGCTTCGGGAGGGTGGAAAGGTGTGTTTGCGGGGAGACCTAAGTGGGTTAAAAGACCCGATGAATAAGGGAAAAGGCGTGGGGGGGGGGGCAACAGTCCTTTGCCTCTTTATGCCCTCTGCGGGAGGGAGGGTCCTAAAGAGAGGGGCGTGGCCAATCCCATGTCACGCCCCCTAGGAATCCCCTATTTCTTTGTTTACATACAGTCGCATAGCTGTCAACTTTCAGATTTGAAAATAAGGGATCAGCAGCCTTACCTGTCCCAGGGAGCCTCGAAAATAAGGGGTCAGCAGCCTCACCTGTCCCGGGGACAGTCTACGGGATATCTAACAATCCGGGATAGCAGCGGGAAACAGCGGGATTTCCCACAAAAAAAGGGAATGTTGACAGCTATGTACAGTCAGTGCTTTTTTTCTGGGGGTACACATACACCTAAACATTTTGTGAATCTTTGCACTTTTGTCCGTTTACTGTTTTTCCCGATATGAACTATAAAATGGTGATTTTCTTGAGTCAAAATGAGAATAACCCTAAACATTTTTTTAAGGAAAAAAAAGCACTGCATACAGTATATCCTGCCAGTTCGTGAAGGAGCTCCAAGGCGGTGTAAACATAATTCTCTCCCGGCTCAAGCTCCTCCAGCTTGTTCTCTCACAACATGCTTTAAGGGACTGGTCAGGAATGAAGGGGCATCATAGTCCCAGCAGCGGCTGAAGGGCAGCAGAGTGGAGTGGACTAGCTGAAGAAAGGTCACCTCATGGCTTCGGGGTATTGACCCTGGATCTCTCCCCTAATCTCAGTGTGAGGTACTGAGTTACTACAGTCTCATACTGACTCACCACTGCTTCAAGGAGGGGGGAATCTACTCACCTGTATATCCAACCTTTAGAGAGCCAAGAGGACTCGCTTTTCTAAATTTACTAATTTTTTAATGCTCAATCTTTACTGTACTCTTCATTATTGGTATTTTTTAAAAAACAAAAATTGTACAGAATATCTGCAGCGTTGGGAGTATAAGGAATGAAGGCGTGGTAAACCACGGCATCGAATTAACATGATTAATGAAACAATCTAAACCGCTTGCTGCTAGTTTGATTCACATCTTGGCTTTGTCTCCAGCTTCCTGTCACCATACACCTTTTTTCAGCATGTATTTGTGTATGTTAAAGTAAGATTAGAATACTTGCTTGCTTATGAACTTGAATTTTTGACCTGCATGAAGGATTTTCTACATTGCTGTCATGGCAGCTAGGCTGGCCTGGTGGATATTATTAGCAAATGCTGCTTTTTCCAACTGGAGACAACTCTAGATGTTTTTGAAACCAGCCTGATTCCTGTATTTTTTGTTTTTAATGCCTGACATTTTATTATGTTTTTATATGTGTTGGAAGCCACCCAGAGGGGCTGGGGCAACACAGCCAGATGGACGGGATATAAATAATAATAATTATTATTTTTATTACATTTCTCTCCACTTAAGGTTTTGCCACCATGAGGCCTCTGCATCACCAGCCCTGTCTCCTCCTAGTTGGAGAAGGAAACTTTTCCTTCTCTGCCAGTTTGTGTGAAGCAAGGAGTTGTGAGGCTTACATTGTTGCTACTTGCTATGAGAGTGAAGCTACTGCAACTAGACAAGCTGTTGCCAAGTCCAACATACAATATCTGAGGGACAGAGGTAAAAGGAAGAAGAAAAATCAAAAAAGAAAACTTGTTTGTTGCATAATTTCTGATAGCTGTTGTTGGAGAACTATTTTCATCAGAGCAAATTGGCTTCTTGGGACTCTGATAATGGGCTTGCTGGGATGCCACAGGATAAATGGGGTTGCTAGGATCCTGCCTAGACATGTAAACCTTCAAAATAAGTAACTGGAAGTCCATCTGTCCTCCTCTTTATAGCAAGTTGGACTTGCCCTGCAGTAGGTCAGATGGAAGAAGCAGGATTAAGGGACCAGGGAAATGAATGGTGTTCAGAAGCCACGGTTGCATTTTCACAATATCTGATTAGAGCAAGTTGAAGAAAATTGAAAATAAAAACATTATTAGAAACTGTAGGAGGTAGAGGAAAAATTGGATTGTGCTTGTGGAAGTTGTTCCACTTGTTCAGTGACTTCCCAGAGCAGTTAAATGAAAACAAATCATGGCTCCACCATAGCCAGGCCACAGTCACACAGTCAAAAGGAATCAGTTACAGCATTGTCATCTACATTCTTGGCACATTTAGAGAGCTGGAAAGGATCTTGTTTCAGTCTAGCTTGACTTGCTTCTTGAGTCACTTGAAGCTATTTATTGTATCTGCTGTGTACTTGTGGGCACAACAATCAGGTTTAGGTGAATTAATTTGTGGAAGACCTTGTCTTGAAGCAAGGAACTGTGATGTGGGTATTGGGTGAGGACCCTGCAAATTCAAGCCTAAAGAATATATAAATTTGCTTTCAGTTGTTACCTTTGTTGCATTGGGAATACCCTTCCAGGCAGTGTCTCATTAAGATAATGATAATAATAAAGATTCTGCCTTTTTCAAGTGCCCATTAAAGTGTGCATTGCATGATCTCCTAGTATCTTACATATCATTTTTCTTTTACCATTCCAGGTGCTAAAGTTCTCTTTTGTGTTGACTGCACAAAACTGAAGGAGCATTTTTTGCCAGCTGATTGGAAATTTGATTGCATTTATTTCAACTTCCCCCACTGTGGGAGAAAAGCTGGAGTGAAAAAGAACAGGGAGCTTCTTGCCAGGTTTTTCTTTAGGTGAGGCCAAAATGAACCATGTCAATGTACTCTTGTTACTGGGAAGGTGGTGTGTGTTAATTTCAGTTGATGTTGCTACCTAACACCAAAACCTGTCTCCAATATAAAATTGATATAAATGTGAGCCAGCTAAGTTCAGATGTTCTGGTTTTATACAGGCAGGCATATTTAGTTGATGCGCTTTCTTTTAAACACTATATACAAATAAATGCTTTGTTGCAATTGGCTGTTTTGTGCAACGAGGCAGTGTGGTAGCAGATGGTCTGTATAAGTAGGGGAAATGCACCAGGGTTTTCATGCAAGAGGTGATGGGCAGAGAACTAATAATTCTGCGCCTTGGAGTTCCTATTCATTTTTGCAAGTTTTCCAGCACCTCCAGTTAGAGGAACTATAAAGATCCTATTTGGAGCTGATAAGGTCTAGTGAGAAAATATAAGCACTATGTGTTTCCCTCTCTTTGTAATCTTTCTTTTGCTGAAAGTTTCTTGTCATACCTGCCCAAGCACAGTAACCAATCGTATAACACACTCTTTCCCCTCTCAAAGTGCAACTCTCACAATCCTTCCCCCACCCCCTAAAATATTGCTAAAAGCAACACCATCCAAGGACTTCTTGGAAACAGCTTAATAAGGCAGCAGAGTGTTGCCTCAGGCACAAAAGAATGCTACCCATCACTCCTCTGTTCCTTTTCCAGCTGTGCAGAGGTCCTGGCAGAGAAAGGCAAGGTCCATGTGGCACTTTGCAGAGGGCAGGGTGGTACCCCTGCAGACCAGCCTGTGAGGGAATGGCATAACAGCTGGCAAGTAGTGGCTATGGCAGCGGAGGCAGGATTTATTTTGAGCGACATTCATCCATTTAACATCGGGGATGCTTGCGGATATAAATGTACAGGTTACAGGTAAGTTGCAGCACAGCACAGCAGATGGTGGCATTCCAGATGTCATTGTGGGTGTTGCCATGGTAACCAGCATATTAGCATCTGCTCTTGCTTCTGAAGCTCCCTCCGTGTTTAAGAAACAGCAAGGAAGTTTCTTTGCTGGATGTTGCTTTATAAGATTCCTGCCTCTAGCAGCAAGAGTGCTATATTTTATACCAGCCTTTCCCAGTCTGGTACCCTCCAGATGTTTTTGACTGCTGACTCCCACCAGCCCTGACTCACTGACCTTGCTGGTTAGGGTAATGGGAGTTAAAAATTCATGGAGGACACCAGGATGGGGAAGGCTGCATTTTAACTGTCTTTGGTTCTCAGGACTTTATCAGGTTAGTTGATAGAGGGAATGGATTGGATCTCAATCTCCAGTTAAGTGCTACACAGATACTGGGGGAAAGAGTCAGTAGTTTCCCATGCCTTCCTTCCACCATTTACTTTCAGCCAGCCTGGCATTTATACCAAGGCCCTGAATCTACAGTCGTACCTCTGCTTATATCCCTCTGGATATGTAAACTTCGGGTTGTGAACGCGGCAAACCCAGAAGTAATATACTTCCGGCTTTTGCTGTGCATGCATGCGCAAAAGTGCTCTGCACGCCACACGCATGCGCAGAAGCGCTCAATCATGCCGCGTGCGTGCACAGAAGGGCGCCTCCGGTTACAGAATTTTCAGGATGCGGCCGGGCCTCCGGAACGGATCCCATCCGTAACCAGAGGTACCACTGTAATTGGTTTACTGTTGATCTTGTAGCTCAGCATAGTTTGTTTGGTTTTATGCTTGTGCGAATAAAGAGTGTCTATTTAACCATTCTTGGTTTGTTTGTTTGCAGGAGTCAGGATAAACCTTTTCATGTAGAAGGAGCTTTGAATCACATATTCACACAGAGTGTGCCTTTTCAGCATCCCAAGCCTATGATCTGTCAAACAGAACTGGAAGGAAAGTTGGTTTCCTTCCTTGTTCCAGAGATATTTCTAGATAAGATTAACAGGTATGTAACTGAGTTTCAGCACCCATTTGAAGTTAATAAATATACAGCATAGTCACTCAGTTGAGGACTGTAGAAAATTCAGTAGGCATCTTATTTTCTTAGCTCCGGGGTGATCTTTAGACCAGTCCTCACAGTGTTAATTTTGATACAAGTTCCATTGACTAGTATTTACTTCTGCGTAGGTATGGTTGGCGTTACAGTCTAATCTTCATCTAAAGTTTGTAATGTATAAAATATATTGTGGTTTAATGGATGTTTGCTGAATCCAAATCCTGGGGAAAGCTGCATTCAAATTCTGCTTCATGGGATCTCTTTGTAGCTTTGAACTACTAGAGACACGATATCCTGCTGCCGTTACTGCTGGAAGGGGGCTCCAGCTGTCAAAAGACAAATAGTCCTGTCTGTCTTGGATCATCTGGAAGAAATATTTGCTGCCAGATGGTCTTCCCACCTGCAAAACTCACTAAGGATCATATAGCTCCTTTGCACATTTTGGCGCTACATGAACAGAGTGCTGTTCTTTAAAATACAAAATCCGAGCTTAATGACTTGCCTAAGAATATTGCTTTCTGTTGTTTTTTCCCTGTTTTTAAATAGGGGGTTCCTGGATACAAATTCGGAACATCCTATAAGAACAATAAACGAAAAGCTCACTGATGAGCTTGGCAAGTCTTTCCCAGTTCAGAAAGTGAGTGCTTCTCTTTCCTTGATGTTCCAAGATTGTCACAGCTCTTCTTCCACTCTGGATGCCACTTGGATGGTTCCTGCTGCCCAAAGTAACCCAAAAGCCAAGTCTGTGGTTAATAAAACTGCAGCGGATACAGAGGCCTTTGCCTTTCCTTCTGGCTTTCCTGCCTGGGATGATACAGATCTGGGTGGCAACTTGATCAGCTGGGAAAGAGATTGGATCTTTGGACATTATTGTCTCCGACCTTCCCTTCTTGTTTCTCTTCACAGAACTGTACGAGACAGAGAGCTTCCTCTGGGGACTTTCCTGGTCCTCAGTGGGCTGGCATTTAGGAAATGCAAGCTCTCGGCTCATGCTCTGCCCATTTTTCATGAGTCCGTTTTTATCTGTGTGGTTAATAAGGGCACAGAAGAAGCGTGTAGCCAGCTCCTTGCAGAAAACCTTACAAGTACTTTATGTGCTCTGCTCCAGCCTTCAGGCTTCAAGCTAGACTGTACAGCGGACAAGCCAAAGACACAGCTAAATACTTTTGCGAATCCTGAACTTCAGCTCCTTAAATCAAAGTACTTTTTCAGTGTGACCCCTGACACTTCTGACCCAGACGCAGATAAACTTTGTGTAGGGACCGTAAGTACAATGCCGTGGCAGCCTACAAGCATTGATAGAGAAATTATTTGTGCTTCACTGAACCTTGATCTTCTGGCCATGCATGCATGTGAAATCTTTGACTGGCGCATGCTCTGGACTTCTGACGAGCGCTTCCTAAATCAGTTTGCAGGAGGGCATTTAGGTCCGTTCAAGAGCTTTTCCCTCTACCCGGTCTCCTACGTTCATGACGTCAGCTTCTGGGTTCCGAAACCAGAAGAGTTTAATGAGACCCAGCTCCATGCCATTGCCAGGTGTGTGTCTTCTGAATCAGTGGTGTCTATCCAACTGCTCGACAGCTTTCGGCACCCAGGCACAGGGCAAACCAGCCTCTGCTACAGGATCACTTACCAGTCTTGTGACAAAGCACTGAGTCGCCAGCAGGTGGCAACGATGCAGATGAACCTTAGGAAAGAAATACAGCGCTGTCTGCATGTGACACTTAGGTAGTTCTTTATCATTCTGTGCAGACAGGTTTTGTTGGACTCCCTAATTCAAATTAGCTGTGTGTGTTAACATCAGGCAACCGTAGCAAGCCTTTTATAAAGGCTGGATGGGCTTGAAGGTGGTGCATACACCACCTTCTTTCTATTTTCCTATTTAAGGCAATAAAGTCAAACACTTTATAAACCTTGTTTAACTCTTGTCACTCTCGGTGAGTTCTTTTTGGAAGAGGTTATTCATTGCAGGCCGATGTAATTGTATCCAGCTCCCGTTCAAAATCTTATGGAGGCTGTAGCTGGTCAGAGAAAATAATACAAGGCAGCTTCATTGAGTCCCATCCACTCTTCTTTTGCTTATTTGGAATGGCATAAATGGAAACGCTGGAGATGTAACTGCAAGGTACATAGGGTTAAGCCATGGGTAGGCAAACTAAGGCCCGGGGGCTGGATCTGGCCCAATCGCCTTCTAAATCCGGCCCGCAGACAGTCTAGGAATCAGCATGTTTTTACATGAGCAGAATGTGTGCTTTTATTTAAAATGCATATCTGGGTTATTTGTGGGGCATAGGAATTCGTTCATTCCCCCCCCCCCCAATATAGTCCAGCCCCCCACAAAGCCTGAGGGACAGTGGACCGGCCCCCTGCTGAAAAAGTTTGCTGACCCCTGGTTAAGCTGTTCAGTTTGCATATCAGAAGAGGTAATATTTCTGAAGTGGAATTCCTGCAAAGTCTTTAGGATAAACTAAAAAAGAAGAAGTTACATTTCAGTTCTGCTACCCTGCAGACAGGCTCATGGCAACGCACACAATTCAACCATCGCAACAACCTGCCTAGGCTGAGAGATGGTAACTGGCCCAAGTTTACTTAGCAAGGCTTGTGGCTGAACAAGGGACTTTACCTTGGGCCTCCCTCATCCGAGTCCAAAGTGCTGACTGCAACATTAACAGCAGCTTCTATACAGGAAATTCTACTACAGAAGGAGTGGGGGAACTTTTTCAGCTGAAGGGCCACTTTGCTTTCTGGACAGCCTTTCAGGGGCCACATGCTAGTGGTGTGGGGGGGGGGCAGATGCAAAAGTGAGTATAGCAACAAAGGTGTCAACTACTTTCTTCTCTCACACATGCCCTGCCCTGTCCACAATCCAGGCAAGCAAGAAGCAGGATTAGAGTTCAAGGGCACATTTCACCCAGGCAAAAACACTCAAGAAGGGTGCAAAGCAGGAGTGGAGAGGGGTGTGGACTGGGGAGGGTCCCATGGGCCAGGTAGAGAGGCCTGGAGGGGCACATTTGGTCCAAAGGCCTGAGGTTTCCCAACCTTGCTGTGCAATGTCACCATGTTGACTCGGCCATGCCCACATCTTTAGGTGGTGGAATGCAAAGAGTATGAGTAACAAAATGCCAACATATTTATAATCAGGTCTGGCAAAGACCTAAATCAGCAAGTGCTGTTTCTTATTTTTAGAGAGGATTGTCACAGTTGTTTCTTTGGTTAAAATAAGAGATTGTTACAGAATCCTGAGCCCTTTGAGTCTGCTAAGCTTGTGCAGGATAGCTGGAAGAAGGGAGAATGGGTCTTATGCCCGCCAAGCCTTAACTAATCCAATCAGTCTGGATGCTCACAAGTTTGGATGAGCTCAGGTCTTATTTAAAACCAATGCAGTCACTTCTCTGCTACCCTGCTTCATATTGGCACACGTGGTGCACAGTGATGTTGGTGAATTCAAGATGCACATACAGTGATATTTACTGCCAATGTTGTAATACTAAACAGATAATAAGCCCCACTGAATGCGACCAAGTAAACAGGCATAGCGTTGTTGCAAGCTTATAAAGACTCGTAAGCTCCATTACATTCAGAGGGGCTTGTGAATAAATACATAGGAACAGGGTGATGCACTTTTCAGCAAACATGCATGAAAGATGGAGACAAATTCTATTCCCCCCCCCCCCCTTGTTCATTGGTTTGCTTCAAGTGGAGCGTGGAAAACTTTTGAATGCAGTAAGAGCAAAATCATGTAATGATGGCTGGTATGCAAGATTCAGATAAAATTTAGGCAATGCAAACCACCCTGAGTCGTGGTAATCTACTGAAAAGCAAGTCTCGTTCCAATAAATGGGTCTTGCTTGCATGTACGTAGAATCTCAGCCACAGACTCACTCTTGGCACAAAATAAATTGTAAGGCACACACTGGGTGTTAATTTAAAAAAGGCACAGGAGGGTAGGGAGGTTAGTGAGGTAAGTATTAGTCCTGAACACATTTTACTCAGCAGTAAATCCTACATACTTTGGGCATGCAATTCTAGGATTTATCTGCCAGTGCTGAGTGGGGAGAGATAATGAATGTATTTGTGCAACTGGAGCACACTGTAAAAGTACCATCTTGTGCTCAAGTTGCCAGCTGTGTGTGCACATCTGCAATCTTCAATTACTTACCTGGAACCAGTTTTTACTTCAATAAATACATACTTCTGTGAAAACATGTCCAGGAAAGCAAGGGCACCCTAAAGGTGAGGCATTTCCCTTGCAGGCATTGAGGGTGTGAGGCTGAGTACACCCCATACCTTTAAAGCACATCCAAAGAACGTTTCCCTCTCAAAGAATTCTGGGCACTGTAGTTTACCACTCCCTGAATTGCAATTTCCATCAATCCATAGCCAACTACAGTGTCCATAATTCTTTGAGGGTGAAGCTGTGCTTTGAATGTGCTTCAAAGGTACAGCTGTAAGCAGCCTGAGAGGGAAGGGAGCAAGCCATGGCATGCACCACGTGGAAAACCTGAGCAGCCACCCACAGCAGTGCCCTACTTGGTGAGTTAGTGGAATTCTGGATTTTGCTGCTAAAGACGGAAGGGCTCACATTTTTGAATACTACTTCCCGTTCACATTTATATATGTAGATAAAAAGCCCGCATCCCTGCAAGGAGAAAACTAGCGCATCAGCGAGAGGCTCAACATTTCTCTGCTAACTGATGACATACAAGGGATAATAAACAACATGAAAGGGCACATTCAAAAGCGACCCTCCCACTTGGAAAGTGAAGTGGTACAGTCTGAGAATGCATAAGGTAACAGCTGCGGCTCCTTTCTATAGAGTCTCCTCGCCCTGAGAGAGGGAGAGACACGTTTTCCTAGCGGCCGCCGGCGCCCCAGCAGGGAAAGAGACTGCGCTTGCGCGTGTCTGTTTGCCCGGACCCATCATGGCGACCGCCACCTTCAGCTCTGACGTGTCCCTCTCTTGACTGCCGGGAGGAGCCTGCCGTCGAGGCCGTTCTGGTGCCCACACTCGGCATGGCGGCCAAGGGGCCCCGGCAGCGGCCTCGAGGGGGAGGTGGGGATGCGGCAGCGGCGGCTGCCGTTTCCCGCCAGCGAGAAGAAGCGCCCCCGCCGGCCACTGAGGAGACCAAAGCCGAGTAGGTGGCAGATAATGTGGTGGGGTGAGCGAGGAGGATATGGGGGGGGGGGGGGAGCTGCCATTAGGGGGTGACTTGGAGGGACGGAGACACATTATAGGGGGGAGGGTTGCCTGAGGTATATGGGGTCCCCTCGAGGAATTTGAGGTAGGGTCAGATAGGGAAGTCTCCTTTCGCGGTGGACTCGTGGGGGTGGGTCCTGTGGCGCCTGAATTATTAGGGCCTTCCTGACTTTAATTTTTATTTTATGGGGGGCATTGGGCTGAGGGAAGATTCCTTAAGAGTCGGGCTCAAAGGGTCATGAACTGTGGGGGCTTTGGAAGTGGAATTTATGGAATTCTCTTTTTGTTTTGGTTGTTGGATGATTGTAAATTTCAAAATTTGGAAAAATTAAATGAATTTGAAAATTTGAAGAAGAAAAAAGGAAGTGGAGCGGGGGTGGGAGACACTTGACTGGTTTTAGGCTTTGTAAAATGCTGTGTTGCATCATGGATATAAGCCATGATGAGATACAGATTGTTGCTTGGAAGTGGAAGGACTCCCACGAAAAAAATGCACCTCTCAGAATCGTGTAACGCCCTCCATTGAATCTCTGTCCAGCACTGTCATATTGCACACACATAAACAAACACATCCCTCAATCCTGTAGGAGACATGAAGCAGACCTGAGGACATTGTCCAGAGGATAGAGTCTCCCTATTATTTGTAACTCCCTCACCCTATTCAGCTGCCTCCCCGCACTGCAAAAACAAAACAAAACCACACATGTCCCGTAACAGCATCATATACATAGTATTCACACACACACACACACACACACACACACAGGAAGAGCTTTGTGGGACTCTCCCCGATTCTATGGAGACAGCATCAAGACCAGTAGGATGCGTTGCTGTTCTCCCCACATATAAATAGGATGTTTCATGGGGGATTATGAAGCAGAGAGACACACTTCTTTCTTTCTCATGCCACAGGCTCCCATTTGGGTGTGTGTAGCTTTGCATTCTTGTGCATAGTTTCTTGAACTGAAGGCAGGATACTGCCTCAAAGCAAGAAACTAATGCAGTTCTTGTTCCTGCCAGCAGCCATGCAAGAAGGTATTTAGAAAAGAACCTTTAGCAACCCGCGGGGTAGACATGACATCCTTCTTGATTATAGGCCAACCAAAGTTTGGGCCGATCAGTATTTTGTCAGAAGAAGAATCTGCACTCACTGATCAATGTGCAAATCAGTGAGAATTTATCTGCAGTTGTCTCCACAGTGAGAATTTTTAGATGTGTGCAGTATTTCTGGGTGTTTAAAAATGCTTCATTTTAAAATCTGGAATGATTCCCTGAGCACCCTTCCCTTTTCTCAGCTTCAATCACCTTGCCACTTCCGTCTAATCCCCTCACCTTATCATCCACTCATGGGGCTGACACCTGTCTTTTTTTGGCTCTCCCCTAGGTCGTCTGGGAGCAAAGCAGGACATGTCTGGGCCCCTGAAGGATCTACAGCTTTCAAGTGTCTAATCTCAGCCAGGTTCTGTGCCGCACTGTTGAGTAACATCTCCGACTGCGATGAGACATTTAACTACTGGGAACCTGTGAGTCTCGTTCGTGTCTGTGAAGTGCCTTGTTGGGGTGTGAAGGGGGTACATGTTCAACCCAAATCCTTAATCACTCCTGAATTGAGAAGTAGTGGTATCCAGGGTATACCCTTTGGTTTGTTGTGATGCAGGATCACGATCCTGCAGGTTCATGTTTCCTAAGGGTGACACTGCAGATCTTTTGCTCTTCCTCTTAATCTTTTGCCTATAACTGGCTTAGCTTTTAGCATTGTGTGTGTGTACGCATCTTACTAAAGCGAGAATTAGAACACCTTCTGACTTGATTTTGTAACACGTCCAACAGATGCACTACCTCGTTTATGGTAAAGGCTTCCAGACATGGGAATACTCTCCTGTCTATGCCATCCGCTCCTACGCATACCTGTGGCTCCATGCCTTACCAGCTTTGTTCCACGCCAGAGTTCTGCAAACAAACAAGGTAATGTGCATACTTCAGGAGTCAGGAATCCCAGGCCCAGGGCCAAATGCAGCCCTCTCTGTCTGGCCCTTGCTATCACCCAAGGCCACACACCCTCACCAGCCCTATGTCATACCCTCTTTGAATGTTTTTGCCTGCCTGGAATGTGTCACTGAACTTAACTAATGCCTCTTGATTGTGTGGAAACTAGCTTAGAATACAAAGACATTGCTACGTCCGCCTCTGCCATCACCAACCACTAGTATGTGATGCCTAGAAAGTTGCTCAGATGGTTGGGTAGCCCTCAGTCTGAAAGATATTCCCCTCCCCCCATGACATACCTTGACTTCATCTATGTGCTGGGTGCTCTATCCATGGCTCACCCAAGCTTCCCCTCTCCCCAACCTCCTTCCCTCCCTTCTGTTAACATGGACTCCTGTATCCTTGGTGCAGTGTGGGACACCCAGTTTGCACATTGTAAAGGGTCTGCCCACAGTTTACTGGAGTCGAAAACAGCCTAACATTCTGTTTGTTAATCAAATATCCCTTTCATTTTTAGTCTGGGCAAGTCCATCTTGGTGAAAGCTCTGGCTTTATGAGTCCTTACTCATAAGGACAGAGGTATGTGGGTTTGACTCTGTCTGCAAGCATTGTAATTGTAACTGTTCATCCTAGGTTCTCATCTTCTACTTCTTGCGCTGTCTTCTGGCCTTCCTGAGTTGTGTTTGCGAGCTTTACTTTTATAAGTGAGTACAGAAAGTCCTTCCTCTATTACCATTGTGAATACTATGACCATTGACACAGCTGTTACTGAATGGGAATTTGTCAGTTCATCAAATAAGAAATGTCCCTTGATAAACTACTGGGCAAGTACATTTCTAGAGATCTTGGGCATGTTTTCTATGTGCATATCTTACATTGCAAGCCACCTTAAGGATCTGATTCAGTTAGAAATCTTAAGAGCTGGAGCAATTTTGTAGGTTGGCCTAGGATATAAATCATTATTAAACTGTCAGATGAGACAGTCTTACCATTGAGCTGCCATTCAGCATTGCTATCTGTACAAACCTGCTGCTTCTGGTATCCCTCATCACACCAGTCTCAACTGGCATGTAGTTGGGAGACTCCAGCAAAAAGGCAGAAGGGGGCAGAGGCGGTAGGGGTTGAATGGAGAAGTTCAGAAGACTTATTGAGAAGGAAATATTAAGCCTGGTACTATGTATGCTGGTAGCTGGATTCATAGTACAGAACTGGCCAGAGGTCATGTTACTGGTGCCCATAAGCCGTTAACGTCTAAAGCTGTGTTGTATTCATCATTTATTTATTGTAAGATATTTATATACTACTTTTCTGGCACCAAGTGGTTAACATAAAAATGTTAAAACAGTATGCATGAATTAAAACTACATAATTAAACAGCCAAGACAAGCTACAAAAGGTGGGGAAGCTTTCGGCAAAATATATTTTCTTTCAGGGCAAGATGGCTGCTTTAGTTGAGGGAGACGCTACCTCGTCTGGAGCTAGTCTTTGGCCTGTTTAGCCCACTCCTGGGTCTTTCCCAGCCCAGACTCCTAAGCCCCCCTTTTAGCTGCATAAAACACACCTCTGCTTTGTCACTAAGTTACGTGATAGGTCTGAAAACATAGCTGCCTTATTCTGAGCCATGCCTTTGGTCCATATTGTTGTCTGCTGTGCTCACAAGTTCTTGGCTTTTGCAGGTCTTGGGACTTTTTGTGCACTGGAACTGCACTTATTTTACCTTCTACTTCCCCAGGGCCGTGTGCAAGAAATTTGGGTTGCATGTGAGTCGTCTCATGCTGGCTTTCTTGGTACTCAGCACTGGGATGTTCTGCTCAGCGGCTGGTGAGTTAAGAAGTGAATTGCTTGAGGGTTAGGAACCGATTTCATATTGACTTTTGATGGGAAAGGATATTCTCCTGCAGAATTTGCATTTTTGGGTAGAGATGGGTAAGAGGTTGCATGAGAGGTGGAAATTATATGGTCTGTATAGGCAAATCTTTCCTCCTCTCTCTTTCCAGCTCCCTGTATGCCGTTTGAATGATTCACCTAATATTCACATATACCAGAGCTTTCAAAACTGTGTGTCGCAACACATTAGTGTGTCGGCTATAGCGTGTAGGTGTGTTGTGTGAACACTTCCTGCACTCCTCCCAGGCCTGGATAGTGGTTAGTTTAATCTCTGGTTTTCTAGTAAAACTGAATTACTGTGTTGCGAAATGATGCATGTCTAAAAAGTGTGTCACCAACATGAAAAGATTCAGGTAGGTAGCCGTGTTGGTCTGACGCAGTCGAAGTAAAAAATAAAAAATAAATAAAAAATCGTCCAGTAGCGCCTTATAGACCAAGTTTGTTCTGTTATAAGCTTTCGTGTGCATGCACTCTTCTTCAGATACACAGACACACACTTTAGACTTCAGACACACTTCTGAAGAAGTGTGCATGTACACAAAAGCTTAGTTGGTCTTATAAGGTGCTACTGGACAATCTTTTATTTATTTATTTATTTTCCCAACATTAAAAGTTTGGAAAGCTCTGGCATATACTTTTCAATCTTTTCTTCATATCAATGGGGGCTAGAAACTTGTAACAAAAATAAATACTGAGATGCTCAGGATTCTGAAAAGGACATTGGATTTTGTACTAGGTAGTCAGTGCAGACTTTTGTTCATCCAGATTCTGTGGAATTAGCAATGCATAAGGACTGTTTCTGGTTTTAAGATCAGTAGAATCAGAACATGAAAGGCATTCACTTTGCTTACTGCAAGAGTCCTCACTATTTGTTGGAGAACTTAGCCTGGATCCTCAGGTGTAACTGGAGTAAGGGACTTGCCTTGCTCCCTGAGCCCCCTGCATCTTGGCATAAAAAGAGACCATCTGTTGCAGAACATTTCCAGAGGTGAAGAATGAGACTCCAGTTAGCAAGAGGTTGCTTAAGAATCACCTTTTCCAGCAGAAGGATTCCAAGCGTTGTGTTGGTTCATATGTAACCTCAAGCACCCCCACCCTTCCAACTGCCTTACATTGTGTACAGTCCCTAATCCATCTAGCCTAGTACTGTCTACTCTGACTTCTGCATTCAAAGCAGATGCTCTCCCATTGAGCTACAGCTCCTTTCCTATGTCACATGTTCTCAGGTTTGTGCTGAGAAAATCTGCTGCTGACAAGGAGTCCTGAAATGACGCCAAGTCATCTGTGGGGCTCTGAATGCTTTCTGCTTTCTCCCAGACCCTGATTCCTTTTTGCTTCTTTTGCTTTTCAGCCTTCCTCCCCAGCAGCTTCTGCATGTACAGCACAGTAATAGCAATGACGGGGTGGTACATGGATAAAATCTCTCTGGCGGTCCTGGGCGTGGCTGCAGGAGCCATTGTGGGCTGGCCTTTCAGTGCAGCACTTGGGTAAGCAAAAGGGAGTGGGGAACGTGAAAGCATTCAGGGACAGGTAGCTCTAGGTGGGCCCTAGCCAGCTGCAAAGGGCAACAATGTCTCTCCAAGACTGATCAGTTTCATTATTGTCCTCAGGTTATTATAGCTCTGTGCGCAGGGCTGCAATATTTGACTTGCTTGGGATTGTAGCTGCGCAATTGTTGTTCCTTGAAGAAGTGTAAATGTTGTGTTTTGGAACCTGGTTGTTTTGCATTCCATTCAGGTGCTGTGACACTCACTCAACTATTGAAAACTCTTTAATTAATTTCCTAGGCCTCATGGTGGCTAGAGGAAAGTTTAAGAAATATGTGGGAGGTACCATCAAAATTAACGAGAGCTTCCATTCCTTAAGAGTACAACTGGAAGCATTTGGCTATTATTGCAACTGGAATTGTTCAAGTTAAGAAATTATATCACCATGTAATTTGTAAAATTCTGAGCAGAGAACTTTGCATACTGCCATAACAAGTGATACCTTAAGACACTGCTTTGTAGGCACTAAGTAGGCTTCTGTAGCAGTAGTGCTTCCCTAGAAAAGAGAGAGGATGGATAACAGGTAGCTCTTATCCGGCTATGTTCACCATGAAAAGGGGATTCCCTGTTACTCCAAAAGGATTGCTCTAACTTACCTCTATCCGCTCTTTGAACCCCTCCCTTTTTTGTCCTGTTATTTCCAAAGTTATCCAGCCAAATCGTTCCAAACTATGCTTTTCTATCTCTGTTCCTTTTGCTGCTCTGTCTTCCAGTTCTATTTATCTATTCCCATGATTCATAAATGTCACTCCCTACTCCCTCTGCTGTTCTTGGGGGGGGGGGGAATGAATTCCTTTGCATCCTTGATTAATTTAGAAACAGGATTATATTCAAAGGTAGGTGGGTGGGGCTCCACATGGTTGGTTTGGGGGGGGCTTGGAGGGGGGGAGGGCTAGAGTGAGTGTGCAAGGGTCAACTGATAAATGTTTTAAAACATCCAAGTTGAGATGTGAATATTTTTGGCATCTCCTTTTGCCAGGCTTCCTATTGCCCTGGACTTCCTCATCCTGAAAAGAAGGTGGAGAAGCTTCCTGAGGTGGTTTCTGGTCGCACTAGTGGTGTTTCTGGTGAGTTTTCCAAGTTATTTGTGGAGAAATAACTCAGAGGGGAGTGTTCTATAATGGGAACTGAGTGTCATGTTCTTCCAAAGGGGTTACTGAGGAGGAGGGGTCTCCACAGTTCTTGCACTTCTGACCCCCCACTCTTCCTTCCAAAGGAGTATTCTGCTCAGTGAAGTCATGTGGGCATATCCCATTGTGTTCTGCATGGCTTTCTGGACAGGAAGGTATTTTCTCTATGGCTAAAAGAGGCACCCTGGGAAGGGGCAGTAATGTTCATGTCTCCTCCCATATTGTGGCATCTTCACAATGTATGTTTCCCACAAGTCTCCCTTGACAGCAGTAGATAATGCTGTTGGCTGTGGGAGGGCAACATACACTGCAATGCCCTTACATCAGATGTTATCAACCTGTGGGTCCCCAGATATTGTTGGACTACAACTCCCATCATCCCTGAGCTCTGGCCTTGCTAGCTAGGGTTGATGGGAGTTGTAGTCCAATAACATCTGGGGACCCACAGGTTGAGAAAAGCTGCCTTACATTATGGTAGAAGTGATAACTACGACAGGTTTTTTTTTGGGGGGGTGTATATGCGCACACACACCTGATGGGAGGATCCTATGTTCAGTGTCAGCCTTGCATCTGCATCAGCCTGTAGTTCTTGTGCCCTAAATTCTGGTCAGCACCGCTGTTTTGCTTGGTTTCCGAATGTGGGAAACGCAAGTGCTGTCCTGGAATTGAGATAATCTAGAAACAGCTGTGTTCTTCTTGTTGAATGAAGGTGCCCCTGGTGGCTGTTGACAGTTATCACTATGGGAAGCTTGTGATTACTCCTCTCAACATTGTCTTGTACAACGTCTTCACGCCACACGGACCAGATCTTTATGGTGAGTCCACACCTGGACATACGTAAATGTTTTGGGGCGCTGGGTAGGGACTGCAAAAGCTAAGATGTGATAATGGTGCACAGTTTTGTGGGTTGTTCCCAGAGCTGGCCCTGTTTGCAGAGCTTCCTCTAGCAGCCATACCGTGAAACACTTGGGTTTTGCAAGCCCCAGCAGCCTCTCCGAAGGAATCCGGGAGCAAACCTCTTAGAATCAACTCAAGTCCTTAAAATCGCAGCTACTTCAAGCAGACTGCATGAGTCGCTGATACAGTCTTGCAGCCTCTGAGGGATCAAGGGACACCTGAACTTGCTCTTAGTTTGGCACTTCTTAACTTAATCTGAAGCATAAGAAGAGATGCTTTACCTTGGTAAAGAGATGCACCACCTGCAGACTTGAAATGGGATTTCTGCCACGCAGACAGCTGGTCTCATTGAAATGTACAGCGGGAAGCAGGCAGGCAGTATGTAGTTATGGGAATTTGTGGACTATAGGGGTTTGGGTGAGTCTAACCTTCTCTGAAACTGCTGGTGAATAAGTCCAAAATGAGGACATTTATGCAGTGGGTTGGGAAGCAAATCTAGTTTCCTGTGAGATGTTTCAGCTGAGTTGGTTACTGCCTTCATTTATTCCTTTATAAGGACCTGTCTTACATTGGGGTCATACTTTTTGGGTTCAGCTAGCTCCATACTGGCTACTCTGTACTGACAGTGGTTATCCCAGGTCTTGGAGGTGTTCCCCAGACTCTGAGTGGGAGGCAATGATGTATGTAAGACTGCAGCTTCTGGCTCTGTGGCTGTGGTTGTAACAGCAGCTTGATCTCTGTCCTTCTGTGAGTCCTTCAACTCTGCACAATGATTCCAGACACACATCACTGTTGGACCTTGGAGCCTCTTCTCTCTGTCACTGTATTGAGCCTGACCTTTACACATTTCATGCATGAGCATGAGCTGGCTCTGCTGTCCTCGGGGGACCAGTGAATTCTGAAGTGTCTTACTCAGAATGACGCTTATGTAACATCTTCATGCTAATGAGAGAGCTGCTTTAATACTGTCTCGCCTGGAAACACGATGAAGAGCAGAATGCCGTGTGCGTTTAGACAGTGTCACCGAGGCACACACACAAGGATGACTCAAGGTCGGATGTGTCTGGATGGATTTTGTTTGTTCTGACTTTGAAGTAAGATTCCATGTTTGCCTCATCCATCTGGGTTCAATGCTCAGGCATGGAATCTGGCATTTTTATTTTTGTTTTTAAAAAGCAAGTTTCTAGATCTCATGGATGCTGCTAAATGTTTGCTAGTGGAAACAAAACAAGGCTTAAAAGAGGACTTCTGATGGTCAGAAAAAGAACACTCTCTTCCTTTTCCTGTAATTATTCCTCAGGGCTGGAATTTATATTTGTCACCCAGGCTGTGAAAAATGCGACACCAGCTCCTTGGAATTTGGGATATGTTGCTGTCATCTGTTCTTGCTGCCCATAAACCTCATCACCATGCTCTTGTTTTGATCCAGTACATGCAACCCCTTATTATCCACTGTCACTATCCATATGGTTGAATGCATCATACTTTCTACTTCCAAGATAAGATTAAAGGGTTTTAGCCAGTGCTATTCCTACTCAGAGTATACATGGCTAACATAGGCCCAAAGTGGATCAGATATAAATTTTGAAGAGAAGCAGAAACATAGCAATTGACAGAGGAGAGGAAAATGGAGACAAGGAAGTAAGAGAAGAATGTAATCTTGGGTTTAGTTTCAGGAAGCAATGAGGACTAAAGTGAGTGTGACCTTGGCTCTTGGCATTACTGGAGTGTTTCTTAGCTTCCATGCCTTAATGCTGCTTGATAATCCACATAGCAGTGGCAATGCTCTTACCTTGTGCTAGAACAGTATTGGGTAACGTGGTGGCCATATTGGCCTAAAACTTAACAAGCCCCACTCCAAAGATACGAAAGCTCATAGCAATTTGCTACTGAAGAAACCCTCCAGGAGACGAAAGCAAGGCAAAGACGCAATGTCATCCTTTCTACTTTTGTCTCTGCTAGGCGGCAGGTGGTACAGGCCTTTGTTCCTAGAGAAGGTTCACCTGCAAGTTCAGAAACCCCCACAAATAGATGATTGTCTCACTGGCCCTTGTGCTGTTGACTTTCCTCTGTCGTGGATCATGACTTCCCCAAATACACGCTAGCCTAGGAAGGGTAAAGAAAACCCCATTTTCCCTCCAGCAACCTTCTGCACCTCTTTAAAGGGGGGGGGGGCTGCCCTTGTTCTTGAGAGAGCCATGGGTCTTAACGGAGAAGAAGAGTTCAGCTGAAGCAAGTCAGGAAGGTTGTCTGCTTCACAGGGCTGTCTGCAGCCAGCTGCTGGATGAATCGTTCTAAATTGAGGTGGAACTGCGATGTCTTTTGTTCCTTGCGTGCTTTTTATAGCTCCACTACGCAATGCAGTGTTACCCCAGAACTATTCTAATCCCTTGAATCTCCTGTGCCTCTGCCAAGCCTTCTAAATTGGGAAAGCACCTTTGCTAAAGAATTAAAGGGGTGGAGGAGGAGAAAGAAGAACCGTTCGTTCTTTGCCATGGCGGGTGGGGGGAAGGTCAGCTGCCTTGGAATTGCTGAGGGCCCCAAGAGCAAGGCGCCCTTTTCCCTTTCTGCATGACTCTGTGTGACAGCCTTCCCCAAACTAGTGCCCTCCAGATGTTTTGAAGAACAACTCCCATCAGCCCCAACCGGCATGGCTGTTGCAGTTTGAAGCATCCGGAGGGCACCATGTTGGGGAAGGCTGATGTGTGAAGAAAAAGGAGCAATGATAAATAATTACAGCCAGCATGTTACAGGACGTATTAACCTAGTCTGAGGCGAAAATAATAATTGGACTCTTGCTAGATGCCATACCTGGTTGAAATTTGCAGATTGCCAGTTGTCATTTCAGGTGTTGCCGAGCAAGGAGCCTGTGTTTACTATGGGTTGTTTTGCCCCCCTTTAAAATTGAGCTGCAGTTCATCCCTGCTCTCTTGACAAACATCTCTGTCCGATATGAATGTTCACACCTGAACGTCACATTTACATCTTAGGTGAACACTTAAAACAAGCAAATAAGCAAGGAGCTTAAAAAATAAAAAGTAATGTGTGAGGAGGATATAATGGCTATTGGTTTTGATGGCTATAGGAAGCCACCAATTCTGGAGGCAGTATATCTTTAAATAATGGGTGCTGGGGAGGAACCATGGGGGAAAGTTGTGGCATTCAGGCCCAGCATGTGGGATTCCTAGAGGCATCTGCTGGACCTTTTGGCTAGAGGGCTGCTCTTTATGTTCTGGAGAGTCCTGAGGAATTGCTGGGTCCAGAACTTTGCTATTGCCCTGGAGAGTCTCTGTCTCAGGTGATAGGCCCTGACTGCAGAAGGGCATCACGAGGCTTCTTCAGGAGTCTGGAAATATTACACCTTTGCAACACCCCCCTCCCCAATTTTCTCTTCTCTCTTTGCCTCCCTTAGGTACAGAGCCCTGGTCTTTCTACTTCATAAATGGCTTTCTGAACTTCAACGTGGCCTTTGTGCTGGCACTCCTGGCCTTACCCCTGACCTCCCTCATGGAAAGTCTGCTGCAGAAATTTCACGGTGAGTGCTGCGGTGTGTTTTTGGAGCTCAGCTGGAAGCTACGGTATGACTGTCAGGCGACAGCTTGCTTGCAAGCGCAACTTCATTTGGTGGAATTGTCCAAATCCTTCCTGACTGCAAGTGTTCAGAGCAGCCGCAGAAGGGCAGGGCAGTCAGGGAACCTCAGGCGGAATTTCATGTACAGAGAACCTGCTATTACCCACCACAAAAAATTGAAGTAGGATTCTAGCCCTTATGATGGACAGAAAAGCATTAGAAGTTCTAGGTGGCTTTTGCTGGAATCCTGGAATTCCAAGCGGGACTTTCCAATGGCTGGGGAGCAGGAACTTTGATGCCTGCCTGCAACTCCTTGTATCCTCTTCTCTGGCTAGTGCTGGTGGCTGTTACTCACCTTGGAAGCTTTTTGTTAAATTTAAAAGCAGAGTATAAGTAGTTAACATGAATAAAGTGTGCCTTGCACATGCAGCCTCACTGCTTTCTGTTTTCTTCTCCCCCCTTTCTGAAATTCTTGTTCTGTATGTCAGTGGCTGTGTGCTATCAAAGGGCACCAGTTCTCCAATCAGGACTGCTTTTTTAACAAAGCATCAAGCCTGCCTCCACAACCCCTGCCTGGTCCCCTACTGCCCTGATGCCTCAGAAATGTTTGTTTATTTATTTATTTATTTTAAATTTCTTTGCTAGCTGCAGGCTTGCTTATCGAGTATTTATAGAAGTTAAACAACTTGCAAATGGCAGCAGCCCAGCTTTGCCACAGGGCAGACACGCAAGTTCTTTCTTTGCACATTTTAGTTTTGAAAAACACCACGAGGATAGAGGAACTCGAAACATCCCCCAGCCTGGTCTTCCACAGGGGTGGGCTGGCTTCACTCTGCTGCGGCCCAATGTATTTACTTGTTACTAGCATCCCTGGAGGTCACTGATGTGAGTGATTTTTTTAAAAGTGGGAGCATATACTCCAGATCCCTAAACGGTTAAGGCGTAACTTGTTCCTGCTAGGTGTTCCTGAGAAGGCTCACCTGCTTAACAGCACAAGGAGTGCTATTCTGGATCAGACCAAGCTCTGAAAAACTCCAGCATTCTTTGTTTTGAAACAAACAAACAAACAAAATCCCAGAAACCAGTGGGGCACTGGGGAGGGGGGTGTCTGCCAGATACTGACTAGTGGTCCACTGGTGGGCCATGCTTGTCTTTCTGTCTTGCCCATCTCTGAAATGAAGGCTTGTACTTCCAGGGATGTCCACTAGAGTGCACTAAGCGCTCACGTTCTGCAGAGGGCGCCGCATGCACTGTGGGAAACATAAAGGCCTCTTGCCAGCCAAGCCCAGTAGTGGAGGCTCCTGTAACTACCCATTTCATGCCTTTCTGCTTAGCAGATTGTGTCCCGAAGCGGCGGCAGGGGGGGTCCCTTCAGTTGCACGCCTTGTTCTCACGGGCTTTGTGAAGCGCTGTGCAATCCTGATTTGCTTTAACACCCCAAGCTTTTCCTTTTGGGGGCAATTCAGGATTTTGACATATATTGAGCTGCCTCTGCAGCCCTTGCAAATTGAAGTAATTGCTGTTACTTCCAAATAAATGACTTCCTGCTTCATTCGAGGGGAGACAAGGGAGTGCCTTGGTTTTGTTTTCCTTCAAGAGAGAGAATGTGCGTTCAGAGTTCTCGGTGTACTCTGTTGCTGCCGTAACAAAGCATTGGAGGTTTTAGAAGTGCCCGCCCCTAAGCAAGCACATTTTTCTTTCAACATCTTAGGCTCCTTAGAATTCCCCTTTGGATGAACTTCTACAGCACCTAGCAGGTAGCTGGTAAATCAAAGACTGTTCTCGTTTTTCCTATCACTCTGCTTATAAGCCTGGGGGAAAGTATTTATTTGTGAAATTTGAGGTATAGGCATTAATCATTTACCTTTGCCCAAGATCGGGTGGCTTTGAGATGTATTTAGTAGCTGTGTACCAGGCACTGTACCTATGCAGCTCAGGGTTCACGTCGGAGCTCCATAAAGCAAGCTCCATAAAGCTGGGTCATGCCTGATGATAAGGATGCAAGAGGGGCATTGCTGGAAGAGGCCAAGGGTTTCCTTAGCCCAGCTTTCCATTTCTAGCAGCAGCCAGATTGATGCTCACAAACAGAGCATGAAGGAGTGATCCTCCCCTGCCAGTGGTGGTCTTTTGAGTTACAGGTCCTTCATGTGTGACTGTGTATACCTCTAAAGCACATTCATTATTTCCCTAAAAGAATTATGGGCACTCTCCCAGAGTTACAATTCCAACAGCCCTTAACAAATTACATTTCCCAGAATTCTTTGAGGGAGAAAACATTCATCAAATGTGCTTTAAAGGCATAGTGTGTACGCAGCCTATGTAGCCCGCATCAGATTTCCCCACCCAAAAGCCCAACAGAGACCTGAAATAAACAGCAAAGCGCTGCATTCCAAGATAAGGGTGTGGTGGGGTCCTGATCCAAATGCCTTGCTTGTCCTTGAGCCTCTCCCATCCTGGAGCTAACCCCCCCCCTTTTTTTTTTTTTTCTTCCAGTTCAGAATCTGGGACGGCCTTACTGGCTGACACTTTCTCCCATGTACATCTGGATCCTGATTTTCTTCAGCCAGCCTCACAAAGAAGAGAGGTTTCTGTATCCCATCTACCCCCTCATTTGCCTATGTGGTGCTGTAGGACTCTCTGCCCTTCAGGTGCGTTTGGGGGTGGCGATGGCTGAGTGTGGGTGCAGGTGGAGAGGGCCCACACCTAAGCAAAGCTATGTTCATGCTAGGAGGTTCCCCCTTCACCGCATTGCTCTGAGTTCCCAACTTGACGCATGAGCTTTCCATGTATCCTCAAGAGTTGACATGAAGCAATAGTAAAAGAGAGAGAGAGAGAGAGGTTTGCAGGAATCTGTGCTATCCAGGAACACACAAGGAGCTTTTGTCTTCCTGTGGTCCCAGCTGCACATAGGAGTCCTGGGCTGGTTGCTCACAAAGTTGGTCTGGGGTTGTGCCAAAAAAAGTATAAAGGTGGGCAGCTGGCACCAAAGTAAGTCCACCCTGTTGTCTCCCAGTGATGCTCCGGTGCAGCCTTTGCCAACCCAGTACCCTCCAGATGTTTTGAGCCACAACTCCTTCAGCCCCAGTGGCCAGGGATGATGGCAGCATCTGGAAAGCGCCAGCTGCACCATCCCATTCCGCTTTGTGTTTACCGAACTTGTGCAGAAGTATAATTTTATGGAAAGGCTGTTAGAGGTTTATTTGCAGTAGCCACCCTCTTCCTCCACTGGGTTATTGAAATGAGCTCTATTCCCCCCTCCTCTTGTTGTAGTCTAAATGACATTCATATTTTACTTTTCTCTCTCCCCTTCCATAGAAATGTTACCACTTCATATTTCAACGTTACCGCCTGGAGCACTACACTGTCTCTTCAAACTGGCTGGCCCTGGGGACCATCTTTGTCTTTGGGCTCCTGTCCTTGTCGCGCTCTGTAGCTTTGTTCAGAGGTTGGTTCTGGAGAGGCTGTCCTGCTGCTTATTAGTCAGAGGTGGACAAACAAACATTGTAATGCATTTCAGGGGTACCTTACTCCTCCCTTATCCAGAAACCATGGAGCAGGAGACACCTGACCATCAGCATGCCATCTGCGGAGAATGGCATTCTTGGTAGCTGAATCACAACTTTGGAATTTCCATTTGCCAAAGTCTGAGCCTAGCCATCTTTTGGGAGTCTTTCAGGCCTTTTGGTCTGTGCTGGTGGTTAATATTGGTGGTAGTCACGAGATTTTAACAACTCTTTTGATTCTTTCTCTCCTGCCCCTTTTGCTTCTCTCCTGATTTAAGGATACTGTGTGCTACCCAGAGCCTTTGGGATTTAATGTAAAATACTTCAAATGTGTTCTGAAATTGGGTAGCTAACCTAGGATGCTTAGCAAAGCACATGCAGGAGCCCCTTTTGAAGTTAAGAGGCCTTATGAGAGCTGGTGTGGCATAGTGGCTAAGAAACTGAGGAAGTCCCTGGTTTAGATATTGTCTCTGGCATTTCAAGTAAGACTGGGAGAGTCTTGACTTCTGACTGAATGTTGGAGAGCCACTGCTGGTCTGAGCCTGTTGGACTCCGACTCCCATCAGCCCCAGTCATCATTACCAATGGTCAGAGATGCTGGGTGGTGTAGTCCAATATTCCGGAAGTTTTCTATCCCGAGTAGATAAGATGCTGAGCTATATGGGCCGGTGGCTTGGCTCCTTACAAGGCAGTTTCCAAAGTGTAAATTTCTGGTTCTCTTTGGTGAGTGCAAGGGAAGGGCATTTTCGCAGTTCATCATAGCTCAGGGAAGCTCATGCTGACTTGAAGGGGTTCCTAAAATTGTTTAGGCACAAAGGCACAGCCAACTCTTCTTCCTTTTTTTTTTCACTTGCAGTGTCTCTTCCTCTTAGGTTACCATGGGCCCCTTGACCTGTACCCAGAATTCCACAGAATCGCCACTGATCCCACAATCCACACAGTGCCAGAGGGGAGGCCGGTTCATGTTTGTGTGGGGAAGGAATGGCACCGTTTCCCCAGCAGTTTCCTCTTGCCAGATAAGTAAGTCAAGACACAAACAGGGTTTATCCCATAAGGATGCAGGTGCTGTTCATCACCATAGATAACCAATTTGAGCATACACCAGGAGTAAATACTTGGGTGGAGCGGTGTCCATGCCAGCTGCTCAACATTGTCAGCCTTCCAGGTCATTTATGCCCCATCTTCCTCCAAAAGCACATGAGGTGGCTTATACAAAATTAATGCAGCACAAGATAAAAGTAAAACCTAAAAACAAGAGAAAATGCTGCTTAGAAACAAAAACTAACTAGCCAAACCAGCAGCAGTTAAAAACAAACAAGCAGCAGTTTCCCCTCTGAATACCAGGTGCTGGGAATCGCAGGAGGGGAGAATGCTGCTGCTATGCTCATGTGTTGCTTGAGAGCTTCCCATGGGGATCTGGTTGGTCACTGGACTAGATGGGCCTTTGTCCTAATTCATCAGAGCCCTTTTTACATTCTCAGTTTTCAAAGTAGATCACACAGCAACAGAAGACTGAGGACTATGGAACAATGCCCTCCTCTGGCTCCCAGGTTTGCCAGCTTTTAAGTAAGGTTGCCTCTTAACCAAGATTTGAAACCAGGATCTGCTGCTGTTTTCCATAGTTTGTGAGAGAACCTCATTAGCAGCTGCAATGGCCAAGTTCCCCCAGGCTCACTAATGGTGATGAGAACTGGGTTGCTTTTGGCCACTGCAGGAATCAAAGGAAGGTGTTGAGGCCGGTGAGATGGAGAGAGGACCTGGACATTGTGACCTAAACACTGGGCAGTGTTGTGTTGTGTTGAGGTTGCAATTTTGATGTGTTTTTGGTTTATTGCCAGGTTTAATTTTTCAAATGTCTCATTTTATTTTATTTTTCTAATATATTTATTGCTCAATTCTTTTTGTAAACTGCTTTGCGCATGTTTGTTTGTTTTTTTACAATCAAGCAGTAAATAAATTTATGAAACAAGTAATTTTGCAGGACTGCAGGAAAAAAATGCAGAATGTGGAATTAGGAGCAGAATTCAGTTTCCTATAAAACCCACTTCAGGATTTAAAAAAATGCACAAAGCAAGGTTTCTAGGCCTCATGGCAATACAAAGGAGACAGGAGCTTCTGTGAGCTCCTTGCTCCTCCCCTCATCTGCATCCATTATGCAAATAATTGCAGAAAATGACTTTTCAAAAGATGAGACATGATTCAGATTTACTCAGGTAGTGCAGATGGCCAAATCCAGCTCCTACAGTAATGTACTTTGGTTTGGCTGAAGACAGAATTTTAAGTGGGATTTTTTTGGCTGGGTGTGTTGTGTGTGCTACTGATTAGCACAGCTTTGCGTTTAGCTTTTCATGGTGACACTGATGCTCACGTCAGGCTGTGCTTATGCCTGCCCCTTCAGCTTCAAACCGAGGCAGCTTTGCCTGCACAGACGTTACTGTAGCTGTAAATTCAAGGGTTTAATAACCTAACGGTACCTAGACCATAATGCGCCAGATGGATATCTTCCCCCCCCCCACACCTTTAAAAAAAGAGAGAAAGAGAATGAGGCATTAAATCCCAACACCGTCACAAGGGATTGATGATTAAGAGGAACAAAACTCGCCCAAGACTACGTCAAAACTGCTGCAGCGTTGCAAGAGCTGGGATTAGTTCTGGCCTTGCCAGTGATTAGGGCTCAGGCAGCAGCCGAGGGCTGTGTTCTTGGAGTCACTGGAGCATGTGTTAAGGAGCATCAAGGACAAAAAGGCTTTCTGGATCTCCTGCCCCACTGAAGCACCTTCTGCCAGGGTTGCTCTGACCCTGTTGCAGCAGATGGGCTCCGAATGATACCTGAGCTGCAAACTTTCTTGGCGCTTGTAGGCAAAATGTGAATTTAGCAAGGCTATGTACCTACAGGAGCCTGTTTGTTTCCCCTTTTTCCTGACTCTGGCCTTTGTTCTCTTTGCACTCTCAGGAGTGTTGTATGTTTCCCCCTCTCACTGCCCCCCTCACAATGTCACAACTGCAGCATTCCATTTCCCCATGGTCTGCAGCCCTCTGATGAGGGAAGCCCCTAGAATATGTAACATGAAGAGCAGTTAATGATAATGGGACTGTGAACATGCACACACACACACACACACACACACACACACACACACACCCCACTCCCAAATCCTCATTCACCCACGAAGGAATCACAGGCACATCCTCATCCTGTGGCCTGCAGATTACAGTGAGCTGCTCTGTAGCGGACAGCTGGCAACCCCAAGCTGTGTTCACAGCCTTTGCCTTGCTGGGTTATTGCTGTGGCGTTTTGCTTGCAAGTTAAAAGCCCACAGGGTTTAATATCACCCCCTCCCTCTTACTCCCTGCAGTTGGCAGCTTCAGTTCATTCCATCAGAGTTCAGGGGCCAGTTGCCAAAACCATTTGCCAAGGGACCAATGGCCACTCGCATCATTCCAACAGACATGAACGACCAAAACCAGGAAGAGCCCTCCAGATACGTAAGTGGCATCTTCTCTCTCTCTCTCTCTCTCTCTCTGGTACCTTGGAAAGGACACGCTTGCTGTGCCCAATGGGAAACAGCACTCTTGATTTCTTTCAGGACAGAACTTCTCTTTAGCATGTGGGGGATTCCTGTGTACCTGTTTAAACATAAGCAGCCATAGCTGGGGGACACCACTGCATTGGACAAAGCTGTTTCCGTGATAAGTGCCTGGACACTCAAGTATTTAAAACAAAACAAAACGTAACTTCTGTCACCAAGTTGTCACAGGATGCAAGCAGAATAGATACACCCAGGTCCTAAAAATGTAAACTCTTATGCACAGTACAACCTGTGGCCCAAATGTGCATATGTGAGACAGCTGTAACGCAGAAAAGCATCCCAATTGTTGTTCTTGTACTGATGAGGCAGGCAAGGAGATGTTGTCCCTGCAAAGAGCAGGAGTCCTGATGCTGTGTGAGCTGCATCCCTGTAGGAGATGGGAACCAACCCAAAATGTCCTCTCTCCCTTCCAGTTTGACATTTCCAAATGCCATTACCTGGTGGATTTAGACACTGTAACTGAAGCACCCAGGGAGCCACGGTATGCAGCTAACAGGGAAGAATGGATCAGTATTGCTTACAAGCCTTTCCTGGATAGTTCAAGGTAAGATGCTGAAAAGCACAAGGGGGAAAGGAGGGCTATAGGGGGCGTATTCTGCCTATTTAGGGATCTTCAAAACTCAATTAGGGAACTTGCATCTTTTGGGGAGGGAGGGATGGAAAAGTCGTTACCTGAAAAAGGGAGCAGTAGCCATGTGTGTGTGTGTGTGTGCGCGCACTCTTAACCTGCACAGGCAAACTGCACCTGCTCTGTCTGCTCCTTATGACGGTGATGTTTGGAATGGCAACAGCCTGCACTGCTGGTGGATTTTCAATAAAGTTTCCTTTTGGGATGACTTGGTCCAGGGTTTGAGTCATGCTAGAGGTTGAGAAGGAAGGAATTCCCCCCCAGCAGGGAGGACTGTTGGCAGCCAGCAGCACTCTTCTTCCTTCCTTCCCCCCTTTCCCTTGCAAGTGAGTTGTTGACTGCTAAAAAGATTACTGAGGTGTGAAGTTAATCACATCCCCTCACTTCTAAATTTGCATTTCCCCTGTGTCATCCTCTTCCTCCTCTCACCAACTGTTCTGGCTGAAGTTTTGCTCCCAAGTCTACTGGTCCCAGGGGGGCTCACCTTTCAGGAAAGATCTGCCAGCCTCATGAGACAACTGAGGGTGGGATTTCGGGTCCCATGCAATCCACTTCCTCTTCCCCTTCCAGCCTCACGTTGACGGCTGCGACATGTCTGGCTCCTCCGAAGTGTTCACCAGCTGTCTGGCTTCCCCAGCACTCCCCACGCATTTCTCTTTATATATTTTAAAAGATAAGAGTGTGATCGAGAATTGTTATTTTAAAAAAATAAATAAAAAGCTTGATGAGTGGGTGGATGGGAAGCCAGCTCTGCGAGAATTTCCCCAAGGAAGGTGGCAGTGGGAGATGTGTTAATAGGTTACCAGCTTGCTGGAGTATCTCAATTGGCAGCTGGGGGGGGGGGTGGCAGGAGGAGGTGCAGCTGACTGTGCTGGCGACCCAGAGAGGCAGCATCTGAAGCAGCTGCTTCCATCCTTGGCCACTTCTGCCGATACTGAATCTGAAGAAATTACATTGTGTTAAATATTCCATAGCTTGTACAGCCTGGCAATAATTCTGTGTGCGATGAAGTGGTATTTTTCACTGTGGTTTGGCTTATGCACTCTCAAAACATATAGAAATGCATTGACAGTGAGACAAATATCTCCAGTGCTTTAGTTTCTGAAAAGGAAGACATCTGACCTTCAGTCTGCCCTTCCTCACCTTGGGGAAATCCTTCCCTCAAATGTCAGATGTGTCTGTTCTGCAGTACGTGTTCTGCACATGCTCAGAGGAAGTGTCACTTTCATTATTTTATATGTTCCAAAGGAAAATGGGGGCTTAAAAACTGAAAAGTTACTGGGGCTCAGTCCTGGCATATGTTTAATCCCTAAATATTCTAAGCAGCAAGCATGAATTGAAGCCCTGAGCCCTTTCCACGCCTTCCTTTTTATGGGAACCTGGTGGAAGACCCTCCGTTGACTTGCCTGTAGCAGTGACAGCTGGTTACTGCTTGCTCCTGGTTCAGAGGGAGGAAGAGCGAGAGCCGGGGGCATGCTGGATTTTGGCAGCCTCTAGATCTGGCAGCTGCTCCGTTGATCCAAACATAGCGGTTCCAAAAAGAGAGAGTGGCGGGTGTGTGCAGAGGAATGGATCTGTTAATAGCTATTGGCTGTTTTCAGAGACTGGAATTTGACCGAGGAGATGGAGGGAGAGGGGAGGTCACGTGGCTGCTTGCAAACGGACTCGAACCTCTGGCTGGCTGCCCCTCTCTCAGCCCGGCTGACCTCCACTGCAGCGCAGCCAGCTGCCTAACTCCTGAACCCTCAGGGAGAATGCGGACTAACAACTGTCTGTTTCTCTGTCCCCCTTTGTGGTCTCCAGGCACTGTGTAAATCAAAAACCACCCGACTGACCATGACCACTGCTCAGTGTTCTCAGGGAATTTCTACATGGGTGGGCCTTAAGTTTAGCTGCTCCTGCTGCATTCTGTACCTGAGAGTGCCACAATTCTGCGCTTGAAACTATTTGTGTAAATGTAGTAATATAGCAGGGCTGTAGCTGAGAAACGGGATTTCAAGTAACATTTTGGGCTTGGAGGCTGGGGTAGGAGGGACCAGGGCACAAACACAGGAGAGCCAGTGGGGGCTGCTGCACTGGGCTGCCACTCTGCGCTTGCTGCCTGACGAGTGCGTTTTATCTTTCTCACAACTACTGTTCCTCTTCTCTGGGAAACTGAATGACCCTGGCTGCTCGATTCATGCTTGCTGAACCAGAGGCTTCTGGGACACAAAGAGTCCCCCATTGACGTCAGCCAGTGCCGTGGTAACTCTCAGTTGGCTTTGATAAATGGTGCTGCTAATTGAATTAGAGAGCACTCAGAGCCATCGACTAATTATGCTACTCAGGCAGCAGCTTTGTCTGGGTCCATTTAATTCTGCATTGGCTGAGCGCTCCAGTTCTGGGGGAGGAAAGGGCAGGATGGATTAGGGATCCCAGCTGAGGCAGCAAAGGCATGTGCCAGCACTTTTAAACCAAGGAGACCCTCCCCATTCCCCACCAGCTGCCTTAGCACTTCCCCACCCCCTCAAGCATACAATAAGCGACCAGGGGCTTTAAGCAGGCCAGCCCTCCCTGTCAAATTCTTTTTTGTTCCCCTTTCCCTATAAGTGATGTTCAACTGCCCTTAATGTTCCATTTCCCCCCCTGCATATCTAGGGAGTCTTAGAAACCCTCACTCTCTCTGTGGCTAGGCCTGTTTTGGTGCCTTCCCACCACCAAGTGTGCTATTAATAGCTAGCAATGTGTGTGTGTCATACATTTTATTTTCCAAAGCTTCCTTGGTTTTCCAGGTCCTCAAAGTTCTTTCGGGCCTTCTACATCCCCTTCCTGTCCCACCAGCACACAACGTACATGAACTATACCATCCTGAAGCCTCGGCGCTTCAAGCAAGCCAGGAAGAAAGCTGGAGGCTAGCTCGAGCCTCTGGGGATCCAACGAGAACCAGCTGAAGATGCTGGCTTCTGCTTCAGGGGTCTCAATCCCACCTGCCCACTCCCATTTTTTGTAAGAGTGGCAGTGGCTGTGGTGGGTGGGTAGGGAAATGCTTGGGAAGGTTTCCCTTTTTTGGCTGGCTGTGCTGCAATATTATTGACCACCTGATCTGCTATTGTTTGGGGGCTCTGCTTCGCTTTCAGAAACTCCTGGAAAGTATGAGCAAGGAGTCATCTTGCTGAGGAGTCAACAGGAGCAAAAATCTTGGTTTGTGTGAAAGTTTACCAAGTTTCTGGCTGAGAGGTAGCCTGGGGCTGCTGTGGGTCTTTCAGTATTTCCCTTCCACCACAGAACATCTCGCCAACCCCGGAGGGAAGGTTTTTTTTTTGGGGGGGGGGTATGTGTGTGTTTTAAGAGGCCTTTTGGAGAGAGAAAACAGCCTCACCAGCAGGAATGCACAACGCTCCCTGGTGGGTCTTCAGGGGAAAAGGCCCTCCTTGACTCAGATGGAGCAGAAATAACTTGCACTTTCGAGAACTGTGACTCTGTTAATTACATAATTTAGTGAAACATTGACTTGTGCGTGAGTGGGTTTTTATTTTAAAAACCTCCATTGTCTGTCTTGTCAGCTGCTGCCAAAACACGGGTTTGTGTAGGGTGTTTTTTTGTTTTAAGTTTCCTTCCACCCCCCCTCTACATTCTAGCTTCTTTGTGAAATGTCTGGCTTTGTAATGTTTCCGAATTTACTAAAGTGCGGAAGGGAGCTCTCCTCCTCACTGCACACCTTTCGCTGTGGAATACAGCGGCTTCTCATTCAGTCTGCACTGTATGTACTATGAAACTGTGTCATTAGTGATTAAAAATTAGGCTTGTACCACCCCCAAATGCAGTTTTAGGTATGGAAGGAAAGTGCGTGTGTTGGTCTCTCTCTGTCTTTCGTGCACCCACAGCTCTAACTGCATCATCCACAGCCTCAAAAGTAGATGAGAAAAGTGCTGACGACATGTGAGAGCAACAGGTGATTTATTTCATGATGGGAAGGCCAAGGTCTCCCTACTGAGGCTAGAGCTGACATTTTAAGCATCCAACGAGACTGTCCTGCACCGTGTACAGCTAATGCATCTAGCTGGGGCCCCTGAAGAAGTGGGAGGCAGCAGATGATTTTTCACCCTAAACTTGTGCATGTTAAAAAAATCACAAAACATGTTATTCTGAAGAAACATTTGAGGAAGCCAGTCCCAGAAGCATATGAGGTGATTTTGGTCACTTAACCTTGTTCACCTGAATTGTAAGGAAGAAAATGCAGCCGCTAAGTTTTTCCACAAAAGATAATGTAACTAAATATTTCATATGGGAGCAGGGCTGCAGGCTGAAGATTCATTGCCACCAGTGTGGCCAGAAGTGGGATTGAATGAGCATCTCCATCCCAACGCGAATCTGGAAAACCGGCGCATCATCTTCACAGGAAGGGCAGGAGATGTGGCTGGGCAAAGCTGTGAAGAGGAGAAGAGAAAGGGTTGTGTCAGAAACAGACTTAAGGAGAGCTGCTTAGCCTCTCCCTCCACAGCTGAGACAGCAGAGGCTGCCTGGGATCTACAGTGTAGTCTGATTCAGCTGGTGATTTTTTTCCCTTTTAACATACTTTAGAGAAGGAATAGGAGAGTGCTGGTCCCATTTAAATACTGTACTTGCTGGTTGCCCTTTTAGTCCTTCTAAACAGCACTGGCTTCTCTCCTGCCCACACCCCGAAGCTGTGCTCTCTTGTGCCTTTGTGCTGTGCAAAAGGCAAAAAAAATCAACCCTCCTTAACAGCTAGGAATATCTTGCTACACAAAGCAGGCTGCATGAAGGCCTGTCGTCCTCACCACAAGAGCTTTTGCACATTGGTGCAACCGTGCATGTGTGGCCTCCGTCCCCATTTGCTCAGTAGGGCAAAGAAGAGGCTCACGTGTGCCTTGCTATGTACAGAAAGGCAGAGAGCAGCTGGGAGTTTTGTTAGTCACGATGTCTCGAGCTGATGTTCTGGAGACTGGAGCGACCCTTCCAGCTGGTTTATGCAATGCAGCATGAATCATGCCATCAACAAGCTCGGGGCCTATTATTAGATTAGGAAACTGCTGCCTCAATGCAAGATCTGCTCATAAAGATCAGTTATTTTTTGCCACAGTTCTCAACTAGGGGATGCTGGCCAGAGAAAATAAGAGGCTCTTTGCTTCTTAGGAATTCCTCTTCTCCTGCAGCTCAACTAACCTTTGACATCCAATACAGAACTTTGTTGTTGCCCAAGTTTTAATATTTGTCACTATCAGCCCCAAATTCTGAGGAGGTTCCAGGTTGTCTCTACAGCAGTTCACACACCAGTTACAATCTATTGTGCCCACTAAGCTTGTGAGTCAGCATGGCAGGCATCAACTTGTAGTGCAGGCATTATACCGCTCAGCAGAGCTGTTGCCTCCCCCAAAATACTTGCCCTCTGCTGTTCTATGGTTGCAAGATAATGTTCTCTCTCCTTGCAATACAACTTTTCAGTCTCTCAAAAAAGTATCAAGATAACTTACCAAAGAGTCACCCTCTTCAGACCACTCACTATATATATATATAAATCAACGGGGAAGCTTTTGCTGGGTTGCATATACCACCTGAGGCCAAGGGTGTGTGTCCAGGTTTTAATGTCCCTTGTGGGGAAACACTCCCAACTGCATAGAAAACTAATTCATCAAGAGAAAGCATTGGATCCAGAGGTTTGCCCTGTGTATTTCTTAATCTCAAAGAAGAAAAGGTGAAGGCAGCAAAATAACACGCAATAAAATCTCACAGCTGCTGAAAAATGTGTTATCTATGGATAATCCTTTCCCCTTTAACCCCATTGCCTGACACTTTCCAAGAGCCACTATGTCTGTTGATTTGCAGAGGTCAAATCACTCCCAGCTCGTCCGTCCCCTCATTGGGCTCGCTAGGGGACAGAAGTAATCTGGAGTTGGGGAACTAGAAGGGCCAGCCCTAATATTGGGTAGAGGGAGGAAGCTGCCTCGGGCAACAGATGCGGGGTGGCGTGGGAAGGGAAGGGAAGGGAGTGGTGGTGGTACTGGAGGACAGAGCTATGTAGACCATGAGGTGTGACAGGTGCTCTTCATCCTGCCTTTAGGTACAGCAGAGGACGTTGTCCACATTGAAAAGCCACCTGCCAGTCTGTGCATGGAAGGGGTTGTGAGCAGTGGAGGCTGCTGCATTAGGGGAAAAGGGGCACTGCCCCACCAACCTGTCTGCCTTCAACCTACAAGAGCTTAGGGTGGCTCCACTTTCATTGGCTCTGGCGCCACCTACTGCTGGTCTCCCTGCCTTCCACCCTACAGGCGTGAAATGCACAATTTGTCTTTCCCCCTCTCAGGTAGCAGAAGTTCTCGGGCCAGTCCTGAGAACCAGCCAGCACTTGTCCCCTTTGGAAAACAGCCTATGCTCAAAACACATTGGAATAAAGGGGGGAAATCCCCCTTCACTTCCCACCAAATCCACCTTTACAGCACTTGAGAGGCCTTGCCTCCTTAGCACGGTCTTTCGTCACCCCTGCCTGGCTTCCAGAAGGAGGAGCCTTGACCTCAGTTCGCCTTGGCACCGCAAGGGTCTGCTCAGGGCAGGCTCTTTCCTGGGCTCGCTCCTGGCAGTAAACAGACAGCGTTGCGTCACCATCGGGCTCGCCTTGTGACCAGGCAGCCGCCAGGAATGCAGCGACCCTTTCTCCAGGGAGCCTGAGGCCTTGGCGTTGGTTTTGGCTGCCTCCCAGTTGCTGCCTCAATCTGCGTTCAGAAGAGCTCTTGTTTCCCTCTGGATTCGCATCCGAAGGAGCGCTGTGACAACTTCGGCCTGCTCACTCTGCAGGAGAAAAACAGACAATCCTGCTCTCTGTCCACAGGTCACACTGCCTGGCTACCTCTCTCTTAGTCTGAAGCACTAACGTTGACTTTCCAGTGACGACCTCCCCTCCCTCTTTATGGGGGCGATGAGCTGGTGGTGAAGCACGGAGGGAGCCGAGCAAGCTGCCTCTTTGCATTAATCCCCCTGCTGTTGCGAAGCCTCGCTGTTGACTGAAAGAATGAGTTCGCGCTGGGCTCGGGGCTGCAGCAGCTTGCCAGCTGGAAACAGCTCGCAGCGTGCAACTCGCCTGCTCTCTCGCATAAATGACAAAGGGAGGAAGCTGCCTTATATATGCCGAGTCAGAGAATCGGTCCCTCCAACTCAGTATTGCCCACACTGACTGGCAGCAGCTCTCCACAGAGTTTCAGACGGGAGGTTTCCTCAGTCCTAACGGGAGTTGCTGGGATTTGAAAGCAGGACCTTCTGTGGGCAAGCAAATCCCCCATTGCTGAGCTATATGGCCTTTAAGACGCAGGAAGCTGCCATTTACCAAGCCAGACCAATGATGCATCTAGCTCAGCCTCACCAGCACTGACTGGCAGTGGCTCTCCAAGGTTTCAGATGGGGCATTCCCAGCCCTACCAGGTGACACCAGGGATTGAGGTAAAGGTAAAGGGACCCCTGACCAATAGGTCCAGTCGTGGCCGACTCTGGGGTTGCGGCGCTCATCTCACTTTATTGGCCGAGGGAGCCGGCGTACAGCTTCCGGGTCATGTGGCCAGCATGACTAAGCCACTTCTGGCGAACCAGAGCAGTGCACGAAAACGCCATTTACCTTCCCGCCGGAGCGGTACCTATTTATCTACTTGCACTTTGACGTGCTTTTGTACTGCTAGGTTGGCAGGAGCAGGGACCGAGAAACGGGATCTCACCCCGTCGCAGGGATTCGAACCGCTGACCTTCTGATCAGCAAGTCCTAGGCTCTGTGGTTTAACCCACAGGGCCAGCCGCATCCCAGGGATTGAATTGGGGAGAAGCAAAAGCTGCGGTGGCCCCTTCCTTGCCTCTCTGTTGCTCTGCCAGGGGGCCACCACCTCTCCTTCCTTTAAACCATTGCTCAAAGGACCCTTTATGTGGGGAGCCCCTTGCATAAAATCCCTCATTCCTGGCGCAAATTTGTATAAGGTTATTTGCCCATGTCTACTTCCCTGGCTGCCAAATGTTTGGAAATTTCTCGAGGCAGAGGCTTTCGGTTGCTAATTTCACTGAACATCACTTGGTGTTTTATTATACCTTTAATAGTTTATTCGTGGCATCAAGAATACCAGATTCACTTTTCGTTTCATTTTTTAATAATGTGAAGAAGTGGGGTGTTTGGGGATCGTACTGTGCTCCCCAATAAGAGCTTGCCATTTATCTGATCCCTATTTTTCAAAACATAGCAAGTAATAAAGAGGTCTGCCATGCATGTTAAGTAGGGAACAATTAGGGAGAAGGGGAGCCTCTCAACCTTCGCTGCTCCTCACGAGCAACTGTGATGGGATCCTCGCAGTGCCAGAATAAATTCCCCTTGGTACCACCACAAAGAGAACGCTCAGCCCAGCCCTGCTGGCTGTTTATCAAAAATGTGCTTGTTTTTGAGGGGGGAAAATGTTAACAAAACAAGACTGGAAGGTTTTGGACTTTGAACTGGAACAAGGATAAATAAATAGCTGATAAAAGAGAGGCAGGAACAGGAGCCAGTGGGCTTTGAAGTGCATTGGGGGCATGAGGCAAGAATTGCAGGCCGAGAGCCGGAGAACACGCAGAGACAGGAATGATCATAATATTTTGTAACTGGTGGTACGAAGAACACCCCCCCCCCATATCCACATAATTCCTTGCTTTGTAGAGGTGGATGCCTGAAAGCTTACAACACTAAGATGACTTGGAAGGATACTGGCTTCCAAAGCATCCCTGGGAATTTTGGTATAAAAGGGAGGGTTATTGTGAGAACTCTTGTTAGCAGAGGTGCTTGCATTTTCTAAGCAGCTGCAGTTCCCACAGGGTTCGGATTTGAAAAATCAAACACTGATATAAGCCCTTTGGAGAACAAGAAAGAGAAAATAAAAGCATACTGGCACAGAGAGGAATATGTGTCGGACACACGTAATGTACGAATGGCCTTCAGAAAACGAGGGACTGCATTCATCAAGTCCAGGAGTCAAGTCACAAAAAAACAGTGGCTGAATCCTACAGACAACCTCTTAGCACAAAGTGTGTGTAAATTGCTTTGCAGGGTGGTTTTGTTTTGTTTTTTAAATCTGGATAACCAGCCAGAGTACTACTGGGCAGACCCATACCCCAAATTTATGTGGTAAGACAGTGGGAATCACAGGATGCTTCTGAACAACTTGCTGGCTGAGTACTCATCCCAATTTGTGGGGAGATTAGATGAGGTTGCGTCAAAGCAAGGGTCGGCCTGCACTTTCCAAGATGTTTCCCAGTCACTTCCCTTACGGTAAAAGTCTGATCATCAACCATCAACCGTAATTGTACAGCCGGGATTTGGCCAGTTTGTGATGGAAACCCACACAAAAATAGCAACAGCCTTGGAACGCCCAAACGGAAGGGTGAGAACAGAAATGTATCGGGTTTCCAACATGCTTGAAATGACTTAATGTTATTAATGGATTAATGGATCCAGTATTTGTTTCTAGATAAAGCTGGCTATAAGGCTGTTTTGACTCGGAAAGTTTAGTCTGCCATTGTAACCCCACTTACCTGGGAGAAAGCGTGCGTTGTCCTTCCAATCTGAAAGGCTGCTCCTTCAGGTAGTTGACTCTACCTTTCTACGATTCAGTGACAGGTGACATGGCTGCCCCCACCCATCCACCAGGGACAGCCAAAGCAGAAGCCTACTTACTCAATATGCCAAATGCCCCCCCCCCCCTTGCTCACAGCAAGCCTGCAGAGGCAGCCACTGACTCTAAGGACAAACGTTATGTTGTTGTTTGGAGGGGTTAGGATGCCAGCCAGGTGTTGTCCAAGATACCAGCCCCCACAGTGGCAAGAAAGGGAGATGACGGATGTGCACTTTGTTAAATTTCCAAAGAACGTGGCTTTGATAATAATAAAAATAATAATAAACCCATTTCCTTGGCAACTGCTGATGTCAGGCTTGCTCTGGCAGGGAGTGTTGGCTGTGCGGACCCCTCAGAGCTTGAGGCTAACTGGAAGAAAGAGAGAAAGGCAAGTGTCAATAAATAACCCACCTCAACTGGCAAGTCACAAAACACTTCCTGGCCATTCACTGGTCTTGAACTCAGACCCCTCTGCCGATCCAATGAGGCTCACTTGAGGTAAAACGTTTTAGTAGTTGTAAGGTGCTTATTGTCTTTGCAATCACAACAGCAATGTGAAAGAGAGGTCATATATTCCCATTTTACAGACGCAACATTGAGGCCAAGAGACAGCAACTAGGTCAGTGGCCAAGACCCCAGACTTAAGGGCAACTCAGGACAGATGTGGGCACGTAGCCTTTTCTAGTCTCCTTTCTAAGTTCACCACCTCTGCTTATTCATTATTGGCTTGCAGGCATATAATCTCCATCAAGGTTCACAGCCGGTATCTGGAAAATTGATCTCTTGAACTCTACATGTTTCAAGTCTCAGCCGTCAGATTTGGGAGCTGGTGCAGCGTCAACAGCTAAGAGGGCAAGTTATGTATGAGTCGATATGTCTGCGCTTCAAACCTTGTGTCTGCTGTGAGCTCACCAGTGGGATTTTCTGTGTCAATTAAGTAACCCCCCCTCCACGACAGGGATGACTGTGGTCTACCTTACAGTGTTCTTGTAAGGTTTACTGAGCCAACACATATACGCTAAGAAGTGCTGGGTTGAAAGGCTCTCCTAACACCTCCCAGTTACATCGACAACACAGAGATACCAGCATTAATTGTGACGGGTTGATTCAGCCAGAACAAGAATCTTAAGACATGGCCAGACTGAATATCAACTGCTTTCTTGGCTTCTTCTGGGAACAACCCCCGCTGCATCTAGTCCCCAGGTACGTTGTGGCTGCTGCATGCAAGGCTGCAGAGATAGAGATTTATGCATTATGCACACTAATCCAAGTGTGGCTGTAACCGTAACCTGGGGTGGGGTGGGGGGAGAGGGGGCCGCAGCTTCTCTTCCTGCACAAGGTGACTGTGGGTCAGGCACTGGCAAGTGCGAGCAGAGCGTCTCCTTGGAGCCGTTGCCATGCCAACACATCTGCCTAGGTGATTGCCACTTGTTGAAGGTCGGAGATGAATTAGCAGCTGGAGGAAATGGCAAGGGGGAATTAGAGAGCTGGAGGGTTTAACACTCTCCAGCCAAAGGGTTTGTCACCCAATTTCTCTTGCTAAAAGGTGCACTCTAAAGGAGCAGGGGCCCTTTCTCTGAGACTTCTACACTGCCTTGTAGATGCAAATTGAAGTGCTGTATAAGCAGATTGGTAGGGACGTGGGTGGCGCTGTGGGTTAAACCACAGAGCCTAGGACTTGCCAATCAGAAGGTCGGTGGTTCGAATCCCCGCAGCGGGGTGAGCTCCCGTTTCTCGGTCCCTGCTGCTGCCAACCTAGCAGTTCGAAAGCATGTCAAAGTGCAAGTAGATAAATAGGTACCACTCCGGCAGGAAGGTAAAAGGCATTTCCGTGTGCTGCTCTGGTTTGCCAGAAGCAGCTTAGTCATGCTGGCCACATGACCCAGAAGCTGTACGCTGGCTCCCTCGGCCAATAAAGCGAGATGAGTGCCACAACCCCAGTCGGCCACGACCGGACCTAATGGTCAGGGATCCCTTTACCTTTACCTTCTATCCAGAGAGCCATCAGCCACTAAAAGAAGAGAGGCCTGGGGGGCGGTATCAATCATTACTTGCTCCCCCAAAGCAGATATAAAATAAAGCAGCAGCAGTCAGACACTGAGCTTTATGGATTCTTTCCCCAGGAAGCACAAATTCCGAGATCTAAATTTGTTAGGTAATATTTAATATTGCTTTAATTTATTCTGCTTCCACAATCTGGGTTAACTAATAACTTGGAAGTTATCTGGAAACTTTTGAGGCTAGAAACAGGTGAGCAACAGAGATGTTTCCTTGTTATTCTCCGGGGTTAAATGAGAAAGAAGCGAGGAACAGAGATGTGCAGTCTTCAGGGTGCTGAATTTGGAAATGGGTGGCCGGCTGATTCTCCGTTTTTGCATGGCCAGTCCTGAGATAAACAGAAAGCAGCCAGTGAAAATGTCTCTTGCCCAAGGTGTTTCCACGCTGAGCACGGGCAGATTTTGTTTCTCCAGGCACCTTCCCCCTCTTTTCCGCTCCTTTGAATTCCTACTCTGTACAAAAAAAGGAGAAAAGAAATATACTGCAGAAAAAGGCATCTGGCCTGTGCAGTTTTCTTTGCAGTAGGATGGCCTCAGCAGGGCCTCGCTGAAAGGGCAATGCATACTCTGGCAATTTCAATGCAGGGTATTATTTACCCAGCTGACGTCATTCAGAGCACATTCTCCGCTTCCATTCTCTCTAGAAGCCTCCAGGATATAAGGCACCTGATCGTTTTACTGGCTTGAAAATGCTGGCTAGCCCTTTATATAGAGCAGTGCATGAAGCAGAGGAAGGAAAGAGAGAGAGAGAGAGCGCGTCATCTTGGACTATTTAGGAGAGTAAATAGCCTTCCCAGTTTAATTTGCTTCCTTCTATGCTCCTTGTTGCCAATTCTCCCCTTCCCCAAAACTCCAAATGGATTATTGCAAAAAAAGACAGGTTGCTACTTTTTATGTTCCAAAATCTGAGGGAAAGGTTTCAAACAACTGACATGTCTGTTCCCTTCAAATGTAGACATTAAATCGCTTTTTTAACACATGGAGGATTTTAAAAGAACTCACATGATATGGTCATTAACAATGATATGTTCAGAGAAAGAGCTCAAGTCTACATACTGTATTTTTCTGTGTATAAGACACCCTCTATTTTTGGGGACTCAGATTTAAGAAAATGGGGGAGATGTATCCGTGTATAAGACGCCCCTTAACTTTTGAATTCATTTTTTAGGGAAAAAACCTAGTCTTATACACAGAAAAATATGGTATTCTTGTTTCAGAGAAAAAGTCTCCTTCATCATTTTATCTTAAGAGCAACCTTCCAAAAGAGCAGTTTGTCAGGATAGCAAGTGCATTTACAAAGCCAAACGGTATGAATATGACTGGTTTGTCTTTTTCTCGCAAGTAAGTTCCAACTAGGAATGTGTAGATAAAGCCTGTGCTCATCACGCCATATTTATTTGCCAAGTTGGTGAAGGCTGCTCTAAGGTGTTCCGGAAAACCTCTGCTTGGCTAGCTTGTTAGTAAAATGAGAGCCTGTGCTTTACAAATGAAAACCCATAACGTATTGCAAATATTCCCCCATAGGCAAATGTATTGGTGGGAGGTATACACAGTGATTCACACACAGCCATCTTAAAAAAATCCATCATCCACTGCAGCCAATGAATGGTGGAACTCCCTGCCGTAGGAGACAATGGATACCAGTGATAAAGTAGGACAGAAATGGGACAGGGGCATTGCTTTGCAATTAGTAGCCTCCTCAGGTCATGCCTGCCAATGCTGTGGGGCTAAAGGAGCCGCCATGTACACAGTTGAACTCCTGACCTGTTTAGCCTGCTATAAATGTATGTTCCTGTGCAGATTACAAATGGTTAATATTTTCTTTCTTCAACTTCTCAAATCAGTTTCTTCCATCACACACATTACTGAGTAGAGAGACCTTAAGATTTTATATAACCACACACAGATGTTGTTGCTTATCAAATGTCTCAGATTTGCTAGACGTAGCTTCTGATTAGCGTATGACTTCTCTGCAAAGCCTGGCTCTGCCTTGCACTGAAAAACAAGTCTGAATATAGTATTATTATTTTTTAAGTTCCCTAATTAATCTATGGAATCCTTGCAACTCCCATCGTATCCGGCAAACAGAATTATTTATATCCTAATGGAGAGAAAGTACAAGAAAAGGAGAATCGTTGCAATGACATCTTGTAATGTTGCTCCTGTTTTTCATCAGCATAATATCCTCCCCCCGATGTCAACAACAGAGCGTGAATTGAACAGGGCCGCTTGACACCTTGCTGAAGAAACTACTTTGGCAAGAAGGTGGTTTGCTTTTCATGTTACATATTATATATTTTGCAGAGTATATGTCTGCACTTCCCTGCCAGTGGTGGCACCAAAAATATATTAGGAGGGAAGGTCAGGGCATGGCAAAGGGAGAGAAACAGGGGTGAGATTTGCTCCACACATTAGATTTCTGAAAGGGAAACAATATATTTCCCATTAATGGTTTGATCCTAAAGGTAAAGGGGCAGAGGCACTCCCTCCTGACCCAGTGCTACCTAGGCATTCAGCCGTCTCCTAGCTTTGCTCTACCCTGGCAACTTGACAATTCCACAAAGACCGCTCAAAGTCTATTGCAAGTTAAAAAGCCTGGTTATTTTCCAGGGGTGAAGGTGTGGAGTCCCAAGAGAGAAAATGCCTATGCAGTAGGTGCTTCTGCAGTCCAGGATAGCACTCCTTGCTCAGTCTCTTTCTGGCAGGCTGCCTGCAAAGTAAAAACTCTTCTCACTGTTTGCTTCCAGACCCAAAGGTGGCTGACTATTCTTACAGGACTTGGGAAGGAAGCCTTTTGAGAATCGGGTTTTTCAATTTGTTGCCTACAGGTGCCTTTTGCGTGCAGAATCTCCTCCAGGGGAAAGGCTACCAAACATGGAGTGCAAAGGAACAGAGAAGGCCACTGCAGCTCACCAATTATTTTTTTTATGTATATATATATATATAAAAAAACCAGAAGGTCCATGTTCTTTATTTTGCATTAATACACGGTAATTGCTTTTACAGAGTCCAGCATACCAACTGCGTGTTGATTCTACAGATGGATGCGCCAAAAACCGGCGCTGACCAAACTAGTGCATTTCTCCCAAAGCGAAGACTAAAACCCTTTTAACTCTTCTTAAAAAAATACATTAAAGAACGTACCACACACACATATTGCACTTGTCTCCATATGAAAAATTTGTTTAACCCCCCCGCCCCATGTACATCTCACCAAAGTCTCTTCAAAGGAACCTGTATTAAAACTAATAAAGCTAGTAATTGTTATACAGTAGTATACACAAATCCTCTAACAACAGACATCAACAGCAGACTCGACAGAAGCGGCTATTCTGAAGGAGTAGTTGAGAGAGAGAGAAAGACGGGGAGAGAGAGAGAGAAAGACGGGGAGAGAGAGAGAGAGAGAAGGCAGGCAAGTGCGCTAAGGATATGTAGAGTTAAGAAAAAGGGTTTCCTCTGTTGTAATATAAATGACAACAAATGTTCCGAAACACAAGCTGTTAAGCAGAAGGGGTTAGCTATGCCTGATATAGTTCAACATTCAGAACTTCTGCCCCATCTGCTGAGGTACAAAGCGACTGCCAAGGAAAGTGATGCTTATCACTTCTCTGCACCCGGATATGGAGCTACAGCCACCTCCTGAGGCTGGCTACAGGTTGTGCTCTGGATGCCCCCACCCCACCCAGGGGAAGGAAAAGCTGTGCAGTCCAAAGCTGCGTTATTCCTTGGTGGATCTCTGCTCTTCGGCTGCCTTCTGCAAGGACGTGAGCTGGGATCCTAACAAACCTTACTCCCAGTCGCCACGGAGTAACGTCTTGCAAAGGAGATGCCAGCTCACGAATCTCCTGGGCGTTAAGTCAAGGACCACCAACATACCAGCGCTTATATCTTCCACGCACAATGAAAGCCTCCTCCTATTGTGGGAAACAGCTCCGGAGACTAAGAACATGGGGGGTAGAGTAGACAACGCAAGGTCTGAACGTGGCGTCCAGCCCATCAAGGTTTTGGCTAACATAGACTGTTGCTGCAATGCTCCCGGTGAAAAACTTCTGTGGGTTGGACAGGGTCCAAAGGCTGAGGTTGCTTTCTCCACAGAGCAAAGGGGAGAGGAATGGCTGACCTAAGCTTGCTCACAGCACCACCACCATATGCAAACTGAATAAAGTAAGAGGTTAGCAGCTGGGTGGGCAGGTCTCAAGGGCCAGTGGGGGTTCCTCCCACTGCTTACAAGGAAATAAGGCAGTTGGCGTCAGCTTGGCTGACCTCTCCTCCCCACCCAAAGTGCATAGGATATAGCAGGAAAGGATTTCCTTGCGGGAAAAGCACCTTAAGTCAACGTGCTTCAGCAGTTTACAAGTCAACGGAAGGTTATTAATTCCTGGCTCGTCTCTCAAGAACCCAAAGGTCCCGGTTCCTAAGAGCAAGGATCGTCCACAGAAAGGAATTCCGCAAGGCAAGAGGTCTCTTCAGGACACAGCTCCTTGCTGAATCAAAGCCTGTCTCCAAGTCACTCATTTCTCTGAGAGTTCAAAACTTAACTGAGGCAGGGGGGAATTAATGGCAAAGACAGCAGCTAGGAGCAAACAGTTGGTGTGGCAATTAAAACGGGAAGTTTAAGCATCGCACAGTGTGAATGCGGCACATGGACGAAAATGGGTCAGGAGGGGAGGGGTAAAGTTTCCCCTTGAAGAAGAGAGGCACAGTTCTCACCACCAAGCTGGGCTGCACCATTTCAGACTGTAGGTGGGGGGCAGGGCTGGAGGGGGGCTCACAGGATGGAATGTTCCGCCTTACAAGCCCCCTCCAAATTAGGGCTGAACTGGAAGTTCTCCGTTGGGAACCTTTTGTTTAGAAAACTGGGAAGCCTGACAAGGCACCATTTCAGCAACTTGGGGAGCGAGAGGGCTTGAGGTTTGTGCTTCTTTTCTTTAAAGCATCTGAATATCTTGAAAACAGGTGGTAGCTGCTGCAGAGGTCCTATTGCCAGCTGCTTCCTGCCAGCTGCCTTCCCTCTGCCGCCCCACACCCAGAAGGGCCCAGATGGGGCACTGCCACACCTGCAGCCCAAAGTGGTGCAGCTCAGGCGCCAGTTGAGCCCCTCCGTTGAGAACCAGGCCTACATTTGTCTTCAGCCAGATCGACTTTGCTAATCCATTGTTCTTTGTGCTTAAAACAAATCTGTGTTGTGCTTAAATCTTCATCTGCTCCCAGCAGGATGCTCAGTAACCCGTAGTGCCTTTCCTAACACTGTCACGGCATTTATTATTATCTAAATCCTCTTACGTGACAAATTCAAGGGATCCTCTGTATTCTTTCCTATGGTTTTGTGGCCAGCGTGTCATGCATCGCAAAAGGTCTCGGCCAAACGCTTGATAGAGCAGATTGCCTGTTGAAGTGGTTAACAAGTCAACAGTTATTGATCCTAAATATTGCTGTAATACTTTTTAACATTTCAGATATACTAATGATGAACAAGTCAGAAACACTTAAGGAGAACGTTAAACTTGCATTCCACATGGTGGAATTTGAGCTCTGAAGGGACTTTGGCGTCAGCATGGACATAAACGGGGGATATTTTCTACTTCAGAAAAAGAAAAAAAGAAAAAGCGTAAGAGTCTCAAAATGAACCCAAAAAGGCACAGCACTATCACTTCACATGGGTTTTCTGATAAGCTCATTTTGTTTCATCCTTAAAATGCTAATTCCCTAAATAACTGTCGAAATATACAAAGCCTAAGAAACCAAAAGCAATACACACTGCTTAGTCCAAAGTAAAGTTGCTTCTTCTTTTAAAACAGAAAAGCAACAAAGGGCAGCTTATAACTACTTCTCCAGTGATCACAGCTCCCCCCATGCTCCCCCAAGGGGCAACATTGTATAGCCTCCCCACACACCCCAGGTCTTCCCCACCCCCACACCTCCACCTCCCAATTCTTGTCCATTGATCTTGGAGGGGCTTCCAACACACTTGTAAGTTCTATGAAAATCCTGGACGTCCAACTCCAGCCTTCTTTTGACAACGGTATATGGACCCTTTCATCACAAGATCCAGGGGCTTGTCAGGGTTCTTAAAGATCAGGAATTTCCTGGTGAGAGTCAACAGAAGGAAGTGGAGATTGTGAGAGGCGCCACGTGAGTCCTCTGAGGATCGGCTGCAGTCAAGTTCTACACTGGCAGCTCAGAGAAAGGTTGTTCAATCCCCAGCACGCTACGTTCCTGATTTGCTTCAAGATCAGCACACAACTTTGCAGCGTTCCAATGAAAAATGTATTGCTTTTATTGCCAAGTAGCATGGTGTCGTCCCATGTTCGCTACTCTTCTTGATCCCTTCCAGGCTTCCTCCGACAGGGGCTGCGTGGTTTGCAGATCTCCTTCTTCCCTGCAAGTGTCTCGCCTCTTTCCTTTCAAAGTAGTCCCCTCTTCTATCGAAAGTGCAGTACCTTGCCTCCACAACCCCTGCCATCGAGTTTCCTTGTAGAGCGAGTGACGCTCAGTCATTTCCCTGCTAGTACCAATTTAGGAGGGTTTGTATAGTCATCTGTTAAGGTCAAGGGTTGGGTCACAAACCATGAATTTTAGGGATGGGACGTACATGGAAATCCACATGCATTTCCGTCCTTCACTTCAAACAATCCACCTTCCATCCGCAACACTCCAAAAACTTGCTAGTTCACCAAGACGTAGCCACCATGTTGGGGGTCAACAGTCTCCATCATTTCACAATCAAAGAGCCCTGGCAGCTCCACCAGGCCTAACGCCTCGTAGCTAGACTGGGATCCAGGAGGGTCAGAACTCCGCTGGCTGTCGGTCATTGCTACACTGCTCTGCTGGGTCGGGCCCAGGGGATATTGATGCTGGCTGGCATAGTCTGGCTCAGACGAGGTGCCAACGGGCAATTCGCAAGTCTGATAGGGATACTGCTGCTGCTGCAGGGGGATCTGCGAGGGCAGTCGAGAGGAACCGTGGATCGGGGGTGAGGGTGGCTGGTCAAGTTGAAGCTTCTGGTATTGGCTAAGGAAAGGGTCGTATTGCATTTGTTCGGCAGAAGGCTCCATGACGGGGCTCAGGGGCTGCACCAGACTGAACTGGGGAGGGGGGGGTGGCTGCTGCTCCTCGTGGCATGTGAGGGACAGCTGGCTTGGTCTGGGGTAGGTACTCTCCGCTATTTGCATCTGGTTGAAATACGCCTGCAGCTGGGATTGCTTCTGGAGAAACAGCCGCTTCTGGTGCAACCTGGATTGAGAGAGACCGAGAAAAGTTGGTTCAGCCAGTTTCTTAAAAGCCATGCCACTTTCTTCTCCTCTAGAGGCAAGGATTTTGGATTGCCAAGCTAGCATCAGACATTAAAAAAATGACATCTAGTCTAAAGCTTGGAGCAAGGATCAGAAAACCTATCAGCTGCACTGCCCCCAAATTAATTCAAACTAAGTCTTTTTAAAAACATACTTCAGTTTTTGAATTATTTTCTTTAAGGATCAAGGAAACCAAGATAGACAAACGAACAAACACCGCTGCTCTAATTCTATGCAGTACGCACTTTTAAGCACAGATTTTAAAAGCAGTAAAATATACAAAATGAGCTGAAGGAGGCTTTGGGAGAACCTTGGGGTGACAAATTTTGCATTGGAGGTTTCCAGGTCCACAAGGCAGAGCCATCTCAGCCTGAAGCAAGAAGCAAATACCGTATTTTTCGCACCATAGGGCGCACCGGACCATAGGGCGCACCCAGTTTTTAGGGGGGGAAATCAAGGAAAAAAATATTTTCCCCCCCCTGCCCCAAAGAGCAGCGTACAGGCTGCACACAACCTCTCCCTGCCAGTGGGGTTGCGCGCAGCTATGGAAGAAGGCAAGGCAGCAAGCGGGATGGATCCCGCTCGCTGTTTTGGCTTCCCCTTTAGCCCCGTGCAGCCTCTCCTTGCCGGGAGAGGCTGCGTGGGGCTAAAGAAGCCATAGCCCCGTGCAGCCTCTCCTTGCGGAGGGGTTGCGCGCAGCTATGGAAGAAGGCAAGGCAGCAAGCGGGATGGATCCCGCTCGCTGTTTTGCCTTCCCCTTTAGCCCCATGCAGCCTCTCTTTGCCGGGAGAGGCTGCGTGGGGCTAAAGAAGCCATAGCACCGTGCAGCCTCTCCTTGCGGAGGGGTTGCGCGCAGCTATGGAAGAAGGCAAGGCAGCGAGCGGGATGGATCCCGCTCGCTGTTTTGCCTTCCCCTTTAGCCCCGTGCAGCCTCTCCTTGCAGGGAGAGGCTGCGTGGGGCTAAAGAAGCCATAGCCCCGTGCAGCCTCTCCTTGCGGAGGGGTTGCGCGCAGCTATGGAAGAAGGCAAGGCAGCAAGCGGGATGGATCCCGCTCGCTGTTTTGCCTTCCCCTTTAGCCCCATGCAGCCTCTCCTTGCCGGGAGAGGCTGCGTGGGGCTAAAGAAGCCATAGCCCCGTGCAGCCTCTCCTTGTGGAGGGGTTGCGCGCAGCTATGGAAGAAGGCAAGGCAGCAAGCGGGATGGATCCCGCTCGCTGTTTTGCCTTCCCCTTTAGCCCCATGCAGCCTCTCTTTGCCGGGAGAGGCTGCGTGGGGCTAAAGAAGCCATAGCCCCGTGCAGCCTCTCCTTGCGGAGGGGTTGCGCGCAGCTATGGAAGAAGGCAAGACAGCGAGCGGGATCCATCCCGCTCACTGCTTTGGCTTCCCCTTTAGCCCCGTGCAGCCTCTCCTTGCCGGAGGGGTTGCGCGCAGCTATGGAAGCAGGCAAGGCAGCGAGCGGGATCCATCCCGCTCGCTGTTTTGGCTTCCCCTTTAGCCCCGTGCAGCCTCTCTTTGCCGGGAGACGCTGCGCAGGGCTAAAGAAGCCATAGCCCCGTGGAGCCTCTCCCTGCCGGAGGGGTTGCGCGCGGCTATGGCACAAGCCTGCATTCGCTCTATAGGACGCACACACATTTCCTCTCAATTTTTGGAGAGGAAAAACTGCGTCCAATAGAGCGAAAAATACGGTATGTGAATTCCTTCCCTGCTTTTCGGACTGGCTCACAATTCAATCTGGAGAGGAACACTGCTGACAAGGAGAATGGGGCAGCACACCTACGACAATTCAGTGCTGCCCGCATACACGCACTGAGCGGCAACTGCGAGATCACCTGGGAACCATCCACCCCTCTTATGCTATAAAGAATTGCATTCTTGTGAGCCCTCATCCAAAGACACATTAATCTGGAGGTGGGTGGGAAAGCATCCTAATTAAGCTCCCCCGACTCTTAAAGCAAGCTTATATATACAAGCAGGTCCAAACCAGTGGGCGCTGCTGCCTTCTCGCTCACCTGTGTTCCTGTAACTGCTGCTCCAGGCTCCGGGGTAATTCCTTGCAAAAAACCTGGCAGGCGTTTTGAGCTTTTGAAAGCAGACTGGGCTTCTGAAACAAGGAAGACCCGCTGTATCATCATATACACAATGCTTTATAGTCCTGCTATAATACGTTAGTTGGCTACTGAAATAATGTAGGGACTGAGCTTGCTGGTAAGCCCATCACAACTAGTTTTGCCATGATATGTGCAGCCGGCCACGAGAGCCCCATGGCTTTGTTATTTGAAACCCTGGAGGAGGGGAGAGTAGTGTGTCTTATATCTCGACCCATTTTAGTGGGGAGACAAGAGGGAAGGAGAGGCAGCAGCACTCCCTATAAACGTCTGTGTTGTTTGAAGTGGCCTAACTCTTCCAAAGGTGGCACCGTACCTGGAGTCTGTGCTGCAAGTACTGCGTTTCTAAGCTCTGCCGCCTGGAGAGCAACTGGGGATGGATGCCGTTAGCAAAAGCAGAGGCAGCTTCCTGCTGTTGGGGTGTTTCCTCCTTGGGGGAGAGAGAGAGACAGACAGAGAGAGAGAGAGAAAGAGGGAAAGGATGAACGTGCTGTAGAGACCTTCTGCTGATCCAGAGGCCACATTTCCCACTTAAAACTCTGACAAGTAGCAAAGTCCATCGAAACGAGAGCCGGATCAGGAGCCAGGCAAATGACCTGAATCCAGGTCCAACCCTCTGCCATCCAGCCAGGCTGGAAAGAAGTTTCAAAATCCCCAAGTGCGGTCAGCAAGCCTGCATGTTTGTGAGTGATGCCTGCTTCCTAGAGAATTCACAGGTTGCTGGTGTTATCCAACTAACTTCTACTTAGAGTAGCTCCACTGAACTTAACGAGCCTGTCAGCCACATCTATTAATTTGAACGGATCTCCTCTGAGTAGGAGTCTTTTAGTGGCTCACGTGTTGTATACGCCTGGCCTGCAGAGCTCCCAACCCCTTCCACACAGACCTGAGGTCCACAACCTCCTCATTCCTATACAGTACTCTGAATGCCAATCAAACCCACCCTGGCATCAAGAGGTTTCAGATTTGGAAATGCAGAACTTAAGATGGTAACAAAACCCAGATGAAAGCTAAGGAATTACACCCAGCTCAGATTTGTTGGCTTCTTGTGTGGCAGGTGCCCCAGTTAAGTTTGCTCTCTCTGCCTACCGACACATTCTGACTTCTCTGTGCTGCTTCAGCTGGAGGAGCTTAAGGAGGGCTGCAGGACTCCATGGCTCACAAGAGATATGGCAAACATGCCCCAGAAATGGCGTACCTGCTGGGGACCACTCCTGAGGTCTTGCAGATGGGGAGACGTGGAGGCCAGGGCAGGCTCATCTTCCGACCTCATCTGTTCATAGAACAGCTGGACTTTGTTAAGCTCCAGGATTCCTTTGGTTCGGGCTAGATTCTGAAGGTGCTGCCTAAATGCCACAATTCCTGGATTGAGGACAAGGCAGAGCAGTTTTTAGAAGGAAAGCAATCCCTGGATGTTAAAATTGTGAGCAGCTCTCTGCTTTGAATTGTTAGTTTATTTTGGGGTTTTGCTCACTGCACCTGTGACGTACATGTATTTCCAGGGCATCCACATACAATTTCTACAAAGCTGAAGGTATATATAGAGCAGGGTTTCCTAACCTTGGGTCTCCAGCTGTTTTTGGACTACAATTCCCACCACCCCTGACCAATGGTCCTGCTAGCGAGGGATGATGGGAGTTGTAGTCTAAAAAACAGCTGGAGACCCAAGTTTGAGAAACCCTGATATAGAGGCCCATGTGCACTAGGGAACACCAACAGGTTGCACAAAACAGATGAATATGTAGGCTGCAATCCTAAACACTCTAGGAATAGCTCCAATTGAACTCAATAGGGCTTACTTGTTAGCAGGTTGCACTGTGAGACAGCCCCACAATCCCCTCCTCTCATTCCCACCACCCAAAAAGAAATATGGTGGTAAATAAGAGCATAAGAAGAGCTTGCTGGACCAGGACTGTGGCCCATTTAGTACAGCATCCTGCTTTCACAGCGTCCAGCCAGATGTTCACAGAAAAACTACAAGCAGGACCTGAACACAAGGACGCTTTCCCCTTCTGTGGTTTCCAGAAACTGGTATTCAGAAGTTCTGCTGCCTCTGAATGAGGAGGCAGAGCCTAGACATCATGGCTAGTCGTCATTGATACTTTTATCGTCCATACGTTTAGCATCTTTGTTGTATAGCTCTTGCCATATGCTGAAGTCCTATCTTAACTGTCAGTTTAGAACTGGGGCAGTTCAGGACTTCCTGGCTGCCAGGACAACCATGGGGCCACCCCAAAGCCATCAGCCTAACCCAGGTAGCAGGGCACACCCCACCCAGACTGCCTGCCTCAACAGCTGCAGCCCATACACCTTGATTTCTTAACAGAAGGTACCTTGCGTTAGGGATGTGTCTGAGGCTCTGCGCCCCTCTCGGAAGCTGACAGGGGAACGGTTGTGGGCTTCTCGTTTGTGGGAGGCCAGAGCCTGCATGGCGGGATTAGCGGGTCTCAGGCCTATGAAAGGAGGCGTCATCCTAGGAGCTGGCTGATTGGCAAGTACCATTTCTTTCAGGGAAGGAGTGTCTTCTAGAAAGTTGAGGTCTCTCTGGATGGATCCCATGTCATATTCAGAGTCGACGCTGCTCAAGGACTGGTTCTCATCCATGGAAAAGACTTTCCCTTTAGAACACAGGAAAATCCATAGTCAGTGGAATGAGCAATCACCTACCAAAGCAAACTAAGCTGCTGTGTCTAAAGCCGTGTCTCTAGTGGCTAGCTGGAACATGTTAAGATAGCCTCCAAAAGAGGAAGGCTGCATTGCTTTAGCCCTTTTCCAACACTGCAGAAACAGACAGGTTCAAACAATGATGGCAGATGGCCGTGTGAATTGGAACAGTCAGACAAAATATGCTACCACCTGGAATTTTTTATTTTCACATTTGGAAAGTGAAAAAGCCGCCTTTTAAGGACAAGTCATTTTGGTTTTCTTCTTAAAATTGCCCAAAACGCACTGGGAGCTGAATACTGCTTTTCTACTACAGCAATTGTGAACAGATATGACACATATTTGGAAAGGAGCACACACAACCTTCTCACGTTTAGAGGGAAAAAATCATGCAAACACTTTCGCATGAAGTCACAAGGGGCATTTGCCAGGCAGTTGCTTCTCTGCGATTCCAGCCTTGCTTATCGCAATATATACACACACTGTGTACGTGGCGAGGCTGGAACGTAGCAAGGGCATCTGAAGGTCGATGCTCTAAACATTACAATGAAACTCTCCTGTATACTGGTTTACATTATGACCCTCTTGGTGTCTCCACAGATGCTGTTTGCTCAACAGCAATTTTGGCAGAATGATTCTTGCTGCGTCACCACTGTGATTTTTTAAAGCAGATTTGAGGGTGGAGGAATTCCACACACACACCGCAGTTACTGAACAAGCACCGATAAGTTCTCAAGTGATGGTGGAAGAGCAGCCTCCTCCCATTTGCACAGGAATGATGGAGAGATGTTCTCCTGGGGGCTATACCACTGGCTCCCAGTGCTATGAAACATTCACTAACTGGTGGCTCCTTAGCTGACACTGTTTGCTCTTCCCAGCCTTTGAACACTGTCATGAGATTGCTTGGCAAAACAAGCAGAAACCATCTGTACATTTATCATTCTTATCTTCCTACAAAGCAAATTCATTGTTGGCTCCAAGGTAATAACTGCACCCCCCCCCCCCCCCGTGCACACAGGGCTTGTCTTTGTTGGCTGCTAAATTCAGTGAGGCATGAAAATTAGGCCAAGACCTCAAAATCCCCCCACCCTCTGCCTCAAGTTGCCTTCAGTGTATAACCAAACTTCTCTCTTCCTGGAAGTCCACCACAGGCCCCTTAAAATCATAGAATCAGAGTTGGAAGGGACCCTGAGGGTCATCTAGTCCAACCCCCTGCAATGCTGGAATCTCAGCTAAAGCATCCATAACAGATGGCCATCCAACCTCTGCTTAAAAACCTCCAAGGAACGAAGAGTCCACCACCTCCTGGGGGAAACTGTTCCACTGTCAAACAGCTCTTACTGTCAGAAAGTTCTTCCCGATGTTTAGCCAGAAACTCATTTCTTGCAACTTGAAGCCATTGGTTTGAGTCCCACCCTCCAGAGCAGGAGAAAACAAGCTTTTCCCCTCTTCCATGTGCACCTGCTCTCAGTCTACAACATACCACAGTTGGAATTAGGTGGATTCACATAAGGAATACTATCCTGACCTAGGGCAGGACTGGACCAGCCCAACCAGCCAGCCAACTTGGTGCCCTTCAGATATTTTTGACTACAACTCCCATTAGCCCCAGGCAGCACGGGACCTGTTTGGATGGGAGCTGAAGCCCAAAACATCTGGAGGGTACCAGGCTGGGGATGAACCAGCTGAGCTGTGGCATCACTCCAACTTCCTAGGCTCCAGCCTGGACCACTTACTTACCTGTGCCCGGCATGACAACCAGTTGATTGGTTACTTCTGCCAGAGTGTGACGCCTCTTCCCACAGCGAGTGGCTTGCAGGGCTGCAAACGCTTGAGCAGGATCCTCTTCCGACTCTCCCTCTGTCTCTATCCCTTCATCAATGGAAGTCTCCATCATACTGCTTGGCAGGGACTGGCATCCTTTCCTCCCCATCATTGGGGGGATGGGATCCAACAGGCAGCCATTCACCTAATGCATTAAGAAAAGGAGGGTGAGGAGAACCACAAACATACAATATCTACTTAGTGGCACTTGTATGCAAAGACTCTATGACATTTGAAATCTCTGTCAAGTGAGAGACAATTATGATACTGAGCAGCATCCGAAAACACAGTAGAGGCAATCTGTTGATTGAATACAACCAGAGTGCTACAAACCATGATGCTGCTTGATAAAATGTCAAGAGCAGAGCTGGCAAGACACACCAGAGAGAGAGAGAGAGAGAGAGAGAGAGAGAGAGAGAGAGAGAAAACGAACAGTGAGAGTTGGTCTTTTCTTACAGGGCCATCTTTTCCTGGTGAAAACAGGAACACTAACTCAGGAGAAATCCCCCACCCTACTCTTAGGCAGGTAGCATAAGTTAAACTACTGACAGACAACCCTCTCTCCATTCTCTGGTGCTTCTCTGTGGCAGCTACCTTCCAGAAAACAACCACCTCCCATGAGCATTTGTCACAGCAATGAAAAGGTCCAGCAACTTCATACCAGCTCAGGATTACTAGCTAGCTAGAGAGCTGCGCTGCTTCCTCTCAGGGGCTACGGACTAGGGCACAATTGAGTAGGAACTCTCCTGTGCAACCCCCATGAACAGGCTTAGGTGCTCTTGCCCATTTGGGCCTTGCGGAGGAGATGTTCCCAGAATGCTGTGCCCCAGGTGCCCTGCTCTTCCAATAAAGAGGCCTCCCAGCCAGCTGATGAGTGACCTTGCTGCTCTTGACTAATTCCCAGACACTTAAGCAGCTGTTCCTGAATTCCATCAAGAAATCTGTCTCAGGGGATCAGCTTCAAAATTAGCTAATTGCTGAACTGCTGAGGTTGGGCCAAGTTCCCGTTTCTCTAGGAGATTGCACTGATACCTAAAAAATACATGGGAACATATCTTGGATAGGGCTCCAATTCTGGGGTGAGGGGAGCATGTTCTCTGTGACCCCCCCCCCTTGGAGAAACACATTCGGCGACCTCTAAAATGGAGCCTTGGTGTGTGTTTTTTAAAAAAATGACACCCAAAAAAATCTTAAATGATGTCAGCAAAAAAATAAAGGGGAAAAAATAATAATTTGCATCAACTTTGTGCATCTGCGCCCCCCCCCCCCCGATTTCACATATGAACCTGATGACAAATTGGCTCCACAAGGCAGCACTGAAGGTTGATTCTGCAAGGTGTGGAAGCAAAAATCCAGAGCAACTCTGCACCTGATTGAAGGGAACTTTCTCAGGTCAAATGAAACTCTATGTGTTTTACCCAGACATTTGTGTGTTGCGTCAACCCCAGAAATACCTGTTGGGCTGCTCTGGCAACAGATTTTGATGCAAGTGAAAGTACTTCAGATTCTGCCTTATGATGGAGCTACTTTCATCTTTGCTTACGTGCAGGATGTTAAATGCTTTGATATCGTTACTGATTTCAATATGGTAAATCAGTTTTCTTCTTGTTGCAGTTGCTTAAAAACCCACCCAGGTTTAAAGGGGTTTTGAAAATCACCTTGCAGAAGACCTTGCATCTGTTCAGGCTCCTATAGCTGGTGGCTACCTCCCTAGGATAGGCAGTGCCACAACTCCCTTTGAAACATATGCAGGGAACCTGCTCATCTCCACATGTCATCTCCACCAGCACCAGCAAATGCTCAGGGGTGAGAGTAGGTACAGTCTCACAGGACCCAGCTAACAACAGTAGATTAAAGACACTGGTGTCTCGGCCAGATAGCACAATAACGTCCATACCATGACTTCCCTTGGACCCAGAAATGACTTTTGTTTGTTTCCTATACTGAGACACTGAAAGACTAACCAAAGCAACTTCCATGTCTAACAGAAGGCAGTTTTGCAATCTGCCAACTGCAGGAGACAAGAACATTTCAGAGGCAACCCTGATCCCACAGCCGGGTTACGGGAGCGCCGCTGTTTGTTTTACCACAGGACGTCTAGCTGACACTTCCAGCTACAACTACATTCAGGACACAGGGTTTTGTGTGGTGTTGCCTGCACTGGCCATAGCTTAGCCTCTAAAAGGAACCTGCGCTGGGAAGAGCATGCATGCAGGCAGGCGTCTCCCCCCTCTCCCTTAAGATATGAAGGGTGGCCTCTGCCTTCATCTGGATTAAGAGTTGCAAGCCTGTACATGTGGAGACATCTCTGGGGGAAAGCTCCTTGCGCTGCTGTCATCAGACCAGGGAACGAAGCCAAGATACACCAGCCCCATGGTGATGACTGCAACAAATACGGTAAACCGTGTCAAGCCCCGCTTGCTAGATTGGATTTGACAATCAAGCACAGAAGAAAAACAGGTTCAGGACAGCACCTCCTGTATAAGCAGGTCTTAGTATTTTAAGAAGCACAGCTGTAAAATGAGAGGGTGAGCTTCCATGTTTCCCTGCTCCTCTGAGGCAATGCTTTCTCTTAAGCCCTATAGCTGCTAACTCAGCAATGGAGCTGTGTGTTATGCTGGGCAGGCTGTTTCCTGGAACACGAAGACAGCAACAAAAGTTTTGCGGCTGGCACCACGCTACCACCCGCATCACAACAAGAATCAAGTTATCCGTTAACAGCCGGGCTGGTTAAGCAGCAGCCAAAGGCATAGACAACTTAATTCAGTCAGCAGACACGACACAGGACAAACAATTCAGCAAAACTAAGTGCCAGTGTTAAGACAGGTTTCCTAGATTTTACTGTTCAGGTTGCTTGGAGCAAGTAAAAAACAACAACAACCTTAATAGCTGCTATAAGAGAAATCTCCTGGATTAAAGAGGGAGGGGTTCCACAATATGCCTGAATGCTTTTGCCACTCCAAACTGTGCATGAGATTAGACTAGAGTTTGCCAAGAATCAGGGTATTGTATAGTAACAGCCCTGTTCACGTTTATCCAGCCTTATCAGAGGCAGAAAGCTATACTACACCTCACTAAAACTAACTGCTTACAGATCTCTTGATCCTTGTGTTTAGAAATGGTGGTAACGCTCTAAATATCGCATCCGAGGAGAATAATTTCGGTGTCAGGCATGCTGATTAGAAAGGGTATTCAGGTGTCGATCCCCCCTGGTCCCAATGGAAGACTATGGACTGCCAGATCACCTTAGGCAAGACCCTCTGAAAGAGAGGTAACTGACCCCAAGATGCATTTTTTTTGGGGGGGGTTACTTCTGATGCCTGCTCCTCTTATTTTAGCACCGCAGCATGAAGCTAGCTGTGCGGGAAGCAGCCACATTCATAAGCTGTCATATAAAAAGCACAGACGCGTATTTATGAATGATGAAAGAAACCGAACTAATAATTATAAGCCTCTTTTGTGTCATCTGGTGGTACAGGACGACACTGGGCTAGACAGGCCAAGTACATGCTGCTCTTATATATAGAAGTCTCCCATCCTGGCAAGCCCTAAATCAAGGGTGTCATTTGAATCTGATGGCATAAAACACACCAATATCAATGAGGCAATGACTGTGCAAGAACAGAACGTGTCATTACGTAGGTATACACACACCACAGAAACGTGTTTCTGGCCTATTTTGTGCTCTTGTCGTCACAAAGGCTCCGGAATATTTTTCTCCTGCCAGCTCACATCCATTCTGGTTAATTCCCACTTCCCTTCAAGACCCATCACCACAGACCTCTCAGCTTGATGTGTGAATGTGCAAAGCTCACTGGAGCAACTGTACCTTTGCACAATTGTGGATCTGTCACATCCGATTAGTCAGGTTTAGTGCCAGCCTGTTAGCGGCAGAGGAGCACGAAGTTTATACAAGTTTTCTTGTATTAACGACAGGAGCCAAAATCTAAAGGGACTGCAGCTGAACTAGTGATTCTCCGGAGCAGATTGTGAATTTCGACTTACAAAGTGGGAGAATAAAAAACAAAAAAAACAAAGGCTTTAGAGACAGAAGGTCTTTAATATTTTTTGACAACTTGAAGGTCCCAGCAAGCTTGTTACTGCTCATGAAGTGAACTAAAAGCAAACATTAATAACACCATTTCAATTAAAGCATCTTGCTGCCTGCCAAGTTTCCAATATCACATAATGTAAACAGGCAGGAAAACTGCAATTACAGCTGAAAATTAACATGGAAATTCTCAGCTTACAAGGAAATTTGGGGAAGGGGGACTCATTTTGCAACTGCAGTCAAGCATACCTGCAAGTTTACATAAAGAAGTCTAAGGCTGGCTGCAAATAAGCAGCCTCAACACTGTGAGTGTAAACTAAAACTCATGAGGGTCCTTGTCAGCATAAACAGCAACGAGCCTTGCAGCACCTTAAAGACTAACAGATTTCGCTTATGCCATAATAAATCTGTTAGCCCTTACGGTGCCACAAGCCTCTTGGTTGTTTATGCTGCAACAGAGATTCCGCACAGCTACCCCGCTGGAAACTTTTCAGCAGAAGGCTTTGTATCTGCAAGGACTGAAGAAACCTCTATGTGACAAGAGCTGGTTAATTTCTACTAAGTAACAAGGCTGACTGGGCATCAGAAGCTGTAACCAAAAAAAGTATGACAAACTCCCTCCTGGCCCAGCTTAATATCATCATCTCACTGTGTGTAAAAGGTAGAGCTGTCCACTTGGGAGAGGAAGCAGTTTGCAACAGGCCTGACTTCTTAAGAAGCTGTTTTTTAGCCAGTGAAAACCGGTGCTGCAGCTGCCCTGAAGTCAGCTGAGTTGTGAACACACAGTCAGCTGCTTCAGGCACCCTGTTTATCTTGTGGCATAGGAAACCACACCACTGTGAAACGCAAGGGCCTTTCTGCACTGTCCACCCTAGGAAAATGCCTGCAGGTCTCCCACACTTCCTGCTGCTGTGAAGTAGCCAATAAGCCCAGTTCACACAGGCCTCTGTTAGCTGCCCACTTCTGATAAGTGGAGACACCTCTGGTGGGAAACCACAGTGAGGACAACAGCCAGACAACCGCCATCAATAAATGGGGAGCCTTCATGCACCACCACAAGCAGACTGTGAAAGGCAAAAGCAAACACAGCCCTCCCCATACCTCCAAAACACAAAAACCAAGAACTGACTTTTTGCTCTGAAAATTTCTAGGAAGATTTCGTTAAAGCAGCTCATGGGATCAGTTAATGCCATATCAACAGAAAATAATAAAACATATAAACACTACTAAACCTAACAGCAAGTGTGGTCAAAATCTTTAAATACCACTAAATTCCAGGGTGAAAAAAGCAATACGAAGTCGGTGCCTAGCAGGTAGATATAGGGATTTCCTCAAATGAGGGGCCACCACAGAAAAGGCATTCTCCCTCAAAGCCACTCACCAATTTTTAAAAGTGGGGCAGGCAGAGCAGGGGCTCTGATGAAGATCTGAATGCTCAGACAGAACTTTGCTCAAAAGTAGTAGCCAGTGAAGATCTTTAAGTCATACAAGTTCACAGTATTAGTTGCTATATTCTGCATGAGTTTAAGTGCCTAAACTATCTCTCCTACAAATGCATTTTAAAGGACATAGAATGCTGGTCAACTAAAGGCCTGGTTGAAGAGGAACTTTTTCGCCAGGTGCCTAAAGGTGTATAATGAAGGGACCAGGCTACGTTTCCTGGGGAGAGTATTCCATAAATGAGGAGCCACTGCAGAAAAGGCCCATTCTCTCTTTTTTTAAAAAAAAAACATTAATTTTTAAAAATACTTATCCATCATACAAACAATCATTGAATAAAATGAACAAATAATACAAAAACAGAAGATACAAAAACAAAATTACAAGGATGTAAACATAATAACATAAACTACAATCAAAAATATAAAACATTATATTCTCCTAAAAAAGGAAAAAGAAGAACAAAAAATAATATCAAGAAGAAGAAGAAGAAAAATTGACTTTCAACTAACTCCATGTGGATCTTTATTCCTCAAATCACTGGTTGTCTGTAATGATTAAATTTTTGGAGAAATATTCTAATTATCGGTACCTGTGAGATTTTTATTCTAAGCTAAACCAAGTATGAATCTGGGAATCAGTTCTCTTTATATAATTTATAAAGACTTCCCACTCTCTCCTTATTTTCTCATTAGAATAAATTTCTTATTAAACCTGGAAGTTTGGCCAGCTCAAGATATTCTGACAGCTTAAGAACCCATTCTTCTTTTGTCGGTGTTATGTTACTTTCCAATGTTTAGCAATTATTATCCTGGCCGCCGTTACTGCACACAAAAATATTCCTTTGGTTTCTTTTGGGATGTCTGTTGTTAATAGGCCCAATAAAAACATTTCCGGTTTTCTTGGGGAAAGTATGTCTTAACATTTTCTTTAATTCTTCATAAATGGTATTCCCAAAATTTTTAATTTTAGGGGAATGTCCACCACATATGGAAGAAATTCCCTTCTTTAAGTTTGCACCTCCAACACTTTCCACTAGTGTTTTGGTACATTTTAGCCAATTTTGAGGGTGTAAGATACCATCTGTACATCATTTTTTTTTAAAAAAAATTCTTTTATTGTATAACATGTCGTAAATCTTATGTCTCTTTCCCATAAATTTCCCCATTTTTCTAATTCAACTGTATAACCAAAATCTTGTGCCCATTCGCCCATGACATCTTTAACCTCTTCGTCTCTTAATGCCAATTTAATAATAGTTTATACATTCTGGATCAATTTTTTATCATCATTTATAATCAATTCTTCAGATAATTCAGATAATTTCTTATCAAATCCTTTTACTTTCTTGTCTTCCTCAAAAACTGCATTTAATTGATGGTATTGTAACCAGCCTATTCCTATATGTCTTCTTGTTTCATATTTTTTCATTTGTAATCTATTATTTACTTCCTCTAAAAGATCTTTATATGTCAACCAATTTGAATCCATATGTTTTCTTTTTACTGCCTCTACCTCCATTGGTTACAACCATCATGGAGTTTTTGGTTCTAATAATTTTTTGTTCTTTTCCCAAACTTCATGTAAGGCTTTCCTAATAATGTGATTTAGGAATCCTTTGTTAATTTTTACTTTATTATAACCCAGGCATCCGTGCCACCCCACTATATTATCCCAGCCCTCAATATCCAATAATTTGGTATTCTTGAAGATCATCCATTCCTTGAGCCAGACCAGGCAGGCAGCTTCGTAGTAGATCCTAAAATCTGGCATTCAAAACCCTCCTCTGTCTTTGGTGTCTGTTAATAATTTAAATTTAATTCTAGGTTTTTTGTCCTGCCAAATGTATTTCACCAAATACCTGTGCCATTCCTTAAAATAATTTAAGTCATTATGAACTGGAATTGATTGAAAAAGGAACAGTATTTTTGGTAAAACTACCATCTTGATTGTAGAAATTCTTTCACACAATGTGAGTTTTAATTTGCTCCAGATTTCTAAGTCTTTCTTAATTTAATGTTTTTCATGGTTATCCAAAATCCTAAATACTTTGCTCTGTTGGTGATTTTAAGTCCTGTTTCTATTTCTAACTTTACTTTTTCTTGTATATCTACATTTTTTTTTACCAAGAGTTTTGTTTTTCCTTTATTAACTTTAAATCCTGATAATTGTCCAAATTCCTTTGTTTCTCCCAATATTGCTACAATACTCTCTGGTTTCCTGTTGTAATTATTAGATTGTCTGCGAAGGCTCTTACCTTAGAGGCCCTTTGTCCCAATTTAATTCCTTCTATTCTAGGGTCTTCTCTTATTGCTTTCAAATATACTTCCAGTAAAAAAGAGGAGAGGAGAAAGAGGGCAGCCCTGTCTTGTTCCCTTAGAGATACTAAAAGCTTCTGATGTTTCACCACTGATAGTCTGGCCTTTTGGGAATTATAAATCACTTTTATACTACTACATATTTTCTTGCCCAAACTCATAATTTCCAAAGTTTTTTGCATGAATACCCACGAAACATTATCAAATGCTTTCTCTGCATCCACCAAGGTCAGGGCTGCAGAAAAGGCCCATTCTCGTGTTGCCACCCTTGGGACCTCTCGTGGAGGAGGCACACAATGAAAGGCCTCAGGTGATGGGCCTCACTGGCGCATGGTCCCTGGAAGGATGCCCACAAGGGGATTTGGCCCTTGGGCTGAAAAAGGTTCCCCACCCCCGATATAAGCCTCTCAGTCTTTTGTAGATGCTTCCTGTGCTAACAAACAGCTCACTATTAAGCTCCTTAATGCTAAGCTCAGTTGCTTCAGCATTACTCGGCTCAGCTATGAATCTAACTCCTCCTCCAAGCACCGATCGCGGACAATTCCAAAGGTCTAGGAGACTTAAATATGGCATGTGAGAATTGCAGAGCTTACCTTTGGTGTGTCGATTCTCTCTTCCTCCATGAAAGCCGATTCTGCCTGGCAGGCAGAAGGGGGAAAAGAGAAAGCTTCAGCAGTGGAAGTTGGTGGGAGGCCAGGAGACCTTAGCAGCCTGACATTCTGGGGGCGCAGGTTGACGGGAGCTACGGAAGCCTGGGCCTACAAAGAGTAAGAGAAACAAAGAACAGTTTGTTAGAAGGCATGCAAAGAAAACAGAAATGAAACCAGGAAGTATCGGACATGGGATGGAGCACAACAATAACAACCCCTGGAGAATAATAGAAGTGGTGGGATCTCAACCTGTGAGGCAAAACTAGCCTAACATAGGCGGGGAAAGGAGAATGACCAATACACAAGACTGAACTGCTCACACCAAACGTTTCTCAGAGAAGAACAAAGAAGTGAAGTGCTGGTCTTGCGTTTTAGAGCTAGAATGCTTTTAGCAAGACCTTCTTGCCCTGCCTAGAGCTACAGAAGGTTCTGCACTTCAGACTGTGCATGCCTAGTCACACTTGTGGGACTGTGCGGAGGCCATAAGGAAGAATGAGGGCTTCTCCAAGGGCTAAAAGCTAGATTGTGCCTTCACTGTTATTTTAAGCGTGTGCTGGTTTAATGCTCACTTTATTGGCGTCATGCTGATTAAATAAAGAGTCAGAGGCTGTGAGATGCCTGCCAGCAAGGGGATTGCAACATCCACAACATTAACCGTCAGTGTATATTAAACATCTCAAACTGCCAATGCTAAGCACAACATACTTGGTTTCTATACATTTAAACACGAAACAAAACATGGGAGTTTGCAAAATATGAGAATATTTGGGGATCTGTTGGGAACGATAAACTACTGCCATTTATCATATTATACAAAGGACAAACTTCAAAATAGCATATTTGTGTGAGTGAGTGAGTGAAGCTCTGATGCCACCCAATGTTTTGCTCCTTAAATGTCTGAGTGACATTCAGCTGCAATCTTATCAGGGCTTCTGAAGCCAAGGCAGAGCCTGCAGGAACACCGTGATAAAAGTTCCGCAGTGCCATGCAGTCAACTTGTTTTACCAATGAGTTTTGAAAGCACTTTAATGGCTTGATTGCTTTCCAGACCAACAGCTGGTTCGTGAGCGTGTTAATGTGGGCCAGTGCTTGGTCTGTGGCTTCAAGATCTAACATTGCCTGTGACTTGCCAGTCAGGAGAATCACAACAGCTGCCCAAAGCTAAGCATTGGCATGGGGAAAGCCATCAGCTAAATAACGCCAAATGAATACTATGTGCTCAGATTCACATACATCACAGTCATGCTTAGAATGATCCTGTATGGAAGGACAGCACTGCCATTCCCATATTGCAGATTATGGAGAAGGTTGGTTGGGTGAGGCTGAGAGAGATATTGGCCAGCCTAAGGTTAGTGAGTTCACAGCATAGGCAAGATGGGAGACTTTCTGGTTTGTGCTCTTAGCCAAAATACCAGCACTCATTACAGAGGAATGAAACAACACTTTATTGCCTTTGCTCAAATTTTGGTGCATCTGATCAGCTTCAGGCAAAATCACCAAGGAAAATAACTGCCTAGGTCCCCCTCTTACTGATTTTCCTATTGCTGCAGCAAACTGAACCACTTTCTGGAACTGGACTGTTGTGACTGACTTTTCACCCTTCTTAAAAAAGAACCACAGTCAAAGGAGGCTTCCATGATATGCAGGCCCTTTATATATTCAACTAGGTTCCAGGTCTAAAAATACAGGTTGCTGGTGGGGGGGGGGTGTCTGTCTGGGTAGGAAGAAGAGCTCTGTGACTGAACACTGACTGGCTTGTGTGGTAACAACTGTGCCTAGAACAGGGAGTTACCTTGGCGACTGTTTGCTCAGCGATTGTGCTCGGTCGTCGCTGGCGGGAATCGAGCCGCTGCTCCACAGGGAAGCTACTGCGATGTGACTTGAGCCTCTCTATGAGCAAGTAATAGATAGCAGCAAAGTGGTTGTAGCTCTTGTCCTGCAAGGACTGAGAAGAGAACAGGCACCCAAAGGTTAAATCAGGACAAATACAGTGCTACCTCGGGTTACATATGCTTCAGGTTACAGACTCCACTAACCCAGAAATATTACCTCGGGTTAAGAACTTTGCTTCAGGATGAGAACAAAAATCGTGCTCCGGCGGTGTGGCAGCAGCAGGAGGCCCCATTAGCTAAAGTGGTGCTTCAGGTTAAGAACAGTTTCAGGTTAAGAACTGACCTCCGGAACAAATTAAGTACTTAACCTGAGGTACCACTGTAATATCTGTCACCTTTCTCCAATGTGTGAGAGACTGCCACAGCTATATGCGTACAGAAAGGTGCGGTGTTCCACTGAACAACATTTCCTTGGGAGGAGTGTGAGTCTTTCTTTTTCTTTCCCTAGAGTCGAACTGGGCTGCATGTTTGGGACTGGGAAGGAGTTTTCACCTAGTTGAGATAAGCTGGCGAAGGAGGGAGGGGAGATGCCTGCTGTGTGTTGATCAGCTCTTTGATGGGACTGCATAAATATGTTTTCCATAAGCACATCCTACAGTGTCATTTGGGCGACTGGGTGGCAGAACAAAACACGTTTTAATCCCTTCTAGCTCCAAATTCTGTTCCCAGCCCAAAATGACAATGCTAATTGGGCCCTGGGACCTCATATTGGCTTTAGTGCAGTTTTACAAAAGTGTCAGTTGCACAAATGAACTGTCAGCAATGCATGTGTCTGTGCCTGTTTATTAACCCTTAAAAAACAAACACAAAACAGTACCACCTAGCCCAGGGATGGAGAACCTTGTGGCCCTCCAGATATTGCTGGACTACAGTTCCCATTACCACTGAGCCCTGCTTGATGGGAGCTGAACTCTTGGAGGGCCACAGGTTCCTTAACCTAGGCTATTCCACATTTTGAGCCACAATGGGAAATGGAGCCCTGAGCGAAAAGGCTCAAGGCTTCATTGCCCCCTGCCCTCCCTCCTGCCAACTTTCTGGCAGGAAGCATTAATACTGCAGACTCCACACTGGCTAAAAATATCAACCATTTTGAAGGAAGTGATCACACAGACTCCTCAGGGAGCTTTTCAGCGTTTATTTCTGGTAAGAGACTTGATTTGGAATCCTAGCCGAGACACCAAAAATAAAGACAACTGGCTGCTTTTCTAAGGGTTGTGTTTTTTTTTACTTTGTCAGATCTCACATTTTAGAAGCTTAAAGCAAAGTGAGGTACGTTTCCTGTTTTGTGCCCCTTGTTATCCTCAAATTTCCCAAAACTTGCCCTGTAAATATATAATGAAGAATAGGCACATGTGAACATTTTCACCACTCTAGGCTATAAAAGACAGGAAGGCTTGGCAGTGAAAGTTTAAGAAAATCAAACACTATCTCCAGAAAAATATGAATTGTATTTCTCACTTTAAAAAAAGAAGGGGCTACAATATTCCACAGTACAATCAAAGCTGAGTGTACCTTGGCAAAATCAGCTGTGGGAATTACTGGCAAAGTGTCCCTTTCCTGATGGTTTGAGATGTGCATGCTAGAATATACCCATTAAACTCCACCAGGTGGTTTCCCACTCCTCACTCCCTCTACCCTGCAAATTCATTTCCCAAAGGCATTAGGCTCATTTAGTCTCTTGCACCATTATGTTACTGGTTTGACCTTCCCACAATAGCTCCAGCAAAGGTGAAAAACTTGGAAGATACCAGACAGACCTGTAAAGTAGGGACTGTAAATGAGCTTCCACCCGAACAACAAAAGACTGTGTTACCTCAATGGTTTTTTGTTGGTCTATTCCCAAGCTGTGCATCAGCCGCAGAACTTGTTCATTGTATTCTCCAATTGATGGCTCATTCTCTTGTCCTTGGGGATAGAGAATAGGTCTCTGAACAGGAACCTCTACCAGCATCCACTTGTGCTCTTTGATCTGAGCAATTGTCAGCCTCTTGGATGGATCCAGGACCAGCATCCTCCGGATAAGATGCTCACACTCTACATGGACAGAGGAGGGGTGAAAAGTTCAGACTGATACAGCTAGTATGGGATCTATCTGCATTGTTAGCCTGTGTCAATGTAAGCTGGGTGACTATTAGCAATAGGAAACTGCTTAATTCAGATGCCAAATACTACTGCTAAAAATAAAAATAATATTGAAAGAGGTCTTTAATTTGTATAAAGAACAAAACCCATTTCTCCTACAGGTGAGCAATTAGGGGAAACAGCACAATTATTTCTAACTGCAGGCACAATAAAAGGAATAATAGTAATTCTTCATACCCATGGGACTGACTGAATTGCACAAAAGGGCTACGTTTGCATTAACCAATGAAGTTTCAGAACAGAAAAAAACTGTTTTGTTTTTTAAGCTCCCCATTCCAAGTATGTGTTCTTGCAGTTCTGACTTGCTTGTTGCAGTGCCTACTACAGCTGCAAGAAATCACTGCCCCCTGCCCAGTTGTTATGGAAATTGTGGAAAGGAGCACCATCATGGCATCGTACCACAATATTTTATTTTAAACATTTTTGTGCTGTAGGCCACCAAGGCAGTTAAAAGGAAAATGAAATACCCAGAAACCAGTTGAAACAATAGCAGAATTAAAAACAAGAGTATTAAAAACCAAGATGAGTAGAGGGAAAACCTATGGTCTCCAATTAAAAACCAAGCTGTATGTCTCTGTCAACTGTCTAAAGCCCAGGGATGGGACCACTCTGATCTCCTGAAGGAAGGGATTCCATAACTGGGATGGTTGCAATAGAAAAAGTCCTGTCCTGCAACCCTACTTACTGAATACCGAATCTCTTTTTGGTAGCAGGACATTCGACAGAGTATAGGAAGATGAGCTCAATGAATGGAGAGGTACGTAAGGAAAAGAGGCGGTCCTTCAGATTGGTCCTGGTCCTGTTAAGAGCTTTATACCTAACCACTAGTATCTTGAATTAGGCCTGGAAACAAATTAGAAGGCTGTACAATCTACCTAGGACCAGTGGTGTAATATGATCTTGAAAAAATGAACACTAGAATGGCTATTGCATTTTGTTCTAGCTGTAGTTTCTGAGCATCGTTCAAATGTCCAACATGCTCCCCACGTAGAGCATGTTCCGCTAATCTAATCAGGTGAGCAAAGACATGCATCACTATGGCAAGTTCTGCCTTTTCACAGCTCGCACTGTAGTCACAGCTGAGAAAAAGCACTCCTGAACATTGCAGTCACCTGTGCATCCAAGGACCAGCAGTGGAACCAGGGTACTCCCGAACTGCAAGCCTGATCCTTCAGAGGAAGTCAAATACCATATACAGTGGTGCCTCGCAAGACGAAATTAATCCATTCCGCGAGTGTCTTCGTCTAGCGGTTTTTTTGTCTTGCGAAGCAACCCTATTAGTGGCTTAGCGCTATTAGCGGTTTAGTGGCTATTAAAGGCTTAGCGGCTTAGCTGCTAAAAGGCTATTAGCGGCTTAGAAAAAGGGGGGGGAAGCGAAAAAAAATCTCAAGACTCGCAAGACATTTTCGTCTTGCGAAGCAAGCCCATAGGGAAATTCGTCCTGCGAAGCAACTCAAAAACGGAAAACCCTTTCGTCTAGCGGGTTTTCCGTCTTGCGAGGCGTTCGTCTTGCGGGGCACCACTGTACTGTATTTTTCGCTCTATAAGACGCACCAGACCATAAGACACACCTAGTTTTTGGAAGAGGAAAACAAGGAAAAAAAATTCTGAATCCCAGAAGCCAGGACAGCAAGCGGGATCGCTGCGCAGCGATCCTGCCGGCTGTCCTGGCTTGTGGGATAGCCATGCGCAGCCTCTTCCGGGCAGGGAGAGCCTTCATCCCCCTGCCCGGGAGAGGCTGCGTGCGGCTAAGTCTCCCCCAAGAGCCGCGCTCCCTTTAAAGAGCGTGCGGAGTGTGTGTGCGGCTCTTGGGAGAAGGGCTGCCCTTCTCCCTCCTTGGGGAAAAGCCCCCAAGAGCCGCAACATGCTCCACACAGCTCTTTAAAGGGAGCGCTGAGCAGAGCCTCCCGCCTGCATTCACCCCATAAGACACACACACACATTTCCCCTTACTTTTTAGGAGGGGGAAAGTGTGTCTTATAGAGAGAAATATACAGTATGTTGTTTTTCACAAGGCATCTCATTGTTATATGATATTTGATGTTCTGCTTTATCTCACTCATGTTGTTTGCCACCCATCCTATCAACCACCCCATGTTTAATGATGAATTTGGATGGCTGGGAACGACATGGAAGCTGTCTGTTCACTTGGCACAACAAGTGGCACTGACCTAGGGTCTTGGCCACACAGTTAAGCCTGACATTTACTGCTTCCCAGGATTTCTGAGTGACAGTGGAGGGCTGGTGAAGCTGTGCTTAATTGACTAACTTCATGGTCAGAAACGACAGAAAGTTGGGGAGTCCTACAACACCAGCTGGTAAGCATTTAAGCAGTGGCTTGGTCTTTAGGTTCTCCAAAGTTTTATCCCTTGGATACCTGACAATGCCATGTCTACACCTACACATCCAAAATGGCTGTTACTGCACTAAGATTTTATTTCTGCATTCACGGTACACTAATATACAGCAAAGTTAACACTGACATTGTGGAGGTTGTAGAACGCATAGACCATGTAGGGGACTAGGATGCTCCCAAATGGAAGTTTATTGTGCTATCATTGCTGCTCACGTTTAAGAGTTTTTGCATTGTTTAAACAATGTCTTCCTCATCAAAATGTCACCTTTGTACTCCCCATGTAACCCAGATTTCCTCTTAAGTAAAAATGACCAATTATACCTGCTGGTATAGAAGCTCCTTTGAGCATTTTTCTGACGGGGGGGACTAGTTTGTATGGTGATGTTCCTGGCTGCGGCTCCTACCACTGCACCCCTATTTCTGTTTGCTCTTCACCTGAGCAAAACCTAGCCATTCTGTTTCCAGCAGCACAAATAACACAACTGTGCCTGCTTCCACTAATAGCTGCATGTGTAGTCACATCGAAATTTCATCAACTATTCTTTCAAGGTCTTGATGCATGTAGAAGATTACCTTGGAGACTAATCACAGTCTCCAACAGGACTTCTTTCTATTTTTAACCCAAGTCATGTGCAAGACCACTTTGCCAGGATTGCAGTATAGCTACATATCTGTCTTGCACAAGACATCTATATGACTCTTTTTTAAAAGCCACCAAATGGGAATGGATCCTCTCCCACAAAGCAGAAGTATCCAATTTGTCCATAATGAAACATGACAACTAAAGGCTGGTTCTTGCACACCTCCTTTGGAGTAAAAGCATTTAAGATCTGTACGCAAATGTACAGAAATACCTGTCCATGCCCACAAGGGGAAGAGGTAGTGAAGGTCAGGGGAGTAGTGACTGAGGGGGTCAGAAAACATAGCACAGAAACATTCCATCAAGAACTGCTCAGTCGTGTAAACAGGAAACAGTGGAATGCCTATGAAAAAGCTAAAACTAAAAAATATTGTGTGGATGGTCATGTACTAATCACACACACACAGAAAAATCAGATCTGAACAATCTATGGGCAACATTAATTCCCTATCTGGAATACCCCTTGATGGTTTGACACCAACACTAAGAGCTGTAACAAAGATTTTGATAGGAGGCAGATTTTGGGTTTTTCCAGAAACAAAATATGAAGACACCGCCACACTTTTCAGCTCAAGATGAGCAGAAGCATAGATGAACGAAGAAGAAATGGAAAACATGAAGTGAGGAGAGGGAGAAATGTCAGAAGGGAAACATAACAAGGTGATGATCACATTGCTTTAGGAGTTTTTCATGCAAAGAAGTGCTGTTGTATTTTGTTTTTAAAAGCCACAGTACTGGAAAGACTACAAGTGATTAAGATTAAGCACACAATGGACATGCAAATAAAGGGATATGCATGTAGTTTTGAAGTGAGTTAGATAGGTCCATTCATTCCTGCTTAGCATCATGACATCCTAGCTGCATTCCATGTCACATCAAGCAGCTATCATATACCAACCTAGAAGACTTAGCAGTGGCTAGAGCACTGCTGCTCTAGGATGCTGCTCTGGTCAATGCTAAAATCATGGGACAAACATCCTCATAGCCTATTAAACACACATTATTGCTGGTGATGCGGCCATCCAATAGCATTGTCTTACATACTGATGTTTAGGCATCATCAGGTTATCATGTATTAATATGGCTGCATCACTAAGCAATTGGATAACAACTTCCCCCATGTGCAAGCAGCTGTATTATGTACTATTATTGTATACTCAAAGATGGTTTTCAGGCAAATTAAGCCATAGTAACTGTGAAATTAGAAATAACTTGCTGTTTTAGCCTAAATCTCTGCACTTTTTTGCCATAGGACGGAAACGAATATTTCTTTAGGACTTCTATCACCTTCATCACCAGCAGAATACAGGCAATCCTTGCTTTGCACGGCGGTTACGTTCTGAACTCTCTCTCTTTTTAAATATTTTATTGGATTTTTACAATTTATAGTCAATCAAAAACGCAATATAACAATTGTCACATAAAAGAAAAAGAAAAAAAACCCTCCCCATGACTTCCCTCAACTTCCCCTTCTGCTTCTTGAAATATTTACTACTTCTGCTTAATTATTATCTTATTTTTATAATCTTATACCTCAATACTCTTATTTTCTTATCAGTTTTATACCAAATTTTCCTTCATGTTTACATATTGCAGTCAATTTCATTCCATGTTATCCTTACTCAACCTTTGATTTTATTTTCTGACTTGTGTTTAATCAAACCCTGCTAGTGAGTTGGTATCTTTACAGTATTTCTGACATTCTGAACTCTCTCCACACAAACATACACTGCACATTGGTGGGGCCCACATAAAGTGTTCTGCCCTTTTAGTGATGCTTTAGTGACATTTTCGGGTCACTTTCAAGTTCAGCATCGTGTGTACATGGACATGCATCAATCAGTCATTGCCTGTATTATAAACAATAGGAAAAATTAAGCCAAAAAGCCTTACACAAAACTGTTTAGGGAAGTTTTTAATGTTGGATCTTTTACTGTGTTTTTAATATCCTGCTGGAAGCAGCCCAGAGTGGCTGGGGAAACCAAGCCAGATGGGCGGGGTATAAATAATAAATAATGATGATGATGATGATGATGATGTTACCTTCAGACATGAAATAAGGGATCCGGAACCTCCCTTCCAGAACCCGTTGCCTCAGGATGGGCAGTGTAGGTCCGTCAAAAGGCAGTGCTCCACATACTAAGACGTACAGAACTACACCCATGCTCTGAAAGAGAAAGGAGTTTTAGATTTGACTCTCAAAACATGCGGACAACTGTACCTTGTTCCATAGTGTGCTGGTAAAACCCTTATATACTAAAGTTTTCTTTCCGGTGGCTTTTCACTACATCTGAATGTTTCAGTATGTAAGCAAGGTATATCCAGAATTTATCCCATATATATAACACAGACTAGGAAGGCCTACAAACTGCTGGTAGCAATAACATCATTAACCTTTAGAAGCCCATGTCTAATTTTTCATCAGATTTATTTAACACTTGATTGTAAGAGAACCTCTTATGTGGTTTAGAAAAGCATATTAAAAAAAACCAACAACTTTAAAATTATTGATAAACAGTTAAGAGGTATTTTAAAACATACAACAGTAGCTTTAAGAAAAGGATAAAACACATGTATCATCTGTACATGTCAAAATATACTGCTTTTTTGTCTTTCAGAATTCTGCAAAAAGCCTTTCCATACATTGTACCAATGAAATACATTTCTATAACTTGGATGCAAAAGTTGGGATGCTGACTTGTTGAGGAATCAAAATAATTTGGCCAGGACTGTACTGGTGAAGCATCTCTTGCTTCAAGCATTCCTACTAGGGAAACAGGGAGTCAGTTTTTGACACCAAGCAGATAAGAGAGGAAGGAATCCATTCCAAGTCACTATGGCTGAACTGCAAACCAACTCAGAACCTAGTGTAGTGACTTCCCCATCGTCTGCATGTTTGTGTTCCAGCAAGCCAACCATGGGTTCCATTTTATCAGCTGAATCTGTTTAGAAATGACTTCTCGATACTAGTTCTCAATTGCAGAGTTATGATTTTATTTGGAATTATTATTATTTGCCTTCAAGTTCTTCAGTTGGGCAACATCCAACTGAACTTATGGGCAGTAAACTGCGCACCTCTGGAACCCGCACCTTCCTTAGATCACTTTAAAGGACAGAAGTTCTATCTGCAACTCTGGAACTGCAAACAAGACAGGACCCTGAGTGAGACTGATAAGGGAGTGTGGGATCTACAAGCTAGCTTTACTCAATAACATATAAACGACCTTCAACAGATGCACCAATGTTCTTAATAAAAATCCCTCCTCTCCCCCCTCTTCTGCCCCGACCCTATACTGCATACAACACTAATGTCTCGTATCAAATGTAACTGATTTGTAGAATGGACTACAACCTTAAAAAATGCACATACCAAGAAAATCCTGTATAGAAATTACTTTTAAAAAATAAAATCTGAATCCCACCCTGAAGTTTGCTTGAATTCTCTCTGCTCAGAGCACAAAAGTGTGATTCTCCCTAGTTCCCAACTTGCAAAAGCTTACGAGAAGAAATCCCTGTGAAGGTCAGGATAAGAGCCTCAGATCCTGATTCTATGCAAAGCCTGTTAAGATTTATTATGTAAGACAGGGGAGGGGAAAGAACAAGGGAAGAGACAAAGTCAAAGTAGCAGCAATGTGCTAATAATGACTGAGCCTGCTGGAAAGTATGCACAGTATTTGGTAGCATTAAATCTGCTGAACAATGTAATGCCACACAGAGACTGGGGTAACGCAACAACAACAAAAGATTTATCTTTTCTCCTTTAAATGGAGAGCATCTGTTTCCCAATGGCAAATTTTGGGAGCCTAGGCAGAGCACTTTTCTGAGCTGTTTTTGCTGCTATAGATTTTGAGGGGGAGGAGAAAAGGCACCAATCCCACCATAATTGTGAGAATCACTGACCAATTTTGTAAGAGGCACAAATTTATTTTTCAAAAGAACATTTGCATTGTACAGCCAGTGCTTTTCATCTGGTTTTGAAAGGTATTTTTGTTAGCAACCTAACAAAGTCAATAGCTTCCACAAATATTTTTCAAAACTCCTGTTGATCTGGCACATCCCCACACAGTATTAGGTGCTGTAAATCCTTGGGTGTGTTTGAGGTGTGTACCGAGTTCATCTGGAAGTTAGAGGACAGCAGGCGCAATGAGGCGGTAACAGTTTCCTCATTAAAGGGGAACTCTTGTTGAGATGTGTTTATTTGTAAAACAACGTGGGTGTCTTCACAGAGAAGAACGCAGCACTAATGTCTGCACCCTGCCTCCTTTCCAAAGAAAACCAAGACCGAGGGCCAGTTCCAATATGGCAATTTTCACTGCATCCATAGTGCGAATGATAACAAAAATATAAATATAGCAAAATATGCTTGCCATAAACAGTCTGAAGGTATAGACTAGGGTTGCCATAGTTCAAAAGGTGAAAATCTGGACACAAAAGTTGTTGAGGTTGGGTTACCATACATTCAGATTTTTGTGGACATTAAAGCGATTTCCACCAGGAAATTCTGGACGGATGGAAACCCTAGTACAGACCAGGGGTCAGCAACCTTTTTCAGCCGTGGGCTGCATAGACCTTCTGATGTTACTGTTTTCCTCACTGAAGTAACTTGTAGGCTCAATCCCATGACTGAAAACTGGTGCCATAAATGCTGCGGGACATTCACACTGACAGGTTTTAGCCCCTAAACTCTGGCAACACAATGGACAGCAAAACCATGCTCTGGAAACATTGCTAATACCAGGAGACACTAAGACCCAATTACTTCCCCGCCGCCCAAAAAACTGGAGAGCAGCAAGCCTGGCACTGCATTAAAGGAACCTGGATCAGCACATCCTCTCTCCTGTATGTGCTTTGCAAGATTTTCTTGTCACCTCCATGTGTCCTTTCCCATTAGAGTAGCATGAAGCAAACACACACACACACACACACACACACACACACACACTCTTTTTGGTTCAGCCACGGGCACCTGCCTGCAGCAGAATTGTTCAAGGCAAACTGTCTTGTCCTCTCAACTGAAAGAGAGGATGGATAGCAGCCATGTGCAAATGACTCAGACAATCCCTCTGGCCATACAGAGAATTTAGAATCTTAACTTTGGTTTGAACTCCCAAGAAGGAGGAATTAGCAAGCTAAACTGCAGCATAGACATAAGTGCATAGATTCAGTAAGAGAGGACCAGATTTCTCCATTGGCCAAATTGTTTCCTCTAATACAACAAAGACAAGTTTCAAAGTAACTCTTGCTTCCCATTCTCAAAGCTACTGGGGCCTTTATGACTTGTCTTTAAAAGCAAGACCAACTTATCTACCAATTAGGAAGAGCAATATAACATGTTAACTAAAATTTAGCAGCTTTTTAAAAGGGACGCTCAATTTAATACAGTTAAGATACCCATATATCCAGCTGCGGACCCTCGTACTGCTGGCCTTCAAACACCTCAGGGGCTGCATATGGGGGGCTTCCACACCATGTTGTCAGAGGCTCACCACTTTTGTAGAAATTGCCAAATCCAAAATCTGGAGAGAGAGAGAGAGAGAGAGAGAGAGAGAGAGAGAGAGAAAGGGTAATTGATAATTTAGCTATATTTTTAAGTCCAGGCTGAATGTATTTATCTGGTATGCTCAACAAAACAAAATGGAACCTAATGTATATTAAGCCCCCAAATCCCTGTGAGCTCTTTGCATTTGTGGGGGCCCTGGTTTGAGCCCAAACGATATACAAAAACACTATATGTCATATGACATATGCTCATGTCTTAGCAGCTCGAGAGAATTTCTCTAATGCCTCAATAAGAGTTTGAGCTCTAGCAAAACAGTTCAAATCCCGCGGAAGAAAATCCAGGAGCAGACTTCTCCCATCATGGCATTTTAACCAGACCCCACACCATCAAGGCAAGTCATATTAACTTCATACCAGGTGCACCGTGCCCTGTTTTGCCACTTGAGGAGAAATGGCAACATGCCCCTGCTGCCACACTTCTCTTACAGCAGCAGTGGTGCCTTCCACTGAGATCTTGCTGGCATCTCATGCCCTCTGGAAGTGGTAGGATGGGTAGCAGAGGAGAGGTCGGCACCACCTCTTGGGCTTCCACTGCTTGGGGCGGGTGCCTCACCCTGCTCTGCCTTATCAATGGGCCAGGCCTGGTTCCTACTAAGCACCATCAAAGGTTAGACACAGAGAAGTACAGGAAAGACATCTTCTTCCCTTCCTGTTACGAACTAACGTTAGGAGCTGCATTGAACATTTGTAGAACAATAGCAGTGTTTGGTTCTTCCAGGCCTTCAGTTTATGAGTTTCCATTAAAGGCTGCTTGTGCTGTTGGTGCTGCTGCGTATAATTAAGTACTGTGACTTCACTGTGTGGGTACTACGTATAGCCCCAATTATTTTTATATATCAATCAGAGATGTGTAAGATAATTAGCCTAAAACTATAAAGACATTGTAGAAACAGGGTACAATTCTACACAATGGCGTTGTCCATGGTCACTCATTTTGTTTGATCCTATGAAAAAGATTTTTTTCTGGAAGACATGGCTAGAACAATCACAGGTGTCTGTGATGATGGTGTTAGGAATCTGAAAGCAGTTTTTAGCCTTGATCCTGAGAATGCAGGTGGTCTGGATTCCTGTTTTCCTACCCCCTGCTTGCCACTCTTCTCTGGGTACTCCAAGTTCTGCTCAGCATGGGGTCTCAGCCATGTGATGAAAACTCTCAGCAGGAAGTTGCAACTGCGTTAACTACTACCAGCCCACCTATATGCATTGCAGATCCATTCCCAAGAAGCGACTGAAGTTACCCTTACCATGAGAGCCTTAAAAGGAGCTAAAATATAACCTGCATAGTAAGAACAGCTTCAAGGGCAGAACTCACAGCTCAAGAGCAAACGCAGAGGTGAACAATTAAGCAGCTTGGTGAAGAGGACACAATGGAGTGAATGCAAGAGTCCATTTGTGCTCTTGTACATTTTAATGTCACCTGCAAAGCTGGCATGATAGTGGAAACAAAGGATCCTAAGGGCACCAATGTGAACCAGTATAGTATTCTTGGTTTAAAAGGCTCCAGGAGACAAGCTAGTGTATGTTTCCAGTTCTCTCAACACTTTATTCCATCAAATACTGCTGTCAAAAGTATAACATACAACGTTTGCATAGTGTTTGTAATGCAAGATTTGTACAGCATGACTTCATGCACACTTGCTATTAGCATAGTAAGGTGCACGGACTATTACTTCATAATGGCCTCTCTAAAAGAGCTGCTCTTACTACTTTTCCGTGGAGCACAGAGGCACACAAGCTAGGTTTCCAACTGTGTCGTTGCAAAGAATCACACCTCAGACTAACAAGCCTCATATATTCTTGAGCATAATTGTTCACTTGTGAAGTTCCAGAAACTTTGAAGCGAAACTCAAAGCGAGTTTGGTAACAGATGTTTGTTTAGTCTTATCTCCCAACTGCATAGTTCTAAGCCAAGGCATGCAAGTGCCATGTGGCATTGGTCAGCAGACAGCATGACTGGATAAATGCTGCAGTTGTACAGGCATCATAGAGACTTTGGTCCAGTGGTGAACACGCTGCATTATGCTGGAGAGCGAGATCCCAGTTTACCTTGCATGACCTTGCATGACCTGTGCTACTAGAAGCAGCTTGACATGGACTCCTAGTGTGATACGGACAAACTCTGCCTCCATATTTCATTCAGACGGCCCTAATCACACACCTCAGGGTCTAACATGTCCAACCCTGGAAACAATATACAAATGAGGAACTGATTTCCAAGCAGTTCTGCACCTGCACCTCAAATATAGGAATACAGATCTAACAGACTTTCCACTTAAAAACAGCCATTTTAAAAACCATTCCAAGAGTACAGTACACATCACTATTTTCAAATTTGATATGTCAGAAGAAAAATGCCAGTGGCGCAAGAAAAATCATCTGATTTTGCTGCTCTTTGACCAGATAAGCAGATGGCCTGGTGTGCATGTAATGCTAGACCAAAGTTTAGCATTACAAGAATGAGCCACACACAGTGAACCTCAGGCTTGTCTCCTCCTTGGGCATGGTTGAGAAAAGGAGACTGGAAGGTTTTGCTTACAGGTTTTTGCCTGCTAACACAGTCAGTGGCAAGCAAGAGTGTTTTTTGCTTCACTATTTTTCCCAGGGTATGTAACTGCTTGCTTTACTTTGGATGGTGACTGCTGAGATTATGTCTTATAAATTTTGTGGCCCACCTAGAGCATTAAGTTTGAGTTATTTAAGAATGTTAGATATAGATAAATCCAACGCAAAACCTAAGATGATAACAAAAGGCATTGAAACTGTTTTAGCTTTAAAAGAAGTGGGTGGCTGAAGGGGCAATATGCTAAACATTCACACTCATAATGGCTGCTTTAAGGATGGCTATAATAAAAAGGAATGTCAAGAAAGGAAGAAGAGCCACAGAATTAATTGCAAAAGGGATCTTATGAAGTCACTAATAGAATAGAAATAAATTAAATACTTGCTGAGGGCTGTAAAGGTATTGATCTTTTTAATGGCAGGGGACTGGCTAATTTACTTTGAGGTCCTTCCCAGCTGTGAAGTGATAATCTTCTAGTAAGGAAGAAACTTGTTCTCCTTTTATTTGAACACTGCTGGGAAACCCAGATGGCTGTTCATGTCACATTTCCCCATTCATTCTATCTTCCCTCACCCTAGAAGCTAGAAAATTAATCTATGATAACTAATGCCCTCTGTTAGTCAGTTTCTACTACCGTCTTTGTTGTTAACTTTTCAAAAATCCACCCTAGCAAACCTTGAAAAGAGATGGAGCAAATTATTCCCACCTTGCTTCCTATGCAGGTGTAAAGACCCTTTCCCCACAATTCTCAAATCTGCGATACTGAGCTGAGATTTAAAAAACAACAACACAGAGACAGACAGGAAAACAACAATATTTCCATATGAATTAAAGCTTTTTAAAAAGCATCTTACTTGGGAAATTTCCAAACCAGATTATGCAATACTTTTGATAAGGTAAAATTACAGAGCCTTGTACAACCAGGGAACACCTGTTGGGCAATACTGCATGTCAAATTCACCCACCCACCAGTTTTCTGTGATGTTTATTATTTAATACTAATGTACGAGATACAGCAATCCACAGCAAAGGGCTCCAGAGCAAAATAAGCTCCCTTCCCCTACAGTTTGAAGAATTTGAAAACTCTTTTGTCTAAAAAGAGCAAATGAGTTTTAAAGGGGAGTAATTTTAAGAAATTGGGTTTGTTTGCTAGCAGAAGGCATCTCTCCTCAGTTTCAGGAGGGAGATGTGTGGATCTTTTGTTATTTGGTAATGTGAGCAAGGCAGTAATTGCAAAGAGAGGTGCTGATAAAAGGAAAGGAATGAGTGAGAGGCATAAACCTGACCCACTGCAGGAACTGAATACTGATCACTGATCACCCAGTTCTGACGTCAATGCATGTTACACAGTCCACCAGCAGAAAAGGCTGCTGTGAGCCCTTTCAAAATAACAGTCTCCCGTCCCCGCTTTCCTTCAAATGACCTAACTGCATTCAAATCATGGAGTCCTCTCTTCTGCACAGCATCACACTGATGCTCAAACTGCTTTGCTGGATTTAACCCTCCTGGCCTTTAAAGAGGCTAATGTGGACTTTAAGGAGTGGGTCGAGAACACGCAAGACAGCAACATCTCTGCCAGCTCTGAAGTGCTGCAATTACAATGTCAGGCCCAGATGGTTGCTTCCTTTTACAAAGGGGCCCACTGAAACACAATTCTGTGTCATCACTTTCACAGCACCTGGAAGACTGATGCGCCTAACAGTCTTCACAAGCCCCTCAAAAGCTAACCAGAAGGACAAATATTTTTGCAGAATAGCCAACAAAACTGTGTTTTCTCTGGGAGAAAAATTGCCAGGCTTGCACCAAACCGTGCCCCTCTCCATAGGAAAATTCACATAGAGTCCATGCAACCATTTATCAAGAATAATGACAATAACAATGACAACAACAACAATACCCCACACATCTGGCTGGGTTGCCCCAGTCACTCTGGGTGGCTTCCAACACATATATATTAGAACTTGCTTAGATCAGTCCTCCAAACCACCCATCCTAGTATTAACAGAATTTTAGCAAACTATTCAGAAATCTGGGTAAGAACCAGGAGTGTAAAATTCACCAGAGAGATTATCATTGTAGCAAGTGGCTACATGACCCAACGTCATACGTTACCATATGGTAAATGGTCATATTTAAAGTATTTAAAAATAAGGTCAGTATTAATTTGGGTAATTAAAGGAAGTACAGAGATCTTCAAGCAGGCAAGACAGATGCAGTATCACAAACAGTCATTTGAATTTCAAAAGGGAGTGCCCAAAGCCATTGAAAAATACATAGCTCATATACTGAGCAAAAATAGTATGAAATGATGTAGTGATTGACGGTGGCTAAAGCAGTTTTAAAAAGAGACAGATTCCTGGGGGGTATAGGCCTGTCAATGAAAACTGACAAGGATAGCCGAGTTGAGCCTGCACTTTCAGAGGCAATGTTCCTGCGATTACTAGTAGTTGGGGAATTAATATGGGAGGGCTAGAGCCTTCATATCTTTGATGTGAACTTTCAGGAATCATCTGGCTAGTAAGCGTTAGGAACAGGTTGCTGGTTTAGATGGGCACTTGTTCTGATCCCAGGACTCTTTTGAAATATAATTTAGATTTCAATGCAGTATAGTGAATTTCATGCTGGATTAAAGATAGGAGCTACACAGAATCAAATCCTTGCTCTGCGACCTTGGACCAGTTACTCCCAGCCCAACTTACCTCCCAATATCACTGTGAAAATAAAATGTGTGTTGGTGAGGAGGAAGCAAGGCTATGTGTGGCTCTCATGCATTTCTTAGGAAAAGGGCAGAATAAAAATGTAGTAAGTATGTCAAGAACCCATGGAGTGGAAACTCAGCACAAACTTTGAGCCTTTAGGTCACAGTGTCCAAATATTTCAATTTTAGTGTTCATTTTTACAGCGCTGAAATCATTATGGAGGATACAGAAGCTGACAAGTGCCAGAATTCCAAAGAACATGGGTTGCAACAGAACAAACAAACAAAAAAGCATCACCCATTCTGACAGAGGTATGAAAAACCAAGACACTTGATTACCACATGCAGATGTCCCAGACTGCCAGATCCATCCTTAAGGCACACAGGTGTGTCTTTAAAAAGGGACAATGGTGCAGCTCAAATTGATAAATAAAATGCTGCTGCTGCCGCCACACAACAGCATATGAAGGATTCTTGTCATCAAAGTTCATCAATGCAAACAAGTTACACACAGATCTTTTGCTGTGTAGTTTTTCTGTCCTTCAACCCTTTATTTGCTGCCCCAAGAGGACCCCCATTTTTCTTAGCACAGCAAACTACATAGTGTGAGGAACTGAACACTTCCCCATTTCCCAACTTCCCGTTTAAAATGTGTCTATGGGAGATTTTTTAAGTGAACAAATTAGAAAAAAAATTAGTTTGCAGGCTTTTTTGTATGCAAGTGGTCCATTTGTTATAGGGGCAAACTACTTCTCTGCCTTCCTTGCAAAAGAAAATCTCATTCCAATATCCTCTTAATATCCTGTTTTTTTTCATGCATTAAGGCCAGTGCTTTATGGTCCACTGAATTTCACTAATTTCAATGGAAGGAGTAAGTCTTCTCTGTAAAACCCATCAAGCCAGGCTTGGGTAGGATATGTGTGTTGTGTGGGGGTTGGATTCATGGGCTATTGCAGTCTTCCCCAACCAGGTGCCCTCCAGATGGTTTGAGCACAATGCCCACCAGCCCCAACTATCACTTCTGGAGAGCACCAGGTTGGGAAAGGCTGGCCTCTTGTATCTTTCCCTCCTGTATGCAGTGCTACTGTTTGATACCAGCACTGTGTGTCTTTCAGAGTGATTTTTAATTTCATGGGGATTTGTTTTTAACAAGCTAACTTTACTGCCAACTTTTTTTCCTTGGTGCAGCTGCTCTTCTTTCTCTGTCATCTATCCCTACGTAAGAAAATGCTAAGAAGCCTTAAACAGTCATTATTCCCTCCTCCTTGAAGCTAAACACCATCTGGAGAACTTGCCAGACATCTTTTATTCCAAGAACTCTACTGCTCTATAGAACTCTCAGCAGCTTAAAAATGAGTGTCCCTCATTTTTGAAATTCTGGTCTGGCAATCCAAGGATCCTTAGTATTATACTGAGGCAAAAGAAAATTATCTATTGCAAGGAACATCTGCTGTGTCTAAATTTGTAATTAAAATTAAATCAAGCATGCTAAAATAATCCAGAGAGTTTCCATTTTGAGCTTTTTTATACTCAAGAATTATTTGATTAAATTTGATTGTAACCAGCACATCTGGCAATGCTAACAAGTTGTCATGACACTACAAAAATTCATAAAACCCTACAAAATTACTGCCATTTTCCCCCAAGAAAGAAATACAAGCAGCAGCTATTTTTAGTAAGAACTTAGTGTCAAAAGCCTACACCACCCATAATGCAAAGGGGGCATATCAGGAAATCCTCTCTGTCTTTCCACTTTCTCTAGGACTGCTATAGGAAGTTTGCCAAAGTCACTTGGAGGAAAGAGGAATTTATTCCCCAGGCACTAGGACAAAAGGGAAAAAAAGTATTGAGGTACCTGCTATTTTAATATTCATGTTGTTATCAAGCAGGAGGTTTTCAGCTTTGAGGTCACGGTGCACAATCTTACGGCTGTGACAGTATTCAACAGCGGAGAGAATCTGCCAGAATTTGCGCCTGGCCTCCGACTCACTCAGACGGCCATGGTTAGCCAGGTAATCTGTAGAAAGAAATATGGGATTCAATGAGTTAATCACATTGAAAAAATCATCTTCAGGCTCTCCAACATGCATCACAGGTAGACATCAGAGATAGTATGTTATGCTCTCCCCAAGTTCACTAGCAAACTGCATTGTGATAGTTGCCCATTATGTGAGGTTAACTTTTCTGCTCCAAAATTTAGTCACTAGGAGAAAGCCTTGCACATTCTTGTTTTGACAAGAACAAAAAACAGTAACCTCCTCATCCACCAGAGACTGGATGTTTCACTCTTCCTTCATAGTACATTCTGTCCTGACTGTTTACTAGAGTAACCAGAGGTGATGTCTTTGCTTGGGGCTTACCTTGAGTTTCCTATATGTGGCACAAAGAGGCGAAACAGAGCAGGTAAAGAGAAGGGAAGTAGACTGAACTAGTCATTTCCTCACAAAAATGGAAAGCAAAAATATACAGCCTTATAGGTTCCAAGAAAAATAATAAAGACAGCAATCTGGTATGTTTTCTTTCTAGTTAAGGATTCTGAAGTAAAGGACATCTGTAATGGTGCAAACCATTTCCAGGAGTCAGTATTTCCGAGGCATTTGGGTGACCCTCCACTCTCCTTTGATTTACACTGCTATAGAGTGGGACTTTTTATTTAGTTTGCAAGTAATAAGTAAATGTTAACATAAATTTATGGTGGCAGCATAGTGATGGGGAGCAGTAAATTGTATAAAGGCCAGTTGACCAAGCCAAAAGCATGAACATGAAGGATGTATCTTAACTGGAAAAATGATATCCACATAAAAAGCAAGCCCCGAAGAAGGGTTTTGCGCATGAAACATGGCTGAGGACAGTGTTCTTCCTGTCGAGTGCAGAAAAAAGAAGCCCATTCAACACATGCTGTGTGCTCTCACTGCAACATGAAGACAGATGCATCTCTCCCTATCCCCTTTCAGAAAGGAAATGGTAACGTGCTACTTTCAGAACCAAATGTCTTGCTTCTTAAAGGAGGAGTTGGCAATGCAAAGTCTGTGGCTATACTAGGCCCAGAAAAGTTTTCTCCCCAAAATTATTCTCCTTGTCCATCACCCTGTCTCCCGACCCCAGCCCCAACCACACATTCCATCCTGGCAAACTGACATGTAAAACACAGTTGCAAAGAATCAGGAAGTAGACTGTCAAGAACCTGGAAGATGGCACTGATTTGTTGATTAGGTGGCTTATTATGAGAAGTGATTTTTGGCCTTTTTTTTTTTTTTAAAAAAAAGAAATGTAGGGACACATATTAATGGACTATAGATTCACAGTTTTGGACCAGTTATTTGCAGGATGGCTGCATCCATCTTAATCTGCCTAGACTTGAGGTTGGCCTCAGATGCCCTGCCATCAAGAACTCTTAGGTTTGTGAGACAAGGGTAAAAGAGACTTCTTGGTAGAATTCTCTTTCTCGATTGTGAATGACTCCTACTCTATTGGTTTATAAACTGAGCTTGATTTTTTTTAAAAAATCACATTTCTTTTTAATATGTGGTAGTCGGTATTGTTTTAACTGCCTCTGTTTTCAGGTTATAAAGTTTTAGTTTTATATTGCAGTTTTATTGAAATGGTGCAGTACGTTTTTGATGCAAGCTGTTTTTGATGGGAGAGTTTTGCTCTGAAAGGAAGCACATACACAAACAAACAAACCTGCTCAATAGATCTGAACGTGATAGATACAGATTAAAACATATAGTAATACAACATTCTTGTTAGAGTTTAACACAATTAATTTCCTTAGAGAAGGGGAGAACTTACCTATGTGAACTGTATTAATCAATAGTAATAAACAACTACTGATCAAAACTGATTTCACCCAAGTGCACCTTTTATGGAAGTAATGCTGACCATCTACTCTACTGTGGATATGCAATCTGTTCTGCATAGATACATTTTTCAAGAAAGAACATGAAATATTTCATTTACACCTCTTACATCCCCAAATGGTATCATCACCTCAACAACATACTTAGCAGGACAAGTGAATTGGAACAAGACAAAAATGAGAAGTAACCAAGTCAGTTTGCTAACAGACCAGCCAATACATTCACTACGATAATAGTTATGCCTTTATTTAGCAACCACAGCAAATTTGGTCACGAAGCAGAAAACATCTTTGTTCCTTGCAAAAAGTGTACACACTTATAGGTTGAAAGGAAAATAGCAAAATAATAAAGATAGCAATGTAGTATATTTTAATTCCAATTGCTGTATTCTGAAATAAAGGGTATATTTCTGTTCGAGGAGGGCTTGATGTCCACATCTACTTATGTATGTTTGACTGCTAAACAACTTATGCATGTTTAATTGCTTTATTTCCCCTTTGCATTGCTATGACAAAACTCTTTTAGATCTGTCATATACTCCAATGCAGCAATGCACACTTTGAAAAATTCTGAAACAAAACAGCCAACCTTATGCTATCCTAGTGTAATTCACTAAAGCTCCAATTTACCACCCAAGTCAGCAACACTTCACTTGCAACAAATCTTTTAAACTTTATTTTTCTGAAAAGTATCCAGCTGCAATTTTCAATCCCATGTTAGATAGCTGCCTACCTGTATGAAGAGACAGATGGAAACTATCCTTAGTGTTCTTAATGCTGGGGCTGTGATGTCAATTAAATTGATCGATAAAACTTAAAATTAATTAGGTCTCCAGTAACAAGTTGCCATTATTATTTATTATTATTTGACTTATTAGTTGCTTAATACAAAAAAGGCTCTAAGCGATTTACAAAATGTCAAAAGTCAGAAGCGTGCAACATAAAACAACACATTTCCATAAAACCATTCTAATAACCCATAAACAGACCCATAAACGAACAAAAAAACTACAGCAGCAAAAACATTCCCATCAAAGGAATAATCAGCTAGCTTGACGTACGCAGTCTAATGAAGACCTAACAAAACATTAATCATTATGTCCTTTCTTTGGGTGGCAAAGTTGAAGCCATCTGTCTGGCTCCCACTAAGAAAAACATGCTATATAGAAAGATAATGTCTGGGGTGACTGATCAAGAGAGTTGTTCTGACCTTTGTGGGATATCATATAGAACCTCCAAGTGCAGAAGCACTATATGTCATTTTTTTAAAAAAGCTTCAAACGTGATAAAAAGCACAAGTTAGAATTTAGCCATACTCTAGCCAAATAAAATATAAAAATCAAATGAAAATGTCTTTCTTATTCAGATGACAGACCTAAATCATTCTGCATTACATTTTGCCTGTTACTCTCAACGAGCTCAAGAGCATAAGGTGCACCCAGTCCAGCATCGTGTTCCCACAGTGGCCAATCAGATACCTATACTCATATGCAGGATGCACTCAAATTCATGTTCTCCAGCAACTGGTATTCAGAGGCATACGGCCTCTGATAGAGGGTAATGCATGCCCATCATGACTAATAGCCATTGACAGTCTTTCCTCCACAAAACTATCTAATCCCCTTTTAAAGTTGCTCAAGCTGGTCACTATAAGCATGTCTTGTTAGGGAATTTGTGGTAATGAACATTCAACTGAGCAAAGTACAGTGGTACCTCAGGTTACAGACGCTTCAGGTTACAGACTCCACTAACCCAGAAATAGTACCTCGGGTTAAGAACTTTGCTTCAGGATGAGAACAGAAATCATGCGGCGGTAGCACGGTGGCAGCGGGTGACCCCATTAGCTAAAGTGGTGCTTCAGGTTAAGAACAGTTTCAGGTTAAGAACAGACCTCCGGAACGAATTAAGTTCTTAACCTGAGGTACCACTGTACTTCTTTTTCTCTGCCCTGAATCTCCCACCATGCAGCTTCTTCGGATGACCCTGGGTTCTAGTACTGTATTATGAGAGAGGGTGTTAGCTGTTCTTCCTTTTCCATTCACCCGCAAGTGATGAATGAAGCCTTAACAATTACTAACTGATGACTGAAATACTTTTAAGATGCTACAGATAGATAATGGACAAGGGCTGCAATCCACACTTTGCTGGAGGGGAAATTTAGCAGCAAAGAAAAACAGCATTCTACATCTTGCAACTTCCACAATGAAACTTAATACACAGGGAGTAGGAACAAATATTTTCCTCCAGCAATATTTCAAACACAAAAAAAGTCAAAGAACAAGTCTAATTTACAGTAAGCTAAGCTGTCTGTTTATGGTACAGAACAGAGTTGGCAAAGAACCTCAAGGAAAAAGCTCTGAAATCTGCTTGCTATAGAATAATTGCACTGGACTTTACTGCATCTATCCCAGAGAAGGTTGCTATAAATTAGGAGGCAAGAGAGAGTCCATTATATGTTGCTTGAAAATAAATAATCTTTACTGAACATGTGGTCATTCTTCTAACCTGATATCAGCATACACAAAAGCAGAATTCTGATCTTTCAGCACAAATCACGAGAGTATTTTTCTGGTGGACATTTAGATTTCTCATAAGCACATATTTAGTAATAAGAATAACCACAACTACACTAGATTGGAATCTCACTGGAGAAAATCTATCAGGGATTTTCCTGAATGTCAGACTTTCAGTATTCCTCTTTACAAAGTGTTTCTCAAGCCAAAGCAGCCCTCTGCTCACAGTACCTTTACTCTGTTGGTCCTGAAGGCAGGCTATGCAGAGAGTAGTTGCCTTCCAGTAACAACAGGCCAATTAATTCATCCGAACTTTTTACAGCAACGCAAACATTCTCCCCCTGCCCCATCTTTCTCATGTTTACTGCATTCCCATGTCATTCTCCCTCACAGTCCTTCCTTGCACATTTTTGCAGATAAATATGCATATTTATTCAAGTGGAACACACTGAGTTGTATGCAGTGTTAGTCATACTCGGGGAATAGACCCATTGAAATGAATGGACATGATTCAGATCCACTCATTTCAATGGGTCTACCCCGAGTAAAATGTCATTGGCGACAACCCTAACATAATATTTCATCCACGTATCAGCCACAGTAGTGGAATTTTTAGAAAAATAACATCTACATCAAAAAGGGTTCAGCTACAGTAACAAATAATATTTCAATAGATTACAAGAGATGTGGATCCCCATTTAGAATCCCATTAGTATAAGCACTTAATGAATAAGACAGTTTCCACCATCGTCTTGACATGTTAGAATACAATATACATTACAATAATCAATCCAAAAGACGGGGATGTGTTTATGGTGCATGTGCATGAGGGAGGGAGACTTGGGTAACAATTACGTAAGAAGATTTTATAAACATCTTAAAATTAGGGCAGTTCTAAGAGGCTGCAGTGAGAACTCTCAGTTAGTGTCAGCGCCCATTCAAAAACAACATTAGTCTTAAAGAAGGAGTGGGGGAGGAGAGAAGGGATGAAATGCTGAAAGCACAAGATATCCCACAGGGCATTAGTTTTTTAAAACGTCTGTTCATCAGTTTACTGTTAATGTGATGGACTGGAAGAAAATGGTATCTACGGATGTTCCCCTCTGCTTGGCGCTCAGTATTTGTGGTGAAACGATAATGCCACGGTGTTTTGCAGGTTATCAAAAAGGCAGCTCCCTGGCAATCTAAAAGGGCTGGCAATCTGGAAGTTCAACATAGGAGAGACAATATATCAAGGGGTGGATAATGGAGGTGAGTGTAAACAAGGGAAGGATGCATGCCATTTGGTTACATGTATTTGGACTTAGATTAGCAGGGGCTGAGGAAAACCCCCAACGGCTTCCCAGGAAAGGTGGGTCATAGACAATGGCAGATATACACTTGGACCCAAGGGCAGAGAGAGAGGAGGGTCAAGGCCACAGGGGGCTTTAAGTATGTATGAGGAGTTTGTGCCAGAAGCGTTAGCAAGCCAGCATTCAGATTGAGGGAGGGGTGTCACATGGTTTGATTGACAAGAGAAATTATTTTGGCGGTAGAGCTCTGGATAGGGCTGAGACATGACAAGTGAAGGGCAAAGAGAAAGTTGCAGTTGACCAGGTGGAATATGAATGAAGTGTGAGCCAGAGTTTTCCCTGAGGAGGAAGGAGAGGAAAGGGCAGTAGTAGTTTTGGAAGGCTGTGCAAAGGGAAGCAACACAACGTAACAGACTAGATATGGAGAGCAAAAAAGAGAGGGGATTTAAAGGAAGGAGCCAAGGGTTTCTGCTTGGTCAACAGGGTAGATGGTGACTACTGCAAGTGCATGAGAAAAGGAAGGCTTCAAAAGAACTATAGTAAGTCTTGTTTTGGACATATATGCCCAATTATTCACTAAACAGAGTAGCTGTATTACAGACATTGAACGGATGCAAAACCTATGGATCCTACTGAATTGAGCTGAACTTCCAACCTGATAAATATGCACATAATCATGATATGTACGTGTGACATTACACAAAGTGCTGTCTTCCCCCATTATATAGATATTTTTGATAGAGCCACCCTCATTTATGCTCCTGTGGGTAGAAGGGACTGAAGCCACCCTGACATAAAACACACACAGCAAGTGAAAACACTGACCTGGCTTCCATGTCACACTAAAACCACAGTTTAAAGCAAACAATGGTTTACACTATAAAAGTGCTGGTTTAATGCAATGTGAGATGCTGTCAAGTTACATTAGTCCTACAAGAAACAGTATCAAATATACTGAAAAAGAAATGTGGATTGGGGGCTAGTCCTTTTGAAGTGGGGTATCTAGTCGTGTTATGCAAGTTGCTCACCTGTTTTGCCAACCACAAGTATAAAGCTTATATAGTACATCTTTCAAATACCTAAAGTTTCCTTAATGAATCATCTTAACTGACTTTCTCTTAATAATAGGACCTACACAATAAATTACAACTAAAAGTATTCTACTTGCAGAATTTCAAAGCAAAACCAAGGCCAACATGTGCAGCATTATGCTGAATAAATTGTTCGCATCGCCATGGACACATCTCAAGCTTCGCAGCAATAATTTGCTGACTACTTCAGAAAGTTTCCTTAATTCTCTCTCTGCTCACTCTGTAAGACACGACAAAGAGCTTTGTCAACAGCACTACTCATCGCTGCCTTCAGCTTTCAACAACTGAAAGAAGATTCATTTGTTGTTTCTTTTGAACAACTTAAAGTTCTTGTTTTCTTTGCATGGAGGTGTTATTTTGCAAGGTGCAAAGACAAATTACCTAAGTCAACCTATGTGGTGGCAGGTACTAAATCCTGCTCTTTCCCAAGAAATAACATACACAGAGAGCACATATACACACCAGCCATGTGACACATCTTTGCTAAATAACCATTGCCTACTCTGATATCCTGTGCAGATTTTTTTTCAAGGGAGCAAAGGTGTGGTTGTGTAGCAGCTTCTTGTATTCCTGGTTCAGCACTTCAGCAATAACCTAGAAGTGAAGGAAGCATTGCTCTAAGGAGCAGGTTCTCCTGAGGTCAAGGTTCTCTGCAGAGGCTTAGACCTAGTACAACTTGCAATGCTCGAACCAATTGCTTCCTCACCCCCACCCTGTCCCCTGGTCATAAGAACAGGCAGAGAACCAAGGTCAAGCAGAGTGAAAAAAACGGATGCATGTGTATGTACACACACACACACACACACACACACACACAGACAAAGATCTCCTTTAGGGGTTTTAAGCAACAACTAATAAACACACAGGAGCACAGGAATCTGCCTTATCCAGTCAGACCATCAGTCCATCTACCTCTGGGTTGTCTACTACACTGACAGGTAGCAGCACTCCTGGGTTTCAGACAAGGGTCTCTTTCACCCATCCCTGCAGATGCCAGGGACTTGAACCTGAGGTCTTTTGCATGCAAAGCAGATGCTCGATCACAGCTCTTCCCCACTTGAAATATTTGAAAAGATTAATCTGCAGCAGACCAGAGGTTGTTTTTCAAGAAGATTAAAAAAGAAATAAATCGGTGTTTCCGCTAACCAACTACAGTTTGGTATACCTACGACTGGAATACCCCAAGTGGGCATACTATTTTCACGTTAGTAAACAAGTGGGACGCAGGTGGCACTGTGGTCTAAACCACTGAGCCTTGGGCTTGCCGATCAAAAGGTCAGCAGTTCGAATCCCCGCAATGGGGTGAGCTCCCATTGCTCGGTCCCAGCTCCTGCCAACCTAGCAGTTCGAAAGTACAACAAAAAGTGCAAGTAGATAAATAGGTACTGCTGCGGCGGAAAGGTAAACGGTGTTTCCTTGCGCTGCTCTGGTTTTGGTGTTTGGTTGCGCCAGAAGTGGCTTAGTCATGCTGGCCACATGACCTGGAAAAACTGTCTGCAGACAAACACCCGCTCCCTCGGCCTGTAAAGCAAGATGAGAGCTGCAACCCCAGAGTCGTCTGCGACTGGACTTAATTGTCAGGGGTCCTTTACCTTTACCTTTTAGTAAACAAATATTTATTTCACTGAGAAGGAGCCAGGAAGTTACAGGAACTACATTAGCTTTATTGATGTACTATTTCTGATTAGCATTTAAAAAAAACCCCATGAACTGTTGCTTAATACCAGTCTACAACAGTGGACAGAGAAGATAAATAAAACATCAAACTCGATACACCTCTCCATCATTGATGCTCATATTGTATATTAACAGAGAAGCTTATTGCTTGTGTTTTGCTTATTTGTACAGATTGTCAGAAATATTTTATTGAACTGACATGATCAGAGAGCCTTCTACAAAGAGGAAGCAAGTCAGGGGTCCTTCATTGATGAAGTCTATGCAACAAACTCCTAGCATTATGGTACAGGTTGTGATGATTAACATAATGGTGACTTGAATTAATTTGAATTAATGATGTTTGTCTATATACACAGTGAAGTACATTTTGAATTTAACAAGTTTTTTTTAATGCTAATTATTTAAAATTGCCTTTGAAAACATTTTGGAAAAATATATCTGCCACATACTTTTGGAATAGAAATTCTCTTTCCCTGGCCACATATTTTGGGAATAGAAATTCTCTTTAATTAACTAGACATGGGCATTCTAGCTTGAAAAATACACTTTTATAAGCAGCATTGTATAAACACAGGGCTCTGATACTAATACCAAGACAGGAATTTCCCTGCACAAAAGCTCAGATGAATCCACACAAAAAGCATTTGCTTTTAATGTAAATGAAGGGAGATGATGTAATGATGGCTGCAAGCCCTGCTTCTGTTTGTAATAATCTCATCGTAAGATCTGATTAATGGTTTTACTTACAGATTTTAGTCAAACAGGTTATGTAATTGCAGTGGGCCAAACGGAGCTGGCCTAGAAAATTTAATTTCTCAATAGCGACAGGTTTGGGAAGCCTCAAACTAAGCAGGGCAATTTTGACAGGATTAGATCATTGACATACTGTCAGAAAAGCATCTTTCCTTGAACCCTCACATTTTTTGCTTATTGTGTCCTTTTCCATTCACCAGATGAGCTATGAAGACCACACAATTTATCAGACACAAACTTTGCATTAGGGGATGCGAAAGATAGGAAATGTCAATTTTCCCACCAAGCAAATGTCTAAGTGTTGCATCTGTACTTTTTCACCAAAAATATCAATTTTTACTCGATTAGATGAACCTCAGCTCTGCAAAGTCCTCTTCTTGATTCCACCAACTGCCCCCTGCCAATGTTTACTTCCTTGCCTATACCCCAGGCAGTGAAAACATTGCCAAGTTAGGGAAGAAATAACGTCTTTGAAAGAGGATCCACTGCTAGGCCGCTATCTGCCTCTCTACAATGCAAGCACCCTGGCCATCCTGTAGACTGAAGCTTCTAATAAGTACATATGGCAGTTCAAACAGTCATGCTAGGGCCATTTCTACATTTTCCACACAGGCAGCTGTGTTAGTCTGTAGCAATAAAAACAACACAGTCTTGTGGCACCTTAAAAGTTAACAATTTTTATTACAGCCTAAGCTTTCCTGGGCTAGAAACTATGCAACAAAATTCTTAAGTCTTGAAGGTTCCACAATACACTGTTGTATTTTCTACACCTGTGATGAAGCACTCAGGCCTGCTGTTTGTGGCTTCTTGGTCCTGAAAGCACTTGAAATATGTAGTGTGTAGCAGGGATGTCACAGCCAGTATTAAGAGTCCCTTTGCACCGCTTTAGCTTGTGCATCAGCTGTGCGATTTCCTGGAGAAGCCAGGTCAAGTCAGGTCATTATTAGGCATGACATGAGCCTCTTGGTTCCAGCAGTTCCTGGCATGATTTGGCAGCCAGAGACGCAGGAGGAAGGAGCCGAGTTCCTCCCCTTATGTCTATAGATGTCGGAGGAGGAAGCATATCTGCCAGCTCTCTCCCCCGCCCCTTCTGCCAAGCACAGAGACTCATTGGGGCGGTGCTGAACAGGAGGTGGCAAGAGCTGGGGGCAGAGGGGCATCAAGAACCAGCTGCCATGCTCAGGTGACATCGGAAGCACACACCCAGAGCGAGTGTGTATGCTTGCAAGTAGCAGACTCATAGGCATAGCTGTCAACCTTCCCTTTTTTTTTTTTTGCGGGAAATTCCCTTATTCCAGCGTCGTTTTCCGCTGCTTCCCGCTGCTATCCCGGATTGTTAGATATCCCGTAGACTGTCCCCGGGACAGGTGAGGCTGCTGATCCCTTATTTTCAAATCTGAAAGTTGACAGCTATGTTCATAGGGCAGGAGAGTCCTGCATGCTGGGTGGGGAGTGTCAACTGTTAGGGTATCTCCATAGCTTCCATTCAGTTATGAAACTCTTGCCTTGCTCATGTACCTTGGAATCTTGATTTCTGGACCTTGTGCATGATGCTGCAGAGCCTGTACAAATATATTTTCCTTACTTTCAACTGAAATATTTTTGCCTGCCTGGAATGTGTCCTTGCATTCTGATGATGCCTCCTGCTTGTCCGAATGGAGCAAAGAGAGGCACATGTTAATGTACTGTACAAAGGTAAATGTATATTAATTGCTATGTCCACTTTTGCCCCTACTGGCATGGGGCTCCCAGAAGGGAATGCAGTCCTTGAGCTGAAAAAGGTTTTCCATTGGTGTGCTACATGATTACATAGACAATGTTAAATGGCTGCCTTTTCCCACATGGACCAGCCCACTCTTTGAGTTTGTCATCTTCCTCTACATGCTGCTGAACTGGCCAGGATGCAGGACCAGCACTTTCACTGTAGTGTTAGAATCTCATATATATAAGCTAGGCATCAAATGACTCCTTAAACCAGGTCTACAGTCACCAAAACAAATTTCTAGTTTCCATTTTGGGGCCAGACGACTTTTTGGTTCCTGAAATTATTTCTGATTGTGCAGATAAAATATCAGGGGTAGAATTCTACAGGATGTCTTGTTAGTGTGAAAACAGTAAAGATCCAAGGATCCCAAGCATATGTCTCTATCCTGACTCCAGGGCATCTTCATTTGGTCACAAGTTGCCAACAGCCAAGTGCAAAATGTGCCTGGCGCCTGGTCAAATTTTGTACACTGCCCACAGGTTGTGGAATTCTCTTCCACCAGGAGTCTAATTAGTCACCTTATTATTGGTATTCAGATAAGCATTTAAGATCTTTTTACTCCACTGCAATTCATTAGTTTCCCTGGTCTTTTATGTCATGACTCTGTCCTGCGAAATTCTGTTCCAGTTCTCATTTTATCCTTTATGTTTTATTATTGCAGACTGCTTTCATTGGCATTGTGAGCTGCTTTGTAGGTCTTTGGGCCAAAAGGCAGAGTTGAAATATTTTAAAAGGAAATAAATACTGGGGACACTAAAGAGCCAGATAAACAGGCTGATGTTTGACACTCCAACTTTACATCATGTTCCTGTATCAGAATTGTTCTGTTCTGGGGTATGGTTCCTGCCTAAAATCACCAATATACATTTATTTAGCATCTATAATGCATTAGATGATACACCAGAAACAGAAACATTAAAATACAGACAGGGACAAAGGCAGAACTATAGGTTAGGCTGTGATGAAGGCATAGCAAAGATTGATGCTAAAGGAGGTTGCAAGGCAATTAAAACCTAGCCTGACCATTTGCTTTAGGAAACCAAGCTTCCAAATGCTGTTGGTGCTTTTCAGCTTTCAGTAGTATATATAAAATTTCCAGCTGGGATAGAACTGTTGGGTGTTAACTTGTATTACAAGTACAATTGAACAGGATTTTAGACAGAAGCCAACTAGAAGGTGATGATGACAAACAGCTACTGCTCACCACAGGCATTTTTACATACCAGCTGGACCTTGCTCTTAAGGAGATTTGGAAGAGCCGACTGCAAGATAATAATTTAAGCTGCAGCTTTTCTCCAAGGATGACGGCTTGCTTATTAGGGATATTGTAAGACCAAGTGAAAGAGCCGATTTACCAATATATGCAGGCGGGGAAGACATCTTAAGGGGGAAACACGAAGCAAACCTCTAGCAACCACGTTTAGTCATACACTTAACCTGCAGCCTTCTGATGGATGGTATGTAAGATTAAAAAAATAAAATAAACAAATTCAGTACAAAGAGGAAATACTGTACTTGATATGTACATTTTCCAACTTTACACTCGAAAATCAGCGACTGCACCTTCCTTTGGCCTGGCTTATTAGCACTCTTCCATTGTTTCTCAAGACAGACGGATGCCAACAAGTTACAACAAGTGTTATGTACGAACCCTGCCCAGGAGCTTAACCATGGTTTGTTTACAGCCAACAAACCACAATCTGAAGCCATAGTATGTTGTTGAGGAGAATTAGCAAGGACAAATTTCCCCTATCTCTCTCCCAACATACAGGGCAACCAAAGCAGCTTCTGTGCCAAAACAGGGCCTGATCAATTTTAACTATGGTTTGGCACTGTGTTTGAACCCAGTGCCCTGTGACCACCGATGACACTTAATAAACTACAAAGGCATGAAGCAATAGCAGCTAGAAAGTAAAGTCTGGAGAATCAAGCCACTGTTTGTTTGTTTGTTTGTGGTTAACTTGTGGTATGTAAATAAATGATGGCTTAAACAAACCATAATACCCGGTTATGTATAAACCAGCTAGTTGGTTTGTTGCATCTAAACTTCTTTTCCCTAATATTTTATTCTTTAGAAGCCTCAATGCTGCTGCTTAACACTTATATTACAGGCACATTTCACCTTCCTTATGTAGTTTTATTTAGGGTAATTCGGCAGAAACTAGAAATCTCCTCAGACGTTAGAGAGAACAATAGCTGGAACAAAGAGGCCTTTCACTTGGAAGCAAGACAGTTTCCTGTATCAGCAGCACGCTCCTATGTGGAGTAGTCAAACATGTGGAAGAATTTGGAATAAGCCAATATTGCAAAGCACATCAACTGACAAAGTGTTTTTCAAATTGTGGGCCAAGATTTTCAGGTGGGCCTCAGTGCTACTGCCTGTAGAGTACCTCCTCATGTGCCTGCTCCATTTCCTGGTCATGCCATAGCCTTCTGGCTGGGTCAATGCAAGCACCAAAAACTTGGTGGGGGAGGATAGTAGGGTAAGATGGAAGGAATTAGGAAGTGAATGATTGAATTTACTTTATTCGGTCACAGACCAGCATAAGCAAGACATCTAAATAAATAGTATGAATCTAAGCGAATAATTATTAAATAAATGGGAGCAAAAACCAACCGTAGATTAAAACATATACATAGAATACTTGATTAAACATAAATAATGGGTGAATAAAAACTAATAAGAAGAATTTAAAAAGACCAGTTAAAACAGCTATACAGAATCTAGCGACTGAATATGTGACTTGTGGGCTTTTGTCCTGTAGTAATAAGGAGATGTTGCGTTGTTCTGATCACCCTGGGAATCTATATAGGATGGGCTGGATAAACCTGGCTCGAATGTCTATATAATACTGGCATTGATCCGTTGTTTCCTGCTGCCCAGAGCCACATGGGCATTTCCTCTCCTCATATGGTATCTTCCTATAACGGCCTTCCTGAATTGCTGAAGAGAGGGCCTGACAATGGGCCAAGGTGAAAGCCCTTTGCTGTTTTGGTATTTCAAGATTAGCTATGTATGGCATTTGGGAAGTCAAGTATCTTCTAGTTTCACTAATTAGATTTTTTGGGGACCTGGAATTAGGAAGTGAGATAAAAGGATAATCATCACCTGGGAAGAAGAGGAAAGTTGTTTTTATCTATTTATTTTCTGTACTGGTGGCTGCTAAGCTGTGGAACGTTCTCCCCACAAATCTGTTTCTGGCACCTTCATTATACAGCTTTTGAAGAATGCTGAAGATGCAGCTCTTTACCCTGGCTTTTAATACTTGGGATGTATGTTTTTGGTTGCATGTTGTTTTAAATTGTTTTTAATATTGCGTTTTAATGCTACAACCTGCCCTGGGACATTAGGGCGAAGGTGGGAAATACATACATACATAATACATACAGTGAGGGAAAAAAGTATTCTAATCTCAGCTCATTACATACAGTGAAGATACCAGGTAGCCTGACATCTGGGTGGTTGATAGGGGATCAAATACTTATTTCACTCAATGTAATGCACATCAATCTATGACTTTTGTCTTCTGGGTTTCTGGGGGTTTTCCTGTTGTTATTCTGTCTCTCACAGCTAGAATAAACCTACCATTAAAATTATGGACTGGTCACTTCTTCGTCAGAGGGCAAAAGGGCAAATTTAGCAGGAGATCAAATACTTTCCCCCCTCACTGTACATAAAATGGGAGGCTGGCTTAGGAACCCCAGAACACGATTCCCAGGTACTGAATGACAATCTGAAGGTCTGGGAATGTTTGGTGGTGGTATCCCTAAAACTGAAAAACACTGCAAGCTATGTTTTCTAACATAAATTTCTGGACCATGACGATACCAGTTTTCATTCTGATTATGTTAATGTGGAGTAGGAATGACATCTTTAAATATTCAAGGCAGGCTGCTTTAACTCAATATATCTGATCTGATGTTTTTACTCTGATTACGTTTATTCCTTTTTTTACTGTGTTACTGTATTTTATTCTTAGAAATAACTTCAGGTCACTCAGTTGTGGGAAGCAATAAAAGTAATTAGCACTATGATTAATGGATACAATAAGCAGTTAAACTGGACGGTTTCATAGTCGCAATTAACTTCTTTTCAGATAATTATGCACCTAAGAAATATCCCTATTTCAATGAAGTCTTGGTGGCAGCGGGACATGTTGCTTTACTAGTTCTTTATTTTTTAAAAAGCGCTGTGCACAGTCCAACTACAGACCACTTGTAAAAGCAAAGCTGGGGACAGAAATTCTCTGCTCTGAATCTTGGCCAAAAGCAACATGTTCCGCTGTCAACAGGGATTCACACTGTAAAATAAGTTTTAAGTCCGTAACAGCACAATCACAGTATTATTCAGACTCAATTCAATGTCTTATGAGACTGACATGCTTAGGATTTCTGATGGGGAATGAAGTTGACCATTCTGACCCTGAGGGCATTGTATAAAAACAGCATAACCATAGCAAACAAGTATTGGTTAAATTTCATTTGGAGTAATGGGGGAAACCACATAAATGGGACCTCATATATTCCTTGCCCATTTGCTTCATGTACACCCCTCTCATGGTTTCCTCATTTCTATGACCAAATAACCAAGCTATTGAATAATTATGGAATTTGCTACCACAAAATATAGTGCTGGCCACCAGCTTGGAGAGCTTTAAAAGGGAATTAAACAAATCACAGAGAAGAAGCAGTCAAGGACTACCAGCCATGATAGCTATGTTCCCTACTTCCACCGTCAGAGGCAACATGCCTTTGAATTAGTGTCCAAAATTAGCCAGGTGCATTTTGCACCTGGCTACTGACCACTTGCAACCAAGTGAAGATGCCTGGGCACCTGTATGGCACCTGATATCTCCACCATCCGGAGGTGCGTGCCTGGGGATCATTGGATCTTGACTGTTTTTGCACACTAATACCCCATCCTGTAGAATTCTATCAGTTATATTTTATGTGGATGATCAGAATGGATTTCAGGAACCAAAAATGCTTTTCTGTGCAGACTGAGCAGCAGCAGCAAATGTCATTCTAGTCAACTGTTGTAGCTTGTCTTCACTTACCCCACCGCACTGCCGTGCTCACAGTTGTGAAGGATATTCTTATGAATGGTGTGTGTCATCATTAAGAAAAAGAGGCAGGAATAGGCCAATATATATGTGGACTGTCCCTAGATAATGTGACTTTTCTTCTTTCAGTCCTCAAAGTTCTTAATCTAGCTCAAAATTGTCATCTGAACCAGCCAGATGTTTAACTGATAATCAATCACATCCAGTCCATCATTTGAAAAAGAAGACTTAAGAGCCATCTTGCCCCAAAATGGCAAGTAGACTTTCCGTTTTGGAAACTGTAACCTTGGTTTGGTGCCTAGCTTATATATCTGAGTTTCTAAAACTGCTTTCAATACCAGTTGCTGAGGATCATATGCAGGAGAATGCTACAATGCTCATGTCCTACTTGTAGGTTTCCCATTGGCATCTGTTTCGCAACTGTGAGAAAAGAATGCCTTTCGTCTGATTCATATCTTCTTATGTTTAGCAGAAGGTGTATTTAGAATATGGCAATTTGTAGGTTTCTTCTCCCAAGTGAAATAGCCAAACACTGATGGATAGATCTGATGATACATTACTGCAGAACAGACTCCTTATAATTATCAGATGACTGAAGATTGGCAGCAAAGGAAGAGATTTAAATGATTTTTTAAAGTTGCAGGTAGAAGAGCTGGAGAGACATTGAGGTCAACTTAAGAAACAGAAGATGCTGTTTAAAAGACCCTTTGCAAATGTACAAAGATTATTGACTATACAGATGTCTAAGTGTCCAGTTGCAATGGCAAAAGCCAGAAAGCTAAGCAGTAGTTTTGAGTACTGTACTTAATACATGACATGAAGTAGGGCTGCATTTCAATGGTTATATATGGCAAATTTATTTTCTTTTAAATCGCCCAATTAAATACATGGCAGAAAACAAGGAAGTCTTTTGCCTGCAAAAGGCAATTTCATTTTTATTCGCTGTCTTGTTATCAACACCAGTTTTCCTTTTTGGCTCTTACACAAACTTTTAGTAGACACTTGACTGACCAACACCCAGGGCACTGACAAGCACAGCTCAACGATAAAGTTTTAGAGAAAATACAGACAGACTAAAACAGACTTAAAAAAAGCCAAACTGCTGCAAGTTCAGCCTCACTTAAAAGCCAAGCCACTAAACAAACAAGATGGCATCATCAGCCAGCCACCACCTCCTCTGTTCTCCAATCATTGGAGGTCTCATTACCACAAGCCAGTGAACTTTATTCTAGCTCCTCTTCTTGGCAACCAACGGGCTTTCTACCAAGCTAGGCCCTTCCTCACCCTTGACAACTTGAATCACCACCAAGTGCCTACAAATTATAATAGTGACAGTAAGTTAACAATGATTTTATCTCCTTACTGCTGCAGTGTCACTTTGCCCTTTCTAAAACGTCTAACGTAGATCAGCAAGCAAATAGTTCTAGACATGAAGCCAATTTTGAGTCACGATTTCTGGAATGAATTCTGATTCTATCCAGTTCCTGGATGATGTAACTACATTCTTGATCTGCAGGAGATACATAAAGAATAACTTATTCTTAAAAAGATGAACAGCTTTTTGTTAGTTACCTCCACTGCATCCAGTTCTTTGCCTAATGAAAAAAATAAACCGTACCAACAGTTTTTTAATTAAAAAAATTACACCTGTGTGTAAAGAGAATTTGTGTGTGTGTGTGGGGGGGGGGTGTATTTAATTTGATATGATACAACTGCCAGCATATACAGCTTATTAAGCCATTCCTTGGATACGGTATTGAAAGTGAGCTTTTTCATAGATTTTTAAAGGCGAGTTATAATAAAATTGAGAGATAAGTATCATGATCCAAAGAACAACTTCAGATGTGCCAAAGGACCTGCAAGTGACATTTTTGACTGGGGTGCTGTTGTTGTACAAAAAGTCTTATGTTTAAGTCTAAAGTCGTATTTTATGAGGAATTGGTTGCATGGTTGTTAGTTTAGAATCTATATGCAATTTTTTAAATCAAAAAGGTTCAAGTTTGTTACCTTATTCAAGAGAGTTTATTTCAGTGTACTTCATAAGATACCATTCCAACACCTCCATGATTGAAACATTGGGGGGGGGGGGGGGCAAAATGAAAACACAAAGGCATTATCTCCCTTCACACTGATTGCCTTGCTCCTTTCTACTTGTATACATGCAGCTGGCTAAGAACATTCACACGATGTTCAGCAATTATAGAAATACAGTATTATTGGTAAATGTAAAGGTAAAGGTACCCCTGATCGTTAAGTCCAGCCACGGACGACTCTGGGGTTGTGCACTCATCTCGCTCTATAGGCTGAGGGAGCCGGCGTTTGTCTGCAGAAAGCTTCCGGGTCATGTGGCCAGCATGACTAAGCCGCTTTTGGCGAACCAGAGCAGTGCACGAAAATATCGTTTACCTTCCCGCTGGAGCAGTACCTATTTATCTACTTGCTTTTGAACTGCTAGGTGGGCAGGAGCTGGGACCAAACAACGGGAGCTCACCCCATTGCGGGGATTCGAACTGCAGACCTTCCAATTGGCAAGCCCTAAGCACTGTGGTTTAGACCACAGTGCCACCCGCGTCCCCATATTATTGGTACTTAACCTCATTAAATATAATTGCTACCGTGTTACAGAAGAGATGAGGAACCACTGGCGCACAGAGACTCCAGACTTGGTCCAGAACATCCCCTCACTGCCCCACCACCAACTGAACCCAACAGGAGGGTTTCTTGAAACCTGTATTTGGTGTGAAATACATTTGATGGGCTGCAGTCGGGGAGGGAAAGGTTGGCCTATGACTTCTACACTGAAAATGCACCCACACTGCAATTAGACTTGGGGGGGGGCTTCCAACCATATTTGTGGTGGTGGGAAGTTGTATACCTAGTGAATGGAAGTGTGGGTGAGGGAAAAAATGAATGAGGGGCACAGGCTTTGTGGATGTATGCGTTAGCCCTGCCCACTTTGGCAACACCACTTTGGGGTCCACCCCCATCGGCACGCTCCCCCTAGAAGGCTGGCTACAAGGGAATGCAGCCTTTGAGTGAAAAAGGTTCCGCACCCTCGAATTACAGGAAATCTCATTTACACTACACAGATATAATCTAACTACCACCACTGCAGAAAGAGAAACTGATCAAAAGTAAAAGAACACGGGCTTTGTCCTCGCAAACTGGAATTTCCTCCCATGGGATTTTCTGCTAAGCACTGACGATACAGACTGCAAAGAAAGGACAGCAGGGACTTGCTCACATTTCATACTTCAGGGCACAGAAAGCAAGGAGTACTACACACCAGGCTACCTTCCTCGTAGTGAGCCAGAACCAAGGAATTCTGCCTCCCATACTATGCCAGAGAAGCATGCGATATATACTTAACACAAGTATGCACAGTAAGATTTGACCTTTAAAGGAGGAGTGCGGAATCTTTGGCCCTCTATACATTGATGGATTCCAACCCCCATCTGCCCCAGCCAGCACTGCCAATGGTCAGGGATAGGATCTAGAGGGCCACACTGCCATATTGGAGGATATTTAAGGAGTACAATACCACACAACATCCTCAAAACCAGCAAGGGACTCCTGGAGTTTACCCCATCCTGCTGTGGAGGTATGAAAGGTATAACTGAAATTCTCCCAATTTAGGCTACGCAGAAACTGGTGTGAACAATTTACAGTGGTACCTCTGGTTATGAGCTTAATTCGTTCCAGAGATCCATTCTGAACCTGAAACTGTTCTTAACCTGAGGTACCACTTTAGCTAATGGGGCCTCCCACTGCCGCCGCGCGATTTCTGTTCTCATCCTGAGGTAAAGTTCTTAACCCGAGATACTACTTCTGGGTTAGTGGAGTCTGTAACCCAAAGTGTTTGTAACCCAAGGTGTTTGTAACCTGAGGTACCACTGTAAATGGTTACATCTAACACGGAAAACATTATGACAATAGACTATAAATAAAATTGCCACATATCATTGTGCTTTCCCAGAAGAGCTCTCATTTATTTCCTTATTGTATTTTATCTCTGCTTCTTGTATTTCTTGTATTTTATCTGTACTTGCAAAGAACTCAAGGTGGCATACATGGGTTTTCCAACAACCACCATTTTATCCCAACGATCCTGGGAGATAGGCTAGGCTGAGAGATGGCAAACTGGCCCAAGATTACCCAGTGACCTTCATGTCTGTGTGAGGACTTGAATTTGTGTCTTCCAGATCTTCATCCAACATTCCAGCAGCTATACACCACACTGGCTCTAGTAAACCAAAAATGCTGCTCTGAAATTGAAGCTACCCAGAACACTCCATCTGCAGCAATTTTTAACGCACAATTATTCATTATTCAAACCATGGGCTTGGAAGCATTGTACTGTAACGCATGCCTGAGATACATGGCATATGAGGAAGTTTCATTTAGCTGTATCATCCATCATCTGCCATATTTTTGCCCAAACCAAATGGAAGTCTGGAAGGCACCCAAAGGGTTATCCTATCCCGCCACCACACACCAAGGTGGATTAAGTAGATTAAAGCCAGCTCAAAAGAAATTTCAACATCTTTTCCCTAAGAGCTTCCATAACTTTCTTGTACAACTAGTGCTCCATTTAAGCCTATACTGCTGCAATAAAAATCCAGCAAAATAATACAGTATTCCTGAACCTATGCAGTGCTTTTCTCTTACCACTAACAACAATCTGCCCTCATACATCTGGAATAAGGCAATGATGGGAAAGTGTTTCTAGGTCAGATAGGCAGGATTCACATAGAGACAATCAGCATTTTAGAAATTAAATAAGCACCTTATAAAATAAATAAGCATGGTTTCAAATTCACCTAGTCTCTTCTAAGACCACCACTGCCAGAACATTTGGTTTCCAGAGAGCTTGTTTTTAAGTTTAAATCAGTACTGAATAATGACCAGAGTTTTCTGAGTTTCAGTTGGTGATAACAGATACCCTGACTCAAATGTGTGCTCACAACAGAACATCTATCTCACAGGTTTTCGTTTTATCAGGTTTTAAAGAACCCCACAAAAACTTGCAAACAGCAACAGAAAATAAACCATGGAGCAAAGAGACAGCCATCTTGTTACAGAGGTTGAACAATCTTATTCAGCACCAATCCTGAAAATTCACATAGACCATGTTTTCTACCATGATGTAAGTCATCAATGACCACAACTTACTTACTAGAACATGAGCTCTGATTCTTTGGTGGAACTATTTCTGGCCCACTGCTCCCTAGGAGGAGATCCTGTCACTAAGACATGGATAGGCATCAATAACTAAGCTTGCTATATTATGAAAGATCAAGTGTGGGGACTATATGACTATCTGCCTGCTGGATGAAGTTGTGGGTAGGTGTTCAGGGCAATAAGCTCCTGGCCCACAGGTAATGATTTTGTTCCCCTGAAGCCAAGGTGGTTGACCTGAAGAAGCTGAGAAAGCCAGAGGTTAGTAGCCAAGGCCTTCAGGGTTGTCATACCTGCACCCAATTCGCAAGGCGAAAGCTTCTCTGCTGTTACCGCGAATAATGGTCTCTGGGAGGAAGATTTCACTCTAAGGAAATAATCCCGGGGATTGGGGGATAGTCTAAACAGCTATCCTCTCACACCAATGATAACCTACTTATTAGTGGGTGATTTGAACATTAGGAACATAATTAGATAAGCAATGGGGGTCGATGCATAGTGACTTGCCTGGCTGGTGTGAAGGCTGCATATGTTATGAGTTGTTTTGATGGTCTGTTAGACGGTGCTGGGGAGGAGTAAGTGCTTATGGTGCCTGTTGGCACCAGTGATGTGGGGAACTGTAATCATGCTGTCCTGGTGTTTAGAAAAACAAATCTAGGTTACTAGATAGGAGGATGAAACCCAGGAGCTTCAAGGCAGCTTTCTCAGAAGAGCTAACTGTTCCATGCAGAGAGCAAGATACACAGCGGTGGAATCTCAATTAATGGGTGGGATGGTGGTGTTAGGAAAAGGTTATTGATTTGTTAGGTGCTGGCTTGTACAAAATGGATGGACTCCACTTGAACCAGGATGGAACGAGACTGTTGGTGCTTTGAATTGAAAAGGTGGCAGAGCATCTTTTAAACTGGAAAGCCAACAGCAGATGAGCAGCATCCAGTTCAGAACAAATTATCCTCCAAGGATGAAGGTGAAAATGTTCATGATTGCTCAAAGGAGAGAGAAGAGCTAGGCATTTCAAGTGCAAGGGTACATGATAGCAATTCAAAGATCCTAAAGGACCATAGGGTAAACACAATGCCAAAGCCAAGATTGGCCAGCTGAAGTACTTGTTATTAAGAAAGAGCACAGATATAGGGGGAATTAATGGAAATTTGGTGACATAAGAAAGAACTAGTGGGACACAGTTATCTCTGGATACAAACTCTACAGAAAGAACAGGGAAGGGCACACTGGGGGTGGTGTCATTGTACATCAGAGAAAATATTGTCAAAGTATAAACTGCAAAAGGGGCAGACTCCGCAGAATCACTGTGTATAATGATACTGGGACCCAACAGTAATTAAGTACTGGGAATGTACAATTGCCTCCCTGACTAAAATGCAGAATAAAATCAATGAAGTATCCAAAGGAAAGGTAACAAAAAGCTATTGATTCCCCAGAGATGTCAACAGGTTCTTTATCCCAATATACCAGGTTCCTGAACTCTGCTCCTGGACCAAAATTATGTATCATTATTCAAAAAAAGCCTTGGGGTACTGCTGGAAGCAGGTAGGGGAAAGAAGAGGACTTCTTTTTACACCACTGTTCTCCCAGCACTTCCAGAAACTTATTCTACCAAGAGTTCTGGGAGCCAGGGGCCAATGATAACATCTGTGCAGGAAACCAGAAGCCCCTGCCCTCTTTGGACACCTACAGGCCTGCTGCTTAGCAACAACCTTCTAAGGTATGGGGCTATTTTCTTCCCTATGGAAACCCTTCCTCATCTCCAGCAGGTTCCTCCACAGGTTCTGAAAGTCAGGAGCTGCTGAAGGAACAGGACAAATGAAATTGTTGCCCTATTTTATTATGTAAACTGCTCTGAATTTTTTGTTGTTGAAAAGTGTTTGATTTAAATATTTATATGCAATACGTATTCAGGACAATTTATTTTCAAAGCTACCACTTTCACTTATGGATGTTAAGTTGCCATCTTGAGAATAGCCCTGTCTCTAAAGGCTCCACAGCATTTCCCTGACAAGCTGCATGGCTAGTTTCTGGATTGCGACCAGACAATCCTGCCACTACACAGTGTCTTACAAATTTATCAAAAGCACAGGTCAGTTTGTACAAATGGTGAACTTCTTTTTGTTCAGTGGCAAGGCTAAATGATAAGAACTCCATATAAGAACAATAATAGATAAGTGAAAAGACAAGAAAACCAGTTTTCGGATTGGAAATATACTAATATTTTAACAACTTTCAACTGCCAAGAGTCAACACTATTGTGAAATGACAAACTGGCCTACAACACATTTTATTTGCTAACCTACTGAGCAAGAGATGACGTAATGCTCATGAATTAGTTTTATATGAAAACCTCCTTTAAAAGAGAAGTGAGTGCAGTAAAAAGTTGATCTAAAGCTTCTATTTTTAGAATGAAAACAATCCTCCCACAACTCACAGTATTTAGCTGCTGAAATAAACTATCAAGCTATTTTTAAGTGAAAAGACTTACCAAAAATTTCTCCATTTTTGGCATATTCTGTCACAAGGTACAACATGCTTTTGGTCTCCATTACCTAGTGATGGAAAAATCACACATTAGTTTAATAGGCGAAAAGAATTTTAAAAACAAAATCCTAGAAATTTCTCAATAACACCCCTGCCTCACAAAACACATCACAGGTGGCCTTTAAAAGCCTAATATTCTCATGCTACAAATATTCTAATTTAAAAGTATGATTAAGCAGCTCCTTAAATTAGTGCCTAGACAGTGTCTTTGTTTCTTGGCCATGAAGTTCGTTAAAAGGATGTTGAGATTTCCCAGGACCAATTTTAAGACTTAAGTCTAAAGGCAGTAGGACTTCAGCCAATACACCCAAGCAATTGCTTTGCTCAACTCCTAAATTACCAGGAGACTAGATAGCATCTGGGGTCTTAGCATGGGTGTTCATGATGCTCTAAGGTAACTAACAGATACTGTGGGAGGGAAAAAGAGAAAAAACAACCACAATGCAATGTGTTCTTAATCTTGGAGACAGGGTCTCAAGAGTTTGATGAATCATGGGAATCCACTTATACAATATCAGAATCATTGTTATTCAGGCCTTCTCTCCGGGAAGGTCAAGTTGAGTAAGTACTCTTATAAAACAGCAACATGAATGTAAATCAAAAGCTGTATCTAATAAATGGGACCTTATTAACAATGTACAGTAGTGTACACCCATCCCCTGGTAATGGGAATGCTCCTGTCTGACAGCCATGTTCTCCTACTTGGTATTATACGACAGTCAATGTGGTGCTTCACCAGATGCTAATGGACAATTCCCATCAGCCTCATCCAGTATGGCCAATGGTGAGGGATAATGGGAGTTGTCATTCAACAGCATCTGGAGGACATCTCATTGGCTACCCTTGCTATATGAGTATGATGTGAATGCACATGAGATCGCTGCCCTGTTGAAGCTAAGCAGGTCTGCAAGGCAGGTCTGGGTCAAATCAGCACCTGGATGGGTGGCCACCTGGGAACCACACATACACCATCTTGGGTTCCATGACAAAGGACATTAACATAAGAAAGCAAAAACAAAAAAATGATTGGAAGTTCAAATGGTGCATTCTACTCTTCATTCATTCATTCACACACGGCATGCTAAGTCTTCCTTGTGCATTTTTTCCTACTTAAGTTTATTTATTTATTTTTATTTTATTATTATTATTTTTGTTAATTAAAAAAAGGAACTCAAATATCTTTACATACATATCCAAGTTATGTTTGCCCCTTATTATCCTCTCATTACATTGTCATCTTTTTCCTGGACACTTTCTTTTAAGCCTTGCTTTGTCACTGGTTGTTGTGAGCAACAAGACAAAACACAAAGTGAGCCTCAAAGTTCTCACCGAATAGGTTATCTGGCTGGTAACTTTTTTAACAGCTCATAGAATGAGATTGCAGAATTAACTCTCCTTAAACTCTAAACTGCTGATCAGGATTTTTCAGTCTTGAAACTAAGATTCCTTTTAAAATTGGTTATTTTACAATACATATTCTTAGGAATCCACATAAACCTAAGCAAAAAGCTGGTCTACTAGCTCTGATGCTACAATAGATTTTAGCTTTTTGTATTTTCAGTTAATACATCCTCTCTACTCTTTTATGAAGCTTCTTTTACCAGGGACCCTAACTGAATACAAAAAAATGTGATGTTGGCACCTAGGAACGCAAACTATTTTTCAGCTCTGTGCAGGGCTAATGCTGAGGAATTGTATCATCTCCTGAGAATTTCAAATACTTTTCCCAAATCTGGCCTCTGCCTCTGCTCAATCTAATACAGATTGCAAACCATCATGACAGAGAGTGCACTGCTGGCACTAAATGAATGTTAAGTTCATTTAATGTTAAAATATCCAATGGGCTTACCAATAAAAGTCAAGATAGAAATGCTTTTAATAATTGTAATAAATTGTATTAGTGAATTTCCAGAAGTCATAACATTATTTTGTACCACCATCAACAAAACATGACCAGAATTTAACCTGGATTCCATAATCAAGTTTCATGTCCTGCCCAAAGTGAACACTTTTGGTATCAGAATTCAGGTGGCAACCTCTTCTATTGCCAAGGTAACTGTGCAGCCACCCTCTGGTAAGGGTGACAAGCAATCAGTCACGCCCCCAGATCTGAAGCTGTAGAGGTGGGTAGGGATCATCCCAATGCTTAAGCAGCTATCTCTGCCCTCTCCTCAGTTCCAAGACTGGGAGGGTTTGGTTGCTGGAGGAGAGATACTTCAAAGAAGTCAAGGCAGCAAGCTCTCCACCCTTCTTGCAGGAAGGTTTCTTGGTTGCTTAGAGGCAAGGTTATACCTGAAAGCTCCCCAGTGGCCTTTCTCAGGAGAAAAGCGAGGTGTGCTGCCCAAGCTGCTAAGCTTCCCCACTAACTTAGCTCCTACTGGTCTCTCTTGCAGTGCTAGGAGATGCACCAGATGCCTCCGTCCAACAGAGGGGCAGGTCAGTATGTTTTCTGCCTTCCTTTCCTGCAGAAAGGCTAATGGGGGCTACCTTGGAGGGGAATGATTCACAGGCAGATAGAAACAAAAATGGAATCCAAAGCGGTAGGATCTATCTGCTATGGTGTCCAAAGCAAATGGAAAAGGTCACATTAACCTTGCCATTAACCTAGCCTACTCTCCTTTCCCTCTTTTAAATATGAAATCATTATATAAGCATATAATAGGAATGAGTGTGATACCCTCTCATTATTGCTCAATGTGAGATTAGTCACCATACATTTCTTGTTTGCATGCACATTTGGCTCCTAGCTGACCTGTGAGCATCTACCTGCAATCCCAACATGCATGGGAGTTTTAAAAAGAGGTTGCTTATTAATAAAAACTGCGAATTCTTGAAAAGTGGTGATTGTTTAGGGGTGGGGAAGTATGAGTGGTGGTAACTAGCCACTTTTACATCAAGATTGCAGACCACAAAACAGTTATTATATTCTTTTGACTACTAGAACAACTCTCCTTTCTGCACTCCAGGTTAATTTTTTAAAAAAACCAGCCCAAAATAACACGTTTGTTTCATACTATTAAAATTGTATCCCTTGATTTATAGGTTGCTGTCAAGATTAAGACTTGATTTAATAAAGCTGAACGACTAGACTATTTCTGATGGTAAAATTAAAACTAACAAGACAGACCTCATTAAATCAAATATTCCCTCTTAAACAGCAGGAAGGTTCCTATTTTGCTTAAGGCATCAACACTTAATGGGAACAATCCATTAATGTCACTGGGACACAAGAGCATACAAGATGGCTCAGAACTAAAACTCTTGTTTAAATTTACATTGGATACAATCTACTGGCATTTTATTCCACGCAGATGTGTTCTGGAATAAGTTCTGTTCAATTCATTAGGCATAGTTCGGGAAGCATTCTTGAACTGTATCCTTTATCCACATATTCAGCATCTATATGCGTTTACTGTATGGAAGGGTCAGCCAGCAAGATGCCCTCCAAATATCATTGGACTCCATAAGTCCCAGCCAGCATGGCTAATGGCTAGTGGTGATGGGAGTTTAAGACCAACAACATCTGGCACTTCATTGGCTACCCCTGCTCTATTATGATGTTTCAGCTCATGTAAGGCACCAAATGCAAAATAGAACGGCAAAACCTGAATGCCCATTCTCAGGTTCAGTTTAATATTTTGTTTCGCATTTCAAACAGCTACCTACTCAAAATAAAAGCTAAGTTCACCAAACAAACAAACAAACAACACTGCTTTAACTTTGATATAGAGATGAATGCTTGATCACATAATAATTTGGACCGATTCCTGCATGTGCCCTGCCATCAGACATGTGAGGTTTAATGGAGGGCATGTGGCCTTTGAAAAGCTTTGATGGAGACTTAATTTATGCTTAACTTGTGCTTACGATGAAAATCTTGCCTGTGACACTGGATTGGGTGTGTGTGTGTGCAAAGAAGAACAAATAGTTTAGGGCATGTAAACATTTTAAGCAAATTTAATGGCTCCCCATAAGGAAGCTGAGAACTAGGGAAGCCTACAAAATAGTTCTCAGAACCTTGACAAACAACACTTCCTGGAAACTTTGGGGGAAGCAATGACATTAAAAAACAAATCTATACTAGTCACATCTGTAGCATAAATGGGCCCTTGGGTTCAGATTTAAGCATTAGCAACCCAAACACTCTAGCAGCATCAGGCTAACACATTAAAACAAAGCGATGGAGTCATGCCTGAAAGAATGATTTCCCATCTTCACACAATCAAGGTTTAGAGCAAATCAAGTACCAGAATGGGGAAAAGAAAATCAGGTTAAACCAAGCAGATTTCTAAAAAAAGTTATCCAGTTAAAACACACATTAGCAAAATCCATATCCAAAGCTTTAGCTCAGTTTTAGACAGTTCTCTTTTCCACTCTAGGAAATTTATTTTGTAGATTGTACTACTGTATTGAATTCTCATTGGCTGTGATCACACATCACATTAAATAATAGCAGATGCAAGCAAGCGGTGGGTTTGTATACGCAGCTCAAAATTCCTGCTTCACTCCTCCCCTACTCCTGGATAAACCTTTGCTTACGGCCTGCAGTTAGTTTGGAGAGAAACAAACCACAAACCTGGGTTAGGTGACACAACAAGCCATAGCTTGTGGTCTGTTGCTCCCCGTGTGGCATGGCCAGGAATAGGAATAGTGTAAAGAGGGCACTTTTAAGCAGGGTGCAGAAGCATGCTGCTTATTCTCAGTAAATATAACTATGGTTTGACATAGGCATAGGCAACTATTTTCTGCCAGAGAACCAGATCACATTGCGGCCAACCCTCCATGGGCCACGTCTGATGAATGGGTGAGGTCACCCTTTTGACATCATCAGGTGACTCTGACCCCCAGGCAAAAACAGGGTGGCTTCCCTTTGGCACCAAAGTTAAACAGCACTGACTGCAAGCTGAGCTCGGAAAGGAACAATCAGTAACTGTAGGGTACATTCTTAATTGTTCCTTTGCAAGTACAGCTTGCATTCACACTGTTTCACTTTAACTAGACATCAGATTCACTTGGAGCTCCTGATTGCGATGGGCAAACCTGGCCATTGTCACAGAAGCATTCAGGTCAAATTGCATATTTCATAACAAACAGGATGCTATAAAAGATGAAATAATTCTGACCCACCTGGACCTAGCCTTATGGTGGCTATGAGAGAGGCAGTATCATCAAGAGACTAAACTTCCACACTGAGCAGATTCCCTGCACTCTAACCTAAAACCTACTGGGTGCCTGTTCCTGTCAACAAGGGTCTTGGACTGACTGGGGAATCTGTCAGATGTCTAGCTTTCCTTGTCTGTGGCTGTTCAAGTTAATGGGAGTTCAGTCCCTGTGAATTAATGACTTATTCAAAACCATTCTGATGTAATTGTTCACAAACAACCAAGTAAAAACCTCCTCTCATATATACCGATTTTTAATTATTTCCAGATTTATAAACCTGCCAGATTTATAAAACTGCCACATAAAAACTCCAACCAACAGCAACCAGATAAAACTTACAATACAGGACTTCATGGGACACAGGGCTTAATTCTCACAAACTCAAACCCTTAACATGAAGCTTTGGCAGAGAATACAGCTACGTACCTGATAAAGCTTGATAATGTGTGGGTGGTCCAACATTTTCATTATCTGCACTTCACGATAAATTTTCTCCAGGTTCACCGAATCTAGCTGGGATTTGTCAATGATTTTTATTGCCACCTAGAACCAATTACAAGAAGAATTTTTAAAGTCAGCTTTGCCAAACCAGGTCAAAAAGGCAGTATATAGGTTATGACCCAATTTTTTCTTTATTTTTGCTAAGAGAACTACAGTATTATACTCGCAAAACAAAGTATTTTGGAGGGAACTTGAAAATACTCTTAACATGTTAGCACGCAGGTGCTCAACACTTCCTTTGTAACAGAAAGAACAAGTTCAGACAGTTGGCCAGAACTTTAGTAAAACATGATTACTTTTTATTATACACAGGAGTCTACTTTTACATTTTATGCTAAAGAGGAACAAGGTGTTTCAAAACAAACAGGACCCCAATAGGAAAGTCCCAAGGAAATGCCATGGAAATGAAGATCTCCATAGCATTTTCCCTGTGCCATTCCATTCTATCTGTTGCTTTCTAGTAATAGATATGAACAGAATTTTGCACTTTGTCCTGACGTTGTCTGAACCAACTTTGCAAAAACTCATAATGTTAAAGGAACTTCAAACCATGGTTCAACATCTTGGCTTGTTCCAAAGCAGATATCTATTGTGGCCCAGTTCAGACAAACCAGGAAACTGTAGTTAAGAAAGGCTATAGCATGTGCCTTTGCAAAGGCAAAAAAACTTGCACACATTTTGGCTGAAGAAGGCAATATATGATCATTCAAAAGTGAATAATAGATATTGCAACTCATTCTGCAACCTCAAGGCCACTTTGAATTAGTGCTCCTTGAGTAGCAGTCCACAGGCTAAATAAGAAATCATTACTTATTGGGGGCTGTTGCAGGTTGGGGGGGGGGTGGGACCGCAATCAACAAACCAAAAGCTACTTGGCACATGCAAGTTTTCCTAAAGTAGCTTTCTGCATCCCAGCCAAATTGCTTAGAAGCTTGTCCCTACTAGTAATAGACAACTTGATTTTTTTTTTAAAAAATCTCGTGTGCCTACTCTATTAATAAGAACCCCCATGTACTAACCCCCCCATAGATGTTGTTGAATACAAAAATACAATTTAAGCATAAATTTGCATAGTATTTCATATTTAGTACAAAAACAAAATCAACGTAGTTTGAATTATTACATACACTTTATTTTAACTGTGATTAATGTCTCATACATAAAGTAATTTATAATCACACTGTTAGGACTTGAGAATAAGCTCTCCTTAGGGAAACTCACCCCACTTAAATACAGCTCAGCTTATCTACAGTGTGGGCAAGTTGTTGTTTTTGGTTGTTAATATTGCACATATTTTTGAGTTTTTCTATTGTAAACTGCCCTGTGATCTTTGGATGAAGGGAAGTATAGAAATTTAATTAATGATGATGATGATGATGATGATGAAAAAATACACTCTAGTTTTGGGCTTGAAAACCCCCAATTCTCAGGCAATGGTGTGGAAGGAGTTATAAAGAAATGCAGTAATGAGTTCACAGATACATTTCAAATGAAAATGAATGTGTGAATGTGCAACTGAAAATACTATATGGATCAGTGGACAATCTTGCTTCAGTGCCCGAGCTGAATGACCTCTGAAAAACTGTAGCAATGGTTACCAACAACATATACAAGCATGGCACAAAATCTTTGTGGCATGGAATTGGTTTGATATGGAAAGCATGGAGACTACAAGATTGGACAAAGATGTCTTCTCAGCAGCCCCTTCAACAGCAGAAATCCTTCTTCTGGCAGGATTCACCCAAGCCCCAGGATCTTTCAGAATCACTGTCATTTGTTATGATGTTTAAATATTAAGAACCTACTGGGTTGTGGGGTGTGTGTTAATCTGTATTTTGTGTTTCTACTTTTTCCAATTATTCCTATATGTCTACTTTTTTCCATTATATGCCCCAAGCATTTGAGATGGTGCAGGGCAGAAGACTGAAGAAAAAGGAATGATTCTTGACTGCTTGAATGTTCTGTGTTTGTATTAAGTTGTTTCTTCTCCAGTGGACATCTATTTTGATTGCTGTGTGGCCCTTGCTATTATGATATACCGTATCATCTGGATTGATCTCAGACTGCTATATTAAATAATACATTTTGTTTTAAGGACCAAGCAGGATCCTGATTCAGTGCAGGACTTGGTCTAGAAATGGATCTTCAGGTCTCTTATAATCTTACAAATCTACTATAAAATCTTCTTGATCCAAGATCTCCATGAGAACCGATCCAGCATGTTGGAGAGATCAACTTCCCTTTAGAAGTATAATCACAGCAAATTTAGTTGCATACCCACAGCAAATTAAGAAGACTTCACTCACTGAATTTAGACAACTATCTGGTCCTATATAGAGACCTATATCTTCCCATATATATGTGAAGTGCTACAACTAATAATAAATGACTTAAGTGACCATGTAACCAGAGCTTAAAGCTCCAATCCTGCAACAAGCTGCTTAAAGCTTCTATTTTCTTTGTTTAAGACCAAACAGGCATTCAGGAAAAGTGAATGTCAACACTCTTTTTGAAGAGGAATTAAACCCACACTTCCTTTGTTTACCCAATAGATAACTAACCTGTGAAAATGTCACAAAGTATCATTAAGATTAGCAATGCTTTTAAAGAAGGGTGAACGACTGATGAATCACTGAAACATAAAAACTTACTAGAAACAGAAGCTAGTATAATTTTTATCCTCCCTAGACACCTCAGCTGCCATGCAAGTGTATAAAGGTACATTAAGCTACATAGTCCTATTAAAAACAATATGGAGTAAGATATTGTCAATAGTCAGGCAAGGCACTGACCGTCTCTGGGATCTCAAGTAGAGATCTTTTCCAGTCCTGCTCCTATTGTGCTACTAAAGAACATTTTGGTTAAACTAAAATCTGGGGGCATCCTCATCTCTCACCCATACACCACTCTCCTTTTTGCTCACTCATTCAGAAAGCAGGAATTCTTCTTATCCCACCCCAGCCATGCTAAGACACCGCAAGAGATTTTGAGACTGCAGGTGCATCTGTCGTGCAAGTCAAGGGTATTCATTGACAATCACGACAGCTCACCCTCTTCATCATGCATAAAACCATGCAGCAGCATTGACTTCAAAGTGGTTACAAGCCAAGGAGGGACTCAGAAGGCAAACACAACCATTTCTTCTTGTAACTTTGGAAGCAGCTCCTGGCTACAAGGAAAACAAATCCTGATTGAGCAAAAAGCTTAATTATTTATAAATGTTTGGCACAACAGTTTCTTCTGCTACAGCCTGCTATTTCCTGAAGTGGGAAAAGGATATGTCTATGCTTTCTATAATGTTTAAGAATCAAACTCAAAGAAGATGTGGTGTCTTCAGAACATTTCTCCAAGAGCCCATCTAGCTTGAAACAGTACAAAATAATTAGCTGATGGCAGAAACTTCAAATCAGGTTAACTCCCAAAGATGTGACCACAAGTTTAAGCCACAATTTAGAAAGCTGATGAAGTACAAAGGAGAAGTTCAGGTTGGGGAGGCACTACAAAACTGAAATTCAGTTTAAAAAGTGGTCGGGCAGCTCAGCAAGGATCAAAATTGCTGAAAAAGAAGAACATATGGTGACTTGGCAATCATAGCTGATCTGTCCAAATGCATTTGAGTTGTATTTCAATTGTTCTTTATTTCAATTTAATAAAAAGGAAGATCTTCCTTTTCCTTGCATTTATTTGTGGCCAAGAACACAATGAAACTCCAGGAAGAACCTCCAGAATAGAGACCACATTTTAAAAAGTGTGGAAATACTTGCAATTTTCCTGTAAACTTGGTTCCAGATTCACAGTGCTAATCCATCTTGATGCTACTCCCTCATTCTCTCCATGCTATGGATATCTGCTAGCAATATAACCTTTCCAAACAATGATGAAATAAATTTGAAGGTCTGCAAGCTATACAGTTCCAAGAAATTTAGTTTTCAGTAAGTCAACCAAGTTACTTCCCTAACTTCCACTTATTTCCTCTAATTCTGAAACATGAGAAGGGAGGGGAAACTGCATACATTCTGTTGTAGTTCTAGTCTTCACTGTCAAATCCTTTTTACAGAACACTTTGTCACCAACACTTATAGTTGCAGATTGTTAATGCTACATTTCAAAAGTTCATAGTGTTTTGGTCCGCTTCCGATTTCTTTTGAGAATGGTTTTAAGATATCCTTGAATATAATAATTTTTCAGCCTTAATAAAGCAGCAAAAGTTAGGAAGCCAAACTTATGCCAGTTATGAGAAACACAGTACCAGATGCTTCAACCACAGCAGTCTAGTCTACCCAATCTAAATACAATTCACCACTGTTAATACTTCTTTTGAATATGCATTCTAAATCTTTGCTCACAGAAGTTTATCAACATGATTATCATAGGAGTTTTGCCCAAATTTATTTCTTTCTCTTGTTTTAAGTTCCTCTCCCTTGTAGAGGGCAAACCAAAGCTTCTGAATCTTTGCAACCCTAATTGCCACACACCTCTGTGCCATAACCAAAATGTGCCTCTTTCTAGAGATGCTGTGACAGCTGCAAATGGTAACATACAGATAGGAAGAAAAAACTGCAACCCACTGCAAAACATTAAAGTAGTGACCACCATCCATCAAGATACTGGGTAGATGAAACAAACACTGATTTATCAGGCAATTCTTATGTTCCTAATAATTATACAGTATGCACTACATACTTGAAACAGAAACATTATCTCAAAGGGGCTTCCTGCATTGCGGAAAGCAGAACTGGGAGTGGGGAGATAAAGTGGAGCCATGCATGGTTTTGTACAATCCTCTCTCACCAATCCAGCAATGCCAGCAGAGCTCATGAATCCCTCAAGTTGCTTACCGTACTTTTCTGTGTATAAGACACCCCCGTGTATATCAAGTTATCAAGAAAAGTCATGAGACAAGGTGATCATATTCCATTTTAGCAGAATTTTAAAGTACAGAATTATAAAAAGGAAAGCTGAGTGCAGAACAAGAAAATAATTTCAAAAAACTACCACCAGGATGGCATAACATAGTAATCTCTTGACTTAACATCAGAAACAGAGGTGAATTTCTTATTTGAAATTTGAACAAGGTGCATGGCTGTCACCATGAAGGAATGCCATTTGAATTTATGATCCCCTTTAGCAACAGAAAGCTTCTTTACAAACATCTATTTTTACACATTTTACGCTCTGAGCCCTGTTGTGTCCAACAACTACAACTACAGAAGCCAAAATTGGTTCTTTCCGTTCATACATCAATCTCTGGCTACTCATGCATCCTTGCTGTATCTGACACTTTCTGTGCAATGTCCTGTAGGTTACTGCCAAATCCAATCTTATTATTGACAGATATTAAAAATAATGCCAGGTATTTACATAAAAATTGCAAGTGCTCAGAGAGGTGTTTCTATTAATGGTTCTTGCAGTCTCCAAGTAAAGTTATTTACAACGTAACATTTTTCATTATTTTCAGCAAACGTTGAAACATCCCCTAACAACATTACACTGGTACACTAGACTAAAAAAAGGAGCTGGCTGCAAAATGTAAAACAAAAATGAAGCAGGGAATAATTTGTACAAAATTACTTAGCAGTCACTACAGTGGTGCCTCGCAAGACGAAATTAATCCGTTCCGCGAGTCTCTTCGTCTTGCAGTTTTTTCGTCTTGCGAAGCACGGCTATTAGCGGCTTAGCGGCTATTAACGGCTTAGCGGCTTTAAGGAAAAGGAAACAAACTCGCAAGACGTTTCGTCTTGCGAAGCAAGCCCATATGGAAATTCATCTTGCGGAACGACTCAAAAAACGCAAAACCCTTTCGTCTAGCGAGTTTTTCGTCTTGCGAGGCATTCGTCTTGCGGGGCACCACTGTACAATGTAATATGGAAAGTGCAACCCAAAGTGAATGAATTAATTGAATAAAGCATTATGTATTAAAGGCATTAAAAACTGGCTAGTTTTCAGCTGTTTCTACCTACACAACATAATGCTGTAATTAAGTTAGCCTTCCCACCAACTTTACTTTAAAAATGTAAGTAATTTCTCAACAGTTTGGGTCCTTCAGAAAACATAGGCTATAATGCTACGAACACAGTCAAACAACTATAAAGATGCATAAAATCAGCTAAGGTACTAGCCTCTATTAGGAACAAACTTTTCAGTTGCTTAAATAAAATCTAGCATGTTTTAGATACTTTAATAAAATCCCACAAAAACTACTTCAGTCATTCATTTAATACTTAACCAAGCTACCTATTTATCCAATAAACTGTAATTACGTGTACCCTCTGCTTTTCCCCCTTGAGACTTGCATCTTCTTTAATGTGTAGTTTGCATTCAAAAAGATTCTCATGGCCTTAATTTAGTACACAGACAGAATGATTCATATGATTGGGAGGTAAAATAGAACCATCCTTCTTTAAACTGACTCCAGGTCAAGGGAACTAAGTTTTATGATCTTTCCAAAATAGATGGGAGCTTAGCACTCTGAGGTTTGACTTTTGTGATTTGCAAAAAGATAAATAACAAACCCAGCGTCCAGAATTGCTATCATTCTCATCCAAGGTATAACTATCGAAGAGTTGAGACAACTAAATGGGCAGCATGTATCACCTCCCCACTTCCAAGATGCAGTCATGGAATGAGCCAAGGGCATGCTGCCAGGGATGTCTGCATGAAAAATGGACTAAGAGCAAAAGCAGTAAAGTTTGACAAGGTATCCCAGCATGTTTTGCTTTGAGAGTTCTTCTGAGAAGTAGAAAAATAAACTCTCATTCATTCTTCTGGTTGCAGAAAAACTGGCAGGTGCCAACATTATGCCAGGCCTGGGCTAGCTTCTTAACCTCATTTGCTGCCGGAATGAAAAAAAAAGGGACAAAGGAAGTTACGCTTCCCCATCACATTCCCAGTTACTGGAAAGGAAATGACTGTGGTTGAGGCTACAAGGACAATAGCAGAGTTCAGTTATACCACTGAAGATCAAAATCAGCTGAGAGCAAGGGACAAGATACCCTGCTAGGAAATCTTCCTGAGTGCCAGGAATCATTCTGATCAGTTTGCTTAGGCACACGACTGACCTTGTTACCTCATTGTGCTCAGGAACTCCTTTTTTTAAAAAGCCATTTTTTCATACCATATCCTACATACTAATCCCCCTTGTTTTAAATTACAACACCCTTTCTCTGCTACAACCCCCCCCCCAACTCACTTCTCAGGTAAACGTCTATGTCCCCTCTTCTTCCTCCCCATATTTATTCCTACAATTATCATAAAACTGCCTTTTCTTTAGGTGCAGCCTCCCTTCCAATCCCAAATTTCATGAAGGGAAAATATAATCATGTTCACCATGTGATGCCTAAATGCCAGTTCCTGCTTTCCAATGATCTTATTTGACTCTTTTCCCCAACTCCAGTCATTGAAGCCACTGCCCATTTGCAAAGAACCACCTCAAAATTAGCACAGCCATGTCCTTCTGAGACAGAGCCCCTTTTAGACGTGTCAACCATTTTCAGAATACTCCAACCCACCCTGCACAACAAGGAAGACTGCCATCTCTCTTTCTCTCTCTAATCACACTTTCTTGGGGGCTCAGATGTTGTTGAACTACAACTCCCATCACCCCTAGCTAGCAAGGGCAGAGCTCAGGGATGATGGGAGTTGTAGTCCAACACAGGTTGCAAACCGCTGCATGGGTAGGCAAACTAAGACCCGGGGGCCGGATCTGGCCCAATCACCTAAATCCGGCCTGTGGACGGTCCGGGAATCAGCGTGTTTTTACATGAGTAGAATGTGTGCTTTTATTTAAAATGCATTTCTGGGTTATTTGTGGGGCATAGGAATTCATTCATTTCCCCCAAAAAATATAGTCCGGCCCCCCACAAGGTCTGAGGGGCAGTGGACCAGCCCCCTGCTGAAAAAGTTTGCTGACTCCTGCTCTAAACCCATCCATATGCTTGATGCCATGCTCCATTATCACCCATTAGCCTTCTTCTCTGGATACATTTTGTTTTGTTTTTACTTTGAGGAAGCACCCTCCGCTTATCACCCTGTTATGAACAACCTTTATCACCTACTTTTGAGGATCAGGTCTCCTGTGGGAGGATATTTCAGAGTGCCATGAGACTTAAGCTGACTCCACCACCCTTTCCCCTCTGCCGAGGCTCATTTCCTGGACAAAATGATCAAGGTCCGAAGAAAGCTTTGGAGGGGGGGCGGGGTTTGACACCCCTACCACAACTTCCTCTAAGTTAGACCACCCATGGACACTATGTTTCAAGAACACATCAATAATCTGTGTTCACGACAAGCACTTCCTTTGATATAATGCTCCATTCTCCAAGGTGAGAGGAAAGCGAAGATCGTCCTCCTAGTGAAAATCTCATTTTATAACAAAAACCTCTTTTCCAGGGTGCGGTTTTTCTTTCTGAAGGGGCAGGCCATGACAAGCAAACACCTCTTGATTTAAATGGGGGGCTTTGTAAGGAGACACCCCTTTTGGATCACCACCACACACACCTTCTCAGAACTATGTCCTGTAGCATTAATGAAGCCAGCATCCTTCTCATGTGCGTATACCTGGAAGGAGTACATTTTGGAAGGGATGGGTGGGAAGTATCCTTGTGGGGACGCACCTTTTCTAGTGCAAGCAATGTTCCTTTTAGGAAACCCAAGACTGTCTTTTATTAGGCAGGCTCTCATTTCGTTACTAAACTGCCCCCTTCCCTCGCAACATTTCTAGCATCATTTTCACGTAGTACAGTACTTTCTAAAGTGGTGAGATGGGAAGAAGGGAGAACCCTACTCCTCGCTTTTTATTATTTACTTGAAAAATGTATAACTACCTTTTAAGGTAAAGCCCTCCCAAGGCAGCTAACAAATTATAATTAATGCAGTATGAAACAAATTTTAAACTACTGTACATACAAAATGATTCAATTACAAAACTAAAAGCAGCAGCCGTTTAGAATCTCGTCACATATTTAGAAAAATGAAGACTGAAACTAAAAAAGTTTTAAAGGTTTGTTAAAAGCTAACACACATATTTCTTTCACAAGCAAGCTCCAGACATATGGGGCCACCACTACAAGTGCCCCATCACTAGCTGATGGACCTTGATGACGGGCCTGTGAGCAACCTTAAAGCCCAGGCAGCTAATATAGGAGCAGGCTTGGGACTAGGTTATGGCTTTAAATGTAAAATGCAGCACTTTAGAGCCCATAAATAAGTAACCCAAGATAACTGGTATAGTATCAATCTAGTATGCTTTGACTGCCATCCCTCCCACCCACCCCGCCATTCTTGCAGCTGCATTCTGTACTTGTCGAAGTTTCTGAGTGTCTTTAAACACAGCCCTAGGAATTGTGCATTAGGTGGGATATAGCCGAAACACGTGTAACTGTTAAGGTTTGCTTTCTCCAGATATGGTTGCAACTGGGAGCCATCCTAAGCTGGTAAAAAGGCACCCATAGTCACTGGCAGGATCCAAGCTCCCAGTGACAGTACCAAGTACAAGAGAACCCCAAAACCACATACTTGATGTTTCAGGGGGAATGCAGCCCCATCCCAAACTGGCTGCATATCTCCATCCAGATCAGCAGATTTCCCACCCCACACTGCCTCTCTCTTTAACCTAATTCAACTTCAACTAGGCCACCTGCATCCATTCCAAGACAGCCTCCCCCTAGGGCTTGCAGGTAGAGAAGAAGGGTAAGGCTGAGTGTCATCTGCATAGGAATAACATTTAGCCTGAACCTCATGATGACTCCCCCCCCCCCAATGGTTTCCTGCAGATGTTAAAGATGACAGAGAAACAGGACACAACCTTGAGGCACCCCAAAGGGCAAGGCCATGAAGTGGAAAAAAAGCTCCCAGAGCACCCACCCACCCAAAGACCTTAGTACTTTTAGAAAAAGAAATGGGGGGGGGGGGAGAAAAATACCACCTTCTTCCTCTTGTTAATATTTGTATTATGGGTCACCCCCAAAAAAGGACCCACCACAATCCCTTCCCCTTTCCTGGAATTCACATTATTATAGTTTCCCAAGGAGAAAAGACACATGGATGCAGAAAGAAAGGGGGAGAGAAAGGAGCATTTACCTTTCTTTCATCAGCACACCTCAAGGAGAAGGGGGTGGGGAAGAGAGAAAGCAGGAGATTCATAGAAATGCTCCCCCCCCACCCGTGGTTGGAGAGAAGGAAGAAAATAAGGCGGGACACAGCTCGATCCCCTTCAAACATAACCTCCACCAAGGGGAAAAATAGAGAAACGCCCCCTTGGTTGGAAGAAGAATGGGGCGCCCGCGTTCACACGTTATCCTCACCCAACACGCGTGTTGTTCAGGGAGGGGAAAATCCCCTCCCCCTTCTCAACGTTACCAGAGAAAGGTGAGGGTGGGGGGCTCGCCATGCCCACCTCCCTTCTCTCTCTCACCCGCCCCCCCCCCACGACCGCGCTCCCCTTTTCCTCTCAGGCGCCTCTCCCCACCTCGCTCCGCGTGATGCGGTGCCGGCCCAGCTTGACCACGGCGAAGTTGCCCTTGCCCAGGGTGCCCTCGATCTCGTAGAAGCCGACGCGGACGGGGCCCGACCCTCCGCGGGGCGGCTGCAAGAGCAGCGCCGCGGCAGCAGGGGGAAGCCGCCGGGGCTCGGCCATCACCATGCTGCCCGGGCGGCTCCCCGCTCCTCCTCGCCGCCGCCACCTCCTCCTCCTACCGCCGGGGCTGCTTCCCCGCTCCTTCCCCTCCGCCTCTCCCTCTTTCCCTCACGAAGGACTGACTGAGCAGCCGCCACTGAAGCCCGGCGCCCTCCCAGCCGCCGCCGCCGCCGCGCTCGGCTCCTCCCCCTTGGCTCCTCCCAGGCTCCGCGCGTCACGGCGCGCGTCATCGGAGAGGGAGGGGCGCGCGTCGCCGCGGTAACCGGAGCCAACCGCGGGCGAATGTTCCAACGGCCATCTCCTCTCCCACCCGCCATCGCTCTCTATCCTCCCGCCGCGCGCGCGCGCCACTTCCCAGTTCAGGGGGCCGTTCCCGCCAATTGGAGGGGGAGGGGGAAAATCCCCATCAACCCCCGCGCGATACTTGAGGGGCTTTCCTGCCACCTCCACCCCTTTTTGCCTTCCCGTTTGTGGGGCTGCGCGAGGTGTTATCGCCGCTCTCAAACTGTGCTTTAGCACCGAGCACCTCTCGCTGTGCCATAAGCATCAGGAGAAGCGGCTCTGGCTTTAAAAGTGGGGGGGGGGCAGGCGCTCTTTTTCTGACATTGATAACTTCTCTCCCCAGTTCCCTATCGAGTCGTCCTGCGAGGGACCGTTTTTCTTCGCCAGCCACGTCATTTTACCACACGTTCACAGAAAACGCGGTTTGCCTCGCGTTTTACCTCACGTTCTGTGACATAATTTTGCTGCACGCATTTTGCACCTGATGCGTGTGGTCACCATCTCCCTCGCCGCTTGGCACAATGGGAGGGCAAATTTTGTGACGCGAAAGATTAGTTTCGTTGTTCCCTTTCAGTACCGAAATGTTTGAATATGGTGAGCTTCATAACATCAGAAGAGCCTCACTGGATCAAGCTAATGGCCTGCCTGATAAATGTGCCCAATGTACTTTTATGGACACATTTTGGTGCATAACCATTCTACAGAGGGAGAAGATTCTTTCTCTTCTACTGTTTCCCTCACAGTGAGATGCTTTAGTTTGCCCTAATGAAGTTGGAAACTTTGTTTTGTCCTGATTAAGATTTTCGAGTCACCAGGAAAGCTTGTGAATGGGATTCAACTGCATATTGGCAAATTCAGATTGTACAGTGAAAGTGATTCAGTAAACCGCACACCCCCCCATCAGCCTTTTTGCAGCAAGGAAAGTGATGTTAAAACTGGAAAGTGCGACACTAATTACTAGACATTGATGCCGTGTAACCTTGCAAACAGGAATGGATGCCCAATAAACTGTGTTGGGTATTGTATATAATCTTGCAAACTTAGTGCAAACAAAACCGGACAAATACACATTAGACAGGTTGTTTGGAAGTGATCCGTCTGCTTCCATTAAATAGGAATAATAAATAATGCACACAGTGAGCTGTTTTATTTAGGTGGGTTTTTCGTTTTTTGTTTTTTTTTTGCAAACTATGTGCTGGGTAATCCTGGGTCTCCTTGGAAACATAGATTCCTATATGAGAACTCAAAACTTGCATTTTGTGATATTTTAGTTGACTTGATAAAGGTGCTGCCCTAAGAATGAATTTTAGGTTTCCCCCTCTTAATAAGATCACTCATGGAAGACAACCTTTCCCAATTGCTGAAGTTGTCGGGGGGGGGGGGTAATGGTAAAGCCCAACAGGCTGAAGACCAGTGCCCCATATACTGTGCGTGCCCTAGAACCTTCTTCACAACTCTGCAACAAAACCACAGACCAACATCCTAATCTAAAGCAAAATTGCAGACTTGAGGGAGAATAGTTACACCTTAGGAAATGCTTCCTGCATCTATATTGTATTTATACTACAACATAAATACCAACCAGTGGGGCCATGGCATTATGGAAAAGGAGAAGGAGCAGAAGAGGAGTTGTCTGTTTGTGATGCTGAAATATATAACTCTTGTGATATCGCTGACATAGGTCAAAGAGATGATTGCCTAACAAAACCAGTCTCCAAGGTGCCACAGTGTCTTTTATCTTCTGTCTTGATCCTATAATTCCCCCAATTTACTCCTGGCAGCCTATGGGGACTCCAAACTTACTTGGATGATTGCAAAACCATTCCTAATTATAAGGCAAAACTGAGCTAGCGCTGGTTTGGAAGAGATTAGGACAGTCTGGGCATGAGAGGATATTGAGTAATGGAGATATTTCTGCCTTTTAATCCAAAATAAGTAGCTAAAAAGATACTTATTTTGATCCTGCTTTGTTTTAAATCTTAATAACTGTGCAGTACTTACTTTATTGATTTATCATACCCATAATTGTTGAACTAGATGGGAGGGTGGTAGATGAACAATGGTATGGTAGCTACTAGCCAGTGCCACCCAAACAGAAAGAGTTGAAGGGTATTTCTGAGTCTGCGTTTTTTTTAGTTAATATGGAGAGAAGACAAATTCTAGCATAATCCTGTTTCTGGAGATAGAACTAGTATGAGCCAGAGGGCAGACTATATTTTTTGTGGATCCTACAACAATAAATTTAAGTTACTTAGTTTTAACGTGCTTTGGGATGCCTAATTATGTACAGAACCAGGCTACAGTTTGTGTAGCTGATTTTTTTAGCCTCAGTTTCCATAGTAGAAATCATAGTGGTCTATCTTGTGTGACCGTTGTGAGGAGAAAATCTAAATAACTAATAACTACTTTCGACAGCTTTAGTTCTCATGTTTTTACCCATGTCTGACTTCAAATTCTTCTTTAATCTATCCATGGTCATTACTGCATGGTGTTAAAAGCCTATAATTAATTTGCAAGTGTCAATTTGTTTACATATCTACAACTATGAGCCCTGGACGCTAACAGCAACAACAAAAACCAGCTGGTCAGATAGCAGCTGGAAGTTTTATGTGGGGCAAACTTCAGGTGATGTCCACCTCTGCAACCTCCATTCAACAATGAACCCTTCTGTAAAGGGCTATTTCAGAGGGGATTTGGCACCCAAGATTCTCTGTTTTGTGCACCGTGATGACTATGGTCTACCTCCACAGGTGGAAGCAGTATGCCTATGAAAGTCAGTTGTTATGGGGAAAGCGCTGTTGTACTGAGGTCCTTCTTGCGGGCTTCCCATAGATATATAGTTGGCCACTGAGAACACAATGCTAAGCCACAAGTCTGATCCAGCAAGCTGTTCTTACACCATATGGATATATGATTATACAGTATAAAAATCTGAATAAATTATAAATTTAGTGTGACATTCCAAGGCATCACAAAGCTGAGCAGGTGAAAGGATTTATGGATCTAGTTGTAAAATAAGTCCCTCTACATCAAATTTTAAGCTGAACGTTGCCCTGTTTTTTGGTTTTGCTCTTCTCCTTGCCGTCTGCGTACTCCTTCCACCCTTGGTTCAGTGCTCCCAGTTTTGGCAATTCTTGTGACCTGTGATATTTGCCAGAGCTTCTGGCTTCTCTGCTTAACTTCAAGTTTCCCTGATGATTAAACTGACAACTGTTTTAACCCCAGCAAAAGATGTGCTCCCAAGCTAGTCTGCTGCTGAATACAGTCAAATTAACCACTTTCTGGACTCTGGTGCTCAGTAGCCATCCAGTCCAAAGGTTTGGAAGCAAGTATTGTGCCACATCCAGTTCTGGTGTGTTAGTTGTACTATACAATTGGCCTAATGACAGATTCCAAACCACCACTGTCTCCCATGGATTGCCAAGACTTTACCAGAATAGCCCCTCTTTGGTTTTCTTCTCAGGGTTGAAAAACGCAAGACAAAAAAATGCACATACTGTACAGGTAAAAGAAACCAGAACTGATATGCCTCAGCCATCTCCTAAATTCCACCATACAACTCAAATAATGTTACAGCTGGTTGCCTATTGTCTCTGTTGGGTTTTTGTTTTGTTTTGCATATTGAAGAATTTACCTTTTCAACAAGCCTTTTGAGTCTGTATCTGTATTGGATTTCAAACTTTTATTGTTAATCGCTTCAGGATGTTTCATGGGTAGCAACAAACAAAAAGGCAGGCAGACATTTCAGGGAGTTTTTGTACATGATGCCCATGTTGTAATGGAATCAAAGTGGAGCTCTCTTCTGCCCACTCTTCCCTTAAACGTGGGCTCAGATAATTTTTCATCTGGGCATTTCTGTCAGTACTTGTTTTATATGGCTAACATTTGCTTTACTGCCTTCTAGATTTATCCATTCTGAAAAGTTCCGGTGGATGAATGGAAGCTGCTGAATGGAATTAGTCAGCCATCCACCTTCAGAGATGGTTGATCTAAGCAAGAGCAAGCTAAGAATAGTGCCTCTCATGGTATGATATGGTACCAGATGCTGTATTCTGTTCTTAAACCCATTCATTATCCCTCCTTGCTGTAGTGTTTCATTCATTCACCTGTAATTTTTCTTTCATGCTATGAAAGTGACAGAAAAGTTCCTTTAGTAGATTGTCCCCAAACTCAGCTTTTTATGCAATTGTAATACATGCACAACCGCCTTCCCCAAACATCTGCTGTAGATGTGGTGGATCTAGCTAGCTGGCTCCGATGGGAGTTGTAATCTCAAACACCCAGAGCCGGAGGGCTCCAGGTTGGGGAAACCTTTGGTGCACATTTTTAGAAACTGATGTCCTTTTATTGGCAGCTAAATCAGCAATAAAAATAGCAGAGCCAACTTAGAAGGCTGGATGAAATGTTCTTAATGGGTGTGCCCTTTCGTGACAGTGGGGAGGCACAGCTGAGGAAACAGGAAAGATCAAATGATACTTGCAGCAACTTTTTCATGGGAGACAGAAAAGGGCCTCCTTTCCACGGGTGTTTTTAATCCCATATAGAATTTACATTTTGCGAACACGGTTCTGCTGCTCAGAACCCTTCACCAGTCAAGTGTGTGGCCTACACTACAGAATGCTCAGGACATTAGTCTCAACTATGCCAAATCTGAAACAAAGGTGCCCTCTAGTGGTGCACATTTTTTCCTCTTCATACATTATTTTTCTAGTTCTTAGGGCTGAGCATAAATGACCTCCCATAATTCTCCACTCTTATTTGCAGGCAGCAGACTTGGGAGTGGGGGGCATTTTGTGGAATATTTCTGTGTGCACATGCACACAGAAATTCTACAGTTCAGAGGCAGGGAAAAAAGAAGAAGAAAAAACTCCAAATTTTTATCATAATAACATCCTCATAAATTTCTGCTCCAATCTACTTGGTATGCAGCCTTCAAATAACAAAAACAATACAAGCATGGAAAAGTTGTTTTAAAAGAAGCCTTGAGTACCCAACAATTCCTACACAGATTTTAAAAAAACAGACACTGCAGCTGCTATACTTGCAGGTTTCTGATATATACTGTATTTGCATTTCAAGCATACATGCCATCTGCACCTGGCTTCTAAAATACTATCTGTTGCAGAGCCCAATACCTCTCCCTCTCTTGCTCTCATCTTCATGCTTCTAGCCCTGCTGTTCCTTATGCCCAGACTAGTCTTGCCTCTCCTGCAATCTCCCTCTTCCTATCTGCTTTCCCCCCTTGGATCCTTTCCTAGACTATCCTACCCTTACCTACTCTATAGCTACTGGGCTCTCCCAAGCCTATCCAAACAGTATAAAACTGTCTCCACCATCACTACCATAGATCACTATTCTGTCATTCTACAGTAGGTCTTTGATATTCAAGAAAGTGGTTAATGTAACAAGTTGTTGTTGGGTTTTTTTAATAAAAAAAATACAAGTGCTTATAAAAACTGCAGATGGCAAGCACTACCTTAAAAGAGGCATCCCCCCTTTTCTCTCGCATGCCTCCTATGCGTGCAGTATCTGAAAACAAATTATGCTTCTTGCTTCAGAAATATTGACTTTCCCATATGTAGATTTAATCAACAATTTTATCAACATGTATGAAATAGAACTCAGGGCAGGGCTATGAGGACAGACTTCCTTGCTTCACACCGAGTTATATGGGCAACATAAGTGAGCAGCAACCTGATACACAGTTGGGCATTTAATTAGTGTTACTATGAAATTCAGGAATAGCCATGGACACAGATAATGGAGGGGGGTCAGGGGGCATTTGCCCCCACCCATAATCAAGTAAATCAGTAAAAATACTAAACTAACCAAGGTTCTGCCCCCTCCTAACATAAAGCCTATCCCCCCCCCAACCATAAATCCTGGCTATGCCCATGGTAATAGCATTTGCAAGGCTGCTCATCTGTGCCAAAAAAATCTCTGGAAAAGCAACTTGTGGTGAAGCCACCAAAGAATCTGTGTGTGAAATAGCTAATTTGACCCTTGCGCACAGGCAGCATGTGACCCAAGCCGTCTAAAAATGCTGCCATCCCACTTTGAGAGTGAATAAGACACACAAAGGTTGGGGCCATGGCTTTCCCCAGCACAGCTCTCGTTTCCTGTTTTCCTAAACCAGTAACAGATGATGCTGGACCAGCTAAAAAAGAAAAGTTGAGAATGATTAAAACCTTTTTTAAAAAAGCAAATGCATCTGACTGCTTCATGAAATGTAGTTAAAAATTGGGGGAACAGCCAACGGCTATCATTCTACTGGCTAACACTTCCCTGGCAGACACTGCTTAGCTTTGTTCAGGCTGCTTGTAGTCATTTATCTGGCGTTGAACTCCCTATGCAAATGGCTGTAGTTTTCCAGAGAATTTTGAGCCTTGCAGATCTTAGCCAGCAGGCATTTCTCAAAGGCTGCTAGCTAGGAAGTAAGGAGTCACAGAATAATGCTGACCAACTGACAGGGAAAGGCCAGTAGAAACGTAAAAAGGACTACAGTACAATGGTTGAAAAATGCTAGGATTCCTTTCCAGAAAACTGGCTGCCTGAAGTGTTTATACTGGCAAAGCAAAATCATAGCAGCATTCACTTTTATGGTTGTTTCATTCCCATGCCACACACATTCATCTCAAGGCTTCTTTTCCTTCTTTAACTTCCTGGTAGCTTCTAGGTATTGATTTTAATTTTATCTTGTGGATTAGCTACTTTTGATGCAAAATAAGTAGAACCCCAAGCATCATATTAACAATGCCAGTTTCTAATGAGGGTACAGTTGCTTTGTAAGCATTACATGTCTGCTGATTTCATGAAAGATGGGAGGTGGGCAATTATTTATCTTCAGAGAAGCAAGGGGGGTACGGACCCTATCCAAACTAAATAGCAGACTGTGATCTTAGGTCTGCTATAGCTCCACAGATGTGCACTGTGCATTTCCTATATCCACCCTCAGGCATGTTTTGATGCCTGTTACATAGCTGTCAACTTTTCCCTTTTTTAAAGGGGAATTCCCTTATTCTGAAAAGGATTCCTTGCAAGAAAAGGGAAAAGTTGACAGCTATGGCCTGTTTACATTGCAATGTAGAAATTTCCTGTGATAGGAGAAACTAACCTTGGTATCCCCAGTGCCATAACTTGCAAATAAAGAAATGCTAGTGAGATTGATTAACTTTTTAAAAATAGCAATAAAAATTGAAATGCATCTAACTACTTAATGAAAAAGGTACCTTTAGCACAGCAATTGGGAAACCAAGCAAGAGGCATCACTCAGCTAACTACCACTTCCTTGGTGCAACCTGGCAACTGTTGCCTAGCACTGTTTTGACTGTTGCTCATGGGCAGCAATCTTGGGCATTATTGTTGCCTTTGCTTTTAAGCAACACATGGCTGATTCACACATGCATGCTCATCCCTTGCTCATCAAGACGCGACTTGCATGTGGGGCTGTATCATCACAGATCAAACACAATGCACTTAAGTAGAGGAATTTCACACATTCAGCAATGTGTGCTGACTAATTCAATGGTGGTCAGGAGGACTCAGCCCACTGAAGTAGATGTGCACACATGTTTAGTAACCCTGGCCATCTTAATAGCATGGAGTTATAGTCCAGCAAACAGTTCACCAGCAAAACATGTGTATTCCTTGATAAACAACATATAAGGTTGCATTCAGACATGCACAAGAGAAACTTGACAGCAGTGCAATAATACCCATGTCCAGGATAACGGGAAAAGTAACTGAAAATACAATGAAGGTTTGTGGCTGTTTGTACACTAAGGTTTGTAAACTAAAAGTTACTAGAGTTTTGTCAGTCATCAAATTTGGAAGGTGCCCAAGGCTATCTTGATACCAATTCCAGGATCCTACTACCCTACATTCCAACTGGAATCATCTGGAGAGGGAATTTCCCTTATAGGGGATTCTCATTCATATGTGGGTTAACGGATTGTGCATATTCAATTGCTCCTTTTCTATCCATTAAGTGCAGGAAGCAACTTCTCTGTTTGAGCCATTCACATAACATAGTTGCCAGTTCTCACATGTCTGAAAATCACGCAGTGAGAATTGCTGTCATCAGATTCCATTACAGCTATTTGTGCTGAATTGCACATATAGGAAAAAATATGCTCTGAACACCCTGCATGTCACACAAAGTAATACACTCTGGTAAGGAGTATAAACACCCATTTCCTTATGCCCTGACCACAAGGTTCCAAGTGGCCTAGCCTGCTTTCTAGCTACTCAAGCAAGACCTCATGTCTTTTTGGCTAATCTTTGCCTCAGTGTCAAATTTGATATTACTTTTTTCCCGTGGTTAGCATCCACATCATTTTTAGGTTAAAAAAAATTAATACTTGGCACAAACCCCTTTTTCTTATAACTGGATATGAATGTGGGAAGTGAGGTTTAACCCTTCCATGTAATCCCCCCCCCCCAAATCCCTGTGTGCTAGATTAGAAGAAGAAAAAGCTCTGTTGGTCTCTGCTTTTCAGCCCCTTCTCTCTGCCCTTTCTTTCCTCCACCCCTTGTGTTCTCTGCCTCTTGAATAGAAGAATCCCATCAAAACTGATCTTTATTTTCATCACAAAAGTTGGTCCGTTTGTGGGGATTCTATTGTCTTCAGTGCCATTCCTTCCAAGTTAGAATGTTCACAAACATTCCTTGACATCACAGCAACTCAGCCACCCACAGCCAGAGGCTTCAGACATCCACATGCATACAACCCAACACCACCACAAAATCTCTTATTACCTTACAATATAATTTAAAAAATTTGTGGCCTCATATGGTAACACTGTTCCACTCAGTACATGATAACAGACTGCTGCTATTACTAAGTATCTTTTCTGTCATATGTCAAATAACAAAACAAAACAAACAAAAATGTCGGTCTTATTCCAATTCACAGCTTCTTCCTTGGAGCAGAAAACTGGAGGAGTTGTAGCACTCAGGTTAAAAACTGCAGGCCTCAACTAAACATGTCAACAAATAATGCATTGATTGTTTGGTTTGGACATTTCCAGGAATTACAGCATGGAATTCAATAAGACTACTTTTGATACCACTGTACAAACATAGCCACAGTCACTTTGTTATTTTTTCCAGTGTGGGTCTCTCATCACCTGTGGCAGAAACTCACTGAAACATGGAGGAAAGGATCTCAGGGAACTTTATTACATTTCCTGAAACCGACATCTTCTTCAGTCCCTCATTTAGTATTGTGCTTCCAAAAACAGATATCAGGCCCTTTCTTGACACTGGAGGAAGTCTTGTCAGTCTTGGCTCATTTAGAGGTCAAAGTTTAAAAATTCCACTTAAGGATCAGTGGTTTTAAAAAATCAAAATCAAAGTAGAATGTATTTGATATCCGATGGCAAAGGAGGAATTTCATTTGTTTCTCTCTGTCTTAGGACTGGTGGTAGAAAAACAGGATTAGATGCTGCTTCCAGAAGACTGTTGCTCATGAAGATTTGCTTTCAGTTATTTCCATCACTTGTGTGTGTCCTGTTGCTAGACTTAAAAATATTTTCAAAATTGTACTGTAAAACACAAAAGGAACAAGAAATAGTAATAAGAAAAAGAGGCTAAAGACATGCAGAGACTTACTTTCCATCTTCCCTGCTCAGGAAATTACATTCTGCACATACAAAAATTGCATTTGGAAGTTCTTGTCAAGTTCATGTCACGCTTACATTGCAATTGTGCATTCAACAAATTTATAAATACGTAACAGATAAACCAGACTTGTAAATAGCCACACACCTGTCTATTGATTTCTATGCAAAAGTATATAAATGGGATAATCATCCTCCCATGGATATGAATGGGATCAAAAATGTTTCTTGGCCAAATTATGATGCATGCATGGATAGGTGAGCTAGTAATTTTTTGTGTGCTTTGGTATTTTTTGTGGACATTCACAAGTCTGGGTAGAATATAAGAGTTAATGCTATCAGGCTCAAACCGTACATGACATTAATCACCCATGTAGCAGAGAAAGTGGGCACAGCAGTTCTTCTGTCTCTTCCATTATACTAGAACTCAGGGTCATCTAATTATTAAACTGATTAGCTGTCAGTTCAGGACTGAAAAGAGAACATGCTGCTTTGCTTAATACATAATTGCTAACTTCACTAGATTTGCTGCCATAATATCTAGTGATGTCCACTGTTAGACTTTTTTTTAAAGGGCCTTAAAATGGGTTTAATCAAATTCATCAAACAGGTCTAAAAATGCCCATTACTGAAGTTGGCTATATGGAATTAATGTTCAGAGGCATTATCATATTTTTCCTTAAGTCCTATTTCAAGTCTTCAGGCGGAAGAGTCTGCACTGATGTAGCCAAATGGCATAATCCAAGCACAAAGTTTGGGGGAGATTTGCAGCAGTATGAACAACAACAACAAAACCCCTAATGTTGGGCAGGGGACATTCCACATAATCAGCATCATATTAGTCTGAAATGGATACAAGTATGTTTGTTCCTCCCCTTCATGGATCACTGCCTTGCCATGGCGAAGGGGCTTGAATAACTCGGAGAAGCTATGAGCTATGCCGTGCAGGGCCACCCAAGATGGACAGGTCATAGTGGAGAGTTTTGACCAAACGTGATCCACCTGGAGCAGGAACCGGCAAGCCACTCCAGTATCCCTGCCAAGAAAACTCCATGGACAAAGACAAAAGGCATATAAAAGTTATGACGCTGGAAGATGAGCCCTCAGGTCGGAAGGCGTCCAACATGCTACTGAGGAAGAGCGGAGGACAAGTACAAGTAGATTCAGAGCTGATGAAGCGGCTGGGCCAAAGCCGAAAGTACGCTCAGTTGCGGATATGCCTGGAAGCGAAAGGAAAGTCCAATGCTGTAAAGAAAAATATTGCATAGGAACCTGGAATGTAAGAACCATGAACCTTGGTAAGTTGGATGTGGTCAAAAATGAGATGGCAAGAATAAATATTGACATCCTGGGCATCAGTGAACTAAAATGGACGGGAATGGGCGAATTCAGTTTGGATGACCATCATATCTACTACTGTGGGCAAGAATCCTGTAAAAGAAATGGAGTGGCCCTCATAGTCAACAAAAGAGTGACAAAAGCTGTATTGGGATGCAATCTCAAAAATGATAGAATAATCTCGATATGAATCCAAGGCAGACCTCTTAACATCACAGTAATCCAAGTTTATGCACCAAACACTGGTGCTGAAGAAACTGAAATTGACCAATTCTGTGAAGACTTACAACACCTTATAGAATTGACACCAAAGAAGGATGTTCTTCTCATTATAGGGGATTGGAATGCTAAAGTAGGGAGTCAAAAGATAAAAGGAACAACTGGCAAGTTTGGCCTTGGAGTTCAAAACGAAGCAGGGCAAAGGCTAATAGAGTTCTGCCAAGAGAACAAGTTGGTCATCACAAACACTCTTTTCCAACAACACAAGAGACGACTCTACACATGGACATCACCAGATGGGCAGCATCGAAATCAGATTGATTATATTCTCTGCAGCCAAAGATGGAGAAGCTCTATACAGTCAGCAAAAACAAGACCTGGAGCGGACTGTGGCTCACATCATCAGCTTGACAACCATATGTCAGGAGTGCTCTGATGGTGTTTCCTGCTTGGCAGGGGGTTGGACTCGATGGCCCTTGTGGTCTCTTCCAACTCTATGATTCTATGATTCTTATAGCAAAATTCAAGCTTAAACTGAAGAAAGTAGGAAAAACCACTGGGCCAGTAAGATACAATCTAAGTCAAATCCCTTATGAATACACAGTGGAAGTGAGGAACAGGTTTAAGGATTTAGATTTGGTGGACAGAGTGCCTAAAGAACTATGGATGGAGGCTCGCAACATTATACAGGAGGCAGCAACGAAAACCATCCCAATGAAAAGGAAAAGCAAGAAAGCAAAGTGGCTGTCCAACGAGGCCTTACAAATAGCGGAGGAGAGAAGGCAAGCAAAATGCGAGGGAGATAGTGAAAGATACAGGAAATTGAATGCAGATTTCCAAAAAATAGCAAGGAGAGACAAGAAGGCCTTCTTAAACGAGCAATGCAAAGAAATAGAGGGAAACAACAGAATGGGAAGAACCAGAGATCTGTTCAAGAAAATTGGAGATATGAAAGGGACATTTCGTACAAAGATTACCATAATAAAGGACAAAAGTGGTAAGGACCTAACAGAAGCAGAAGACATCAAGCAGAGGTGGCAAGAATACACAGAGGAATTATATCAGAAAGATATGGATGGCTCGTACACCCCAGGTAGTGTGGTTGCTGACCTTGAGCCAGACATCCTGGAGAGTGAAGTCAAATGGGCCTTAGAAAGCACTGCAAATAACAAGGCCAGTGGAAGTGATGGTATTCCAGCTGAACTACTTAAAATTTTAAAAGATGATGCTGTTAAGGTGCTACACTCAATATGCCAGCAAGTTTGGAAAACTCAGCAGTGGCCAGAGGATTGGAGAAGATCAGTCTACATCCCAATCCCAAAGAAGGGCAGTGCCAAAGAATGCTCCAACTACCGCACAATTGCACTCATTTCACATGCTAGCAAGGTTATGCTTAAAATTCTACAAGGAAGGCTCAAGCAGTATATGGACCGAGAACTCCCAGAAGTGCAAGCTGGATTTAGAAGAGGCAGAGGAACCAGAGACCAAATTGCAAACATGCGCTGGATTATGGAGAAAGCTAGAGAGTTCCAGAAAGACATCTACTTTTGCTTCATTGACTATGCAAAAGCCTTTGACTGTGTTGACCACAGCAAACTATGGCAAGTTCTTAAAGAAATGGGAGTGCCTGATCACCTCATCTGTCTCCTGAGAAATCTCTATGTGGGACAAGAAGCTACAGTTAGAACTGGATATGGAACAACTGATTAGTTCAAAATTGGGAAAGGAGTACGGCAAGGCTGTATATTGTCTCCCTGCTTATTTAATTTATATGCAGAATTCATCATGCGAAAGGCTGGGCTGGATGAATCCCAAGCCGGAATTAAGATTGCCGGAAGAAATATCAACAACCTCAGATATGCAGATGACACAACCTTGATGGCAGAAAGTGAGGAGGAATTAAAGAACCTTTTAATGAGGGTGAAAGAGGAGAGCGCAAAATATGGTCTGAAGCTCAACATCAAAAAAACGAAGATCATGACCACTGGGCCCATCACCTCCTGGCAAATAGAAGGGGAAGAAATGGAGGCAGTGAGAGATTTTACTTTCTTGGGCTCCATGATCACTGCAGATGGTGACAGCAGTCACGAAATTAAAAGACGCCTGCTCCTTGGGAGAAAGGTGATGGCAAACCTAGACAGCATCTTAAAAAGCAGAGACATCACCTTGCCAACAAAGGTCCGTCTAGTTAAAGCCATGGTTTTCCCAGTAGTGATGTATGGAAGTGAGAGCTGGACCATAAAGAAGGCTGATCGTCGAAGAATTGATGCTTTTGAATTATGGTGCTGGAGGAGACTCTTGAGAGTCCCATGGACTGCAAAAAGATCAAACGCATCCATTCTTAAGGAAATTAGCCCTGAGTGCTCACTGGAAGGACAGATGGTGAAGCTGAGGCTCCAATACTTTGGCCACCTCATGAGAAGAGAAGACTCCCTGGAAAAGACCCTGATGTTGGGAAAGATGGAGGGCACAAGAAGAAGGGGACGACAGAGGATGAGATGGTTGGACAGTGTTCTCGAAGCTACCAGCATGAGTTTGACTAAACTGCGGGAGGCAGTGGAAGACAGGAGTGCCTGGTGTGCTCTGGTCCATGGGGTCACGAAGAGTCGGACACGACTAAACAACAACAACATCCTGTAAAAATGTGTGGTAAGTTGCAAGAGTGCAAAGAAAATGGTTGGACAGTGTTCTCGAAGCTACCAGCATGAGTTTGACTAAACTGCGGGAGGCAGTGGAAGACAGGAGTGCCTGGTGTGCTCTGGTCCATGGGGTCACGAAGAGTCGGACATGACTAAACGACTAAACAACAACATGTTTGTTCCTGGGAGGAAAATAGCAGCTGTTGGGGTGGGCAAATTTGGATTAAGAAAATAGTGGCAGGGGTAGGGTTAAGTCTTCATCTCCCAGTGCCACCACCCTGATCTGAATCCCTCCCCCTACCTAAAAACCCCCACACAAAACCATTAGGATATGCAACCACAGATCTTCAGGTGTCACTACTAGCCTCTCAAATGTGCACTGATGCATTGGCTTCTACCATAACAGATTTATACAGAATGTGTTATTATGTGTTTCAGACTGGTGGTATTTTTCTACTCCCCATTACATTCACTAACCTTGCACAGTAATCTCATCTGCACCAGGACTTCTAGGAGTGCAGTGTGCTGGTCTTCAACACCCTTGCCGGCAGCAGAAAGCATAAAAGAGGTAATAACGTAACAGTAGCTGGTCACCTATTTCCTCCAAAATTAAGTGACCAGTGTTTAATCTTTCCTGCAAGGCATATGAGCAAACCTGGCACAGAGGTCTATTGTACAGCAGCATATAAGTGCCTTCGTAGCTCTACAGATGCAGATGTGTCTATAAATTTTTGCTTTAGCAATCTTTCCAAAAAGAGGGGTTAGGGATTATAGCCATTCCTATGGTGAACGCATTGCCTGCACAGATACTGCAAGTTCTTTATATTTAAGTTCTTAGAATGCGTCTTTTTGCTTAATGTGTTACATCCAACATCCGAAACATATTGCTTTGTTGGTTTTTGATGTCATTTGATGTCCATGTCCTGTGTTGGGAGTCCTTGGGTATAAGAAAGCTAATTGGTTGTTGCAAAAGTAGGCTGGGTGGATAAGAGCAAAGCACAATAGAGGAACAGCCCCCTCCTTGCTGGAAAACTGATGGCTTTCAGGATGACAAAAGATGGATACTAGGCAGCTGGTGAAAACTAGGTACTGATGGTCACCTGTGACACCTGTAGTATTTTTAGCTTGGAGCTGGAAAAACCATCACTGAATAACTCACAAGCTCCATCTGGGCTTAGGCAATTAGCTCAAAAGACAGGAGTTTTGATTTAAGTGCATGTTGTCACAAGACAGAAATACTGTCAAGTTGTAGATTATTAGGGAATGATGTCTGTCTGTCAAGGAATGGAAGCAAGATTGCACAAGGCCATTTTCCTTAGCTGAGTAAGATAAGAACTCTACATATATAAATTCCCTCACATTCCACTTTCAGAAAAAGGAAAACCTTTATCGAAAAAACGCAAACACTGCCAAATGCAGAAATCACATTCCTTTGCCTACAAGGGGTGCGTCCCTGTGTGCCAGAGCTAGTTCCAGTGTCCACTTAGCTCAATATCCAAAGCACTGTCTTCATTAATAGCCATAGATCTCATTTTCTACCCAGGCTGATTCTTTGCTTCGCCCCACTCCGTCATTGCACAGTTCGTATATGTCATTGGTGACAAATCCACTTTCAGTGCTGGCCAAAGTCACAAAGCCGCTCTCTGAGGTGTTGACAGCCATATTGTCATAGTCCCCAGAGAGGTCATCGGGAGTATCTTCTCCAGGACGGGCCCGGAAAGAAGAGTTCTTAATGTCTGGTCTGGTCCTAGCGAGATCTGTTTCTGACTGTTTTCTGATTACATTGTATATCTCCAAACTGGGGCTGTTCTGTCTCTTGGGGGACAGCCAGGTATCCTGTTCCTTTGCGTTCATCTCCGTTTGCTCCCGTCTCCTTAGAAGGGAAATAAATAAAAAGGTATTAGCTTCCTTTTATCTTCCACTGGACCACAAAACACTTACTAAGAAACTAATCTAGTGTTGTTAGTGCAAAGAAAATGTGTGTACACAAACAAACACACACACACACAAAAAAAAACACACACACACACACGGTCTGTGGCCACATAAAGGACGAGAATACTTCAGGTATGGTCAGATTTGTTTACTGTTGTATGTAGTGGCACAATCCAATCTGAACTTAGCAGTAGCAGGAAAAAGAAAGGTAATAATAACTGCAGGCAAGAAATTAACTTCCTTTATCCAAAAGTAGAATTTTACCCTGGAAGCACATACAGTCTAGCAACAGGAAGGACACCTACATGTGATAGCAGCAGATGTTTATGTGGGTGCACATTTGTTAACTTAACATGCCCCCTTCTCAAAATAATGTTTATTCATTAATTAAATCTATATCCCACCCTTCCTCCCAGAGGAGCCCAGGGCAACAAACATTAACACGTTAAAACAATACAATTTGAAACAGAATAAAAATGAACATATTTAAAGCATTTTAAAATAGCTTGAAAGCCACCAAAAACATTTCATTCCAGATGTGTGTAATAGTAATTTCACTGAGGTTCTTACAGTCTGTTCACATCCCTCCTCTTCCATTACAACCCCACTCCCAGTTTTGTTCTACATTCGTTCACACTGCCCCTTGGTCCTGATCAGATGCTCTCTATGACAGCGTATCATAAAGCCTCGTGCTTTGCCCCATATTGTGACTTGCCTCTTTGCATAAAGCCAAAAGCTGAAAATGGCTGTGATGACCACGAGGAGAAGCAGAACAGGAATGCTGGGGATTAAGAAGTAGGCAAGGCTCCAAACAGGCTCTGTTGAGGGGGAAAAGATACTCTAACTTTCAGTGGAAAAATTAACAGGCATTACTTTTTCATGCAGTTATTACACTCCAGGTTCTGTGTGCATAATTTTTCCTATTTCCTTTTAACTTTAGCAATGGGGGCAGGAAGAGAGGATATAATTAGCACAAGTATCAGGATGTTTTAATTATCTCTGCTGTGGTGTTCTCCAGGAAATCAAATGTTGCATTACAGTCTGTGGTAATGAATGACAGTGCCTACCTTTAGCTTCTTTGAACGTTTTATTGGTTGCAACTTCAGGAATGGGTTCTTCTGGGGATGTGGGTGCAAAGGTCTCTGTTGCAGCTCCTAGGAAAGGAATCTGGCTATTACAGCTGTCAACTTTCAGATTTGAAAATAAGGGATCAGCAGCCTCACCTGTCCCAGGGACAGTCTACGGGATATCTAACAATCCGGGATAGCAGCAGGAAGCAGCGGGAAACGGCGCTGGAATAAGGGAATTTCCCACAAAAAAGGGGGTTGACAGCTATGCAACTCTACAGGAGAATGGCTTCATTGCACTGTACCTTTTAAAACAGTATCATGCCAATTTAAGCAGTCATAGCTTATTCCCAGAGAATCCTGGGAACTGTAGTTTGTTAAGGGAGTTGCAGGCAGTTGTTAGAAGTTGACCGGGGAACACTCTGGGAACTGTAGCTGTTATTTGGAACAGAATCTATACCATGCGCTCAACTTTTACTGATGTGAAATTTACCTGCTTGAGAGGTGTTAATTTCAGAGGCAGCTGTTGGCTTTTCTGCAAGGGAAAAAACGTACAGACATACATTTTGTCACCAGGAGAAATCTAATCCCACTCCCCCAATGTTTTGACTTATCCATGGAAGTTCTTGGCACATTTGATATTGTGCCCCAGAAGTTTAGTTAAGTAGACAATTTTTGGAAACGGCTTGCAACTTGTCACTGAAACCATTTTTCTGTTTCCCTTGTCATTTCATCGTCTTCAGATTTTTTCGGTGCCCAATGGTGATACTTAAAAGTCTTAACCTGCATCCTCTCTAAGGGTGGCTCTCGAGAAGGCTATGGTTCCATACGATTCCCTTCTAGGTTTCTTGATGTTCCTATGCGCAACATCTTTAAGTATGTGGCCAGTGAATGCTAGAGGCACATTATTGCACTGCACATTGCAAACTCCATCAAAGCTGTGAGAACTAAGCCTCACAATACAGTACAGTGGTACCTTGAGTGACATACACTTCAGGTTACAGACTCCGCTAACCCAGAAATAGTACCTCGGGTTAAGAACTTAGCTTCAGGATGAGAACAGAAATCATGCTCCAGAGGCGTGGTGGCAGCGGGAGGCCCCATTAGCTAAAGTGGTGCTTCAGGTTAAGAACAGTTTCAGGTTAAGAACGGACCTCCGGAATGAATTAAGTACTTAACCCGAGGTACCACTTTATCTTCTTCTGAGTTGGAAACTGTTAAAAAAAACCAAGTGGAAGAGGAAGGGGGCACAGAGTGTGAAGAAAGAGCTGTGAGTGGAGGGTGGCCTTTGCTCCTCCTTTAGACCTCCTGGGAAATGCATCAAACCTGCTGTACCTGGAACTGAGTGTGGAGAGTACAGCTGAATGGCACACAGCTGTGGGCAGCCTGAGGAAGTGCCATCCACTTTGGGCCTGCCCATAAAAAGCAAGTCTAGAATGAGAGCCTAGGGTGATGTCCTCTGTTTCCAGGAGCTCGTTTTCTTGTGAGACTTTTGTGGGGATCTGAGAGTTTGTTTGGACCCTGGGTGAGAACCCTGAGGCTGAGAGGGAGGGTGTGTCAGAAGGGGGGGAAAACCCTGATATTGATTTTTATATATTAGTAACTCTGTATTAATGTAACATTTTTATATGTACCTGTAACTCTGAATTTTAGTAATATTTTGTTAACCTTTTCTGTTGTTGCTTTTTTTGGGTATGCTGCTTAGAGATATTTTTAAATATATTAAGCAGTATAGAAATTGAATAATCATTCAAGCAATAACCAAATATACACTGAGTTCAGAGACTGCCCCAGTAGCATTTCCCTTTTAATGCCTGTTGCAGTGCTGAGAAAACTGACTATATGGAAGGATGCTGGATTTCTTCAAAACTGGAGAGACATCACAATATACAGATATATGTTATTAAACATTCTTGGTTCCAGTTCTTTCAGTTAAGGCCAAAGGACATAGGATGTTCATTCCACAACCGCAAAAGATAAAGTCCATAATAAGCAAGTTAACTCTTAAGACTCCATAACACAAGTAGACATTGCGTTTAACGACACATTCCCAGGCATTCATGTATCCCTTTGTGGCGTTTGCCCTCCCATGTGTGTGACATCATACTGGGTTCATAGGGAAAGGGTTAAGTAATTGTAAAATGACTAACTAATGGGAACCCAAGGGGCAAAGTTAACTGTGTATAAGGTTTAAGCACAGAGAGAATTTGTTAAGAGGAGTTAGAGTTAGAGTGGTTGAGAAGACAGTCTGGAGTTAGACGAGACAGAGAAGATAAGTCTTTGGGTTGGGCTAGTCTGGTGTGAGAGAGTGAGAGAATTTGTTAAGAGGAGTCAGTCAAACAGTTGAGATAATCCGTCAGAAGGTATTAGGAAGGTATAGGCAGGTAAAGAAACTAAAGTTAAGATACTGACAGGAATATTATCTGAGAAACCATAAACTTGTTAATGTTTGTAAAATAAACTTTTTCTTTTGGTTCACTTTTAACAACTGACTGGACCCAGTGTTTTACCAAAGAGTAACTGGTTGGTGGCAGCGGGGAAGTGATCACAGTGGTGGCACAGGGATCAATAGACCGTTAAACGTCCAGGGACCCTGTGTGATCGCCACACCCTTCATTACTAGAAGTCTCCCACACCACAAATGACCAGCCCCTGAGCCGAATTGCACATCTCAGGATATGGACTCCATTACCCTGGGGATATTTGCAGATGAAGTTGTTTTTCATGCTGCAGCTGTCATCATTCCACTGAAACATATATGGTCCCCCATCGCCTGCAGGTGCTGAGGGCTGGTGGTACATCACAACACAGACTTCACTTCCACAGGAGGGCTCGTCTGCGTACCAGTTTCTGTGGAATCAAAGAAAAACATCAGGTGAATTGTTTCTCCTTGCCAGGAGTTCTCCCCATGAAGGGCATTTCGCAGAGCAGAGAAATACATGGAAGGAAGCAAATTCACTTACAGCACCTTTTGACTTTGTACCTGCCTCTCTAGCTATTCACGTGAATGTAGAGGGGGCAGATGTCAGGGACAGCAAGGCTAGAAGCAGGAATCCATAGCTCTGTGCACAGGTGCCCCCCCCCCCAATGATGAGCCAGGGGAGCTTAATAATAATAATAATAATAATAATAATAATAATAATTTGTACCCCGCCCATCTGGCTGGGTTTCCCCCAGCCACTCTGAGCAGCTTCCAACAAAGATTAAAAGTACATTAAAATGTCACACATTAAAAACCTCCCTGAACAGGGCTGCCATCAGATGTCTTCTAAATGTCAGGTACAGTGGTACCTCGGGTTAAGTACTTAATTCGTTCCGGAGGTCTGTTTTTAACCTGAAACTGTTCTTAACCTGAAGCACCACTTTAGCTAATAGGGCCTCCTGCTGCTGCCGGAGCACGATTTCTGTTCTCAACCTGAGGCAAAGTTCTTAACCTGAAGCACTATTTCTGGGTTAGCGGAGTCTGTAACCTGAAGCGTATGTAACCTGAAGCGTATGTAACCTGAAGCGTATGTAACCCGAGGTACCACTGTAGTTGTTTATCTCTTTGACGTCTGATGGGAGGGCGTTCCACAGGGCGGATGCCACTACCAAGAAGGCCCTCTGCCTGGTTCCCTGTAGCTTTGCTCATCGCAATGAGGGAACCACTAGAAGGCCCTCAGCGCTGGACCTCAGCATCCGGACAGAACGATGGGGGTGGAGACACTCCTTCAGGTATACTGAAGGAGGCCGTTTACAGGTTGAAGCATCTCCCTAAACAGAAAAGGGATCCTAGGTACTGGAGGAACTCCACTGACCCAGGCAAGCCATTGGCTGTCCTCAACAGGAAGTGCTATGGAGGCTTCCTGTTTAGGCGGGCAACATAGGAAGCTGACTTTTGGTCAGACTATTAGTCTATCTTGCTCAGTATTGTCTACACTGACTGGCAGCAGCTTCCCAAGTTTGCAGGCAGGGGATGCTCCGAGCTCCACCTGGAAATGCCAGGAATTGAATCTGGGACCTTCTGCAAGCAAAGCAGATGTTCTACCAGTGGGCTATGCCCTTCCCCAGACCAATGGTTCATCTAGCTCTATGTTGTCTACACAGTGATTCGCAGTGGCTCTCCAAGGTTTTTTAAATGGGATGTTCCGAGTCCTACCTGGAGATGCTAGGGATAAAACCAGGGACCTTCTTCATGCAAACCAAATCATCTATCCCTCAACCTGTCATTCAGGCAGACAGCTTTGCTGTATTATTTTTGGCATCCATTAAAAACATTTTTGTTTAGACAAACCTATCCAGTTATGTAGAACATTTACAAGGTTTTAAGCTTATCATTGATGTTAATTATTATTTGTATGTTTTAAATAACTGGTTTTTTACTGACAATGTTATTATTTTATTCTTTCTGTAAGCCACTTTGAGGTCTTTTATTATCAAATGGTATATACATTTTATGAAGCAATACATAAATAATACCCCTGAATTACAGCCCATGGGATCTGTCTTGGCCATAAGCCTTCCCTGGCTGAACCCAGATATTCATAGTGCTAACAGAGGATAGGCAAACGGATTTAGCCCCTTTCACAGTCCAAAGAAAGAACACTTGTGCAAGTTTTTTCCTTGCCATAATTCTTGTTATTGGTTATATCAGCAGGATACAAAGCTGGATGGGCCCCTGTTTGGTCACTGATGTTCTGGTACACAAATTTTATTGGTTGATGTTGGTCACATAGGATAAACCCACAACTATGCCAGAAAGTAAAGGGTGTGGCAGCTGCTTGCACTCCTAGCATGGGCCTGAAGTCCCAGTTTGGTACTGTGAGCTGTGGGAAGGTTCTCTGGAAAGGTTAGCACCATTCCTACCAGGAAACTTGTTATGCAATAATAGGCTGAGCTCTTGACATCCTTGACACACAGGTGTACCTAAGCCAGGAAAGCAAAACACAATTATGGCCTAAAGAAATTCTCTGGGGCTTTGGATTAAAACACCAATGCTTTTTCAAAAGGTAGAACTTATTTATCAATGGGTAGGAATCTCTATTCAGAACACTTAATACTTTTGTTTGACTTGCTAACTTCATGAAGGAACTCATACTTCTGTTCTGAACATGTGGACTTACCGAAACGTGGACAAACTTCCATCTGACCAAGAGTACAAGTTTGGGCATTCAGTGCTGTTGTCAGGATCTGATTCTCTCCTAAGCCCTATCCAGAAGTCGCCATCTGACGCTGAAAAGCTCCCAATCATCTTCTCAATCAGTTTCTGTTCTGACTGTGTTTCTATACTGACTAGGTCTCCTCCATCTCTCCTACAGGCCTGAAGAGCTTCTTTAAAGCCAACCCTGCGTACAACATTATGTAAGTAAACGATCTTGTAGCACGGGCGTTGGGTTCCTCCACGGCAAATGGCATGTCCTGAGGAAGACCAAAAAGGGGGAAAAAACCATTAGCAAACCAGCAGGAAAAGGTAGCCAATACTTCTCCCATGATGAGTTTTGTGTTGCATGGAATTTCTTTCCACTAACTCACATTACAATCATAAAACTAACATGAACTGGGATTAAGAACACCTACTTGCATATTATGGCCAGTCTAACCACATTTCCATTGACTGAAGTTGAGGAACACACTGCTGTCTTATTTTGGCCAGATACAAAAATGAGTGCCAGCCATAATTCTGTTGGTATGAGGGCTCAGAAAGAACTAAAATTTTGTACAGTGGTACCTCAGGTTAAGTACTTAATTCATTCCGGAGGTCCGTACTTAACCTGAAACTGTTCTTAACATGAAGCACCACTTTAGCTAATGGGGCCTCCTGCTGCTGCCACGCCACCGGAGCACGATTTCTGTTCTCATCCTGAAGCAAAGTTCTTAACCCGAGGTAATATTTCTGGGTTAGCGGAGTCTGTAACCTGAAGCGTATGTAACCCAAGGTACCACTGTATTAGGTGAAAGCTTCTTATCACAAAAAATATTAACTAAACTAGTTCATATTAAGGCTCATCCAATCTCAGAATTTGTGTTATGAAATTTTCATACAGGCTGTAGCTCAATAGTAGAATTGTCATGGTCTGGCAGGATGCTGAGTGGTGGGAGGCACCAGCTGGGGAACCCCCAAGGGAAGAAGCCTCAGAGGCCGGGGAATGGTGGTGGGATGATGCTGAGTGGTCAGAGGGAGAAGAGGGAGCCGACTGGGAGGAGGAGGTTTAGTGAAGGGGCAACAAGGTTTAGTGAGCAGGAAGAGGCTGGGACAGAGAACAGTCCAGAATCAGAGGCTGAAGAGGAGGCTGGAGAGGAAGGGGACCAAGAGGCAGAGATGAAGCTGGCTGCTGAAGAAGCCAGGGGGTCTCTCCTTCCTCCTGTGGCCAGTTCCCCCCACCCCTGGTCTTCCAGAACCAGAAGAGGTATGAAGTGAGAGGAGCAAATACACACAAGGCACCAAAGTCTCAGATCGTTTGGGGGATGACTTAGGGAGATGTTTGGAACTGCCTTACTTGGGCAAGATCTATTGGGGAGAGTTGCAATGTTCACTAGGCCTGGCCTCCTGAGCTGTTTTGTTTGAATAAAGAGAGTTAACTTCACTGACACCGTGTGAGTTATTGCGGACCTGCTCCTGAAAACCGCCCTGACAAGAATTCATGTAGAAGGTTCAGTCCCCAGCATCTCCAGGTAGGACTGCAAAAGACTCTTGTTTGAAACCCTGAAGTGCCATTGGCAATGTATGTGGACAATACTGAGCGAGGCGAACTGATGGTCTGGCTCTTTATAAAGCTGCTTCCTATAAACCTATATCATCAGCCAATCTCTGCCTCGTGAATTTCACAGTGTGACTTTTATATAAAAAGATAGGGAACGCAACGACCACATCCGAGTAAATCATTTTAATTAGTATTTTATGTCCACATTTATCCAGTGCAGAGTCAAGTGTTCTGTTTTAAGAAGCCAACCATGGAACATGTATTTCAGGACAGGATGTTATAAACCCCTATGATGCAAAGTGGTGTTTCATTTTGAGAGAGATCCTTGTGTTTCTATTTGTCCTTAAATGTACAAAACAAAAGTTTACAGCACTCCATTCCAAGGTCCTTAATACAGCACAGTAATTCGACTGCGTGGGATTCCAATGTCTTGACTGCAGATGGCATACAAGTTAAAATGCTGAGCACAGCAAAAACAGTCTAGTCACCATCGATAATCTGACCAACATGCATCTCTGATGAAACACAAAATACATTACCTCTCTGAAGAATCAGATCCGCAGCTGTGAGGCAATGGGAAGAAGAGAAAAAGCACATCACTTATAAAATTGGCAATGACCAGGACTGCAGAATATCCAGCCCTTAAGAGTGGGCTGCTTTGAGGTAGCTAAAGTTTTTGCAACAACCTGGCAATTGCCTGCATTTTATCAGCAAAATTTGAAGTTATTTTTAGCCAAGGAATGCAATGCAATGCAGTTGATTGCAGGCTGGGCACTGCTACAAGTCAACTTGTCCAACCAGTGATCTCACTCTACTGAATACTAGATATGAGTCCATGAAACTAAAGGTGCTTAGTTATTAAGTAAGGTGTTGATTTCAATCTGATTAGCCCTTAATAAATATAGCTAAGATTCTAACCAATTTCTCTGCCGCATCAATATGTTAGGCATTTTTAGTGCAAAGAGGTAGAATCAGAGGCCCAAGTTCAAAACCCTACTTAGAGCTGCTTTACATCTTGCACAGTGGCTAGATCACACTGGTGTTCAGTGCAACACAAACTGCAAGTGTGGAGGGCAGATGGGTGCTCCAAAACAAGTACAGTGGTACCTGTAGATGTGAACGGGATCCATTCCGGAGCCCAGTTCGCATCTAGAAGCAAACATAACCCGTGTCCGCGCATCTGCACGTGTCACATTTCGGTGCTTCTGCGCATGACGTCATTTTGAGCGTCTGCGCATGCGCAAGCGGTGAAACCCAGAAGTAACGCACTCGAACGCGCTCATCCCGAAGCAAATTCAACCCGAGGTATGACTGTAGTGGATATGCACCAGAGATCCATGGCCAATCATAGCTCTTTGAGCAAGTCCCTGAACGTTTAGGAAAGCATGTCTGTCCGTCAGGTGTTTCATATCTGCTGCAAAACACACTAGCAAACACCTTATTAATGACTCAGACAAACAATATGAAATAGTTCTGCAAAACAGCAGCATAGTTTAATACAGTGATGGGAGGCCTGAGTTCGAATCCCATTGTAACCAAGGCCTTGCATAGCTCCCACTCTCTCTCCCCAATCTTCTGTAAAATGAGAACAATAATGTCGTGTCATCTACGTTTTTGATGAGGATAACTAAGGCCTGCAAGTGGTTTTGCATGTGAAAAGTAATTAGTGCTAGAATAGCAAACATGTGGTAACCATCAATCACGTGGCAGTATATTAACATGTTAATTTCACAATGAAATCATAACATGTCAATTGGGGTGGGGGACAATAATATGCCATGCACAAAGTTGCACACCTTCAATTACACACACAACACCCTAGCAGAAGTTGCTTTATGAGTTTTCCAAGACACATTAAATTGGAGCACGTGTGGGACTGATTCTACATGCCAAAACCATAAAGTGTGTCCCCAATGGTAATATGAACTGGCTATGTATCTGGCCCTCATTAATGCAAAAGAAAAGAATGGTTGGAAATGCCTGTAGCATTAATAAAAGAAAAAGAAAAACAGGTACCTTTTGAAATACAAATACTTGTTCAGGTAATTGAGTAATTTTATTATGCTTTATTGTATGACTGAGATGTGTATTTTGTTTTTGTTTTACCTTGCTTACATGATTCTGCAGCAGCCTAGAACAGATAGGAGCACTTATAGCTGGGGGGGTGAAGGAACAAGCAAATCCAGACAAAGCAGGCCTGACTAGTACAGAACAAATGGAAATTCTTTGGCAGTATTTATTTTCAGACAGTCTCCACACTTAGAGTGGGGAAAGAGTTTATTTAAAGGGTCTCAAGGGGGTGGGGAGAAATACACACACACACACACACACACATATACTGTGTGTGTGTATATATATATATATATATACACACTGTGTGTGTGTGTGTGTATACACATACACACACCAAATATATATATATATTTCTAGGCCAGCTAGAAATATTGTGCAGTGGGCTGCCCACATCAGAACAGTATTTTAAGCATCATATATATATATATATATATATATATATCCCACTGCACAATATTTCTAACTGGCCTTGCCTGTGGAACCACTATGGTTGTTGCCAAAAGATGTCTTGGTTTCTCAATGGCACTGGAGCTCTTAAACCTCCAGCTTAAAGCCCAGTATAGGCTGTAGAAGAAGCGATAGCTCATTTGCTCTGCGTGCAGGTCCCTGGTTCAATCCCTGGCACCTTCCAGCAGGGCTTACAGAGCCCTCTGTCTGAAACCCTGGAGAGCCACTGCCAGTCACTGTATAGAAATTACTGAACTGGATGGTCAGATTCAGCATAGGGCAGCTTCCTATGCCAGCTTTAGTAGTAAGGGTTTTTTTTGGGGGGGGGGAGGGGAAAGCTATAGTGACTCAGTAGTGATAGATAAGCATTCTAAGCGAGCTCAGAAGCATTTCTCCTTGACGGCACTTCATGGTTTGCAGGTCCCAGGTTCAGTCACCAACATCTCCAGTTCACAGGGCCAGTTTTAAACAAGGACAACACCTTCCTGCAACTGTGGAAACCTGCTACCAGTCGGAGCAAACAATATAGGCTAGATGGACCAATAGCCTGACTCACTAGAAGGCAGCATCATATAAACAATATCCATTTTGCACAACGGCACCATCAGGGCAGGATGCTGGGGCAGATCAGCAGAATGATCAGGAAATGCCCCAGCTGAAGCCAGACTGGCTAACTACCCTTTGAAGTAAGCGAAGCAATGCCATCTGAAGAGAGATGCCCCTAAAGTCTATTCTGCCCAGAGTTTAAAATGACTGAACTTAACCACTGCTTTTGGACGGGAGCGCAGATGAAGAAGAGTATACAACACCAGCCCCTGCAGCTCACAAAGATTCTCAGGAGCAGACCACCAGCTGAAATAGACACCACAGGGCCAGCTTATTTCATAGAATTGTAGAGTTGGAAAGGACCCTGAGGATCATTGCAGTCCAACCCACTGTCTTGTAGGAATATGCAGCTGTCCCACACAGGGATCGAACCTGCAACCTTGGCATTATCACCATCATAGTACAGTATAACCAACTGAGCTACCCAGCTTGATACAGTGAAAGCAGCTTCGTATCATTTCTTCCAGCACTGATCCCCAGAACTGAAACTAGGGTCCTGGGCATCTGACTCATGTTAAGTCTCCCTAAGATTTAAGGGTGCCCGGTTGAGAGAGATCTGTGAAGCTGGCAACCCATCTCTTCCCCCCTCCCACCATGCCAAAGCAGCAAAGCATCTGCCATAGTGCCTTCCCCTGTTGGGGCAGCCCCATTCTGCACCCCCACTTCTGCTGTGTCCGGAGCTTTAGCAGTCCAGAGCAGAGCCTGGAAGGGATCCCAGGTTCTCCGCTGCAGAGACAGACAGGGTCTCCGCTACACTTGGGTGTTGAATCGCACACAACTTTTTGCAGAAAGCTCTACCATCGCCCACCCCCCTCCTTCCGCGAAAGAAAACCCCTGTCTCATTTAGTCCACCCACAACCCACTGTAGAGAAAGCAGTAAGCTGCTGAAGATGAGGCCACCCATATCAGCTGGGTCGTCTCTGGGGTGCCATCAACGTTTTCCTGGGCGCAGTCCTGCACACAACTTTGGCAGCGCATAGCCCCTGGCTTTCGATGGGATGGAGACTGCCAAACCACACAGCCAGGACTGCATACTTTGGTTGCCTCCCTGCCTCTAGAAACAGATACTAAAACTGGCCGGCCGTTGGTCCCGCTTTTCTCACGCAGAAGGACCACCCCCCACCACCCTCCATTTCTGGGAGGGGAAAGCTCTGCACCTTCACAACCGGCCTGCTTCTCGTGGCAGCAGCAGTAGCATTTTTGTGTGCGCATTAATAAAAGTGCCATCAGGAGGGGGGGGGTTAGCCCCCACCTTGGGCACCGCTGAAGCTGCTCTTTCACCCACTGTTCTCTCTCCAACACAGAATCTTGTCCCACCCCACCCCCCAGTTATAGCATCACTTTCCTCATCCATAGGCAGGTTTCTCAGCCGGGGCTCATTCCAATGATTTAATGACCCCCCCCCCCCCAATCGAGGGATAAGTACCCAACCCCATGCCCAAAGCGCTCCCCATTCCAGAAAGCGGAGACGCAGCTCCAGATCGTCCCCCCTTAACTTTTGCATTTGCTTCCAGTTCCCGGGTGTGGGTGCTTCCCCCCACCCGCTGCAAAACAGGAGGGGACCAGCCCGAGACCCCCGCGCCTGCAGCGCCTGCCTCTCTCCTCAGCCAACTCGGGACCGGGACTGATGCATCATCCGCTTGCCCAGCCCAGCCCGGGAAGCACTCACCGCTGAGCAGCCGCGTCCCCTGCCCGCCCGCCGCCCCGCAGAAGGCAGCCAGTAGTAGCAGCAGCAGCAAGTTGCTCCCCGCGGCGGCTCCTCCGCCGCGTCCCCGGAGCCGCATGTCGCGCGGCTGCACTGGCGGCGGCAGCAGCAGCGCAAGGGCAGCAGCGCGAGCTCCGGGCGAGCTTCTGGCAGCAGCCAAGGCGGCGGCAGTGGCGGCGGCAGCAGAGCCGGCTCCGCCTCCGGGCCAGAGGCCAGCCGAGGGGAGGGACGCTGGAGAGCCCGGCGGGTGGGGTGGGGAGGCTCTGCGCGGACACTGGCACTCACTCTCTCGACATGCCTGCCGAGAGGGGTCGAGAGATGCTTCGGTAGCCAAAGCGGAGCTCGGCGCCAAACTGATGCATGGGAAGAAGCCGCGGAAGTTGAGGGTTTTTGGTGGAGGTGGGGGGAGCATCCATAAGACACACAGAATGCGAAGTTAGACCGCGTGGGTTTTGCATGCGGAATGTTCCCGTGCAGATAAGGATCCAAAAGTTGGCTTAGAAGTGAAACGCTGCAGGTCTGGCGTGCATAATGCTATCTGCCCCCCAGCAAGCAGTGGCAAGGATGCCCTGTCAGTAGAATCATAGAATTGTATACAGTGGTACCTCGGGTTACAGACGCTTCAGGTTACAGACTCCGCTAATGCAGAAATAGTACCTCGGGTTAAGAACTTTGCTTCAGGATGAGAACAGAAATTGTGCGGCAGCGGTGTGGCAGCAGCGGGAGGCCCCATTAGCTAAAGTGGTGCCTCAGGTTAAGAATGGACCTCCGGAATGAATTAAGTTCTTAACCCGAGGTACCACTGTAGTTGGAAGGGATCCCAAGGGTCATCCAGTCCAACCCCATGCAATGCAGGAATCTCAGCTAAAGCATCCATGACAGATGGCCCATCCAACCTCTGTTTAAAAAATCCTCCAAGGAAGGAGAGTCCACCACCTCCAGAGGGAGACCGTTCCACTGCTGAACAGCTCTTACTGTCAGAAAGGTCTTCTTGATGTTTGCTCAGAATCTCCTTTCTTATAACTTGACGCCACTGGTTCGAGTCCTGCCCTCCAGAGCAGGAGAAAACAAGCTTGTTCTCTCTCCCATGTGACAGCCCTTGAAATATGTGAAGATGGCTATCATCATAGCTCATCTCAGTCTCCTCTTTTCCAGGCTAAACATACCTGGCTCCTTCAACCTTTCCTCATAAGGCCTCACCAAACAACTCACAACTACAGCAAACACCCCCAGCTGTTCACCACGTACTCCACAGATACGTGGGCTCAGCCAACGTGCTTTAGGAATATAGAATGCTGCCTTGCGCCAAGTAATGACTCACTGGCCCATCTAGCATGGTATTCTCATTTAGTATCAAAAAGGGAGTCCCTCTCATTGCAACTTGGGAGATATTGCAAAGGATTGAAGCTTGGACTTTCTGCATGCATGCAAAGCAGCTGGTCCACAGCAGTTACATCTTTCCCAAAGACTTGAGGTTTGTCTTCTGTAGCTGGATGGTCAAGGGGTCATGTGACAAGGAAACAGCTGGCTCAGACTGTGATTTGACACACCCCACAAAGCTTGGGAGATCACTCTGCTGGAGACCAGAGTGGCCCAAGGCACTGAAACGCTATGGGTGCTGGTGAACTCCCTGCAGTACTTGGAGGAACCTCATTCACACAACCCACCTTCATTATTTGCCCAGGCTGCCAGGTTTCTCAGCTGTATGGTTTCTTATTTCATTTCTGGCAGCCAGTGGGCTGAATCCAGGTTAAATGGAGCCTGTCGCTCCAGAGCAAGAGATCTGGTATTGGCTTGTGCTTTGGAAGCAGAAGGGAAGAAAGCAGAATGAGTGGAAAGTTTCCTTTGCACCACTTCCAGTGTCCGAATGCTGACCCTGCATTTCTCCCGCTTGTTTCCGGAGGGTTGGGGAGCTGGACTGCACCTGCTTCCTGGCTTCCCAGCCATGTTTCTGCTCATCCAGGCTTGGAAACAGTTTCTAGCTGCCAAAGTGAAGATAAAGTAGACTCAAGATGCTACTTGCATCATGGCTTAAAATAAAGACGTACATTGTGGGACAGGGAACCTCTTTCTAACAAAGTTTTGTCAGCATGCTTCTGAGTAACAGTTGCTGGGAGTTGCAAGTGAGGAGAGAGCTCTATTGCACTCAGGCTGTTCTTGCAGGTTTCCCAAAGGCACCTAGTTGGCCACTGTGAAAACAGAAGGCTAGACTAGATGGACCATGGGCCTGATCCAGCAGGGCTCTTCCTGTTTGCAAAGGGAACCTTTTCTCAGGTTTAAACTGTTGGTCTAAACACTCAGCAAGTGCTGTTTGTGAGCACTTTATAATAATCACAAGATCATAGAACTGTAGAGTTGGAAGGGAGTTTAAGGGTCACCTAGTCCAAGCTTCGGGACGCAGGTGGTGCTGTGGGTTAAACCACAGAGCCTAGGACTTGCTGATCAGAAGGTTGGCGGTTCGAATCCCCGCAACGGGGTGAGCTCCCGTTGCTCAGTCCCTGCTCCTGCCAACCTAGCAGCTCGAAAGCACGTCAAAGTGCAAGTAGATAAATAGGTACCGCTTTGGCGGGAAGGTAAACGGCGTTTCCGTGCACTGCTCTGGTTCGCCAGAAGTGGCTTAGTCATGCTAGCCACATGACCCGGAAGCTGTATGCCGGCTCCCTCGGCCAATAAAGCAAGATGGGCGCCGCAACCACAGAGTCAGCCACGACTGGACCTAATGGTCAGGGGTCCCTTTACCTTTAGTCCAAGCTCCAGCAATGAAGGAATCACAGCTAAATCCCTGATCATCCACTCCAATGGTGTTGACTCCAACATCTTTCAAGGTAGTCCGTTGCACTGTCAAACAGCTCTTGCTGTCAGAAAGTTCTGTCAAATGTTTAGTCATAATTTAATTTCTTGTAATTTGAACCCACTGCTTCAGATCCTTTGCTCTGGAGAAGCAGAAAGCAAGTAAGCTAATAGCAGTGGTAGCTCCAGTAGCAAACCCACGGTAGGATGCAAAAATCTAAATTGCTCCAATTTTGAGGTGTGTGTGGAACCTGATAAAACACCTTCTGCGATTTTCCCAAGTTTTTTACCCAATTGTCATGAAAAACAAAAGTGTTTTCGGGGCCAATTCAAACATGTATACCACTTGATCACTTATGATTTGTAATCAATGCTAAAGACTGTCAGCTGTATTTGTGAACTCAGGTGATCTAAAAGTTTTGTTTCTGGCAAATGATGCAGCTTTGCTCTTAGCAATTCCGTAGATGAATACTAGTCATTCTGATCATCTCCCTAATTGCATTCAAGACATTTCTAGAAAGCTGCATTGCAATGGCTCAAAGAGCTAACATTAACATACTGCTACGCATTCTCTGGAAGAAGTGTCAGCAATTTTCTAAGTAGGATCCTGAATTATTAGCAGGATATCTATGCCACTCACTCATAATGAGCCCTTGCTAAACCATGTGTGAACCTGTCCTGAAATCTTGCTGCAGAAACTGACACAAAGAAATGTTAATTAAATTTCTGCTGATTTTGACAAAGCAAAAAGAGTATGTGTTGCAAGGCCATCAGGCTTTTATATATATATAAAAATCAAGAATGACATAGAAAAATGTAAACTTATTACATTAACACAGACCTTGTAATAGATCTTAGCAGATCAGGGTAGGGAGGAAAAAGCATTCTGCATTACATCCTTTTAACAAATGTGGAGAATGTAACCTTCTAAGCATCCTCTGCAATGCATGCTCTCAGACTCAGTTGCCTATCTATGAACTGGAAAGAATAAAGGCAAGTCTCTGAGAGATCTGAAATACATACATTTATAAAAAATACATTTATATTTTGCAAAGCTCTATACGGATGGACAAAAAAGGTTTCTTCAATATTGACACAGCTGTACCCATCCCAACTATTTTCTTCATAGTTTTAAGAGTGTAAAGTATTGTTAGTCATATAATAGAACAAAAATTCTTGTCCCCACAACTCAACAGTGTCAATTTGTGCACACTGAAAACAAGGTGGTAGATTTAGCTCTTGCTAATTTATCTCCATGCATTAATGCCAAAGATCAGGGAAAAGACAGTACTGAAGTGGGGATTCTAGGCAAAATTCACTAGACAATTTTCTGCCAGTGAAAAGTGGTTACTATGCCGCGAAATTCTATGTTGGTTTACTCTGAAGTTAAGTCCCAATGGAGCTTACTCGCCAGGAAGTGTGCACAGGATTGCAGCCTTAGAGACGTAATACAATAGGACATCAACGAAACCCTGAAAACTAGAGTATTTTATTTCAGTAGACATGTTTCTGTGGAGAGACATTTTCTTAAAAATGTACATTACATGTTCCTGATCACCATTTTTGTCACAGAGAAACATCACATCTGGGTTTGAATCTTGGGGGAATGGCCTCTACCAAACCAGAAAATGATAGAAATATCACTCCTAAGACCACTGAAAGATTAACTTTTCAACATGCATAATACAAGCTGGTGTTTCAAAGCCAGTTTATTGTATTTAGCATTTCTAACCATGCCTTGTTGCCTGGCATGACAAACTAATAAATTTACTAGCCAGATTGAAGAATCTATTAGCTTTTGACATAGGGCACTCTTCTGAAACTCTTTAGGAAGACCGTTAGCCAGGGAATCCCACAAGGGCTCAGCATCTGAACAGCTCAAGGCAGAATATGACGAAGAACAGGACAGGATTTCTGAATGGACAAAGACATCGCTCTCCAAGTTGTTCACGTTGACCAAAACGCTCAAGGTAAAGCACTTACACTTTCTTTATCATCAAGGTCAGAGTCTGGTACCTTTTTTTTAATTTCGCTGAAACCAATCAAGAAAATGCACTAAGAATACAAGTTAGTAGCTGTCACACTTTTTGAAACAATATATATGAACTGAAACACAACTATTCTTTGAAAATCTCACTCATACAAATTTTGCAATTGAGTTCTCCAGCCAAGCATTGCGTGGTACCTTGGTTCTTGAACTTAATCTGTTCTGAAGAAGAAGAAGAAGAAGAAGAAGAAGAGGAGGAGTTTGGATTTGATATCCCGCTTTATCACTACCCTAAGGAGTCTCAAAGCGGCTAACAATCTCCTTTTCCTTCCTCCCCCACAACAAACACTCTGTGAGGTGAGTGAGGCTGAGAGACTTCAGAGAAGTGTGACTAGGACGCGAACCCAGTTCACCAGATTACGAGTCTACCGCTCTTAACCACTACACCACACTCTCAAGAGTCCGTTCGACACCCGAAACCGTTCGAAAACCAAGGTGTGGCTTCCGATTGGCTGCAGGAGCTTCCTGCACTCAAGTAAAAGGTGCAGCGGACGTCTGGCTTCTGAAAAACGTTCACAAACTGGAACAGTTACTTACGGGTTTCCGTCTTTCGGGAGCCAAGCCATTCAAGTACCAAGGTACCACTGTATATTAAAGTGTGAAAATAACTGCATATATTAGTGAAAATAGCATACAAAAATGCATTATATTAGACAAGTGTATAGAAATGTGTATAGTAGTTGAATTCTGCACGAAAGTGCTGATGAATTTCATGAGAACTTTTTGTTCTTAAAAAAATTGCAAACTGATGTGGAAATGTGAAGAACTGAACTTGACCAGAAAAACGAGAAACCGAGGGAAGCTGAAACTGACAGATTCTCCCTGTCAGGGAACTGACATCGGAGCTAGAGGTGGAGGGGAGGCTCTCTAATGATGCTGGAGAAGGGCCCAGCAGGGAGAGAGGCAGGTCAGCAGATGGGGAAGCAATTCAGTGCAACACCAGGAATAAGGAGGGGCAGATGGGGGAATCGGAGAGAGGGCTCCCAGACTCTTCACCGGACACCAGCGGGGAGAGCACTGGTCCTCCGCTACCCACGCCCTCCCTGCGCAGAAGACTTCCGTGCAGAGAAAGTAGGAGGAGACTGGGTGTCAAACAACTTTTATGTTGGAAAAGGTTTAAGAAACGCCCACTGACGGATTCTGCTAGCGACTGAGGCAGCCACGAATTGAAGGGCTGTCCAGACAGAAAGGTTTAACAAGGCAACATAGCCAGGAGAGGCGGCAACTTACGCACGAGCAACCCCATACCATTATACTCCCATTCCCACCTCATGCAGCACACTTAAATTTTGCCTTGCTATGGAGTTGGAACGATAAAGAGAAGTGGAACCTGTTTCTGTGAGTGGTGAAAGGGAGGGAAAGGGCTTTACAGGAAGTGAATTTTTCAACCTCTCTGCTATATTTAGTTTGAGGACGTGGCTAAATGAGTATGAAGACTAATCAGTGAGACAGAAAGAAGAAAGAGGGGAGTCATCAGTCTATGAATCGTTGAAAACTGCCAAGGTTTTTGAACAAGAACATCCATTCTCACTTTCTCCCAGTGAGATATACGAGAGTAGCCCCCAAATACTTTAGTAAGAGGATGGGCCCAAAGAATGGTGTCTTTGTTCAGGGATTGTGTGCCTTTAACCACTGTGCCGACCATGCTAGCGGACCTCCTATGGCACATTGATGGGCCTGGAACTTCTACCTGGGAATTCACTGATCCAGTGAGAGGCAGATCTCTCTCCACATAGTAAGGAAACCACACTGGATGATAAACCGGATTGGGGGTGGGCAGAGAGGACCCGGGAGTAAGAACAAGCAAGTAGAAGGAATTGTTTCAGATCATTTCATGGGAGCAGCTTGGGATTCCCAGCAAAAGAACCACTGAAATGGATGCAGCATGTGCAGGCAGGAAGAGGAGGAGGAGATTGATCTTAGAAGAATGTCTTGCAGAAAGACAGCACGGTAAAGCCTCGATGAACTCCAAAAAAGTCAGCTGGAACAAATAAGGCATTCTCCACCATCCATCTTAGCTGTCATTTCTAGTAGGAACCGCTGCAGCCAGAACAACCAATTTTTAAAGGAAAAGAGGAGAAAGGGGGGGAAAGGTGGAGAATGAATGTTTGCCTATTAATAAACCAAAAAGTAATACAAGGAGCCAGAAAGTTGATGAAGGAATATTTTGAAAACAATTGGAGAAAAGGGACAGATGTAAAAACTAGTGTGGGATGATGGGAAGGCAGTTGTTAGGGGATATTTCATACAACAAAACTCAACAGCATATAAGAATAAAGAAAAAAAAGAAAAGGGAGCTTTTAGAAGAAATTAAAAGGAAGGAAAAATTGGCCTATGCAAGCAAAAATAAAGAGAGATTAAATCAAGAAATTAAATTACTGAGAGTAGAATACAATAAAATTATAGAACAGGAGGTAGAACAACAATGCAAATTTTGGAAATATAAAAATTCTGAATGGGCAAATAAACCAGGCAAGATCCTTGCCTGGCAATTAAAGAAACAAAGAAATGAAAAATTAATAAATAGGATAAAAGTAGAAGAGAGGACAATAAGGGACATTACAGAAATTAAAGAATTTGAAAAATATTATAAAAAATTATATCAGAAAGATGAAGTGTCAATAGAAGAAGCACTTATCAAGAGGCTTTTCAGAAACTGAAGTTGCTGTGGGATTTCTCGGGGAAAGGTACCAGGAAACCCAACAAAGCGGGAGATGGACCTGCAGCCAATCTAATGAATTGCTCCCCGCCCCCCATGAAAAATGTGTGCTGGAACTCACCATGAAGTTGTTACAGTAAGTCACCAAGTGACTCAGGGCAGCCCTGAACTCGGAGCAGCCTGTTTGACAACAGCTGTGTTCACTGCCCGCGGAGGTGCTAAAAGCTATGGCAAGCTGCCCCTCTAGCTGGTTTGAGGGTCGCCCCTGTTTTTGGTGCAGGTCAAATAAATGTGCCCAAGCCTCCCTCATTCTCTTGGATTCAGGCAGATGGCCAGGGCAGCTCGAAAAGGCCCTCGCTGAAACGCATGAAACACCATGGCTGGAATGCTTAAAGCCCTATGGGGCGGAGCCAATTTGTATTTCCCTTTCTTCAGTCTGTCTCCCATGTAGCAGCAGGGGCCTTTTAGCAGCCTCTTTTTTTCTCTTTCTTTCTTTTCAGAATCCACAGGAAATCCTAGAATTGGAGGGGACTCCAGAAACCCATTTAGTCTAACCCCCAAGCTCATTACAAAACTGTAACAAGCTGGGGGTTGGAATTCTACTTTCTTGCGGGTCATAAGCTGTCCTGGCTGAGAAAAATTCTATCAATTAACACATTAAAAGGGAAGAATTTGCTGAGTGAAGGAGTGTGTGAGATGCCAAGTCAGCTCTTCCAGAGGGGTAGTTTTTTAAAAGATGTGGCTTTTAATTTCTTATGGCTTTATTCTCTCCCCCCCCCCCCCATTGCTGAACCTAAACCCTGCCAATAATAATTAATAAGACCTGCTACTTTATGCTGCCAGGTTTTACATGTTTTAGTCAGTGTTGGAGAAAATAATTTCATTTTACTATGAAGTGTGTGCCTCAATGATCTCCCCAGTCCTATTCAGTCTGCCCATTGGGCACATAAATAATCCTTCCCACAACCCGTCATTTTAAGACTAAAAGAAAAAAATAGTAAAGATCTTCATAGTAAAATGAAATTGCTTTGCCAATGCAGATCTACTCCATCATTGTTTATACGCACGTTGGCAGGGATGTGCCTGAGAAAGTGTGGATTAAGCCAGCCCAGGAAAGTAAACCAGTGTTGTTTTATCCATTTTGTTGGAGGAAGCAGGGCATTAAAGTAGTATATGGCAACCCTGAAGTGTAGCCCATAGTTGTTTTTCTGGCATGTTTGGTTTCTTCCCAAGGAAATGAAGAGTGTGTGGGGAATTGGCTGTAGAAGCAGTGCAATAACCTGAGGGTTGGAGGGCGTAAAGAGAGCTGGGGGGGGGGGGAATGGAGGATTTCAACTTTAAGTGAAGAGACTTGGAATACAAGTTTCTCAGAGACCCGGTCTACCAAGAACTTGCCATCATTTAGTCGCCAGACCTACCAGAAATGAAAAGCCTCCTCTCTTGTGCTAATTATGCTTATTTCTTTTGAGTATTTACTTCTCACCCCTGGCCTAGAAAAATTCCTACTGACAATTATGAGTGTACATCACCCAAACTCTGGCTTTTTCATCATTAGTATCCAGTAGTGATGTATGGAAATGAGAGCTGGACCATAAAGAAGGCTGATCACCGAAGAATTGATGCTTTTGAATTATGGTGCTGGAGGAGACTCTTGAGAGTCCCATGGACTGCAAGAAGATCAAACCTATCCATTCTTAAGGAAATCAGCCCTGAGTGCTCACTGGAAGGACAGATCCAGAAGCTGAGACGCCAATACTTTGGCCACCTCATGAGAAGAGAAGACTCCCTGGAAAAGACCCTGATGTTGGGAAAGATGGAGGGCACAAGAAGAAGGGGACGACAGAGGATGAGATGGTTGGACAGTGTTCTCGAAGCTACCAGCATGAGTTTGACTAAACTGCGGGAGGCAGTGGAAGACAAGAGTGCCTGGTGTGCTCTGGTCCATGGGGTCACGAAGAGTCGGACACGACTAAACAACAACAACATCCTGTAAAAATGTGTGGTAAGTTGCAAGAGTGCAAAGAAAACTGGAGGTTTCACATTTCAAAACTTTTAAAAATAATTAGAGACAAACATGAAATAAAGCAATATTACCTTTCGCAAGGTCTGGTCTTTGGCTTATATGGATCAGATACCATTTCTTTCTGAGAAATAAATATAGTTTACTTTAAAAAGGTTTATAGTCACACTGTAGGCACCAATGAAACTAAGTATCATTATCTCTACTGGCACATCAAATATGTACCATTTCTTGTTACTATGGCATGCAAAACATAAATACAAAAATCCAACCTCCCAAAGTTTTGGCCCGCATTAAGAAAAAAATAATACTCCATTTTACCGCAATCCTCTCTTCCCTTTGTTTCTTCAGTAATGCTATTATTTCTTCTCTCTTCTTGCTCTGAAAGAAAAAATATACTTGTAATAATTAAGTGCAGAGAAATGAATCTGGGACTCTTTACACAAACTTGTTCAACCTGGGTGAGTAGTAAAGTGACCCTATAGAGAAGAAATGTTTGTATAGCCAACCGTTCAATTCCACACATCGTATGCTAACGGATGAGCCAAATTAATTTTGGAGATCCACCTGCCTCAAGCTCACCCAACTGATAGAGAACTTCAACCATGTACTGGCTTACACAATCAGCTATAAATCAAGACTACTTTGTTCAAGTCTCACCCTCTGCCACAAACTCACAAGTCACACACTCTCTACATGTCAGCTTGTACACTTATAGAGTTGCTCTTAAGGATTATTTTTATAATTTATTTATTAAATTTATATACTGCCCTTAATCTGGCAGTTCACAAGATAATAGATCAGTTTCAGGCTAACTTAGCTGAACTGAAGTGTCATTAAATTCAACAGGACAAGTCAGCCATGACTAGAGATATCGGAGAATTCCATCGGAAATGGAAAGAGGGGCAGCAATTAATCAGGAATGTAAGCAATTACAAGCGGTATTCACTTTCTTGTGTGTGTGTTTTAGTCTGCAAACATAACATAAATAATTATGTTATTTTCTGCATTACTTGAGGTTTCTCTTCCACTGAAATTAATCATGTACAGTAATTAATTATGTCAGTATTAGCAATAGGAGCTAGTGAGAATAACATAGCTTCTAGAAGAAGCTAAACTGTAGCAGAATGGAAACAGTGCTGATTGTGATGTTCACGGGACATGATGGAAATCAATGCTTCTGTGCATCCCTAGGCATGACTTAAGTCCCACTGATTTAATTGGAAATGAAGGGCAACTAACTCACTCTGGATCCAGCCCAATGGGTTGAAATGCTAAGAACATCAGGAGAGGCTGATGCCAAACATTTGCTCTGTAAGCTACCACACCCTAAACAGCAAACCTCAAGTTCAAGCAAAAGAAAAGAGAATGTGATTTGCTACTCTTTAAAATCTTCATTCCTCCTGCAAGGCAACAAATTAGTTTTGTTCTTGATGAGATGGATTTTAGACGTCTCCTGGAGCGCTATTCTGGCCTGGTGATCTATATTTTGCAGGATGCACGTGGACTTAATAGTTCTCCCAGTTGTGTTTCAAAAGCAGAAAAGAGGGATATAGTGAGTCAGAATGTTGCATCTTTTTGTTGTGGGAGTTGCTTGGATAAAACAAAATAGCCTGGAAAATTCTCAAGTGCAAGAAAAGGGGAAATGAATTCATTATTATGTTTTGTCAACAAATTTAGATTCTTAGGCTTTCAATCAGTCATAGCTCTTGTGAAACTTCTGCTTTTGAAAAAGCCGCTTCCAAATGAGATGGTTACACATCGGAGTTAGTTTGGTCCTTTACTATATTTAATTTCTCTGGTTTAACCAAGACTTGTAAAGATTATTGATTTATTTAGAAAATGTATAAACTGCTTCATCAAAAAATTATCCTAGCAGTGCACAAATAAACACAAATAAAACATGGGTAAAGTTCACAAACCATTTAAAAGCATATATGCATCAAACTATCAAAAGTTACATACTACATACATATTATATAAGAATTACAACCACCCTATCTGAGCTTCTGGGTAGCTTATGATGCATTTTCAGTGCAACAACCTTGAGAAGTTGGTTGGTTAAGAAGATGTTGCTGGATTATACAGTTCTTGCTGCTGCTTTACTGAGTCTCTTTTATGGATTTTAGTATGGTTTTTAATTGTAACCTATTGTTTCCCCTGGGATGCGGGTGGCGCTGTGGGTAAAACCTCAGCGCCTAGGACTTGCCGATCGCATGGTCGGCGGTTCGAATCCCTGCGGCGGGGTTAGCTCCCATCGTTTGGTCCCAGCTCCTGCCCACCTAGCAGTTCGAAAGCACAATTAAGTGCAAGTAGATAAATAGGTACCACTTTCTAGCGGGAAGGTAAACGGTGTTCCGTGTGCTGCTCTGGTGCCGGTTCGCCGGAGCAGCTTCGTCGCGCTGGCCACGTGACCCGGAAATGTCTGCGGACAGCGCTGGCTCCCGGCCTCTAGAGTGAGATGAGTGCACAACCCTAGAGTCTGTCAAGACTGGCCCGTACGGGCAGGGGTACCTTTACCTTTACCTTTATTGTTTTCCCTACCTTCTGATTTGCATTATGTTCTTAAAATTTTAAAAGTAATTTAGAGACTTTCTGTAGCAAGTGACTAATAAACTGAAAAAATAAAACCATATGGCTCTACAGAATAATTTTCTAGCCAAAATCAACCAGACTTGCTGATGACTTATGATACGCAAAATTGAGCAATCTTGAGCTCACATCTTTCTGTGGCTAAAATATTTAACAAAATAACGGGGGAGGGGGGAACATTGAACAGGCTCACTTCTCTTAATCCAATTTCTACTAGGTAGGTTTAATGGATGTTGCTAGATTAAATCCATTATATGGTTATTAATTGCAATAAGTAGGAATGCAGGCTTGCAAGAAACAGATGCAGACCTCAGCACTTTTCAGCTCCTCCTAACGACTGCTTGAATCTGGCTTCCTTCCCAGCCCTGAGATATAAAGCTTTTCATTTAATATAAAAAGAGGGGGAGGGAAGCCCTCTAAAATTTGACTAAAATTAGGGAAATATCCTCAAATTACAGGCTAGCACTAGCAGCCATAGCACAACACTGTAACATTATATGGTTTACAGTAATGTTACTTACACTTTCAATTAGCTTAATGATAAATGTGCACAGTGAGCCAGGAGACAAAAGATGCTTAGTTCCACAGTGTGCTTCAGGAGTTAATTAGCAAAGAGCCAACATGGTGTTTCCCCATCAAGATATATAGAACATTGGTCAATTTCCCGTTACATCTGCTGCAGCATCATAAATGATGTGGTCCCAACAAGTCTAGAACTGACATAACTGTTGCTCCTGGAGCCTGCGCTTCCTATATCCTCTGACAGCAACTTACCTGGAATTTTCCTTGATTGATGGAGTCTAATGGACTGTACTGCCAGACTGGTTCCCCATATTCTACAATGCTGGCTATAAATGCCTCCCCTGACAGCCACAGAGTAGTCACTATTGTAACCAAGAACTTCTGGCTGCTTTTCTCTGTCCAGCCTGGCTTTGTTTCCATGTTTGAACTTGATTTCCAGAACCAAAACTTGAACTAGACCAACAGCATCCTTGTTCCCAGAGGACAGCCCACAGTCCACAATGGACACAGTGATCCTGACCTAAGGATTCATGGCTAAAGAACCAACTTTTTGGGTTTGAAAGCAACACTTGTTCACCAGAATCCTTCATATTTACTTAGAAGCAAGTGGGACTTTCTAACAAATGTGCTTAGGGTTAAACCTTACTGTGTTTGAAAGCCTTATAATCCTTTTTTTAATATATCTCTTCTAAAGCTCTGTGAGGAAAATCACCATTATTCTCAAGTTAAGTCTACGTAAATTTCAGTAATTTGGGGACGAAGATGGGTTTTGGAATGCAAGTATCCCACAAGGAATCTGCTTTAAACTGAATCAGTATAGCTGTAAGAAGGCATCCCTTTCCCATTCCATTCTGTATTTGCAGCATGCAGCCCTGTTTTCATCCTGCTGTAATTAGTAACGTAATTTATGCTGTCTTAACATTATTTCACCCCACCCATTTCAGTGCAGAGGAAGTTGAATGCAAATAGGGAAGAAACTTAATCTGTTGTGTATCATTGTGGACTGAAAGCAACAACAGCAGTAAACGCTGTTTCCTATTCCAGGCATGAGATGAATAAGCCAATACCAGCAATTTCTGCTCCTGTCAGAATTCCCTGGCATCCCTACGAATTGGACCACAGATCCATCTACCTCAGTATTGTCTGCACTGACTGGCAGTAGCTCTCCAGGGTTTCAGGCAGGAATCCTTCTCACCTGGAGATGCTGCAGATTGAACCTGGAAGCTTCTGCACACAAAGCAGATGTCCCTCTGCCACTGAACCACTGCCCTTTCCTTACACCTAAATCCAAATCAATATCCACTGGCCCATACCAAGGTTGTGTTGCAGTCAGGATATACTCAGTGTGCAGCAGGAATGGCAAGCTTACAGCTGGTGGGCAGGATCTGTCTCACAAAGCAATTTTGTATGGCCCAAGGCAGCCATACAAAATGCTTTCAAGAATTGTGTGCAAAAAGGAAAAAAAGAAGAGATTTCTATGCAATGCCCCTGTCATGTACCCATCCCCAAACACACCTTTTCCATATACAGGGCCAGGAGCACACTAAATTGAACAGCCACAAAAACAGGGTGCTTTAGTGAGCAAAGAATCCAGCTGAGAATCTTAGCTTTCATTTCTTTTGAAATCAAGTTTGTATCCCTCACGGCTGCAAAGATATGCTTGAACATGCATTGGCTATGGCTGCTAAAATCTCCAAAGCCAGAGGAGCAGCTGAGTAAGAGTTGCACATAAATTATACAGGTTACCAAAGCCAGCTTTACTTACTGAGTCTCTAGACGCGGCTACAGAATTTATTATTATTTTAATACAGCCCTGTCCATAATTAAGTACCTGTTGCTAAGTGGCATTGGGTTTGTCTGGGAAGATGCATTTCTGGGCTCAAACTATTGACTGGAGAACAGGGGGTGCCCAAGAATACAGTTCTCTCTCTCTCTCTGATGCAGCAATAAAAAGCTTGCTTATTTTTCTGCCCAATCACTGGTGCAGCACAAATCTTGAAGAAAGGCCATTTCAATCTTTTCAAATTTATGTTTCTAATCCAATGTGCTTGCATGTCTTCCTCTCTCTCAGATTTACAATGCAATTTAATTATCTCAATTTCTTCAGTGAAAGAGATAATCAGATAGAAAGGCTTCTGGAGTGGGGGGGGGCTAACCTGTACAAACAATATAGAATTATCTACATGTATATAATTATCTACTTGAATTCTAATCATTTTTCAGGAAAGACACTGAAAAATAATATAAAACACAAACATGTTACTATTATTATTATTATTATTATTCTGAGAAGGAAGGAATCTTACCTTCTTAATATACTGTTCCTTCAAATCACTTTCCCCAGCAACACTATTTTCCGTGCTTTTGTCATCTTCTTTTTCTAAGTAAAACAAATGAAAGTAAAACAGTGAGGTTGCAGTCCTGATTCTATTTACCTGGGAATAAGCCCCATTTACGGAATAATTCAAAACTGTATGGAGCAATAGCCACTAATACCTAAGCAAATGATGGTAAGATAGAATGAAGGCTTACAGCAAGATGAGAAGGGTGAATGGTTACGGGTAGACAACCCAAAAAAGGAACAGCTGTCCATTTTTAGTCAGAATAGAGCCAATTTCCCCAAAGATCTCTCGTCTAGTCACCTGCAGACAATTCCTACCCGCTGCAGGCAAATCTACAAGGAGCTACTTCTAAATCTGCTGAAAAGTGATTTTCTTTTTTAAAGAAATGAAAATTTTGGGTACTCCTGTGGCCAAGAGGAGGCACATTAAATAGTGGGGTGATCTGGAGAAGAAATGGAGAATCATTTCCTAGGGCAAAGAGACGCTGCATTCATTTCAAATCAATCCTGCGAAGTGAACTGCAGGTTGACTGGAGAATATGTGGGCTGGTGTCAGGACTTACAGACAAAGGGGGCTATCCGCTGCCCTCAGGAAACTGGGGTGGCAACCCACGGGCAATTATCAGTAAGAGGAGAAAAACAGTGATTCCTCCCACCCCGCAGGCACAGTGTCTTCTCCAGTTTAACAAAGGGATGCTTCTGGTATCCCACCTGATTACTCTGCAGGCAGATGGGGGCTCCTAATGATAAAAAGGTAGATAAGCTTGAAGGGATAGCCTTAGATGTAACAGAGGATGCTCACCCAGACCCATAGCTGTCAACTTTCAGATCTGAAAATAAGGGATCAGCAGCCTCACCTGTCCTAGGGACAGTCTATGGCAGGGGTCTGCAACCTTTAAGACAAAAAGAGCCACTTGGACCTGTTTCCGAAGAAAAAAAAACTGGGAGCCGCAAAACCATTGCATGCATGCCGCTGCCCTCCGATCTGACAGCGGGCGGGAAGGTGACGTCGGGACGGTGCGTGACTAACGCACCCACCGCCCCCATGCGACGTCACAGCCAGTACAGCGCCCGCCACAGTGGGGAGTGTCGGGGCGCACAATGCGCCTCCCCCCCTCGCTAGTATCTGCCCCGGAGCCGCAGCAAAGGTGTAAAAGAGCCACATGCGGCTCCGGAGCCGCGGGTTGCAGACCCCTGGTCTATGGGATATCTAACAATCCGGGATAGCAGCAGGAAACAGCACTGGAATAAGGGAATTTCCCGCAAAAAACGGGAAGGTTGACAGCTATGTCCAGACTCCATGAATAGAACAGTAACACCCCAGAAGATGGGGAGATGGTGGTGCATGGTAGTAACTTCGACTAATAGAAGGGGAGACTGCTGAACAAGTGTGGTTAAAATGTTGGATGAGGACCTGCGAGGCCCACATAGCCACGAAGCTCCCTGGGTGACTTGTGGGGACCTGTCCCTCTCTCATCCTATCCTACCCTGCAGGGTTGTTGTGAGAACCACTTAAATATACACTCCTAGTAGCAGTTTGCTGGAGTTAGGACCCGCGAGGCCAGGGTTCGAATCCCCACTCAAGCCTCTCTCAGCCTAACCTACCCCACCGGGCTGCTGGGAGGGCAAGATGGAGAGAACCATGTAGGCCACACTGAGCTCCTTGGAGGGAAGTGCAATAAAACAATACAGCGGTACCTTGGTTCTCAAACGCCTTGATATTCAAAAAACTTGGAACCCAAACACTGCAAACCCGGAAGTAAGTGTTCCGGTTTGTGAACATTTTTCGGAAGCCAAATGTGCTCCGTTTTGAGTATTGTTTCTGATTTGAGTACTGCACTTCTGATTTGAGTGTTAGGCGGAGGTCTGTCCGTTTTTGCTATTTTGCGACTTTTTGTTTCGTTTCTGTGACTGTGTGGAACCCAGTTCAGCTACTGATTGACTGTGTGACTGCAGTACATTGTTAATCTCTATCATTTTATGGATCAAAATGGTTTCGTTAGATAGTAAAATTCATGTTAAATTGCTGTTTTAGGGGTTAGTTTTAAGAGTCTGGAATGGATTAATCTATTTTGCATTACTCTGTTCACTTAGTTTTGGAACGGACTTCTGGAACGGATTAAGTTTGAGAACCAAGGTACCACTGTAGAGTAAAAGGTAAAGGGACCCCTGACCATTAGGTCCAGTCGTGGCCGACTTTGGGGTTGCGGCGCTCATCTCGCTTTATTGGCCGAGGGAGCTGGCGTACAGCTTCCAGGTCATGTGGCCAGCATGACTAAGCCGCTTCTGGCGAACCAGAGCAGCGCACGGAAATGCCATTTACCTTCCCGCCAGAGCGGTACCTATTTATCTGCTTGCACTTTGAGGTGCTTTCGAACTGCTAGGTTGGCAGGAGCTGGGACCGAGCAATGGGAGCTCACACCGTCACTGGGATCTGAACCACCGACCCGCTCTGTGGTTTAACCCAGAGTGCCACCCGCGTCCCTGTACAGTACAACACAACAAAACAGGCCCAGGGCTGAGGATGCGCACGCAGGCCACGCCCCTTTTTCCCTGGGGAGAAAGGACATGAACTCTGCACGTGCCCCGGGGCACCCTGACTTTCCCCTCGCTCGGAGCCAGCGGGGAGGAGGAAGCCCTGCCAGGGGAAAAGAAGGGGGGGCGAGGGGAGGGAAGCCAAGGGAACCAGGGGCGCTGCTTCTTCTCCCTCCTCACTGTTGTCGGGGGTGCGGGGGATTTGCAGGCTGGTGCCGCTCGGCGCCTCCGACCCGGAGCCCTTCCTGGAGCTGGAGCAGCTGGCCGAGTCCCTTCGCGGCCCCAGGCGGGACTCGAGCGGCGGCTGGAGGGTGACGGAGTTCCAGAAGGACTTGGCCAGCGTCACGTCCTGCTCGCAGGAGCCCGTGAAGGCCAGGAAGGCGGGAGAAGGCAGCGGCGTCGGAGAAGCCATGGCGGCCGCGGCGGCCGTCGTCGGAGGGGCCTCAGGCCTCGGCGTCTCCGGCCTCGGCGTTTCCATGACGCCCGGAGGAGGCGGAGGCCTCGCGCTCTCCTTCCCGCCCTTGCGCTCCGGCGGCTCACCTGCCTCCCGCTGGCAACCGTCGCTCTGGGCCTCCCTCTGCCCCGGATGAAGGGGGATTCGGAGTAGAGGCAGAAAGCGGGGTGGCCGAGGAAAGGTGGCGTGGCCTGGGCCTCGGGATATTACTATGTGTCTCCTATTCGTTTCAGAACATTCATTTCTTTTATATATATCATAATTTGTATTAGTTTTCCATTGCAATCCAGTAATAGTCTCATTATAACAACGCCAAATTATAATACAATTACCAATACCAGTCATTCATATACCAAATTATAATATAAGCATAGCTGTCAACTTTTCCCTTTTCTTGAGAGGAATCCTATTCAGAATAAGGGAATTTCCCTTTAAAAAAAGGAAAAGTTGACAGCTATGAATATAAGTACCCCCCCCCGGCCCGCATGCTAGAATTGATGGATTGATGATTTACTTTATTTCTGCATTCCAAAATCTTACTAATTTCAATCACACTCCAGTCAAAGTAACAATCCCTTATACAACAACTGCAATATTAACAACTTCCATTCGTATTGACACATTAAATGATTGATAAAACTACAGGTGAGGCACTCAAACTATATATCCTTTTTCTTCCTGTGTGTGGCAATTATTCTGTCCGTGATGTTCCTTCCTGTCCTTGTAAAATATTATGATGGAGAACAGCAACAACCGGGAAAAGAGAGACATATTTCATAACATTCATTTCTGTACCGCCTCAATTGTAAAGAAAAACCCTCAGGGTCTGTAATTATTTCATTGTTTCCTATTTATTAAATTCCATACCCTCCAATGTTTCTCTGATGAAAATAGGGATGTCCCATTCCATAATAATAACTTTACCATTTGTACTCCTCTCATTGGACCACGTTGCCCCAGCCACTCTGGGCGGCTTCCAACACATATAAAAACATGATTTAAATTGTTTCCTATACAGGGCTGCCTTTCAGTTGGCTCGGGGGTTGGATAACTCCACACTCTCCCAACAGTTCTCTGATGAAAAGAGGGGCATCCTAAGGAAAAGGGGACATTCTGGGCTCAAATCAGAAACCGGGATGGCTTATTGTAAAATCAGGGCTGTCCCTGGAAAATAGGGACACTTGGAGGGTCTGCCCTTTACCCGCAGATCTCAGGGTGGTTCACAACAAAAAGATTGCAACCTCCCCCCCCAAAAGAGCCCACTTTTAATGGGCATCATCAGGTACACAGGGCACCTTTTTCTGGAAGAAAAGTACTGGTTTAAAATGTGGCACTTACTGTAACAACTGGTGAGTATTGGCACCTTTTTTTTGTAGCAGAATAGCACTAGCCATCATCGAGATGTTGTAGGAAAACAACTCCCATCAGTCCCAGCCAGCACAATATGCTACCTGGGACTGATGGGAGCTGTAGTCCAACAACATCTCGAGGGCACCAGGTTGGCAAAGGTTGCTCCAGAAGAAAGTGTAACCAACACGATGCTCTCCAAACGTTGGATTGCAAGTGCCATAATCCCTCACCATTGACCATACTGGCAGGGGTTGGTGGGAATTGTAGTCCACAATGTGGCATCATCTTGCGTGTTGTCTGTGTTCAGGGGAACATAGGATGCTGACTGCTTTGTATCAAATTGGCTGTCTTCGTCTGTCAATCACAGTGTTGTTGACACTAACCTGGTGGCAGCTGCAGGGTTTCAAGCAGAGTTCTCACCTAGCCCTACCTAGAGAGTATTCAGAGTATTTGCATTCAGAGCAGATGATCTACCACTGAGCTAGGGCTCACTGATTCAATGAGGCTGTATCACCATCACTGAACTCATTTCCTGCATTTGTAGGTGGGCACCTCGTGAGCGCCACTGTTAACAGGATGCCCAATTGGTGGGTATTTGCAGAGTTTTCAGGAATGCTTTGGGATGTGGATGGAGGTGTCTGTCATTTTCCTGCTGTTTTCTGGTGTAGTGTCTTTCCTCCCATGTGAACTGAGTATGCACTGGATACAGTAGCCGTTCTACAGGGATAGGGGCGGTGTATCTCTGGCCCGCGCATAATATGAGTATAGGCTGGGCAACACATACATGGGGCCCTGTAAATTAACAATAAGCTAATAAATAATAATGGAGAGTCAGAATAACCATCTTGATAGTTTATCAGAATGGCAGGCAGGTTTAACTTTTTATTTAACAAAATGTATGCAACACAGATTCAAAAGACCTCTAAGCGATTTGCAAAAGACAATCTGAAATATTAATGAAAAATACCAATAAAAACATTTAAAAAGCGTTTACATATATATGCGTGTCTCTCTGTGTGCGATAAAACCAGTAATTTAAAAGCAATTATGCTTACTAAAATCACATTACACAGAAAATCATATCACAATTGTATGCTAAAATTACATGTCTCGTTAGGTGTGCTGGAAGATAAACATTTTTAGTAGGCACTGATAACAATGCAGCAAAGGTAGTTTCAGTGGGGCAGAGTGTTCCAAAGAGTAGGGGCTGCCACACTGAAGAATTGATTCCTTGCAAGTGTGGAACAAACTGTTCCCAGTTCCCAGATCTATGTGGTCTAGCAGGTACATATGAGGTACATAGGTGCCATCTTCTGGAGGAGACCTCTTCAGCTCTTTACCTTCTGTGTTGATTTTTCTTCGAAGAATGCTACTTCCAGGCCTCAGTTGCCAAAGCTTCCATGCAAACAGTCGTGTTTCCTAGCCAGAGGTGAGACAGACCATTTTACCTGGCCGTGTTGTTAGTGACTGTTGCCTTCGTCAGTCAGCTAACTACACTGCCTGGTAACAAGGCTGGTGTTTAGACTCTTTCCAGCAGCCTAATTTCCTCCTTAACTCTGCGAGCCTCCCACATTATCTTAAGTGACAGCAATTAGATTTAAGCCTACATTTTGTAGTTAGATCTTACAGAAAATACATCCCACTCAACGGTTAATTTTCAAAAAGAGGGCTCAATCTGAACCCTGCACTGAAGACAAAATGGTACGTTTGCACAGAATGCGGCAGGATGCTTCCTCTGCATTATGTACGTTACACCTGTGTTTTAACTGAGAAGACATTTCGAAGGCACAATACCCTTTACATTAAAAAAGTGGAAAAAAGTGATGGTGGTCTTGCAATTGCTATTATAGAATTATAGAGTTGGAAAGGACCCATATAAATCTAGTTAAGTGTTCTTCAACCTGCAGCCCCCCCCCCGGGTTTCATTGGACTACAATTCCCATAATTCCTGACTATTGGCCATGCTGGCTGGGGCTGAAGGGAGTTGGAGCCCAACAACATCTGGAGGATGGCAGGTTCCCTACCCCTCCTTTAGCTTCTGGATATGTTTGCACTTCCTTAGGGTGAAGAGTGCATAAAATAACAACAATACTTTTCCAGGCAGCCACCATTTACTCCCCCATAAATTTCAGCAGTATTTCACTTCTATCTACTGTTTGCACATAGTTCTTCAGCAGGGATCAAACTGCTGGTGCTCCTTTTTGCTCTGCTCCCCAGGCATGTCGAGGAGAAGAAACGTCACCTTGTCTCCTATTCCCTTACTTGGCGTAAGGAAGAAAACGAGCACTATCTTTGAAAAAGGCCACTCTGGCCTACTCTTTCTGCCCCCGAAACATAGTAATTCATGCTCCATTTCAAAACCAATACATTGGTTTAGATGCTGGAAAAAAGTCAAGGCTGGCTGAAAGGATGGAGGAGCCTTCAGTATTCTAGTGTTCCCAAATGTGTGATCTATAATGACTTTGAGCATTGCATATGGACAAAAGCTAGAATCAGATAGACGCAACCACGTACAACTTACTTCACTTCTGTCAACTTTTGATTGCAAAGAGAGCATCCCATGCTAACCAGGTTCCTGTGATTACTGCTCTCTCCTCTTGTGATAAAGGGGAAAGACACAAGAAGTGGGGAATATTAAAAGGGGTTGCGTATGCAGAGTGAGCTCCCCTACTCTGTGGTTTATTTAGCATAATAGGAAGACGAGCCCTTAAATATACTACGGTTGCAGGATATCTGTTCTCCAGCAGCAAATTCAGGCCAGGTGACCACTAACACTGGATCTGTAAGACAGTCTTTGCCAACCTGGTGCCAGTGTGCTGGCGGGGGTTGCAGTCCAGGAGGGCACTAGGTTGGCGAAGGCGGTGAAAGGCTAGGTCCCTCAAACTAGGATGCCAGGGCCTTGCTTCCTACACCATTTAGGCAGAAGGAGCATCTGTGTTATCCAGAGGTGACCCCTGAGCACCCACTGACTCCATCAGTACCCAGTCAGGTGACCCAGAAAACCAATGTAGCTCCACCATGCTCTATAAATGGCATGTCCCATATGCTCTTCCTTCCTGTAGAGAATTATTTGGCAGGTTCCGCTTCCTCAGGCACACGGCTGCTTTGGGAACCTAGCCTTTCTTGCCTGCCTTAGACTGGCACTTGGCCTCTGTCTGCTTCTCTCTCCCACTTCACCCCTGGTGCTTTATTTCTCCTGATCCCAGGGCTCTGATCCCTCCACCCCATCCCATTCAACCCTGGCCAAATTCTGCTGTGACAGGATCATGCCCAACCAGTGCTAAAATAGTAACAAGACTGCCAGTGTGTTCCTAATGTTGCGGGTCATGGAGCAACGCAGATTCTTGGCGACCATCCAGCGTACTTCCTTGAGTCAGCATCATCTCTTAAAAGCCCCTTTGTCTTGCTTGCTGCTGAGCTGGTGGCTTCTACGAAGAAACAGGATATTATGAACAGAGACAGATAGTAATTCTTTGGGTTCAAGCCGAGAACCAGCTTTCCGGATGTTTTCTGCAGCGCTGGTGAGGTCTGCCATTGGGGGAATTCTGCGCCTTGTTTTGATAACAGTGAAGCTAGTGATTGCTCGGGGAAACGGATACAATCAGCTAACTACACTGCCTACAAACCAAATGCTACTTCTGCAGCGTCCGAGCCTGAAAAAGACAAAACGTTTCCAGCAATTACACCTCCCGTTCGCTCGTTCCTTTGCTTTGAAATAATAAAGTGCACTGTATTTTGCATGTTGCGCCAGGGCTGTGTGTGTTCTCATTTTCCAGCTGCTGGCAAAAAGTTAGGTAATGAAAGCAGAATGCAATCTGCTGTGAATCCTTGTTTCCCATTTTTTTTTTTTTTTTAAAAAGCAAGTTTCTAGGCTACGATGGCCACAAAAGATGGCCTTGAAAGTCTGAAAGCAATACCTGGTAAATTCTCAAAAGCTAGAGGTGACTGGATAGTGTTCTGGTGGTCAGAGAGAACGGTGCAGTGCCCTTCACAATTTTTATTATATATATATATATAGAGAGAGAGAGAGAGAGAGAGAGGGAGGCATGGGTCTTTTTCTCAGAATAGAGTACACCTGGTTGTGACTCCTCACTGTAGCAGTCCCCAGAGTTCCCTCATGCTTTAGTGTGGCTGAGAAACAAATTTGAAGAATGCGTTGGGGGTCTATGGAGAGAAACAGGATTTTTCCTTGGCTCCCATTCACTCTTATGGGGCCACAATCTTGGAGATTTGCAGGGAGCAAATCTAGCCCCAGCCCAATGGTGCCCTTAAACTTCTCCTGATAGGGATGGGTAAAAGGGACCCATCATTTGGTGGCAGTGTTGTAATGGGTGGGGGCAAAGCCTAGCTTCCACTCTTTTCCAGCCTCAGAAAACAAACACCCCTTCCCCTCCGAGCATGCAAGGTATCAGGGGCTCAGCAATGCTGAGTGTTGCTTGCCCAAACAAGGAAAACAAGAAGAAGAAGGAGGAGGAGGAGGAGGAGGAGGAGGAGTTTGGAGTTGATATCCCGCTTTATCACTACCCGAAGGAGTCTCAAAGCGGTTAACAATCTCCTTTCCCTTCCTCCCCCACAACAAACACTCTGTGAGGTGAGTGGGGCTGAGAGACTTCAGAGAAGTGTGACTAGCCCAAGGTCACACAGCAGCTGCATGTGGAGGAGCGGAGAAGCGAACCCGGTTCACCACATTACGAGTCCACCGCTCTTAACCACTACACCACGCTGGCTCTCAGAGAACATAGAGAGCTGCCTTATACCAAATCAGACCATTGTTCCATGTAGCTCAATATTGTTTACTCTGACTGGCAGTGGCTCTCTGGGGTTTCAAGCAGGAATCTTCCCCAGCCCTACTTGGAGATGCCAGGAATTGAACCTGGGACCTCATTGCAGACAGGGCAGCTGCTGTACCACTGATCTATGGTCCTGCACCTGATCCTCTGTACCACCACATACTGGCCGTAGTCCAATCCCTTGTAGACCTCTACCAGAGACAAATTAGCAGCATCCGCATCAGGAATAAGGTCGGGTGGGTGGGAAATCAAACATTCCTCATATATCTCAAAAGTCTCATTTGCCACTGAACATAGTATCTCCAATACACCTCCTCTGGTACAAGTTACGTAAAAGAAACTGTAGCAGTTGCCTGTAAGAAGCTTACCTTGCAGTAATCCCGCCAACTTTATAATTAATTACAACAGCCTGGAATCGGTTCAAACTTGAGCTAGGAAGCGGGGGAAATCAACAACGCCTTTGAATTTCTTTTCCCAAATGGATAATCTCCTCCTTAACCTGTATTTTAGTTTCTTAAAGCTGCAAATCCTGTTGATGAAAGAGGGACTTCTTTTGGTGGAAAAAAAAGAAAGGAAAGATCAGCCTGAAAAACTAACCTGCCCACCTCAATCTATCAATTTCTAAACCTGTATCACAGAATTGAAGAGTTGGGAGGGACCACGAGGGCCATCTAGTCCAACCCCCTGCAATTCAGGAATCTTTCGCACAAGAGGGCAAAGTTTGATTCTGATCGAAATAAGATGTTCCATAAGCAAGAGATCCCACCTGTTTCGTCCCTGTTCTCTCAACAGCCTTTTTCACCAGACTGGCCTCAAACAAGACATGGGGCAGTCCCAGGCCCGACGTTTGTGTATACTCTGTAGTCATGGATGCTCAGGTGTGGCGCAGGTGTGACTACAAATCAGCTTTCTGAAGGGGGTGGATTGACTTCGCTATTGTGGTGGTTGCATTGTGCAACGTTTCCATGGGTCATAGAATCATAAGAGTTGGAAGGAACCCAAGGGGCATCTAGTCCACCGCCTGCAATGAAGGAATCTCAGCTATAGCATCCCTGACAGATGGCCATGCAACCTCTGCTTAAAAACCTCCAAGGAAGGAAAGTCCACAGCCTCCCGAGGGAGACTGTTCTACTGCCGAACAGCTCTTGCTGTCAGAAAGTTTTTCCGTATGTTTAGTCAGAATCTCCTTTCTTGTAACTTGAAGCCGTTGGTTTGAGTCCTACCCTCCAGAGCAGGAGAAAACAAGCATGCTCCCTCCTCCATGTGACAGCTCTTAAGATATTTGAAGATGGCTATCCTATCTCCTCTCAGTCTCCTCTTTTCCAGGCTAAACATACTCAGCTCCTTCAAGCACTCCTCGTAAGGCTTGGTTTCCAGACCCTTGATCATCTTGGTTGCCCTCCTCTGCACACATTCCAACTTGTCCTTCTTAAATTGTGGCACCCAGAATTGGGCACAGTATTCCAGGTGTGCTCTGACCAAGGCAGAATAGGACATGATACTTCTGTTGATGCAGCCTAGCTTTTTCCTGCTGCATCACACTGTTGACTCACGTTAAGCTTGTGGTCCACCAAGACCCCTAGATCCTTTTCACAAGTACTGCTAGTAAGCCAGGTGTCCCCCCATCTTATATTTGTGCATCTGGTTCTTCCTGCCTAAGTGCAGAATCTTACGTTTGTCCCTATTGAAATTCATTTCGTTAGCTTGGGCCCAGTTCTGTTAAGGTCATTTTGAATTCTGATTCTGTCTTCTGCGGCATTAGCTACCCCTCCCAGTTTGGTGTCATCTGCAAATTTGATGAGCATCCCCTCAGTTCCTTCATCCAAGTCATTTATAAAGAACGTGGCCAGACCAGGAAGCAGCATCAGCACCTATGCCTTTAAAACAGAGCTGGCCCTATCATTAGGCAGAGTCTTGTGGCGGCCTTTGGTGGCAGGCACAGTGGGGTGGGCAGGGAGTATCATTGAGGTATATGGGAAGACAGCACTCTGTGTGCATCCTTTGCACTAGCCTGTTGCCCTCAGGTGCAGTGGGAGTCAGTGTTGAAGACAGAATCAACTGCAAGGCTGGTCAGTTTTTTATACATGGAATGGGGAGGTCCTTTGCCATAGATAGGAAAATGCCTCAGGTCGTCTCTTCCATGAAGATCAAGATCAAGATAATTTATTATGGTCCAAGACCAGCTCGCATAACACAATAAAAACAGTGTTCATAGAGATAAAATATACAATCAGAGCAGATTGCAGCAATAGCTCATGAGTTAAAATTGAGATATATACATACACCCGTACAACTGAGATACCATAAAAATTGACCCTGAGGCTCCCCAAAGGGCAACTTCAGCATTTCCCTAGTAAGTTATTTTATTCCAGAGGATGATCTGTGTCTACAAATCTGGGTGCAGAATCTGGCTACCAGCCAGGTCGTCTTGTGATCTTTGCCTAAGAGGAGAGAATTAAGTTTAGACTTCTCTGAAAGATTGGCGAGCCTCTTCAGCAAAGGACTCTTCCATGAAAATATAGACCTTGCTCTGCAGAGCTGAGTACCAGACCCTTTTCTGAAGGGGGGTGGGCAGGAATTGCCCCAGGCCCCACCCCATATCAAATTTGATAAACAGTACAATATTTGTACTGCATGGGGGACGGGGACATTGGCACAGGTTGTGGCCCATGCTCAAAAGTGGGAGACATAGTCATGAGGTTCACTGGACAACGTTGGCTCACTCACTGTCTTTCAGCCTAACCCACCTCGCAGGGTTGTTGTGAGGATAAAATGGGGAGGAGGAGAACCATGCATGCCACCTCAGGATCCTTGGAGAAAAGGTGCAATATAGTTGTAAATAAATTAAGAGTTGTTCATTCATTTGGATAGCCATGACTCCACAGAAGGCGGGTGCTACTTGGGTTCAGAATGAAAACTTAGTGCTTGTGGCGCCTCACTCCCCTGAACGCAATTCTCTGAAAAGCCCTTCCTGTCCCCACCCCCAAACTTACCTCCAGGGATGAATCGGTCTCTCACGCTCTGCCTCATCTTCATCTACACACACATGAGGATTTTTCTTCCATGCAAAAGTGATGCACCTTTCAGGTTTCTGGAGCATCTAAGGCCCGACAGAAATAAGATTTCGACAAGGGGTCATTTCCACAGGGTGGACAGGAGAGCTCCAGATGCTTTTACTCCAAGAAGTCCCTGCAGAATTTGCAACCACCATCTTCAGAATGCATTTAGGAGAGCAATGTTTGCTCCAGATTAGGCCTGCAGTTGCTAGAGAACTGATGGACGACTTTTTTCCCCCTTTCAGCATGCCTGGGCTTGCCCAGAGAGCAGGGAGACCCATTATTTAATTCAAGTAGGAATGCATGGGCTGAGGTTGGGACCCCATCCAAAACCTTTGGATAAGGATGGAGACCTTCACTAGGATTCTACATAAGGTTGGCTGATGTTTAGAAAGAACACACATAGGAATGTCATGAGAATCCTGTATGGGAAACTGCAAAAAAACCCACAAACTTCCAGAAGATCTGGAAGTGACTCCCTGGAGTTCTTCACTTAGTAACCTCCAAAGCCATGAGAAAAGGGATGCACAGTGTAAAAACATTAATCTCTACTCCACAGTTCAACTCAATACAGTCAAAACCTTGGTTTCCGAACAGCTTAGTTGCCAAACAAATCGGCTCCCGAACGCCGCAAACCCGGAAGTAAGTGTTCTGGTTTGCGAATGTTTTTCGGAAGCCGAACATCCAGCATGGCTTCTGCTTGAGTGCAGGAAGCTCCTGCAGCCAATTGGAAGCCGCACCTTGGTTTTCGAATGGTTTCGGGAGTCGAACAGACTCCCGGAATGGATTATGTTCGAGAACCAAGGTACCACTGTACTGCAATGCAAGTTCTCTGGCCCTTCTGGAAGGCCTGTTTATTGATCAATCAGCCTGATTGGTTTTGGGGAGGTTAGACATTGATGCATCAAACTATTGTTATGCTACACTTTCCACTGCGTTTTCCTGAAACTTTTAACGCAGAAGGTCCAATCTTCAGGGGAAGCAGGCTTGCATTGCAAGAGCGCCAAATTTAATCGCACAGCCCAAATTTGTCAGGTTGTGATTGAACCCTACCCAAAAGCAGCACCAGTCTGGAAGTGCCTGACACCAGCTACTTCTTGAGCATTCATTCTGATTTGTTTGTGCAAAGGTTAGAAACTGCTGCAGCAAAGCAAGTGCTATCCCACACTTCCCAGGGCATTTTCCGGTCACTTTTCTTAGGAGCGAATGTCTGCCCTTTTCTGGAAAGCAGGTTTGTTGTTGTGAAAGAACTGTCCATCAACTCTCATGTCACTTGAAAACAAGTCCTTAGAGACTTAGCACATAGCCAACAACTATGTAAAGAGACAAGTGTCTAGATGAGAGAAGTTGGAAGACTGGTGCAAAAGAGGCTTAAGGGGTCAGTAGAGAGAGGAACCACCTGAACCACGTCATTGTACAAAAGTGCCCAAATAAATTGCAAATTAAACAAAAACTGCATTTGACATCCAGGGCAAGTAGTATGCCTTGTGGGCTACAAAGAACATGGTTAGCCCAAGGACACCAGAAGTGCATGCTGGATCAGGCCAATGGCCCATCGAGTCCAGCATCCTGTTCTCACAGTGGTCAACCAAATGTCCATAGAAAACCCAAAAGCAGGATCTGGACACAAGACCCCTCTCCCTTCCTAGGATTCCCAGCACAGAAGCATTGCTGTCTGTGACTGTGGAAGCAAAGCATAGCTATTGCCAGCCTTATCTCCCATGAATTGGTCTGATGCTCTTTTGGATTGGACAAAATGGAGCAGAGCTTGCTCTGCTAGCAGCGCCTTGGTCTCACAATGGGAAGTTGGCAAGGAGGACCTGAGCACAATGACCCCCTCCCACTTGTGGTCCCCACCAACTAGGGCATTCAGAAGCATGCCTCCTTCAATTCAGGAGGAGGAGGAGGAAGAAGAAGAAGAGGAGGAGGAGGAGGAGTTTGGATTTGATATCCTGCCTTTCACTCCCTTTAAGGAGTCTCAAAGTGGCTAACATTCTCCTTTCGCTTCCTCCTCCACAACAAACACTCTGTGAGGTGAGTGGGGCTGAGAGACTTCAGAGAAGTGTGACTAGCCCAAGGTCACCCAGCAGCTGCATGTGGAGGAGCGGGGAAGCGAACCCAGTTCACCGGATTACAAGTCTATCGCTCTTAACCACTACACCACACTGGCTCAGCCCAGGAAGCACACAGATATTGGGGGTAGTAGCCATTGAAACCCTTGTCCTCCACGCCTCTCTGGATTCAAGGAATGCCCCGTGAGTCTCCAGCAGCACTGTGTGGCCTTCGTCACCAGGGAGACTCCAAACGGTTTATTTACGGCTTCGCTAGCCAGCAGCCCAGGGTAGTTCTCCAAAGTGTAGAGCAGGAAAAGGTGAACCTGTTTCAGGAAGCACCTTGATGTCCCTTCTGTGGGGTGCAAAATACATTTGATTATAGCTTCTTGCAATGACAGTCAGGCTTGAGCAAAAGCTTTTGACAGCTGAAGAAACTGTGCTGTCCTCAAACCTATGTTGTTCCCTCTCCTGTCTCCACACCCGGAGATTGAAGAAGGAAATAAATACAGAGAAAACACCATCCTCAGGAGGTGGAGCTTTCTTAGTTCATTCTGCCCCTGACTTTTGTGAACTGAAATTTAGCTGTGTGGAAGAGACACCATTATACAGGATTTGCCAGCATTGGCAGGCAGACATGCAACAGGTGAAGCTTCCCTCCTGTTGCCCCTCCATTAGATTTCTCCCTTTTAACTTCTGTTTCCCCCACCAATGTTAAAACCCCTTAGGATCACCACTAAGAAAAAACTGACTCTCAGAAACAGCAGCAGATTAGACTCATTGAAACTAACAGGCGTAATTAGCTCAGGGCCCTTTAATGGGGTTATTTTCCTTGATCTAGACAGAACTATTTGGAAAACAGATTCAAAAGAAGGGAAATTACCAAATGGTTTGTTTTTTTTTGACATGGTGTCCAATTTTGATTTAATTGATTTATGGCGTGTTAAGCCTCTATTAGAATGCAAATCCACTTTTTTCTCAAACGCTAATAATTCTTCAAGTAGAAAAGATCATATTTGGGCCTCAAAAGAACTAATAACTAGGGTTAAAAAGATTGAGATACAACCGAAGACATTATCTGATCACAATGCCATCTTGATGATAATTGCAGATAAATTCAACAGAGTAAACAATATTCGATTGATGTAAAAGTGGGAAATTGATTTGAATGGTTATAGCAAAATATGCAGGAAAGTATGATAAGTAATATGAACCATGGAAGGAGAAGAAGGGAAGTCACTGGATATTTTAAAGTTTGTAAAATGTTTACAGTGGTACCTCGGGTTAAGTACTTAATTCGTTCTGGAGGTCCGTTCTTAACCTGAAACTGTTCTTAACCTGAAGCACCACTTTAGCTGATGGGGCCTCCTGTTGTAGCTGCGCCTCTGGAGCACGATTTCTGTTCTCATCCTGAAGCAAAGTTCTTAACCTGAAGCACTATTTCTGGGTTAGCGGAGTCTGTAACCTGAAGCGTATGTAACCTGAAGCGTATGTAAACCGAGGTACCACTGTATTTTGAAATGTAGAAAAATTAAAACTATATATATATATATATATGAATGACATTAATTTCAGTGAGTCTACTCATCACCAGCTTCCCAACACTGATGTTGCTGAAACTTACCAGAATAGGGCCAAGTAATGGTGAGACTAGGGCTGTGCTGACAGCAGTTGCTGCTGGTGCAAATGGGTCCTGGCAGGGCTGATGCCAGGGAGACCCACGCCAGGTGGTTCCAGAGGCAATGACATGCAGAGTCAACTCAGCCTAGTGCTGGGGCCAAACGCTTCTCTGCTGGGTTCTACAAACAGCAACACAGAGACCATGGCGGGGGAAGCCAACAGGCAGTGCACTTTTAAGTGCAGGCTGGCCAAGCTGATGGGGCAGTGTTCCATTTGCCTTAATAGACACACGGATCGGTGGCACCAATCCGGTTCTGGGAGGGCAGCTATATCGCACTGGCCACAACTCCTTGACTCCCCCAAAAGAAGACAAGGCCCTCCTACCCCTTTAAGAGGTGTGCAGACAAGGAGATTTCAACAGGTGTGAATTGCATGACCAGAGATACACCTGCTGAAATGGCCTATCCTGCACAAATATTAAAAGGACAGGAGGCCTGTCTCTTTCTCTCTTCTTGACCACTGGAACACATGCAAATTTCCAACTCGGGGCTTCTTTCTACAGAAACATTGCTGTAGAAGGATTTCCATGGCTTTTAAAAGCCTAATATGCATAATAATAATAATAATAATAATAATAATACAGTGGTACCTCGGGTTACATACGCTTCAGGTTACAGACTCCACTAACGCTTCAGGTTACAGACTCCGCTAACCCAGAAATATTACCTCAGGTTAAGAACTTTGCTTCAGGATGAGAACAGAAATTGTGCTCCGGCGGCGTGACAGCAGCAGGAGGCCCCATTAGCTAAAAGTGCTTCAGGTTAAGAACACTTTCAGGTTAAGAACGGACCTCCGGAACGAATTAAGTACTCAATCAGAGGTACCACTGTAATAATAATAATAAATTTATTATTTATACCCTGCCCATCTGGCTGGGTTTCCTCAGCTACTCCGGGCAGCTTCCAACCAAGATTAAAAATACAATAAAACATCAGTCATTAAAACCTCCCTAAACAGGGCTGCCTTCAGATGTCGTCTAAATGTTAGATTGTTGTTTATTTCTTTGACATCTGATGGGAGGGCGTTCCACAGGGCGGGCACCACTACCAAAAAGGCCCTCTGCCTGGTTCCCTGTAACTTGGCTTCTCGCAGTGAGGGAAGCGCCAGAAGGCCTTTGGCGCTGGATCTCAGTCTCCAGGCAGAGTGAATGGGGTGGAGACGCTCCTTCAGGTATACTGAATAAAAGGAGCATCCAAAGAAGGCTGAGATCCTAGGGCTTAGGTTTTATTACAGTCAAGTGGTATAGTGTATAAATCTCATGGGTTAAATAAAAAGAAGGATAATTTAAAAAGTTCCCTTGAACACAGTGGGGGTGACTTGTCAGAGGAACCCACCAGATAGGTGAGGTTCTTTGCAGGTATATTTCTGCAACATGCCATTGACACAGTTATAGAGCATTGCTGGTAGATTTATACTGGACCATCTGCACACATCATCCTGCTTTCTTTTGTGTTCTTTGATGCTTCCCTGTTATTACTGCATTCTTGCCATCCAGAGGGACACTCCTGAGCTGCTGCTCAACGAAAGCTGGAGTGGAAGGGGGACCTGGAACATTTGTCTTATGAAAAGGTACAGGATTTCAGCAGGAAGTTGCAGCACATGCACAAATAGCAAAAATTAAAAGGTAGTATGTCCACCCTGAAACTCATCCAAGTGCAAACAGTGAGATCATGAGCAGAAAGCAGAATATAAAATCTCTGGAGAGGCCCTGAACACGCAGAAGCTGAGGCTGGAAGCTTTTCCCAATGCTGATATATCCATACCAGGAAGAGAATTGCCTCTTTAATTTCTGCATGTAAGGCTGCTGTTAAAGTCACAGGAACATGATCAGTGTGTGTGTGGGGTGTGTGTGTGTGCAGAATCCTAAAAACTGCAATCCAATGCGCACTTACTTGGGAGCAAGTCCTCCTGGATTCAGCTGGGCTTGCTTCTGAGTCAATGCACACAATATGATTGGGTTGCATGTGGGGAAATAATTCTGCTTCCTCACTGCCTTCAAGCCTCTCAAGAGAGAGGGTTTTGAGGTATCAGGACCTGAGATGGAGATTTCTTCAGAAACAGGCCCTATCCTTGCTTTATGCACACACACCTCCTTTGAAAGCCAACCTTAGCTACTCTAAGTCCTGCTTATATAAGCCAGAAGGAAGGTAGCAGTAGTTGTTTTGCTAGCAAAAGAGCTGCAGGTGGTTAAGAGGGGTAGCTGTAAGAGCAAAAAGGAAAAGCACTACAGCTATTGAACTGGCCTCAAAGTTTAATAGCTTCTCCCCTTCTTTCTTACTGGAGTCTCTTTCCTCTGAGAGTGAAGCTGGTGAGTATTGAGGCTTGCATTAGAATTACATTTGGCTAGAGCAGGACAGTGCTTAAAGCAAACTGTGTGTTGTGGCACATTAGTGTGTTGGCTGCAGGGGGTAGGTGTGTTGAGTGAGTGCTCCCCACGCTCCTCCTGGGGCTGGAAAGGGGTTAGTCTAACCTCCAGTTTGCTAATAAATCTGAGTTACCCTGTCACGAAATGATGCATGTTGAAAAAGTGTATCCCCAATACGAAAAGTTTGGCTTAAAGTGTCAGACTAGCACCTGTGAGAGCAAGGTTCAAACCCCTGCTTACCTGTGAAGGTCCCTGGGGCAGGGACACCTATGCATGCCGTCTTGAGCTTCTTGGAGGGAAAAGGTGGGATAAAGTCTTAGGACCCTCGTACCTACGGGACTGCCTCTCCCGGTATGCCCCACGGAGGACCTTAAGGTCCATAAATAGCAACACCCTAGAGCTCCCGGGCCCTAAGGAAGTTCGATTAGCTTCAACCAGAGCCAGGGCCTTTTCAACACTGGCTCCGGCTTGGTGGAACGCTCTGCCTCATGAGACCAGGGCCCTGCGGGATCTGATTTCTTTCTGCAGGGCCTGTAAGACAGAGTTGTTCCGCCTGGCCTTTGGCTTGGAGCCAGTTTGATTCCCTCCCCCTCTTTCTTTTTCCTTTCTCCTCCTGTGATGAGACTGCATTTTAATGTTTTAATGCTGTATTTTAATCTTGTTTTTAACTTGTATCCATTCAACTTGTTTTTATTATTGCTTGTTAGCCGCCCTGAGCCTGGCCTTGGCTGGGGAGGGCGGGGTATAAATAAAAATTATTATTATTATTATTAATATATAAATAATGATGAATCAGTACCAAATATAGCTAGAGGTTTGGCTGTTCTCCTCTGACAGCATCTGTTCCTGAAGGTTTTATTTTGTGTGTTACTCTTTCCCATGCACCCAGGGTTGAAGTACTGTTACTATGTATAATGATCACATTATAGTGAGGAGTAAACCATTACCCATGTCTCCCAGGAAAGAGAATTGGCCCACTGTACAAAATGGCTGTGAAAGTGTCTAAATTTAATGGGGTGTGGCACTGCGGGGGAGAAAACAAAGAGATTGCAAGCAAAGTGGGAAACACTTGCATTGTATATTGTATGAACTTGTAGCAGGGCCAGGGCACCCATTTTTCAGTGGAAGAAGCCACAACCTGGTTGATGAAAGGGCTTCTTCAAAAAGGCGGAAGCCTCGTATGATGGCAGGGAAATAATGACTGTTGACAAGGGGACCCTTAAATGTGTCATCAGAACTCACGTCTCCCACATTTCCTTTTTCTCCAGCTGTATTTTCAATCCAGAGGCTTATCTAGACATGAAGGATGAAATAGCTGCCACGGTCTTCTTCATCACACGCTTAGTGAAGAAGCACAATGTGCTGACTAAGCAGCAAATGGAGAAGTTTGCGTCCAAGTTGATGGCAGCTATGTTTGAGATGTACAAGAGCCACTGGTACCCCGACAAGCCTTCAAAAGGGCAAGCCTTTAGGTGAGTAGCCCCTATGCAACCCCCAAGCATCCCTTGCCTAAATCTTGTGCAAAATGGGGGGCTTGCATGTCTCCAGTGGTGGCTGGTGCTCATTGTGATTGGTAGGGCAGAAGGCAGGGAGCCCAACAGTAGGTGGCACTAGAGCCCATGACAAGCAGAGTCCCTAATTTCAGGTTTTGTCCCCATCCTCCCTCTCTCTGCTAAGTCCTGCAAGGGCAATGCTGAGACTCAGGGAGGAGGAAGTTGACAAGCAGTGCCATTCCCTGGATGAGCTGTAAGTGAGAAGGCAAGCATGTGGGGGCTGGCTGAGGGAAACTGAGATTGGTGGGGCAGTGTCCTGTCTACCCTAATGGACCAGCCTACGCAATTTCTCTAGGGCTTCATAACTCCAGCAGTGTCTTCAATGGCTTTTGCACTCTCTCTGTGTTGCTCAGGGGTTCTCTCTGAGATGGTGTTCAACTGAAACACAATACCTGGGGTGCTTGCAGACAACCTGCTGAGCATTCATTCAAATTTGTGAACCGTCCTGAGATCTATACAAATTTAATAAATAAGAATAGGAATAAATAATTTGTTTGAGGGGAAGTTAGATGACATCACACCAAGCAAATATTACCCCACACTTCTGACTGCATTTCCCCCATCAATTTCTTTATGGGGAATAAACCCCTTGATCTTTTAGGGGAGGTGGGTTTGTTGTGCAAGACCTCCAAATCAGTTATAACCTGAATTTGCCAGTATGTGATTGAATACTGCCTGAAAATTGTACGGTTAGGGCAACACCTCAAATGTGAAATTCTGCCTCTAAACCTGTGTATTGGACTTTGATGATATTTGATGCCTGCCAGGTGTCAAGAGAGAGGAAGTCTTACAATCTGTCAAAGATGAAATGTTGGGCAGCCAAATGCAGGTGCCAAATCACAAACCCAAGCACCTGGTGTCAAGTAACTGAATATTCAGGGATGTGTCAACTTGTTTGCATTGAAACTCTCAAGAAAGAATGCCTAGGTGTATATTATTCTGGCTCTACAACAGCGCTACCAGTATTGCTATTTATAATTTATGTGCTGCTCAATGCCGAAATAGTCTTCCAAGCCGTTTACAGGTATAAAAACCAATCACACAAGCATTAAAATACAAAGATCCATAAATGCACAGTAAAATAACCCCATGAAAACATCACAGCAATTAAGACTTGGGTTCAGAGACTCAGGGGATGCGTGTGTAAACAGGTGTGTCTTTGAAAGCCTACGGCATGCCAATACAGATGAGGCATCTTGTATTTCATCACGGTCTGCATCCTGTAACACGGATGCCACCATGAAAGAGATCACAAGCAGATAATCATTAGCATTTTATGTACTGAATTGGTGCCATCCTGCTTTTGTCTGGTGTGTGAGCTGGGACCATATAAGCCTTGGGTCATGGCTGTCTTTTGCACCAAAAAAGTTGTGCCATCTTCTCCCCCATGTAAAATATGCACAGCAGGTGCCAAGGGATGGATGTGCAGCCTGTTCCCGTTGCATAATGGGAATCATGAGCCACTGCGGCCTTCCCTAGTTCAGGTGGGGCTAATTTGGGCTGAGGGTGGATTGCACAGCACTTGTGTCCCCAGTGCTAAGTTGATATTATTGTAGTGTGTGGACTATAGAAGAGGAGGTACAATGGGCCATCCAGGATACCTCTTCTATTCTCTTCTGCTTGTCCAGGTGTATAAGGATCAACCAGTTCAACCCAAGAGACCCTCTGCTGGAGCGGGCATGTTTGGAGAGCAACGTTGACTTCAGCAGCCTTGGATTACCAAAGGAGATGACCATTTGGGTCGACCCATTTGATGTATGCTGCAGGTGAGCTCTTGGTGTGTTTGAAGGGCCTTACTAAAAAGAGTTGGTGGAGCGGGACTTCTTTGGATAAGAAATTTGCCTTCTGTCCATTGCCCAATTCATCTCAGTACCTTGGCAAAAGGTTCCCCAGAGTTTCAGACAGAATCTGTTGGTGCTGGGGGTTGTACCTGTGATCTTCTGCATGCAGAGCAGATGTTCTGTCATTGAGTGACAGTCTGGCCAACTGCTAAGCCTTGAGCGCATGTGCGATGTGTCCAAAGCAAAGAAGGAGATGGAATGTACTATATTTTTTGCTCCATAAGACGCACCTGACCATAAGAAGCACCTAGTTTTTAGAGGGGGAATGCCACAAAATTTTTTTTTAAAGGGAGCGCTGAGCAGAGCCTGTCTGCATCCCAGGCGCTGCTCAGTGCTCCCTTTCATGAGCCGTGTGGAGCGTGTGTGCGACGCTTGCAGGATTTTCCCTAGGAAGGAAAAGCCCCCAAGAGCCTCACACACGCTCCACGCGGCTCGTGAAAGGGAGTGCGGCTCTTGGGGGCTTTTCCGGGAGGTAGGGGAAGGGACTGAGGGGCTGCCCTCTGTCCCTTCCCCCACCTCCCGCAAAAGCCCCCAAGAGCCGCACACCCTTTAAAGAGCCTGCGGCTCTTGCAGGCTTTTCTATGAGGTGAGGAAATTCCCGCAAAAGCCCCCAAGAGGGCTTTTTCCCGAGGAGGGAGAAGGGACTGACACGGGGAAAAGCCCCCACGGAGCATGTGTGCGGCTCTTGGAGGCTTTTCCCGCCTGCATTCGCTCCATAAGACGCACACACATTTCCCCTTACTTTTTAGGAGGGAAAAAGTGCATCTTATGGAGCGAAAAATACGGTAATCCCTGCTCAAGGCATCTGGGGTTCTGTGTGTTTGTCTTTTGTACTTGCTGGCTGACAGAGTCCTTGGCTCTCCTCTTTGGCACAGCTGTTTCCTCCTTGCATTAAACTCTACTTTTGCAGAGAGGGGAAAAAAGTGATATAGGGGAGTGGCAGACCCTGGCACCTCAAATTTCATTGGTGCCCTGGGCGACGCTAAAATCCAGCAGCCCTCCCACCTCTCGCTTTCCATTGGATTCATAGTTGTGGCGCCTGCTGTGGGGCCCCAAAAGCTCCATGCCCAGTGGATTCTGAAGGCTGATGCAGCAACATTGCTAAGCACTGACGATGGAACACTGTCCCTTGGCATGCCAGGGGTGTCAGGTTAGATGAGGGGGCTTAAGAGAGCCTGTAGGACAACAAAGGGGAATGGATGGAGTGGGAAGCTTAGAAGAAATAGCCGGGGTGGCTGCTGTAACCCAGCACCAAGAGCCTGCTGAGGCAGTTGCCTCATTCTACCTCAAGGAAGAGATAGCCCTACTTATAGGGCTATTGTAAGGATCACTACTAGATAGAAAACAAGTAAACTGAAGTACTTTGTGTTGGAAGTGGAGCTGCAACTTGGCTTGCTTAGATGGGTCTACAGGAGGTTAAGACAGATGGAGTGGGAGACCTCCATATTCCTAGACTGTCTCTGTCCTTGGATCTCTGTACAGTGGCATAGGACAGGTTGCTGGTGCCCAGGGTAGGGAAAGGGTAGCCCGGCGGTGCTGGGCCGTCGCCAAGGAAGCTGCCTCTGCAGCTCCCTCGCACGCCAGAGCCCAGCAGAGGAGTGGCATGGTGCTATTATCATTGCACTCCTTGGTGGGTGCTGGTGGGGCCTGCCCCCTCTTTTTTGGACGACCCAAGGACGGGGCACACACAGGCTTCCCTTCACTGGCCATGAGGAGAAGAATGTGGGGTGAGGGATCCTGTTGTGGGGGCACCTCATTGCACCCTCTCAAAATCATAAACCCAGAGCCATGGCCCCTTTGCGGCCCCCCCCCCCCACGTCTGCTGATGTATCCCTTGAAATCAAAGTGATGTGTGTAAAATTGCATCCTCTTTCATGTATGCCTACCTTCTCACACTTTTATCTGGGTCTCTTTTGAGAACAGAGGTCAAGCGTGGCTTCCTTGTTTCTCCAGCTCGTTAGTTAGCTAGGACTATGGAACTGATTCTTATCAAGAATGCACTCCCCTTAAAGAGCATAAGCTTTCTTATTTTATACCAGTTCTCAGTCTAAATCTCTTCCAATTTAGCCCCATAGGCTAACACTTTGAATGCTCTGGCTGCCAATCAATGCTAGGACTCCACCTTTAGTATTGATGTAGCCTGCAATTGGGGACGCAGGTGGCACTGTGGGTTAAACCACAGAGCCTAGGACTTGCTGATCAGAAGGTCGGTGGTTCGAATCCCCGTGACGGGGTGAGCTCCCGTTGCTCGGTCCCTGCTCCTGCCAACCTAGCATTTCGAAAGCACATCAAAGTGCAAGTAGATAAATAGGTACCACTCCAGCAGGAAGGTAAACGGCATTTCCGTGCGCTGCTCTGATTCACCAGAAGTGGCTTAGACATGCTGGCCACATGACCCAGAAGCTGTATGCCGGCTCCCTTGGCCAATAAAGCTAGATGAGCGCCACAATCCCAGAGTCGGTCATGACTGGACCTAATGATCAGGGGTCCCTTTACCTTTTTTAGCCTGCAATTAGAGCCATCCCATGCAAACTTGGACTGGATGAATCCCATAAGGAAGATGTTTTGGCTTCTCTGCCTAGAACTGCTTGGTGAGCCTTGACCTTCTCTCTGTCCTTCTCTATGTCTAGATATGGGGAGAATAACCAGCCTTTTACAGTGGCTCACTTTGAAGAGGACAAAAAGGACCACGATGTCCCTCAGCAAATCAGGCAGGCTGTGGATAAGGCAGAGGCCCTGGACTGCCCCTCCAGCATCTGCTCTGATGAGGAGGGTGCCACTGTCGAGCCCCAAAACATCCCCACCGTGAGCAACCCAAACAGCGTCTACCAGGTGAGAGAGCAGCTCGCCATGGATGAGTAGTGAGTAGCTTTCGTCTGCTTTCTCTCAATGCTTTTGCTGCTAGGACTGACTGGGGCATGGCGGATAATAATGATAATAATAATTTTATTATTTATACCCCACCCATCTGGCTGGGTTTCCTGGCGTCCTTGTCTAGGGGGAACCTCCATCCTGCAAGCTTAATTAGTCTCAGCGGAGCTCCTTGTTTATTTCTTTTTTAGAGCAGGATTTCCCAAGCTAGTTGCTTTTGGACTACAATTCCCATCATTCCTGACCACTGGTCCTGCTAGCTAGGGATGATGGGAGCTGTAGTCCAACAACAGCTGGCACACTGATTTAGAGTGTTTGTACCCTGCTCTTCTGCCAAAAAGGCCTTCAGAGTGACAACGTACAATTGAAACAAGACAATCCCTGCCTGCAGGGTGACATTCTAAAAAAATAAAAATAAAACATGGCATGCAAGGACGGGGTGGGGGGGAATCAAACTCTGACACCAATTCTTAAGCTGTTGTTGTCATAAGGACTAGCTCGGGGTGTGTGTGTGTTCCTGATGAAGCTGGTCCTTCAGCAAAGCTGATGGAATGAGCTTCTCATCTCTCCCAATATGGCGGTGTGATGGACTAGCTGCCCCCAGGTGATGGAGGGGAGAGAGGAGGCCTGATGGACCTGTCACAGCAGAACTGATGGAGTGAGCTCAGCTTCCCATCTCTTCCACTGAGGCAGCCTCATTTGGCCTGTGAGGCTGTTTCCCTGCCTGCAAGCCATATCCACCTACTACCACGTGTGACATCAGGGGTAGAGGGCGGGTAAAGATGCAACTGCAAAGGAACAGCTGGGAGCCCTTAGGGTAGTTCCTTGGCAAGGGACTTCACTCGTGGCATGTGCCAGCAGTGAATGCCCTTTGAAATAATCTTGACCCGCAAGCAGATGCTGTTTCTTGGCAGACACCTTTGTGGGGGAAATGTGCCTTTTAAGGTGCTGTTTGGTTTCTTTCCAACCAAGTTCTGCTCAGGGTAGACCTGCTGGAAGTAATGCACCTAAATCAGCTGCACCCATTAATTTTGGTGAGCAGAGCTTGCAAGGATACACCCATTTGAATTCAAAGGGTACCTGCAGAGAGAGAAGGCCAGGCTTGCTGTCAGCTGATTAGCATGGGCAGTGAGCCCCTTTCAAGACAAGCTGTTCTGCTCACCTGTAGGCCAGTTCTTGATCCAGACCTTAGGCTTAAAAAGGTTTCCCATCCCTGCCCTACAGTTTTAAAGAATATATATATGGAAGGGGACAAACCTGTTAAACTCATATTAAAGGGGGAATAGCAGGGAAGTGGCCAGAATGAGACCATTTTAAAATATAGATGTTCCTGGAACCAATGGGCTCTTAGAATGGTTTCCATATGAAACTGTCTTATACCGAATCAGGCCCTTGGCCCATCTAACTCAGTAATGCCTACACTGACTGGTAGCTGCTCTCCAGGGTTTCAGACAGAAGTGTCTCAGGGCTACCTAGAGATGGCAGGGATTAAACCTAGGACTTTTTGCATGCAAACCAAGTTAGCAAAGTAACTTAAACAACACAGGCAAAATCCAGAGATGAAAGAAATCCCGATAACAATTTATTGAGGAAAACTGCATTAAACATATGTCTTGTCTTTCTTAGTTCAGGCCTTGTACATAGCAGGGAGACACTAAACAAAACATACAGAGGAAACTACCTTGGAACTACACAGCGAATCAGATCATGGTCTGTGTCACTAACTATCTTGCCATCCACCTTGGTTGCTAAGGAACACCCCCACCCTTTCCCCCTCTTGGGTAGTTAACCTAACCCTAACAGAATTAACCCTCAAGGTTCAAATTGAATGATCCAAGCTGTTGTGTGCTATGGCCCACAAATGATGATGATGATTAAACAAGATGGTTCTTGCAGGGGACTAACATACAGTAGTACCTCTGGTTACAAACTTAATTTGTTCCGGAGGTCCGTTCTTAATCTAAAACCGTGCACGATTTCTGTTCTCATCCCGAGGTAAAGTTCTCAACCCAAGGTACTACTTCCAGGTTAGCGGAGTCTGTAACCCAAAGTGTTTGTAACCCAAGGTGTTTGTAACCCGAGGTACCACTGTATAAGGGAAGGAGGATGAGAATAGAGGAAGAAAACAAACAAGTGTGGGCACCAGTTCTTAAAGCTACAAAGTTCTGAGGATGACCAGCTTGAACGGAAAGTGTTTGGGAAGAGCTGGTCTCCGCAGAGGGGATGACCAGGTTCCCATCTAGCAGCCTGGGGAAGGAGGTTGTTGATGGAAAAGAAATTATGTCTGGCAAAAGAGCTTAAGACTGCTGCAGGAATGGGATAAAATGAGACAAGGATAGTCTTGTATTTAACAACTTGCTCAGTTGCCATGTCACTAGGTCACTAGGTCAAGAAATTCATTCCTACTACAGCAGGCACTCCCCAAACTCACCCGCCAAGTTTTGGGACTACAATTCCCATCATCCCTGACCACTGGTCCTGTTAGCTAGGGATGATGGGAGTTGTAGTCCAAAAACATCTGGCGGGCCGAGTTTGGGGATGCCTGCTGTAGTAGGATTGAATTTCTTGATTCAGTTGAATTTCACAGTAAGGCTGGATTGAGTTGCTGTGCTATTTCAGACTATACACAAGCACAAAATATACCTTCTCTCTCCAAAACCCCTCCCCACTCCTGGCCCTCCCTCTTGATTTAATCTCAGTGCCATGAGCCATTTCAGCTATGGTCCCAGTATCCTCGGCGAAAGCTTCATGTACCTGATGGATCCCACCAGCATCCCACCAGTACATGCTGCCTTCAGTGCAAGGGCTACAAAGTCTGTCGGCCGTCATCCACCTTCACTGGTCCACGAGTAGACAGATACCACTGGGTCAACGCCAATCGATAATGATGGACAGCACCTCCCCACTAAGGCACTGGGGAAGAATAACTCTTTGGACAATATGTGGGAGGAAGCTGGAAGCTATACCAGGATGTTCAAATAAAGGTCTTCTTTCGAAGCATTTATTTCAACTCTTGCCTGTCACTGTCGCCAGCTACTTCTTTTCTTATTTCGTTTGTGTTTGTAAAACCTTTTAAACTGATACACCTGAAGGCTAAAGATAACTTTTAATTGAATGCTTTTAATGTATTTTTATGGCAAGACTGAAAATGGAACTGCCTAATGACAACTTTGTGGAAATCTTAAAAAGGAAATTAATTACTAATAAAATGTGCTTGTTTTATTAAAAAAAACCCCAAACACCTGCTTTTGTTTTTGTTTTGCTTAGGTTGGCTCAAGACTAAGAGTGGATGAATCTGTCAATTTTGGTTTCTCATTCCCCGCCCCCCACTCTTTTTAATTTCCAGCTTTCCATGTTTCCAAGCTGGTTTGCAGTTATGATTACTTTTTAAAGGCCTCATGATAATTCATTAGCATTTTAAAGCAGATTTCCTTAATATGGATATGTTTTTATGCAATGTTGATTATGATACATACTTCTGCAAGGCAATTTCCCCTAAAACAATGCATTTTATGTACAGTTTACAGTACAGTGGAAGCTTGGTTTTTGAACGTCTCGGAAGTCGAACATTTCAACTTCCGAATGCTGAAAACCTGGAAGCAACTGCTTTGGTTTTCGAACCATTTTCGGAAGCCAAACATGCCATGTGGCTTCAGTTTTGAGTTTCCCTATTGTACTGAGGCTTCTGCTTTCAGTTTTTGTTTTTCGAACATTTTGGAAGTCGAACTGTCTTCCGCAACGGATTACGTTTGAAAACTATATGTGCATTTTTGTACACATAACTTGGCCAGAGAATGGCATTGCACTGCAGTCCTGCAGATAGCCTGGGCCTAAGCTGTATATGATTTGTAAAGCTCAGATTATTTCTGTTGGCCCTTGATGTTTACACAGATCCCTTGTGAAACAGAAGTTTGTGTACTCATATATACTCAGTGCTTTTTTGTTTGTTTGTTAAAAAAAATGAGGTGCTAGTACTCATATCTTCATAAAAGTGCTGTGGAGGCTGGGACAAAATGGCTGCCATTGGCAGCAAAAAAAAATTAGACGTGATGGTGTACCATACTGGTGATTACCACCACCAGAAAAACACTGCGTAGACCCCTGTCTCTAGCTGATGCAGGGGGGCACAGGGGGGGAATGACCAGAGGGGGTGGTTCCCACAGCACTCTCTCAAGAATCCAAATGTGCCCACAAGTCTAAAAAGGTTGGTGACTCCTGCTGCGTGGGGCACACGTACAGAGTCTTGCTTCTTGACTCAGCAGCAAAATTTCTTGGCTTGGCACCACAGCTGCCCATAACTGTACTCTTGAGGCTATTAACATGAGAAATGCTTTCTTGGAAAGTGCCCATCCCTTGCCAAGTTAAAAGGCCGATGTAAATCGTTCCTCCCATGCAGGGAATATAAACATGGCTTACTCTTAGAGAGAAGGAAAGCTTTATCTGTTTGTTGGCTCGGTATGAATTCTGCTGTTGTGGCACAATGCTAGATATGTTTACTTGATTTGCAATAGATGTTTAAAGTGAGGGTTTGGGAGTGGGCTATTAGTGCCTAATGGACAAAACCCCCCAAAAACCTGCTGATAAAGGAAAGTGTGGGGCAGGTGGGGAGCAAAATGCCTGCCAGTTTGGAGTGTGTGCACACTGCCTTGTTGCAAATTCCTCCTGTAGGGCATGAATCATCCCACTGGACAATCGAGTCCTTTTCAGATTTGGTTTTAACTTTATTGGGGAAACCGTTACTGTGGCAGGGACATGTCTGAACAAGTGGTGGCGAAGTGGTAACGGAACACAAAGTTTAGGAGAGCAAAGTTTTTGCAGTGGGTTTTGAGGCCCTCTGCCCGAGGTTGACCTTGTACTAATTTCTCTTGCAACTCCCCAGTTTATCCCTGCTTATCTTCATAGGTTGCCTGTCTCCACAGGCAGACATGAGGACAAATGATCTCTGCCCCCCTACGCCATCAACAAGGTTCCCCCACATCCTCCTCGCTCCCTTGTTCTAAAAATGCAATGATACGAATGCCAAGCTGTGGCAAATGTTACTTTCCCCCAAAGCCAACGTGAATAAACCTTCAGAGATGAGGTCAGCCACTAAATATATATTTGGTATTTCCTTCTAGCTTAATGTTGATAGCCTTTTCAAGTGGAAGCAACAGGAAGATGGGCTAGGGAAGGAAGTATCTGGCATGATGTAATCAGAGACTCTTCAGGGGGAATTGCTCAATGGCAGAGCATCTACCTTGCATGCGAAAGGTCACAGGTTCAATCCTCAGCATCTGCAGGTAGGGCTGAGAATTCTCCATACTCCATTCTTGGAGACCTGGGCTGGTGCGATCAGTCTTACCAATACTAAGCTAGATTGATCGATGGCCTCACTAGCTATAAGGCAGTTTCCCGTGCTCAGTGTTTTCATCTACAAATGGCAAAGGATGGGGCCTCCATCCGATCTCCCTTTTAATCTCAGATTCCCACTAAGCACAGACCCTCCAAGTGGCCCTATTTTCCAGGGAGAGTCCCAAATTTACAGAAGCCATCCTGATTTCGTGATTTGATCCTGGAATGCCCTGCTTTTCCTTAGGACGTCCCTATTTTCATCGGACAAATGTTGGAGAGTATGGAGTTGTGCAACCTTGTGAGCCAAGGAGTAACTATACAACTTTTAGAAGACCTCTGAAGGCAGCCCTGTATAGGGAAGGTTTTTTTTTTAATGTTCAATCTTTTGTTATGTTTTTATATGTGTTGGAAGCCACCCCAGAGTGGCTGGGGCAACCTAGTGAAATGTGCAGGGTATTTTATTATTATTATTATTATTATTATTATTATTATTATTATTTAGGATGCCCTTATTTTCATTGGAGAAATATTGTAGGTTATGTACGCATTGCCTTGGGAATGGTCTTTACCAGCCTTACTGTGTTTGTGTGGGCCTTGCCATAACTAACCAATTGTACTGAGAACTGGAATCCTTTGCTAATCATGTCCTGGTGACTGACTCTTGCCATTCTTGGCTTAAGCTGCAAGATGACATTACACTTGTTGCAGATGTACATTGGGGTAGAAGGAGAGAAAACAGGCAGCTATGTCAAGTCAAGCATTTGGGGGCGATTAGGCGTCTCCAATGCTATTCTTCCAGAAAAAAAGGATGCCGGAACTCACCATGAACCTCGCTGTCTAAAAATGGCAATGGTGCCCACCTGAGAGGCACAATCCTAACTTGTTGCCTCTCTCACTCCTGCCCCCATTGCTTTTCTAAGACTCCATGGATTCATTCCAGCCTCCCCTTTTTGGCTTCTGCCACTTTCCTTTCCAGGGCTTTTATTTCCTTCAGCAGAGAGTCTTTCTCCAAGCCGATGGCCTTGAGCTCATCAAACAGTGAAGCTCCATCATCTCCGCTCCTGGAGATGCACTCTTCCTCCTCTTGCAGGAGTGTCACCAGCTTCTCGTTGAGCACATCCAGCTTGTCTGCTGCTGCTTCGGGGGTGGTGTGGGGGTAACTGCTGGCCTGTGAGCTAAGGAAAGGGAAGAAGGGTCAGGTCAGGCCTTATAATGATCTCTGGCCAAGCGAGCAGCCCGATAAAGCAGCGAAGACTCTCCATCAGTTTTATACAAGTTTATTTGAAAGAAAAACACATTCAGAGCATGGCAATCTGCTTGCTCTCATTAATCTAGTTGCTCAGTCTGACTCATCGTTCCTTCCCCAACAGGAAGAATGCCAAAATCCCGCCTTTCATCTCCTTCCCTTCCGTTGCTCTCAGAGTCTCTCTAATCTCCTCATTTTGGGACCGCAGGGCTGAGCTACCCCTTCCTCAGAAGACTCAGCCTCTAACACCACCTTATCTGCTGGTTGCCTGGCAATGCCTTGGCCGACATCCAACTCCTCCTCCCCTTGGGAACTAATCCCTTCTTCCCTGGAGAGGAGGGGCCCCAGACTGTTCTCTCTAAAATCAGACAAACAATTCTCATCCACAGCCAGCCTCTTCCTCGCTCAGCTCAGTTTCCAAGGCTGACTCTCCCAGTGTGCTGGGGGGGGGGTACGTTCCTGACAGGCCTTGGTGCATGCTGTGTAGTAATTGAACCCATATCCACACCCATACATTTAAAGCACATTTACAATACTTTTATAGTCATGGTTGCCCTCTAAAGAATCATGGGAATTGTAGTCCACCTCTTGCAGAGCTAAAGTTTCCAACACCATCGACAAATTACAGTTCCCAGGAGTCTATGGGAAGCCACAAGATATAAATGTATGTTGTGGATGTGACTTCGGAGATTTATCTTCCCGACTTCATGCTTTCCATTAGCCTTTGGTTGCCATTGCTCAGCTGCTCTCTTCCAGCCCTCAATACCTGCAACATTGGTCTACTTTCAAAGGTTGTTGTACAGATGACTGAGACACTGAATGCACTGACACATAACACTAAGCCATGGTTTGCTTTAAGCATTTTGTTCAATGAACTATGGCTTGTCTCACAGACAAGCAATTTGGTGAGCATTGGAGATGGCGTGGACAAACGTATGGCTATGCAAGGAAGTTGTGGTAAGGCATAATGCCAAACTATAGCTAAAATGGCAACAGCAACTGTTTCACAATCTGCTGGGCTGGGTTTGGACATCTTCACAAAGCCAGTTTCGCTGAACAAACTAGACCTTAAGTGTTTACACTGCACTGCACTGGCTTCCGATTAGTTTCTGGATCTAATTCAAAGTGCAGGTTTTGACCTATAAAGCCTTTAGTGGCCCAGGACTAAAATACCTCAGGGACCACCTCTCTCCATATGAACCAACCCAGACACTGGAATCATCTTGTGAGGCCCTTCTTCATGTGCCTCTTCCACGAGAGGCCCGGAGGCTGGCAACATGAGAAAGGGCCTTTTCTACAGTGGCTCCCAGTTTGTGGAATGCTCTCTCCAGGGAGGCTGACCAGGGAGACTTCAGTACATATCTCTGGGCACCAGGTGAACTCTTCAACCAGGCCTTTAGTTGATTAAACAATCTATGGCCTTTTAAATGTCTTTTTTTTTGAGGGGTGGGGGCATTGTTTTGTGTTATTATGCTATATATTTTGTGTTTTTATGTTTTCAGTCACCCTGTGATCTTCGAATGAAGGTCAGTATATGAATTTAATAAATAATGACAATAATAATGCATGCAACATCTGAAGCACTTGAGAAAAGCACCACAGGATGCATGCCACAGTGCTCCACCAGCTTCGTGCTACTAGTTCTGGGATTCTAGACTGAGCAAGGTACAAAGTGCATAGTTTCAGAGTGGCAAAGTGGGAAATCTGTTGCACTGCCACAGAGCAAGACCTTGTATGAGCTGAAAGCGAGCAGGACAGGGTTGCGATGGAGGCAAGCAGCAACACACAATTCGGTTCTTTAACTACAGCCAATACGGTGCCTTCCTGATGTTCCTGTTGGACTTCAACACCCATCAGCTTGTGCCAGCATGCCCAATGGTCAAGGATGATGGGGTCTGCAACCCAGCAACGTCTGGAGGGCCCCAGGCTGACTACCCACCTGTTTTCAGTACATTTTCATCAACCACCACTTGTGACTTGGACCACTCTCACCTTGTCGATGGGAGAATCTCCTGGCCGCTGGGCAAGATGTGGGAGTAACATTCCTTCTTCTTTCTGGGCAGTTTGCTTCTGAGCGAGTCGTCAAAATCCACGTCAAGCAAGAGGCTCTCATGCTTGCAAAGAAAGGCAAGGTGACCATTAATGAATTTGCTTCTCTAGCGTTGCATCCAGGGGGTTAGGTGACCTTTGGTGGACCTTCCAACCCTAGAATTCGACAAAGCAGCAGGTGCTATTGGGTATATCTGATGGGTTATGCAGGCAGGTGGGAACTTCTGTGCTGGTTGTATGTCAAGGACAGGGAGCCATGGCCAGGTATTGTTGAACTATAACCTCCATCATCCTTGACTGACCTGTTGGATACTGATGGGAGTTGGAGATCAACTACAGCAACTGCAGGGCAATAAGTCTCCCACCTTCTGTTTTGTAGCTTTGCTAGATATTAGTGGCTTTGTATGTGACTTTTGCTTTTTAATACTTTGTGATCATTTAAAAGTAGTATGCTGACCTGCTGCTTTGGGGATGGCACAGAAAACTGGGGAGGGGAAAAGGGGGAATGGAATATCCTAGAAAAGGACACAGCTAGCTGGAAGCTTGAACAGGAATTTCTCCATGCTGCAACATACCGTATTTTTCCGTCTATAAGACGCCCCCTATTTTGGGGGACTCAGATTTAAGAAAATGGGGGGAGATGTATCCATGTATAAAACGCCCCCTGATTTTTGACATTATTTTTAACGGGGAAAAACCTAGTCTTATACATGGAAAAATACGGTATATATTTTTTTGCAACGCCTCTTGCAAATTCATAAACATATAGTGAAGCTGTCCGGGGCTATCCCAGCCTTCTTCACTCTTGACTGAGAAGCAACCAGTCTTTCTCTCTGGGGTGGCACAAGGGACCCTGGGAAGGGGTGGAGAGTGGACTGGTGTGTGTGTGTGTGTGTGTGTGTGTGTGTGAAGAATTACCTCCTCCTCTAAGTCTTCAGAAGGCTTCACTTTGGCATCCAAGAGCCCTGAGAGGAGATTGATTTTCTCATCTGCGAGCCCCTCTCCCTTCAGAAAAGCCTCATTAATCATCATAGCTGCGGATTTACTGTCCTCCAGAACTGCTGACGTCTGAAGCCTGAGAGAGAACATTTCACCCAGGCAAGCCTTGAGTGCCTTAGATGCAATGATAAATAATATAGTTAATATATAAATATATATATATTGCACCCTCTGCTTAAGTATGCTTAAAGCACATTATTTCAAGGTAGCAAAAATTAAGAGAAATATGAAGGAAGGGTAGGGGTAAAGAAAGAAAAATTATCAGAATAACTTTTCAGATGAGTTCATGGCAAGCTGAATCTGTTGGTCTCAAAGAATCCCTTGGAGCTATTTTCATGGTGCAGGCAAGTCACTCATCGGAGCATAGCAGAGCTGGAAGCAAATTCCTGGATGGACTTCTAGTTGCCTAGAAAATTAACCCAGACACCTCATTGGGCCCAGGTTGATTAGGGCCCTTATATTCTGGTGAATCAATGACACAACATCAACGTGACCAATCTCAGTAGTGGGCTTGCAGATTTCAAATATTTTGCTCCTTGGCTGAGCTGGGCTGGAACCTGGTCCAGGTCAGGGACCATAGGACAGTGGCAGAGGAAGTGCAGATATTTTAAAGGGTTAAAAAATATATATTCAGGTGGCTGGCGCTGAAAGGCACTGTGAATTGTGGCGCAGGCTAAAGGGAATGTGCACAACAGAGTATGTAAAAGCAGCCCCTACAACTTCCACTGCTGGGCATAATAGGTGCATAAAGATCCAAGCAGCTTCTGCAGAAGAGACACACACAATCCATTTTCACCCATCATGGCTGTTCTACTGTGTGCACAAAGCACACCATAACCCCTGGGTGTGATGCATATACCTCAGAGATATTGTGGGCTTGGCTCCACTGCAATGAACTGAATTTTGCAATACATTGGACGCTCGGGTTTTAAACATGATCCATGCGGGATGCATGTTTGCAACCCACAGCGGCGCATCTGCGCACGTGCAGGTTGCAATTTGGTGCTTCTGCGCACGCACAAAACGCGATTTAGCGCTTCTGCACATGCGCGACTGCCGAAACCTGGAAGTAACCCATTCCAGTACTTCCGGGTTTTGGTGGGTGTGTAACCTGAAAAAATGCAACCTGAAGTGGCTGTAACCTGAGGTATGGCTGTAGAGTGAGTCTCACACATTTTTGTGTTTCCCAATGCATATAAAAGTTATGTTTACACTTTACTGTAGTCTATAGGGGTGGAAAGGGAAAAACCTGGCTACAGATCCACTGGAGAAGAGGAGTAGTAGGGGTGGGGGGCGGGGTGTGTGTGGACCCACAACACAGGGCAGGCGACCTGCAGCTGCACCCATGTCCTTGTAAGAAGCAGTATCTGCAAACTACAGTAAAGCGAAACACAATAAAATGAGGTTTGCCTGTACAGGCCTGGCAGGGCCCAGATTAACAGCAACCCTGCTTGGTTTTCTAAATTTCTATCTCTGCTTTTTTAATGAAACACAGAGAGGAGCTAGGAAGGAAGCAGCACACCAAAACCCTTGCTGATTTTCATACAGATGCACATAGAAATTGTTGGAAGTTTGGGTGCAATTCAGCTTGCTGGGAGGGGTTTGAATGGGTGAAGACCCCAAACCATCCCTGTGACTATCCCTGCAATGACTTTTCTTTATCTCTCCGATGTTTAGACTGATATGTCTTAGGTTGCATCCTGTTTATAGCTTCCTGCTCCTCCTCCCATTCTTTCTCTGGACCTCAAGACAAGAGGTCATCTTGGATCTATCTTCTGAGAACAAAGGGGCAAGCATGGCTGCTTTGCTTCTCCAAACAGACAGTTAGCTAGAGCTAAAGAATTCTTTCCTATCCAGAATGTACTTCCTTTAATAAACACAAACTTCCTTATTTTATACAAAGTGTCAATCTGAATACTGTTCAACTGAGGGTGTGCTCCAAGTAAAGGATTCATTTAACTAATATTAACTGCTGCTGCATATAAACTATATATATTAACAGAAATGACACACTGACCCTGGGCACAGCAGCTCAGCAGTATAGTTATGTGAGGTTCTGGTCCCTGTTTTCTTTGCGTGGGTCCAGGGAACACTTTTACTAGCTTCTCCATGACAGGAATTCACAGATGGATGCCACATTGCTCTTTCCCAGTCTGCTCACACCTGGAGTCTCACCCCAGAGGCCGCCAACCCTTAACTAGTAAAGGTAAAGGGGCCCCTGACCATTAGGTTCAGTCGTGGCCGACTCTGAGGTTGCGGCGCTCATCTCGCTTTATTGGCTGAGGGAGCCGAGATACAGCTTCCGGCTCATGTGGCCAGCACGACTAAGCCACTTCTGGCGAACCAGAGCAGCGCACAGAAACACCGTTTACCTTCCCGCCGGAGCGGAACCTATTTATCTACTTGCACTTTGATGTGCTTCCGAACTGTTAGGTTGGCAGGAGCAGGGACCGAGCAATGGGAGCTCACCCTGTCGTGGGGATTCGAACTGCTGACCTTCTGATCGGCAAGTCCTAGGCTCTGTGGTTTAACCCACAGCGCCACCCGCGTCCCAACCTTTAACTACCATGCACTTTAAGTGTCCACAGATTTACAGCGTGGTTATGACTGCTTTGTACCTGGTAAAAGAGCCTCCGAAAAGCTGGGCTGGAATCCTGGCTGAGGTCTTCGGCAGCGATGTGGGCCAGGCAGTGAACGAGAAGCAGGATAAAACTGCCCACACAACTCAGGCACTCCCTTAGAACGAACAGTTTGTTGCCAGAGGTCTAAGGAAGGCGAAAAGGCAACATTTAAATAAATAGGTAAATACTGAACACATGAGAGAGACTGAGGACTGATGCTTTTAGCTCAAGGTCCTTTGCCTTCAGGCTTTTGATACTTATAAAGCTCTCCAATCTTCTGTGCCCCCCCCTCTCTCCCTCTTTCTCTCCCTCTTTCCTTTCTCAGAATTCATAAGAAGAGCCTGACTCAAAGGCCCATCTGGCTCAGTGCTCTGTCCTCCCAGTGGCCGACCAGATGCCCATTATGGGAAGCCTGCAAGCAGGAGGTGACCACAATTGCACTGTCTCACCTGTGTCCCCCAGTGACTGGTTTTCAGAGGCACACTGTCTCCAATAGCAGAGGAGGTGTCAGGGACTGGACTGAGGAGGAATGGTGGGAGCTGCACTCCCCCTTTTCTGAACCTTCCCAATGGCAGAAGGGCAGTATTGATTTAGAACAGCGGTTTGCAGAGGGGCATAGTCCAGAGGGGGAAAGCTGGGAAATACTGGGTGAGGAATAGCTAGAAGAGGAAACAGCAGGAGAGAGACAGCTGGCAGATTCACTGTCTTTAGAATGCTTTCTTGACCTCCCTTCACCTAAGACTAGACGGGCTATGAGAGTGATAGAACAGAAAGCGCAGCGCCAACAAGCTCAGATTACCCAACATAGGAGTGACGTAGATTAATGGGGACGGAGAGGGTGAACCTTTACTGGGAGCAATGCCCTTTTTTAGAGAGAGATGCATTCCTTTGTCTCTCGCTGTGATTATTAAAGAACTTACCTGGTAAGAACGCTCCTTTCGTTTGATCTGCTTATTTACTGCCACCAGGAGAGGGATCTGATTCCCCAAAGCCTGACAGGAGGACACCGCCACTACAACTAGCAACCAGTGATATCACCCAGGGATTTTCTAATACCCTTTTAAAGCTTTCTAAGTTGCTGGCTAACATTACGTCTAGTGGGAGTGAATTCCATACTTTAAGGAGTGGAGAAACTTTTTGGTGCTGGGACCTGCACCTGGTATTTGGTCCCATCCTAAGGGCCACCTTTGACAGATGGGCAGAACAACCCACATGTCAACTACAGTATATCAATAATGTGACACCACATGATTGACAGGCCAGTTGTCCCTCCCACATGTCAAAATTCATTGTGGGATGCTTCCAAGTACCTGGCAGCTAGAGTCCCATGGCCAGATAGAGAGGCTTGGACACTTATCCTTTGGGTCTGAGGTTCCCCACACCTCCCCCAGGTGGACCAAAGGCCTGACATGATGTAAGGAAGGTCCATACATTCATTTACGTGGGACATTTGTTCTTCATTTTGTTTTGGAGAAGATTCCCTCTGTCAAGAGGACGTACCTGATAATGGAAAGAGTTCCGGAAGGCATTTCCTGGTGTGTTGCTGGAAGGAATGCTGGAAGCAACACACAGATCAATCTCTGGTGCCTAACATTGAAAGAAAACCATCTGTTATGGATATGCTTTGCCTCTCTGGTGCACTGTACGTCCAAAGCACAAGCCACATCTGATCAAAATTTAGAATAGGACTGCCACTTTCTCAAATACAAAACATCCCTCACGTTCAATCTGCCTGTTCTTTAATTACAGACATGAAATCAAACCACTTTGCTCAATGTTTTGGAGGGCTAACTTGGCCATTTCTTTGGGGGAGGTTTTCCATTGTTGCAATACATCACAGAAGGGCTGAAGCTCACAGAACTTGCAGACAAAAAGGAATAAAGTCTTTAGGGAGAGAGTGATATGAACTGGGAGCCATGTGGAGTGATGGACAGCTAAGACAGCCTTCGTCTTCCCGGTGCTGCAGATGTTGTTGGACTCCAGCGCTCAGCAGAACCAGCAGCCAGCATGGCCAATGGTCAGGGATGAAGGGCATTGTAGTCAAACAACATCTGGAGGGCACCATGTTTGCGAAGGCTGTGTTAAGAGAAGAAATACTGTCTCTCAGTGCTTTAAATGAATAGCACCATTGTTGCTCTTTTCTTGCTTTTGGAATTCTTGGGGTGGGGTGGCACAAAAGTAGCATGAGTAGAAGATGGCATTACAGTGGTACCTCGGGTTACAGACGCTTCAGATTACAGATGCTTCAGGTTAGAGATGCTTCAGGTTACAGACTCCGCTAACCCGGAAGTAGTACCTCGGGTTAAGAACTTTGCTTCAGGATGAGAACAGAAATCGTGCAGCGGTGGCACGGCAACAGCGGGAGACCCCATTAGCTAAAGTGGTACCTCAGGTTAAGAACAGTTTCAAGTTAAGAATGGACCTCCAGAACGAATTAAGTTCTTAACCCGAGGTACCACTGTATTCCTCTGCATATGTTTCAGTCCAGAGCCATTAAAACTCAATCTTTTTTTTCAAGATTCTGCTCAAATTGCTGGGTTCCATGCAAAGTGTACCATCGTACACACCATGGGACTGTTTCCCTGAAAAACATTGTGAACACTTACGCCAATATGAGGCCTGAGGAATTTCAGGATCACCATTCCGTATTGGTACACAACAAATTCCCTCACAGAAAGGGTTGATGTGAGCAGAGGGACAAGATCTCTGGATTTAGGGACCATCTGAGTGTCCATTATATCCTGAAAAGAATTTACTTTATCTGCAAGGAAATACAAACATGAACCAAAATACATTTGTTCTCTTGGGTATTTCATTTTAACTACTTTTGCTTGTTTGTACAATATAGGCTGATGCATTTCAAAGTCCCTCAATTAAAGCAACAGAGACAAAAATAAAATACTTCTTTTAAGGATAAAAGGATGCATATCAAGTGTTCATGAATTACCGTATTTTTTGCTCTATAAGACTCACTTTTTCTCTCCTAAAAAGTAAGGGGAAATGTGTGTGCGTCTTATGGAGCGAATGCAGGCTGCACAACTATCCCAGAAGCCAGAAAAGCAAGAGGGATTGCTGCTTTCACTGTGCAGTGATCCCTCTTGCTGTTCTGGCTTCTGAGATTCAGAATATTTTTTTTTCTTGTTTTCCTTCTCCAAAAACTAGGTGTGTCTTGTGGTCTGGTGCATCTTATAGAGCGAAAAATACGGTACTTGATTTGTACTGATGTGTCAATTCTTAAAAGAATTTGGGATGGTTTGAGAAGGAAGTGGGCAGCAGAGAGGAGAAGGAGAAGGCCACAGAGATAAGACACAAGAGTAAAAGGGGTGTAGCTATATTGTGTGTGTGAGAGAGAGAGAGAGAGAAAAAGAGAGACAGACAGACAGACAGACGGACAGAGGGGTCGAGTGGGGCAGAGAGCAAGAACAGCTGTTATATCTTCAAAGGCAATGAACCAAGGCCCCAATCAAGCTGTTGATCCAGTAGCCTCCCTCCAGAAAAGAACCTGTCCATGGTGCTGAAGCCTTTGTCTACTGAAAGCAGAACAGAGAGTGCAATGCAAAGGAATTACCATATTCCGGACGATGGACGTCCAGCAGTCCAACTGCCGCTGCACACTTTTGGATTTGGCAATTCACATCCTTCAGAAGAGCAAGGAGCTTGGAAGATGTCATACCACCAGCTCCATTGCCATCTACACAAACAGGAAGAGAATTCACATTGCTTGTTGGCAGGTGGTTTTTTTTGGCCAAGTTTGGCTACTCACAGGGCGCATTTCATAACTAACATATGCAATATAGCTCGTTCCGGAGTGCACAGGAGCCTTCAATCCTTTGCAAAAGTAAGACATAGCATCAGATGATGTGACAACAATCACTCTGGAAGCCTTACCAGACAGAAGAGCTGTGAACCGAGGATTCAGCAGGGTGGTTCGTAAACTCACTAGGAGTTCAGTTTGCTTCAAGACCTTGATATCTGCAAGGGAAGAGCATTGATTTTAGAATGCTGTATTATTTTACTGTTGTTATCCGCTCTGAGCCCAGCTTCGGCTGGGAAGGGCCGGATATAAATAATTTATTATTATTATTATTTATTATTAATCTAGTTAGTGTGATCTAAGACAAAGAATGGTGCAGACACATTCATATCTCTGCCACCCCTCCTGTCTGTGGGGTGGGAGAGAAAATAGTTCATTTCTCTTCTTAATGCAACTATCCTTGAGATTCACACTCCTCCAAACTTGATGATGCCATTTCCCAATCAAAAAGCTTGTGTAAGGCTGATATCACGGGAAAAACATGTACTTATGTATTAGGAAAAAACTGTCAGGGGAAGGGCTGTAGCTTAGTAGTAGAGCACTGGTTTTGCATACAGAAGATCCCAAATTCAATCCCAGCATCTCCATGTATTGCTGGAAATGCTTCTTGCCTGAAATCCTGGATGGCTGCTGCCTGTCAGTGTAGGTAATGCTGAGCTAAACAACTTATGTTGCTAAAAAATGTGCCCGAAAATACACTTGTATTTTCATGCAGATTTTTTGCTTGATAATTTGCATACTGATGCATAAATGAGGTGAACTGAACTTAAAAAAGGAAAAAGTGGGAGAAACCGAAATTGAGAAATTGAGAGTGAGAGAAAGTAGTTCTGGAAAGGGCTCAGCATGCTGCTCTGGAAATGGCTATGACCCCATGGGATTCGTTGACCAATGCCACATTTACACCATACATTCAAATAGACATGACTTCCCCTAAGAATTATGGGAGCTGTAGTTTGCTAAGGGTGCTGAGAGTTGCTAGGAGGTACCTAGTCCTTTGGTACCTAGCTATGGTTTTCCCAGTAGTGATGTATGGAAGTGAGAGCTGGACCATAAAGAAGGCTGATCGCCAAAGAATTGATGCTTTTGAATTATGGTGCTGGAGGAGACTCTTGAGAGTCCCGTGGACTGCAAGAAGATCAAACCTCTCCATTCTGAAGGAAATCAGCCCTGAGTAATCACTGGAAGGACAGATCCTGAAGCTGAGACTCCAATATTTTGGCCACCTCATGAGAAGAGAAGACTCCCTGGAAAAGACCCTGACGTTAGGAAAGATGGAGGGCACAAGGAGAAGGGGATGACAGAGGACGAGATGGTTGGACAGTGTTCTCGAAGCTACCAGCATGAGTTTGACCAAACTGCGGGAGGCAGTGGAAGACAGGAGTGCCTGGCGTGCTCTGGTCCATGGGGTCATGAAGAGTCGGACACGACTAAACGACCAAACAACAACAACAACCTAGTCCTTTCACAGAGCTGCAATTTCCAGAGATCCCTGAGGGGTTCTTTTTAAACCTCTCTGGAAATTGTAGCTGGGACGACGACGATTAGACACCTCTTAGCAGGTCTCAGCACACTTAGCAAACTACAGCTCCCATAATTGTCTTTAAATGGCTGTTAAAGTGGTATAATAGTGTTTAAAATGCATGGCATTAACATGACCCAAGTAAACAAACTTCAGATTGGGCTATTGGTCTGAGACAACAACTCCGAAATCATCAGCTTTGCTAGCAACCAATGAAGGTCTCTCCATTTATGTGATTGAAGCCTCAGCTTCCATCACTGAGTGTCACTCACTTTATTTTGAAAGTGCTCACTGAGCCATGGATGAGTGACAAGGCTGGCTTAACTTTCTGTTAGCAGCCAAGGAGACTTACTTTCTGCCAAGAGGGAGAGAACTCTGTCTTCAGCCAGGCTGGGTTGGTTTTGTCCTGGCAAAGAGGCAGCTTCAGACGTCAGAGAATTTCCGTCTTCTTGACCTGAGTATTTTCTCCTTTGATCTTTCTCCATCCTCCCTCTGAGCTTGTGCACATCTTGGCGAAACGCCTTGTCCAGAAAGGTCACCGTCTCATCATGTTCTCTGATCAGTTTCTAACAAGAATAAGGGTTAAGCCCTGAGTTGCTGTCTGCATTCCCTCTAAATATCTGTGAGTCCTGACCCTCTACCTCCTGGAGTCCAGCTGGGGCAGACTAGAGACATTTCTGCATAATGCTCTGAGCCTCTTTAATAGACCTCACAATACTGGAAACTGCAGAAGCCAGGAACTACAGTATCTCCTTCAGTGACACAGAACTACATTTTGTGTGTGTAGAAGTCATGCAGGGGTGCCAACTTGGAAAAAAATATTGGAGTGCCCAGGTAAGCCCCTCCCCACATAATCGATCACATGACGTGGTGCATGAACACCATTTGAATGAAAATGTTCGTTCACTTTGGAGGAGGGCCAGCCCTCCTGCTCCCACCTGCTTTGACCACTTCTTCATTTCCCCTCTTTCCAGCTGATCCTCCAGTTTGGCTTTCTCTTCCAGTATTTGCTCCCGGTAAGATTCCTCCAGCTCCACCAACCGAGCTTCTTGGGAATCCACCCATTTCTCTTTTCCTTTTCCTCCTTTACCTTTTTTTTCTAGAGGAGGACTTTCACTCTGCAGGGCAGAAAGAAACCATGACTTTTAATTAATTTTTTTTAAGAAACAAGAAGTGATTTACTTCTTCTCATTTGGCAACCTCATTTGAATCTTCCCTGCAGAAAACCAGTGGCTTCCATGGCAATTCTACCTGGGGCGGACTGGGATTGCTTGAGGTTCCCTCTTTTGCCTTCTGGCTGCCCAGCAGGTAAGTTCTCAGCAGCTCTGCCAGCTCTCTGGTTTTCTGCTTCCTGAAGTCCTGCAGTCCACTGGCTATCTGGCGAGCATCCTCCAGGCGCTGTTGTTTGAAGGACACATTGCAACAGCGAGAGAGAAAGACAGGATATAGGCAGTGGTTAGGTTAGCAGAGGAGTCAGCAAAAATAGTCACTGTTAATGTAGGGCTTGTGAGTCTTTGCAGGTCAGTGGGCACACTTGGAATTTTGAGGAAAGGCTGTGAGTAGCATTCAAAATGGCTACCACGAGGCATAACACAAACTGGCTGCTTTGGGAGGTAGCAGAGGACAAGCCAGTGCAAACAGGAACTGAGCTGCAACAGCAAACCTTCTATAGTGGTACCTCAGGTTACAGACGCTTCAGGTTACAGACTCCGCTAACCCAGAAATAGTACCTCGGGTTAAGAACCTTGCTTCAGGGTGAGAACAGAAATCGCACAGCAGCGGGAGGCCCCATTAGCTAAAGTGGTACCTCAGGTTAAGAACAGTTTCAGGTTAAGAACGGACCTCCAGAACGAATTAAGTTCTTAACCCAAGGTACCACTGTAATGGTTTTTTGATATATATATATATATTTACTGTTTTTGCTTTCTTTTTTGTTTCTAAAGTGTCTGTTTGCTACCCTGGGCTGCTTGGGGAGGAAGAGCAGGATGTAATTTCAATGCATCATAATAATGTCAGTTCATTGTCACCTTGTCTGAGGAGTGAGCCTTCAGCATTTGGACCATCTCTTGAAATTGCCTCTCCCTCAACTGCAGCAACTGTGCTGTGTGTTGCAGCTCCAGCATGGAGTCCTCATACTCCTTTTTCCCCTTCAGCAGCTGAACAATGTCCTTCATCTCTTCATCCACAAGCAGCTCCTGAAACACAGAAAGGGCCAGATTCAATACGATCAATACCACCCTCTTTTATTTTGTTTAAAGAGAGCAATAGAAGAGCTTTGCTGCATGCTAGCATAGAATCTTGCCTTCAACTGTGCTCAGCCTCTGGGAAGCTGACAAGCAAACAGACCTCCCCTGCTGTCTGCTGCCCTGCAACTGACATTCAAAGGTACCTGCTTGGTGCCAGGTTACCTGAAAGATCACCTTCTCCCATATGTACCTACCTGAACCATAAGATCCCCTGCTCTGGGTGCCCCCCGCTGAATCAAATGAGGGACAGGGCCTTCCCAGTGGCTGCCCCCTGGCTGAAATGTATGGGAATTGTAGTCCAAAACAATTGGAGAGCAAAAGGCTGCTGAAGGCTGGCTGAAGCTAAATATAAGAGAGCTTTACATCCTGTCAATCTTCCAGCACTCAGAGTAGCTGACCTGTAGTATCTGCACAATGCTGCAATTTTGACAGCCATTCTTCTCCACTATCAAAAATATCTTAGAGACGTCCATTGGCAGGAACACATGTCCCTACCTCCTGAGCAAGGTCTTCTGTGGAGCTCTCATCGCCTGGTGTTCTGGGGCCTGCTTTTTGAAGCCTCGAGATACCTTCTGATACCAAGACTGTTTGCCGTAGATGCCTCTGAGTCAGGAGAAAATACGCCAATTGTTCAGCAGCCGCGGGGCCTGGGGTCTGCTTGGCCACCTCCTGAATCGCTTCCATTTCTTTGGCCTCCAGCTGGAGGAAACATTGAGAAACCCTTGTAGAACCATTTTTAAAAGGATGAAGGGAAGAGTGGATGAAAGGCAAGTGTGGATAATCGCAGAGTCAGACCATTGCATGCAGACCTTATGCATGCAGAGTCGGTGTTCTACCTCTAGCTGTTGCCTTTTCCTGATACGTTACAGATGAATCCTGAATTTGGGGCACTGTCAGGGACCATGCTGAGGAGGGTGGGAGCCTCCCCCCTGCTCCGGATCAGGATCCTGAATTTTCTCAGGAGCAGTGGGACAGTATAGATTTGGAGCAGTGGTTTGCAGAGGGACAGAGTTCAGAAGACAAAAGTTAGGAAGAACTGGGTAGTGAATAGCTGGGAGAAAAAGAACTGGGAGAGAGAGAGAGAGAGAGAGAGAGAGAGAGAGAGAGAGAGAGAACAGAGTCTGGTTCGCTAGAAAGTGTCCAGCCGATCAGTCCAAGGTCAAGGAGATTAGATAAGGTAGCTCCACAGAAGGCACAGTGGTTGCGAGATCAGATTGCAAGACGAGGAAGTGACTCGGGTGACTTGGGGTGGAGTGGGTGGAAACCTTAACTGGAAGCACCTTCACTCCAAGAATGGACTCTGTTCTTTTGCTGTGATCATTAAAATCTCTTTAAACGGCAAGAGACTATTTTTGCTTTGTTCTGCTTATCCACAGCCAAAGGGAGGGAGGAAGCTGTTTCCCCAAAGCCTGACAACCACATCTGGATGCAGCCAGGCCAATGTAGCGCAGTTTCTGTACCTTTTCCTCTATCTGTGCTTGCAGTTCCGTTTGGATCAGTGCCTGTAGCTTCCTCAGCTCAGCTTCATCCATTTCTTTGAAAGAGACAAGTATTTCCCCTTCCTTAGAGGACTTTTGGAGAAAGGTCATCACTCTCTCCACCTGATGTTGCTCAGCTGACTGGGACACCTCACGGGCTACCATTTCCCCTGCAGCTGTGTAGCATAAGTTATCCAGAACCTGTAATACGTCTTCCGGACAGCTCCATCTCTTAGGGCAGAAAGTAGAGAAATTCACACCAATGTTAACAGTGGCGTCACCATGGGAGGAGCTGCAACTGAGCAAAGTTAGAACAACTCATGAAGATAGTGCATGCAGGGTATAAAGGTAAAGGTAAAGGGACCCCTGACCATTAGGTCCAGTCGTGACCGACTCTGGGGTTGCAGTGCTCATCTCGCTCTATTGGCCGAGGGAGACAGCGTACAGCTTCCGGGTCATGTGGCCAGCATGACTAAGCCGCTTCTGGCGAACCAGAGCAGCGCACGGAAACGCTGTTTACCTTCCCGCTGGAGCGGTACCTATTTATCTACTTGCACTTTGACGTGCTTTCAAACTGCTAGATTGGCAGAAGCAGGGACCGAGCAATGGGAGCTCACCCCGTCCTGGGGATTCGAACCACCAACCTTCTGATCGGCAAGCTCTAGGCTCTGTGGTTTAACCCACAGCGCCACTCACGTCCCTATACAGGATATAGTTACCCATTAAAAGCAGGAGAACTGATGCGGAGGAACATAGGAAGCTGTCTTGGCCTGAGTCAGACACTTGGTCCATCTAGCTCAGTATTCTCTACACTGGCAGGCAGCCAGATTTTCAGAGAAGGTTCCCTCCCAGCCCTACTTGGAGCTGTCGACCATTGAACCTGGGACCTTCTGCATGCAAGGCAGGTGTTCTGTCACTGAGCTATGGTCCTTCCTCCGAAACAAGAGGCTGGGCTGTACCTGGAGATGGTTGTAACAATCCAGAACTCTGTGTATCCACATTTGCTTCATAGCTTCTTGCTTCACTATCTTGCTTGCCATGGCTCGCAGTTTCTGAGCCACTGAGCCTCTGCCCAGCTTGCTCTCCAAAGTTTGAGTTTCCTGCAGAGCAAAAGATAACATTGCTGTAAGGGCATTGTTTTTTCCAGGGGGGATGATGATGATGATGATGATAATGATAATAATTTTTATTATTTATACCCTGCCCATCTGGCTGGCCTTCGGCAGCAACTCTGGGTGGCTTCCAGTATATATAAAACCATATTTTTTAGTTTAGACGTCATCCTCAGGGTCCCCACCAAGCCTGTGCTTTTGTCCCCCTGGAATGGGGTTTCTGCAAAGAATAAAGGACTGCTAAAGTGGTCAAACCAATCTCTTTGCTAAGTTGATGATTCCAGCCAAGTCTGTAAGGGATCTGCCTTGTTTTGTGAAGTGTGGTCCAAATTGGACCTTTCTCCTACTGTTGGCTGGAGGTGGTGTTTTCGAGCTCTGTGGGCCAGTGAAGGAGAACAAAGAACTAGCAGCCTAGAATGTTGAGTTGAGAAGAAGAGGCACTGGGGCTTGTCTTGCTCTCTGTGCTGGATCTAGAGCTATGACAATGGGAAACCCAGTAGGGATGAGTATTTGTTTATATATGTGCTCTACAGCTAAGCTATGGCCCTTTCCCCAAAGTCTCTGTACCTTTCCCTCTCCCCATAATATCCGTGCACCGATCGAACCCAACCCACCTCTCTGCCAAATGCATCCACACCAGCCTGTCATTGAATAACACAGGTTACAGAAAAAGGGAATGAAGACAGGAGTCTGCTAAGCCCAGGACTCCAGGAGCTGCAACTCACACTGTTTGCTTTTGCAAGGCTTAATCTAGAGGGGGGGCCTGCTTTTTGGAGGTTGGCACCCAGCGACGCAAGATTCTGCAGGATTTCTTCCAGAGAGAATAAAGCCCCATCTTTGAGGGTTCTTTCCTCAGGGCTGAGCCCGGCACATTTAATTTCTTCCCAGTGCTGCTGTCTAAGCTCTTCTTCAGCATGCTGGTGATACTCAGCCAGCTCCTTCAGGAGGCTGTCCCAGTTGTTGGCCGCTCCCAAGTTATGCCTTTGTGTCGTTCCCTGGAAATATAGGGATATGGGAAGCACAGGGCAATAAGGTCAATTTCTTGATGCAAAGGGATCATTGAGCACAAAACAGATATTAAAAATGTCAACGTTCGGGTGGCAGTGGAAGAACCTTCTTCAGCCTTTGCTGCTAAACTGGAGAAGTCACTATCGCTCAACAAGACTCCAGTGTGAACTGGTAAATTAGACTTTATCAGGAAATTGGATTTCATGCTTTTAGGTTTCAGTAAAGACATCAGGATGTAGGGAGCTGCCTTATTCAGGGTCAGGCTGTTGGGGTGGGGGAACCACCAGGGGTTGGGAATAATAATAATAATAATAATAATAATAATAATTTATTTATACTCTGCCCATCTGGCTGGGTTTTCCCAGCTGCTCCTAACAGAATATGAGAAATACAATAAAACATCAAACATTAAAAACTTCCCTAAACAGGGCTGCCTTCAGATGTCTTCTAAAAGTCAGGTAGTTGTTTATTTCCTTGACATCTGATGGGAGGGTGCCACTACCAAGAAGGCCCTCTGCCTGGTTCCCTGTAATCTCACTTCTTGTGGGGAGGGAACTGCCAGAAGGCCCTCGGAGCTGGACCTCAGTGTCCTGGCTGAATTATGGGGGAGGAGATGCTCCTTCAGGTATACTGGGCTGAGGCCGTTTAGGGCTTTAAAGGTCAGCACCAACATTTTGAATTGTGCTCAGAAACGAAGCTTTGTCTCTCCAGATCTTGTTGGACTCCCACTCCCATCAGCATGGCCCTTGGTCAAGGATAATAGAAGGTGGAGTCCTACAACATTTAGAGGGCCACAGACTCCCAATCCCTTTTCCAGTCTTTACACTGATTGACAGTTGTTCTCCAGGGTTCTTTTCCAAATCTACCTGGAGATATTGGGGATGGAACCATAGCACCATTTTTTGATTCATGCAACCATTCCAGATAATTGGATGCTGAGCATCAAGACCAATCATCCACCTTCAAAGATCTCATTTACTGGAGGAAACTCCATAGAGCAAATTCTTTCTCTTGCCCATCACCCGTCTCTGTGACAGACAGCTCTCTCACCAGGTCCTTTCTCAGCTTGGAGGATTCGCAAAAGCAAGAGATCATGTTGATTTCCTCAGCCATCAAGGACAGCTCAAGGTGCACCATCTCGCTGGCGTGCTTCTCCAAGAAAATCCTGCCCAAACAACAGCACAGGTGATGTCAGGAGGCGCTGGCAGATTTATAAGCTGCCATGTGAGAAAGAGATGAATTGATTCTCCAGTTGCTGAAAGAATGGCAGGAAGAGGCGGGAGCTGTCTTGAGCCCCAAGGGGCTGCTGGGATCAGATGTTGATTGAAAGGCACTGATGCAGGAGGATGAAGGAGCAAAAGGAGGAGGCTGAATGGTGGGAATGTGGACAGGAGGAGGAATGGATCTTCCCTATCTTCCCTGACTTCAGCCACTTTGGAAGAGGGAGCATGGGTGCTGGTTCTCCCCCCAATTTTCTGCAGAGAAAAGAGCCTCAGTGGAGGCTGGGGAGGACTTGGAACTGCCAAGGGGGGAAGCAGAACCTCCTCTGATCATAGAATCATAGAATTGCAGAGTTGGAAGAGACCACTAGGATCATCTGCCTCCTGCAATGCAGGAATCTTTTGCCCAATGCAGGGCTTGAACCCACATCCCTGATATTAAGTCTCATGCTCTACCAATCGAGTAGTCCCAGAGCTTAAGAGCCCTATGATTCTAAACACTGTGAATGCCAAGAAGAAAAAGCATCATAACCACAATCCCGTGAAGAATTAAGACAGCACAGAGCTGTAATAACACGGAAGCTCCTTCCCAGCCTTCCCATTGGCTTGAGAAGTGTGTTGACTCCTCCCTAAAAGAAACTGCCTATCCTATGGCCTTTAAGGAATAAGCTCTCCCTGTTTTGCACAGCTGTTCTGTATCATGCTTGTGCAGAAGAGGGAGAATCTTAGGGTTATGCCAATGGCAAGAGTGTCATTAGAGGGTAGCCCAAGGCCCCCAGCGCCCGGGTGTTTTGTGCTGGGCCTTGGAGCTTGAGGAAAACCCATGCATCTCACCTGGTCTGGATTTCTTGCAACAACTGGGATCTGTTTGGTGTGGACCAAGAAGGTGGCGCAGGCGAGAGAGTTGCCGCAGCAAGAGCCATTTCCTGCCTCGTTTCGGTCCGGAATGCTTCGCCGGCAGCTTCAGACACCTTCAGAGTGCTTCTGGATGAGTAGCCTATAGGAGGAATGAGAGGTGTCAAAGGGATGCTTCTTTTGAAGGCTTATCAAATTCACCATTTCTCTGGGAGGGGAAGCACTGCGTAGAGCAGGGTGTCTGCAAACAAATGTGGAGCAGCTTGGTAGTGGCATTAAGTGAGACAGCTGCCCTAAGCCAAAGAAGCGACGGCTTTCAGGTCCAAAAAGCTGGTATTCTAAAGCACCAGTGAGGACCTTTTCCAACCTGAGGGCCACATTTCCTTCTGAGGGCCACTGGTGGTCGGGGCCAGAGGTAAATCGAGCAGACCAATAAGGGTGAATTTGACCTTGGAACAGTAGGCTGGTTTCCACTTACACTCAAACATTCCTCTCTATCCTCTGTCAAGGCAAGCAAGAGTTCAAGCAAGACACATTCCATCTGGGCAAGGAGGAAGAAAAGCAGGGCCAGGAAGGAGTGTGGCCTGGGAAGGAAAGCCCCAAGGGCCACATAGAAAGGCCCAGAGGGCCACCTAGGGTCCCCGGGCCTGAGGACCTATATTTTATCCCTGGTCTAAAATTGGATAATGGGGATGGAAAAGGCAACCGATGAAGTAGTCCATGGCATGGGCTGAGGGTTAATTAGATTAGCTGGTGAATTAGCTGAGAGGCTGAGGGCCCAATCTGAGGTGGCATTTCTACCTTTGCATAGCTGCTATCTTGAAAAATAAGCCACTAGTACCAATGGTTGTTTCTGCAAATTGCAACCGTGGTGGGGACAAAAGTTTGGAAATCCCTTCCAAACAGGGCCGGTCCTACTATTAGGTAGAGAGAGGGAGAGCTGCCTCAGATATCCAATGCCAGGGTGGTAGCTGCCCCTCAGTCCCTGAAACTAAGCTGTTCTGGGGCCCCTAAGCTGGCCTGGTGCCCCCAGAAGAGATAGGGTATGTTTTTTCCCATTGCTAGTGCCGAAGCAAGATTCAGCAGCAGCTGTGTTGGGTTCTGTATGTGGAACCAGTGGAGGGGGCAAAAAGGAACAACATGCGAGAGGAAATGTGTGGTTTTTACCCTGCCTGCTATTAATTACGTTAATGCAGTTCTGGTAGTTTTTAAATAACCACCAACTAGTCTGAAAGTGCTGATGAATCTTAAAGGCTTTTGGAATTCTTCCCAGCTTGAACTGTATCCTCCCCACCCCCTAGTATTCAGTCCTAAGATACGGACAAGTGACAAGACTTTGTACATCTAAAAGAAAGTTTGAGAAACTATGGGGGTTCTATTTTATTTATTTTTAATGGTAGGACATTTAAGGCTGAAGCCAGATCACTGCTGCTTAACAGAAGCCAGAAGGCGGAGCAGGCAGTCTGGACTGGGGAGAAGTCGTGTTTTGTTTGCACGTTAATGGGAAATGACCTAATATGCACATTTTGAACCAATCTGTGCACCGCAGGAGAATTCAGCTTCAAAATGCCCACTTCTTCAAATGTTGCAATGCAGTTCTAAAGAATAACCCTGATGCATATATAAGGGGGAAGAGTGCATAAAAACGCACCACAACGAAAACATTAAAATGCATTATACAAGGGGGAATTACTTGCAAAAATGTGTGTGTTACTTAAAATTATACATGAAAAAGTATTTTAAGAGAGGCTCATACTAAAATGCTGACAAATTTCCATGAGCTTTGAAAAAAACACACATAACCCACATATTGCTGTGGATATGTGGAGATCTGGATTTAGGAAAGTGAGAAATAAAGTAAAGGAACCCCTGACCATTAGGTCCAGTCGCGCATGACTCTGGTGCTGCGGCGCTCATCTCGCTTTATTGGCCGAGGGAGCCGGCGTACAGCTTCCATGTCATGTGGCCAGCATGACTAAGCCGCTTCTGGCGAACCAGAGCAGCGCATGGAAATGCCGTTTACCTTCCCACCGGAGTGGTACCTATTTATCTACTTGCACTTTGACGTGCTTTTGAACTGCTAGGTGGGTAGGAGCAGGGACCGAGCAGCGGGAGCTCACCCCGTCACGGGGATTCGAACCGCCAACCTTCTGATCGGCAAGCCCTAGGCTCTGTGGTTTAACCCACAGCGCCACCTGCGTCCCTAAGTGAGAAATAGAAGGAACTGAAATTGACGGATTTCTCTGTTCATACTAGGTAGTCACTTAGTGGGCAGAATTCAAGGCACATCTGCAGTATCTGAACTAACTTGTGGACCTGCCATGACCCACGGGTGTGGCTGCCTTCCTGACCAAACTGATATTGCATCCCAGACACTTCAGGAGTTGCTTCTAGATGGGAGCTTGGTATTGCAAATGGGATCTTAGCATCATAGCATCATAGAGTTATAGAGTTGGGAAGGACCACTAGGATAATCAAGTCCAACTTCCTGCAATGCAGGAATATTTTGCCCAATGTGGGGCTCAAACCTACGACCCTGAGATTAATAGTTTAATGCTCTGCTGACTGAGCTAATCAATGCGTTGGAAATGGATTTTTAACATATCACATTTTATGTGGGAAACACTTCAGCCTAGCATGGGCATTCGCAAACTTTACTTGGCTGGAGAACTGCATTGCAAAATTTGGAACTGTGTGAATTTCAAAGGATGTCTATGTGCTGGCTTCAAAAGTGCAAATTGGGTAGGTTCCCCCTTTAAGTAGCTTAAATAATAAACAAATGCATGTGAAGTGAATCTAATTCGTCTACATAAGATATGGTAAAAGGCCTGTGCACAATCAACAGTTGCTTGAGGAAGGACTGGATGAAAATAAAAATCTTTAGCATTTTCTGAGTGCAGCTCAGCTCCCGTTTTGGCCCTGTCAGCAGAACCCTAATGCCTGCCTGCCTGCACATCTTCCCCATCCTGTTCTCCATATTCCCAGCTCTAGCCTAGCACTGTCTGCCAACACCCCCCCCCCCACTTAGATCTATTGTGTAACTAAGAGTCTGGTTGCATCACAATTGATAGATCTGAATTCCCAGGAGAGTGGGGTGGGGGGTGGGGAGTAAAAGGGATGCCATCGATTTTCTGTACTTCATCCACTAGCTGCCAAGTTGAGGACAGAAGGAATCCTGTGCTAACAGACTCCGGGTATGCTGCTGAATTAATTGAGGGGGGAATTAAACTGCAGAGGGAAGCAGTTTAGATGCAGAGTGTTCATAGTGCCTTCACATGAAAATCTTGTGGTCAGGGTTTGAATAATGCAAGGGCACATCCGCACAGACAGATTCTGAACCCGCCCAAACCTGGAAATTAAAAGGGAATAAAATCAGAAATGGCATCTTCAATGCAGAGAGTTTTTGCTCTTTTCCGAGCAATTGTCTCTTTTTTAATTATTGATGCTCATTGTTTTGATAATTTTATGGAAACCGCTTTGCGAGGTTCCCCCTGAAAAGTGGTGTATAAAAATAGTTCTCCTAGACAAAACAAATAATTGGGAGTCTGCGCAGCATAGAGACATAAGCACATCAGAAGGAGACAGGCCAGTGGTCCATCTTGTCTAGCATCCAGTTGTCACAGTGGACACGGGTGGCACTGTGGTCTAAACCACTGAGCCTCTTGGGCTTGCCGATCAGAAGGTCGGCGGTTTGAATCCCCACAACGGAGTGAGCTCCTGTTGCTCTGTCCCTGCTCCTGCCAACCTAGCAGTTCGAAAGCACGCCAGTGCAAGTAGATAAATAGGTACTGCTGTGGCAGGAAGGTAAACGGTGTTTCCGTGCACTCTGCCTTCCGTCACGGTGTTCTGTTGCGCCAGAAGCAGTTTAGTTCTGCTAGCCACATGACCCAGAAAGCTGTCTGCGAAAAAACACTGGCTCCCTTGGCCTGAAAGCGAGATGAGCGCCACAACCCCTTAGTCGCCTTTGACTGGACTTAACAATCCAGGGGTCCTTTACCTTTACCTTTACCTTTACCTTGTCATAGTGGCCAACCAGATTCCCATTATGGGAAGCCCCAAAGCAGACCCTGTGTGCAACAGCATTCCGAATCAGCCCAAACTTTGTAGGGTTATTTTCTAGCAGGCCCCAAAGGCACAATGTTATGTGAAGCGACTGCAGAAACCCCTTTGATGACTCCAACGTGCACTGCTCAGCCATTCCGTTAGCTGCCAGTGGGTGGTGCTGCCACTTCATTTCATTCTGCTCTGTAGGTCCAGCAGGTGGGGAACCTGCAAGCCTCCAAGCATTGTTGGTCAGACTTCAACTCCCGCTAATGTAGCTGATGGTCTGGGGGATGATGGGAGTTGTAGTCCAGCCACATCTGGAGGTACTCACAGGTTCCTCAAAGGAACAACAGCATCCCCACAGCATTAATGCCCACCCCCAACAGCAGGGTGCTTGGCGCGTTCATCCCAATGTGTCTTGCAGCTGAATTACTGTGTTACAAGCGGTTTGAAAAGTTTAATTTTTCGAATAAGACTTTGATCTCCTTGCTGCTAAGATTTTTGGTTAGATTTTTTAATTTCGTCTGCTTCTCTGTCGGCTAGTGCTTTTCTTTGAGCTCTGATTCTCTCCTGTTTTGATGTTTCACCATCAGGTGGTTGTTTTTCATTGAGAATTGTCAGGTATTTTCATTTTGGAGGGGGAAATGAGGCTAGAAATGGGAACAGTAAACAAATAAAGAAACGAAATCTTCATGAAATGGGTTTATGATTCCACTGTTGAATGCTTAATAGGCAAAGACTTTATAAGCAGGCATGAGTATTATATACAGTGGTACCTCGGGTTACATAGGCTTCAGGTTACATAGGCTTTAGGTTACAGACTCCGCTAACCCAGAAATAGTGCTTCGGGTTAAGAACTTTGCTTCAGGATAAGAACAGAAATCGGGCTCCGGCGGCAGCAGGAGGCCCCATTAGCTAAAGTGGTGCTTCAGGTTAAGAACAGTTTCAGGTTAAGAACGGACCTCCGGAACGAATTAAGTACTTAACCCGAGGTACCACTGTACTCGTATAGCTTTCCTTGGGCTTCTACAGGAGATATAATATGCCTTTTCCATTCATCAGGGGCAACAAGACTGAATCTTACTGCAACACTGGCTATGGAGCTGTGCTGCCTAGGGATGGGAAAATATGTCCATTTCTGTTTCTTCCAGTTTGTTATCTCCCCATTCTTCAGTTCTCCACATTTCATCATCAGTTTGTGATTTATATTTTAAATAAAAACAAAATCCTCACAAAACCCCCAGAATTTTAGTGTAAATTTCTTCTAATGTACTCTTTTCTTTTCTGCAAAGTCTTTTTCCAGAAAGCATTTTTGTACCAGTGTATGCATTTCAATGCACATTTTGCACTGGTATGTTCATTTTTTTTACATGTTTCTTGGCTGGAGACCCACATTGCAAAATAAAATGCAACAATGCCGTGGGTGGCTGCAACAACACATGCAGAATTAGTGGAACAATGCATGCACAAGCAGAATGCCTGCTGAAACTCATGGCCTGAACTTTGCACACTCACTGAGACGCTTTCTTCAGCAGTCCCAGACCAGCAACAAGCAGACATCCTCACTGGGGCACCATCTCAGAAGAATGAAAGTGGCCTTTTAAGTGATGGTGGGGAATGGCTCAAGAGCAAAAGTGTGATGGCCTGGGATTCAGACTCAGATGCTGAACCTGAGGGATCCCAGCCTGCACAGGATTCCTCACCTCCAAAACCAGCTGAGCGGGGGCTGGGGTATGAGCCTGAAGGGTCCTCACCTGTGCTGGATCCTCAGTTGCAGGCTCCAGCTGAGTCTGCTCTGGCTCCTGAGGTGATGGAGGACCCATTGCCTGCAAGTGCTCCACTCTCAGCCCTGTCAGAGGAAGCTGAGGTTGCCTCTGGGTCCGGTAACCCTCTAACCTTTCCTGAGCTGCAGAGGCTCAGGGCAGAGAGGCGGAGGGAACTAAGTTTCTGGAGGAGGAGTGCTCGTCTCCAGGACAAGAGAGGTGAGTCACCAGAGGATCGGGGCCGCCCTATGCCTCAGGGCAGATAAAAGCCAACCAGTCCCAGTCCCAAATTGTGGGAGCAACATTGTTGGTTGCTAGTTCCTGCCTGAACCCTGTCCTGCTTTCCTGCCTGAGCTCCTGACCCACCCTGGCTCCCTGCTTGCATGCCTGTTCCTGACTTCACCCGACTCCTTGCCCTGCACCCAGCTTCAGCTACTATGGACTGCCTCTGCGTTGCACCTCTGACCACAGACTGGACTTGGACCTCGCCTCTCAGATAACCCACGGGACCAGCACAAAAAGCTTGGGTGGCTGCCATAAGTTCCTCCTAGTATCTGCCACCTGAGGCATCTGCCTCATTATACCTAATGGTAGGGCTGGCCTTGCAACTCAACTGCACTTATTTCGTGGCTCAGACTACGGTTTCATCTCTTGCTCGGTTGAAAGACAAGCATTGCAAAGACCATGGAAACAGCAGACCACACCTTCTCCTGATCCCAGACCCAGAAGCATCTCAGGAGACAAGGGACCCCTTTTGTTCTCCTCCAGAGTCTGAACCACAGACTTGAGGAGTGGGATCAGTTTCCGATTGATGACTTCCCAACTTCCATGGGCAGTGCCGGCCATGCTGTAGAATTTTGCACCCGGGTAGTTCAGAAAACACTGGGATGAACCGGAGAGAAGGTCCTGAGACAGAGAAGAAGATTAACTCTCAGCAAACATTTGCCACTTGAATTTTTCACAGGGTTAAACCCAGCTATAGGAACCAGTAAAAGAAGCAACTCTTTGAGTGGTGAATAATATGAATAAACCCAATCCAGGGAAAACCTTTATTTTTGCAGCATGTGATCATCCTTGGGTTAAGCTTTTAGGAAGCTTCCAGATGACTGAGCATTCATCCTAATTTGTTTGCAGGAAGATCAGACAATATTAGCTGTTTAATGAGCATTCATTCTGATTTGTTTGCAAGGAGTCTAAGAACATATGAAGAAAGGTGCTGGCAGGGTCACCAGAACATCTACTCTAGCATCCTGTTCTTACTGCAGCCAACCAGATGCCTGTGAGAAACCCACAAGCCAGACCCAAATGCAGCAACTGGTATTCGGACACATATTGCCTCCAACAGTGGAAGTAGAAAATAGCCACCAGGGCTAGTGGCTACTGAGAACCTTAGGCTCCATAATTTCACCTAATCCTCTTTTAAAGCCATCAAAGTTGGTGGCCATCACTTCCTGCTATGGGAGCAGATTCCATCATTATCTACAGTATGCACTGTGTAAAGAAGTATTTCCTTTTCTCTGTACTGAATCTTCTAGCATTCAACTTCATCCACACCGAGCATAACTGCAGATCCTTCAAGTGTCCCTATTTTCCAGGGACAGTCCTGGATTTACAGAATCTGTCCCGGTTTTTGATTTGATCCCGGAATATCCCACTTTTCCTTAGGATGTCCCTATTTTCATCAGAGAAATTTTGGAGAGTATGGAGTTATGCGACCCCCAAGCCATCTGAAGGCAGCCCTGTATAGGGAAGTTTTTTAATTGTTTTTTAATGTTTTGTTATATATCTTGGAAGCTGTCCAGAGTGGCAGGGGCAACCCAGTCAGATGGACGGGGTATAATAATAATGATGATGATGATAACAACAGCAGCAGCAGCAGCAGCAGCAGCAATTTAAATAGGTTGTCCCTATTTTCACCAGAGAAATATTAGCGGGTATGTAACTGTATACATTCCTATCGTGTTGCCTCTTACTTGCCTTTTCTCTGAACTAAAAAGCCCCCAGTGTGCTGTAATCTTTCCTGATACGGGAGCTGTTCCATCCCTTGATCTTCTTGGTTGCCCCTCCCTGAACCTTTTTTTTTTTTAATAAAAAAAAAATAGCTTTACAGTATCCTTTTTCAGGGTGAGGCAACCTGAACTTTGTGCAGTATTCAGGTGTGATTGCACCACAGATTAGAAGACGTTTCATCAAGCAAAGTTTATCCCACACTTTCCAGTTTATTTCCCCATCACTTTTCTTATTGCAAAAAGTTTGATCTTTTGGGGAAGCAGGTTTGTTGCGCAAGAACTCCCAATGCACGTTGTTGTTGTTGTTACTACTACTAATATATATATGGACAAAACTCAGTGCAGCTTACAAATAAAAATAAGTACTGCTTAAAACATAGAAAATCAACCATTAAAAATCAATTAAACATTGATAGAATTACACACACACACACACACACACACACACACAATCTATTAAAGTCATACCAATAATCACAATAAAAACAGCATGGCATCAGCCTTTTCATTAAAAGCAGTTAGTTCCCAAAAGCCTACTGGAACAAAAAAGTCTTCACCTGCCAGTGGAATGACAACAAGGAGGCAGCCAGTCTAGCTTCTATAGGGAGGGATTCCAAAGTCAGAGCAGCCACTGAGAAGGCCCAAGTGAGCCTGTGAGGGAGTCAGGACCAAGAGAAGGGCTTCCCCTGAAGATCTCATAACCCTGGCAGGTGCATATGAGGGAATAAGGTCTTTCAGATAGCTTGGACCTAAGCTGTGCAACCTATGAATGAATCCCACCCCAAAACGGTGACAGTCCAGAAGAGCCCATAGACACACCTGGTAGTAAGTTGGTTTTCAATTTGCTACCTATGTTCACAAAAACGGCATACCTTTGTCTGTAGGGCCAGCGTATCTGATAATATTCGGAAATATTCCAGCCTGCAGTGGGCACTCTCCACGCTGGTCTGCTGCTTTGCAATGTGTTCCTGGAATCCAGCTACAAGCTGCAGTGTGATCTGGAAGAAGGCAGAGAAGCAGGGATGATCTCAACCACTTCTTCCCATTCCCACCATCTTGCTTAAGAGCAGCATTAAGCATCAAGAAATGTGACTGCCGAGATTTTTGTGTTGCAAAATGTTAACATGGATCATGCAGCAAAATGTTACCAGAAAATTTGGGACCCATCTTTTGGTGGCCACAGATATGATGCACAACCATTTTTTAAAATTGTTTTTGAGCTTGATCATGGCTAACTCCAGTCCATTGCTTTTGCTGTGTCTGCTCTGAGTAGAACTTAGTTGGAGACAATCCCATGCTTGGTTGTTCATTACCTGCTTTCCTATCATGTGCTACTTTAGACATTATTGTTATGTGCCACCCCCAATCTCTGCTGAGTGTTAGCAAGATTCCAGGAGGTTCCAGAGTTGCGTTTCCTTCTTGAAAATTAGGCACAGTAGAGACTGCAGTGTCTTTGAGATGTATGGTTTTATTTACACATATAGACACTGATGGAGAGAGTGCAGAATATCATACCTCAAGAGTGCCTCCTGTTTCTTCTCCATAACTTCATCAAGCTTGGGTCCTGAGCAGAGGAAAGCCATGCTCCCTGGTCTCTGGGTACAACCCGGTTCTGCCTACTTCCTGCTGCTTCTTCCCCCAAAAAACCTTGCCAAAACACAACTTCTCCTTCTGCCTCCATTATTTCCCACTGTAACCCTGGCAACCTCCCTCTCTGTGCCCAGCAGAGTCTTCTGTTTTATCAGTGACTTGCATTGATGGGTTAATGACTGGTCAATCCAGCCTTTGTTCCTTAATGGCTAGCGCCCACACACTCTGGCACGCAAAACCTATAATGCTATTATGATAATTCAGAGTTTCAAACAGAAATGCAAAGGACAGGCAAAAAAGTGTTACCCATATATGTCATTTATTTAAAGCACATTCAGATACATTGCTTCCCCCAAAGAATCCTGGGAATTGGAGTTTACTCACTACAGACCTGCAATTCCAGCACCCTTAGGCAACCATAGTTCCCAGAAATCTTTGAGGGTGTGTGAAGAAGGGACCCCATCAAAGAAAAGGAAAGAAGTACCCAGAGAAGTACTTGATGATTTGCTTCATTTTCTGACTTGCCTTATGCTAATCTCTCATCACCGCAAGCCAACTTGAAAGCCACATTATCTGCTCACTCACTTGCTGGAGCAAGAAGACTCTGTAAATTGCCCTGGCACTCTAACAGATGCTGTGACCACCTCTTCTCTAAGAAAAGCACTGGAGTTGTACCCACCTGCATTCTTCCCCGCACTATACCACCGGAGACACAGAAATCAGGGTTTTTAATGTACAGTACATCAAAGCCAGATCATGGCAGATTATGTTGGGGAACAGGTGGTGACCTCACCTTTCTGGATTTCTCTCTAATGGCCTCTTCCATGTGCAAGCCTCTGCTCCACTGCCGTTCTGCCTCCTTCAACTGCATCTGGATCCGTCCTTCTTCTAGCTGCATCCTCCGGACGAACTGGACCAGTTTCTCCAGCATCTTCCTGAGCAAAAGCCGAACTCTGCCTTCCTGGTCTCTCTCGTCCTTGTCAACTGGAGTCACCAAAACACAATCGTCTCAATGAGTAACACCGTTAGAAGCTCAGCAAGGACATTTTACAGAAGAGCTTGATGCAACTGCGCTGCTCTAGGGCATAGCTGGGGAAATTGAGGCCCAGAGGATTATGGGGTGGGGGGGTTGAGTGGGGTGGGAGGGGCCCCCCTGCAACCAACCAACCAACAACAAACAGTGGAGAAAATTCTGTAAATGTGTCTTTTTCTAAGGGGAAAGGAAACATCTCAGATATTTTCCAAGGGAACTGTCTTGTGAGAAACTTCAGCTCAGCTGTAGTTCAAGACAGCCACACAAACGCAATAGCCAGAAGCTGTGCCTCCATACCTCTCATCCTCAGAGACTGTTCTGTATCCCACAGCATGTTCTGATCTCTGCTAGCTCTCCTTTGAGTTTCCTGGGCAGAGGATTCTTCCAGCAGGTGATAGATTTCATCAGCAGGTCTTAATTTGATCCTATACCTTAACTGCAAGGGGGAGGGGAGATAAAGAGAATTAAGCTAAAATATGCTTTGCATGCAGAAAGTCATCCCAATTCATCTCCAGGTAGGGCTGGGAAAAACCGCCTCCTCCAGAGCCACTGCCAGTCAGTGCAGGAAATACTGGACTGGATGTAACTGTTACTGGACTCAGTATAAGGTGGTTTCCTATATACGTGTTTCATTCAGCCCTTTATGCAGAATCATAAGGACTGGGATCTTATTTTATTTTTAGTTGAAGAGGTCCTCGTGGTTGTTCTAACACCCACAAAAGCCTAAGTTCCCTCATGTCCTGGGTTTTCCCCAAGCAGTCGGAGACTGTGACTGTGAGTCACTAATCTCTCCTGTGCCCTTTTCATGCCTCTTCTAGTTCTGGGAGACAAGGGGTGGTGGTGGGAGGGGAGCTTGTCACAGCAGGAGGGGGAGATATCTGTGACTCTTCCCCAGCCTGACTCATCTCTGCCTCTTGGCCTCTCTACTCTCCTGCTTCAGCTTCTGCCTCTGATTCTGGACTTCGCTCTATCACAGACTCTCCCTGCTCACTAAACCCTGTTACTCCTTTAGTTTCCGATACTTGCTCTTCCCAGTCTTCTCCCTCCGACCACTCATCGTCATCCCACCGCTACTCCCCGGGCCCTGAGCCTTCCTCCCTTGGGGATTTCCCAGCTCGTTCCTTCCTACATTCCTCTGTGTCCAACCAGCCCATGACAATAATGCTGAGCTTGATGGATTAGTGGCCTGAGTTGCTCTAAGGCAGCTTCCTATCTATAGGTGGGGAGAATCTGTCTTTAACAAGGACGTGATGGTCTGTTGAAGTGCTGCTACCCCAGCCCAGGGGAATAAGCCCAGCATGCATACAGGGCAGAGGGCCAGAGCACTCTTCTAATTTCGCAGCAGGTATTGCAGGTAAAGCCAACGTGCACCTTTTTCATTTTCCCCTCCTTGGCTGCATCCAAGACATCCAGACATATAAAATCCAGCTCTTTAAAGAGCTCCTCTTCTTTTGCCCGCTGGCAGTGCCAGTATGCTTGCTTGGCATTTATTTCCTTCTCCAAAGCAACCAGCTGTAAAAACAATGATTTCCCATAACAGGCTGCACGAATCAGAAAGGAGTTTGACAAATAACAACCCCCCTTCCCCCTCTCCTTTATAATAATAATAACTTGGAATGGGAGTTACCAGTTCCGGGTCTGGATTTCCTCTTGGTAAGTTTCCCAGGGACTGGACCACAGGAATGACAGCATTTGTCCAAGGGTTAATTTGAGCCCCAATGACTGGACCAGTCTCGCCTGTTATGGGATCCACAGTTCTGAAGCCAACAGCGAGTGGAACAAGACCTGCAAGGAGTCAGAGCCAAACCATCAAGCCTAAGTGGGTATTAATGTGAGTTTTTATGAGCATGAAGTCAGAAAACTCTGAAGCATGATTAAACCCATACCATTGTGAGAAGCGTATTTTTTGTGTTGTTGCTTTTTGCAGCGGGCTGCTACATCCTTAATGTTTCTGGATTCTACCCCATTCATTCTAGACCATGATTTGAACCACAAAGGGCTTCACTATGGGACCACAGTCTCCACTCATTCCACCTTCCCCACTAGACAACTGCATATATATTTCCTACTTAACAGAAGAACATAAGAGTCCTGCTTCATCAGGCCAAAGACCCATCTAAACTCAGCATCCTATCCTTCCCGGAAGCTTCTGGAAAGCCTGCAAATAGGACCCAAATTCAACAGCAGTGTCCAAACTTGGGATTCCCAGCATCCTGTCTCAAACAGTGGAGGGTGAACATAGCCATTGGGGCTAGTAGTCACTGACAGCTGTATCTGCCATGCATTTGTCGAATCCTCTTTTAAAGCCTTCCAGTTTGGTGGCCATGGGTATATCTTGTGGGATTCCATAGTCTACTGCTACAATGCATGAAAAAAAGCATTTCCTTTTGTCTGTCCTGAATCTTCCCATATTCACCTTCATTGAATGGCCCTGAGTTCTAGTATTATGAAAGAGGGAGAGGCCCAATGTGTAGGTGTCGCCACACTAAAAGATTGATTTCTTGCAAGAGTGGAACAAATTTTATGCGGCACTTGTAATAGTGGCAGCTCCACAGAATGAAGTGGGGTAAGGAAATCCCTTAAGTAAACTGGTCCCAATCTGTTAAATGGCTTTGTATGCTAACAGTAAGGGACACGGGTGGCTCTGTGGGTTAAACCACAGAGCCTAGGACTTGCCAATCAGAAGGTTGGTGGTTCGAATCCCCGCGATGGGGTGAGCTCCTATTGCTCAGTCCCTGCTCCTGCCAACCTAGCAGTTCGAAAGCACGTCAAAGTGCAAGTAGATAAATAGGTACCGCTCCTGTGGGAAGGTAAACGGCGTTTCCGTGCGCTGCTCTGGTTCGCCAGAAGTGGCTTAGTCATGCTGGCCACATGACCCGGAAGCTGTATGCCAGCTCCCTCGGCCAATAAAGCGAGATGAGCGCCGCAACCCCAGAGTCGGTCACGACTGGACCTAATGGTCAGGGGTCCCTTTACCTTTACCTATGCTAACAGTAACATCATGGCACCCATCCTCTGAAAAATCAAGCACTGCCCCCAACTTTCAGCTATCCAAGAACACAATAAAATAATACAGCATTAGGAGCAACAAATCAGAGATCGTCTTCTTGTACTGCTGCTAAGCATGACACCACCTCCCTGTAGCTGACTGTGCGTCACCTGCTCACTTTCCTTCCTGCTGCGGGGAGCTTCCAGTCCAAAGTGTTAGCCCTCACCTTTCCCATCTGCATCTTCCATGGTCCCAGCTAACGGCATTGGCTGCCCTGTCTTCCAGTCACATTCAACTCCAAGGATGGGCACCATCAAATCAGAACCTCCTGGATCCGGGATTTTCATCCCAAAGACGGCAGGGATCCAGAGTTCTGTGCTGGGATATTTGATCATCCCTAATTTGGTTGAGATAGCGAAAGGATAGCCAAGTCAGTATGAATACTGTATTAGCAAATGCCCATCATCATGACAATAGGTGAATTTGGGTGTATGTATATGGAAAGAAGGAGAATTTGTATGTTGCTTATTTCTCTGTTACCCGTTTATTTTACAACTTCTTAAAGGGGCAGTGTGCATGTTTCTTTTCTTCGTCCTCATCCTTTTAGAAGAGAAGAGTTTGGATTTGATATCCCGCTTTATCACTACCCTAAGGAGTCTCAAAGCGGCTAACATTCTCCTTTCCCTTCCTCCCCCACAACAAACACTCTGTGAGGTGAGTGAGGCTGAGAGAGAAGTGTGACTAGCCCAAGGTCACCCAGCAGCTGCATGTGGAGGAGCGGGGAATCGAACCTGGTTCACCAGATTACGACTCCACCGCTCTTAACCACTACACCACACTGGCTCTCATGTGAGGTTGGCAAGGCTCAGAGAGAGTTATTAGTACATGGTCATCCAGTGAGGTTCTCAACTGAGCAGGGATTTGGGCCTGAGGAGTGAAATTTCTTTTGGTACATATTTTCTTGCAAACTTACCTAATCTACCCTTCCCAAAACAATGTGCAAATTGAAACTTTTCTTCCAAATTTGCCCACTTCCACATTTTGCAATGCAGCTCCCTGACCCAAGAATGTGTTATTGTACTGTGTATATTCAGGGAAAGAGCATACAAAAATGCATGTTCTTATGGAAAATTGCTTGCAAAGATGTGTATGTTAGGGGACACGCACCCTAAAAATTCTGATGAATTTTAATGAAATTGTTTAGAGGAAAAAACACACAAATTGATGCTGATGTCTGGAAAACTGACTCTAAAATTAAGAAACCCAAATGGACAGATTTTTCCATCCTTAACCCAATACTCTAATCACTGCACCATGTTGCATTTTATAGTGTTCCATACATAGACACAGGATTGTACTTGCAGTAAACCCAGTGGAAGTTATCTATGTCTGCTAATTTCAGTGGGCCAACTATTAGCATGTTGTGCAGTGTGTAGATACAACTCACATTGCACCACATCCCCCACAGCAGAGGTTTTCAAACTTTTGGGGTCCACGGCTCCCTTGACCAACTACATTCTTTCTGCGGCACCCCTGTGGGGCACAGGAGCCCAGTTGTGTTACCCCTTGCCTGCAGAGCTGGCAGCCTCTCACACTTTTTTAAACATCCTCCCTTGTGGAGGGTTCCTTCAGCCTCCTCTCTTCTCCTGTCTCCTTGGGAGTCCTCCGGGCAGCCACTGCTACTGTCCTGTTACCTGAGCTGCCCCCCACCCCAAAGAGAAGTGCCTCCCAGTGGCACCATCCATCTGGGGAGTTTGTAGCCAGGGCTGCTGCAAACAACTGTGCAAGCTTTTGGGAGGTAGAGACAAGAAAGGGCATCAGACAAGGGAGGGGAAGAAAGAAGGACAGAGGTCAGTGTTGCCCGCAGCATCCCCTGACCATCATTCAAGGCACCCCAGGGTTGAAAACCACTGCCCCACAGGATTGCTTTGAGCAAAGGCTGCACCTGTTGTTATGTACTGAAGTTCTCACCCTGGGCCAGCAGGGGATACTGTAGATAGTTATGCAAATGAAGGATCAAAAGTGACGTTCAGTGATTGGATAGTTTTAGAAAGTTGCTACAGTAACGTTGTACTGGAGGTCTATATAAGCAGGCTGACTGAGCACTTCAGCTCAGTTCTGGCCTGGCCTCTGAATAAACAAGAGCTGTTTGAAGAATCGCTGTGTCGTCTGATATGTTCACCCACAACTTAACACCTGTGGAACTTCAAGTACAGACTGATTTGTACGGAACAGTAACTGGCAGGGATTCATTTCTACAGAAGGATGTAGAACAACACAGTTGTAATTCAGAGCACCTACCCAGCTTGCCGCCAGTGCTCTTGAGAACTGATGCGTGGCCCCGTTGCTTCTCTAGGGTTCTTAGCTGGTACAACAAATAATCCAGCACCTCGGAGAGTACTCTTTTCATGTCTTCTTCTGCGGCTTTGAGGGCTTTCTGCCTATCTCCAGCAGAGCACAGGTCCTCACAAATGGCGTCCTTATACTCTCTTAGTGATTGAGCCACGTGGATCTGAGCTACAAGGAGGTTGGCGTCCAATACCGCCTGATAGCCCCCTGCGTGAGCGGCCATCTTGTCTTGCTGAAGGCAAATGCCTTGGACACGGGCAACCCTCCCACTCAGTGGCTCCTTAAAGGAATCCCCTATAAGGAGGACGTTCTCTGAGGGCCCATGGAGGCCTCCCACTGGAATGAGGTCTCCTGCATTTAAGAGACGAGCAAAGAAAGAAAAAAGAGTTAATCTGGATATTCACCTTCCCACATAAGGTTCAGGTTCATGTTCCATTTCAATGCTTTATTTGAATAGGGCCTTTCACTCAAAGGCCTGATATTTACAACACAACTAGTTTTCAATTCAACTCCCTTACACAGTAAACAATAAGATTTGTCACAGGAAGTTACAGTTTTTATTTTTATTTTTTATTGGGTTTTATAAACAAGAATAATGTTATACAAACAAGTATACCAAGTTTTCTCGTGTCATTTGTATATCACAAAAATAACATAGTAAACGTGGAAAAATATCTACAACATAAGTTTCATTATTAGTGGTCAATGTATAGGTTTCTTGGTTCATGAATTGGTTTAAACAGTTGGAAAGAAAGAAAGAAAGGAAGGAAGGAAGGAAGGAAGGAAGGAAGGAAGGGGAGGGGAACAGGAAGTTAAATGTGATGTGGAAGTTCAACATTTCCACATCAATTTGTGATTTTTTTCTTTCCAGAAAATTCCTCATGAAAGTTGCTCTGCCTTACAATCTTGATTCTAATATACCCATTTTTGCAAAGCCATTTCCCCTAACCTTATGCATTTTTGTGTACAGTGGTACCTCGGGTTACATACACTTCAGGTTACATACGCTTCAGGTTACAGACTCCGCTAACCCAGAAATAGTGCTTCAGGTTAAGAACTTTGCTTCAAGATGAGAACAGAAATTGTGGTCTGGCGGCGCGGCGGCTGCAGGAGGCCCCATTAGCTAAAGTGGTGCTTCAGGTTAAGAACAGTTTCAGGTTAAGTACGGACCTCCAGAACAAATTAAGTACTTAACCCGAGGTACCACTGTACTATTTTCACTTACACTTTAGCCCTAGTATATGCATTTTTGTACAAATTACTTGGCTGAAGAATTGCAATGCCAAATTATGAGAAGTGAGTATTTCAAAGGATGGCTGTGTTTTGAATCACATATTGTTTGAGAAAATACAGATTAGGCAGGTTCAGGTTCGTGAGGCTTCTCCTCAGTCACAGAAAAGAATATTTGGATGCCCATGGAGCAGAACTGAGACAAATCAGGAAATGGGTAGGCCTTGGAGTGATGCTTCACTCTTGTTTCTGAGCCAGGATCAACCAACCACAGAACTGAGTTATTATCTTATGCACTCGATATCCCATTTGCTTTGTATGTGGTTTGTATATTTATAGTGCCCCAAGGAAGGATTTGTTTCAAACATGTCAGGCCTGGAATAAATCTCATTTCTAGCACGCACAGTTTCTTTCTGCCTTTTTTGTCTGAACCAGAAAAAGTTACCCGAAGTTGAGGGAATGAAGAATCATGACCTAATTTTAACACCTCACATCGGTTGGTCAAAGAGAAAGACCAGCTCTATTTACTAATACAAGTAGGAGACACAAAGTGGATCATATACTAACTGGGAGGAAAAAACTCTTTGAGCCTGGAGCCTAGTTTAGACAAAGAAGTTAGGATAAACTGAGTTGGAGCTGGAGCTTAGGAGGCCCTCAGTCTGCCCTCTCCCTAATTTCTGGATGTCTTCATCCTGTCATTACCATGGAGTTGACAGAGACCGGAGGAAAATGAGGAATCTGTTCATCTCATTTTCTAACATCACTGATACAAAACTGAACAGAGTGAAAAATGCTTACTAAGCTGAGCTGGAAGACTCTAACAGACCCATTTTAATGCGCTGTTTATTACATTAATCGATCAACTGAACTACTTCCAAGAAAGTCAAATTTGCCTCAGCTGTTCAATTAATGAAGGCAGCACCTCTTAAGAGTAATCAATCATAGCTTTAATTTCATCTCTCTCACTCTTTCTAGAATATCTTCACGAAAAGGCTGGGGTGGTTATTGATTTTCTTTTTTAGCTTCTGAAATAATACTTCTAAATCAACAGTTTCTCTCAGAGACTTTTTGATTTGGAGTGTGTCACCTATTAAGTTCTACATGCCCATCACCTGTGGCTTATCATTCAACATCAAGATGGCAGTGGTAGAAACCAAGGCGTTTGATGGAGTCATTAATAGCCAGCATCTTGAAGGGCTAATGGCCCACCTACCATCTCCAACACACAGGCAGGGCTTGCCCTACCATAAAACAACCAGCTGCCTCAGGTGGCAGATGCTGGGGTTAGCATCAAAATGTAGGAGGGCAGAGTTATGTGTGCCTCATAGCTTGCTACATGCCCACTAAGGTACCATGATGCTTTCAAGTGTTGTGGAGGATGCTGTCATGTGACCTTCAACCACTGATGCCTGTCTACTTGGTTTCTCTGCACGGCATTGGGGAAGGTGCTATCTTGACCTTTGCCTCAGGCAGCAAAATGTCTTGGCCTGACCACAGACAGAAGAGGAAGCAGAAGGGGAAATAATAATAATAATAATAATAATAATAATAATAATAATAATAATTCATTATTTATACCCCACCCATCTGGCTGGGTTTCCCCAGCCACTCTGGGTGGCTCACAGCATATATCAGAACATACTAAACATCAAACATTTAAAACTTCCTGATAGAGGGCTGCCTTCAGATGTCTTCTAAAAGTCAGATAGTTGTTTATTTCCTTGACATCCAAAGGGAGGGTGTTCCACAGGGAGGGCGCCATTATCGAGAAGGCCCTCTGCCTGGTTCCCTGTAACCTCACTTCTCGTGGTGAAGGAACCAGCAGAATACCCTCAAAGGAGGACCTCAGTGTCCTGGCTGAATGATGGGGGAGGAGTTGCTCCTTCAGGTATACTGGGCCAAGGCTGTTTAGGGCTTTAAAGGTCAGCACCAACACTTTGAATTGTGCTCGGAAATGTAGTGGGAGCCAATGTAGGTCTTTCAGGACCGGTGTTTTATGGTGCTGTAGCTCAGAAACAAAGCATCTGATTTGCCTGCAGAAGATCCTGAGTTCAAGCCCAAATGACCTGAGAAGGACTCCCTACCTCAGGAGAGCTACTGCCAGGCAGTGAAGACAGTAGGGCACTAGATGGACTTGACTTGGTATAAGACGGCTTCCTATGTTCCAGTGAACGGTACCTGCCAGTAGGATAAACCTGAAGGCTGGTATAAGGACAATGCAGGAAAAACTACTAGGGGCTGGATAGGGATTTTGGGGAGCTGGGTCTTGCCTGCTGGTTGCCAGATGACCATCTGTGGTTGAGACATAGCCCAGCATAGTGACCTTCTGCCTGCACTGCAGAGACATCCCAATCTTACAGATGAACCTGCCTTATACTGAGTCAGACTGTTTGTCCATCTAGCCTAATGCTGCCTATTCTGACTGGCAGTGGGTCTCCTAGTTTCCCAGCGGGACATTCCCACCCCTAGATGGAAATACTGGGGATCAAATCTGTGACCTTCGACATGGAAAGCAAATGCTCTCCCACTGACCTAAGATCCATCCTTTAAGGCATAGGATGTTTCCTCAAACTGCATCAAGACCATTGATCCATCTGACTCAGTATGGTCTACACTGCCTGGCAGCGGCTCCCCAGGGTTTCAGGCAGGCGTCTCTCCCAGCCCTACCTGGAGATGCTGGGAATGGAATCAGTGACCTTCTGCATGCCAAGCAGGTGTCCTGCCATTGACCTATCCTCCCCGCTGTTTCTCTTTCTTCCAGAAGCAAGCCAGGTAGATGAAACCAAGAGAACAGAACACAACACTTACCCGTGTTATTATCCAAACTGACTCCAAGGATTGGAACAATCCTCCCTCCTTCTGGGAACCTCATAGGCCCCCCCAATTCAAGAGGCGTCACTGTTCCTGTTAGAGGATTCAGGTATGTCCCACCCAAAGACAGCTTCTGGCCAGTTTGGGGGTGAATGGTAACGGCAAGTATTGGCACCTCGATCCCCGTCGCTGGGTCTTGCATGAGGCCTCCCAATTTAAACACTTTCTCAGGCTGTAGGACTGGCAGGCGAGTCTTCACTGGTAGGCCAGAGTGGAGACACACGGGATATGGGACATAGGGCAAGATGGGAACTTCCGAGTGACGAATCTCCCCTAAGCAGAGAAACCAAAGGTGGTTACAGTCTATGTGGGATATAATCCATTGATGCAGTCAAATGTGACATTCCTTATTTCCCTAGAGTGGGCACAGCCAGGGGACATCCAGTCAGTGTAGCTTTCTGTTCCACTGGTGTGGAGCTTCCTCCCCCTGCATGTGACCTGGGAGATGGGCGTGGCCCTGGCTGACTCCATAAAAGAGCTGATTCACGCAGCCATTTTCTCAGTCACAGTCTAGTCTTGAAGTTGTCTTGTTCCAATGTTGTCTTGTTCTATCTTTTGCTGCCATGCTGCTCTCCTGCAGCCATTTTGTTGTCTTAATGTAATTTTGCTGTCTGCTGGCTCTCAGCCAGCAGCACATGAGTTCAATCTCCATATGAGATGAACTCACTGTCTCTTATGTAACTACTAAGAAAAGCCTGCCTTTCAGGGATCATAAAGTGAACTGAAATGTGAGTAAACGTTTTGTTACTTTACTCAGAAAGACTTTCGTGTCTTTATTCTTTTAGGAGCTATAAAAGGGGACACCAGGAAATAACCTTAACTAAGAGATTGAAGAGGAACACCAGGACATCAGGAAATAATCTTAACTAAGAGCAATGACAAACCTAGACAGCATCTTAAAAAGCAGAGACATCACCTTGCCAACAAAGGTCCATATAGTTAAAGCTATGGTTTTCCCAGTAGTGATGTATGGAAGTGAGAGCTGGACCATAAAGAAGGCTGATCGCCAAAGAATTGATGCTTTTGAATTATGGTGCTGGAGGAGACTCTTGAGAGTCCCATGGACTGCAAGAACATCAAACCTCTCCATTCTTAAGGAAATCAGCCCTGAGTGCTCACTGGAAGGACAGATCCTGAAGCTGAGGCTCTAATACTCTGGCCACCTCATGAGAAGAGAAGACTCCCTGGAAAAGACCCTGATGTTGGGAAAGATCACAAGGAGAAGGGGACGACAGAGGATGAGATGGCTGGACAGTGTTCTCGAAGCTACTAACATGAGTTTGACCAAACTGCGGGAGACAGTGGAAGACAGAAGTGCCTGGCGTGTTCTGGTCCATGGGGTCACGAAGGGTGGGACACGACTAAACGACTAAACAAAAACAAGAGATTGAAATAAATCTGCAAATTAGCTTCCAGCTATATTAAGGGGAATTTGCTTTGCTACATCACTCACTAATGCGAGACAAGGAAGGATACTATTTATTCAATATATCCTTTCCTACAATCCTTAACATCCCCACAGCCTAGACTGGGGGATGGGGAGTAACAATTCTCATTTCCCTCTGTGCAACCTTTTAGGGGGCCATGTGCCACTGGTGGGTGGAGTCAGAGGCAAAAGTAGGCAGAACCTTTCCAATCAGCTACATGTGGATGCTGACCTCTGCTTTGCCTGCCATTGCTGATCTGAACTTACTCTCTGCTTTGCCTGACCTGCCATTGCTGCAACATGCCCTTTGTTTGAGCTGACTTTGCTTCCTAGATCTCAGGCTGATGCTGGTAGGTATGTGGCTTGGTGTACCTGGACTCTGTGCCCCCAGCTGGAGACAGGACAGGACCTTGGGTGGAAAGATCCCCATCTAAATCTTTGGGGAAACGGTGTAACTCAGAGCAGATGGTCCAATGATCTTCCTCTACATATGGCAGCTCTAGGTGCATGGGTTGGGCAACCACCAGTTCATGATTGGTTACAGGTTACAATGTGATGGTGGTTCAGCAACAGTACGCAAGCTAGCACCTCCACATAGGGCCGATTAATGGAGTTATAGAAGAACCGTGGCTCTTACCAGGTGCTAAATCAACCACAGGGATCAGCTTAGAGTTGACTGGGTCGAAGCCAACATTCCCAGCTATCGGGAGCAATCTTCCTGTGTCAGGGTGCAGGAAGTGGTGGGCAGATACAGGCTCCATGGACTGATTGGCCAGCAGCATGACAGCACCATGGCTGGGCGTTATCAGTCCAGTGGTAGCATCCTGGTGCAGGACATCGTGCGCCTTCACAGAGCCATCTGATCCTGGAAGAGCAATGGAAAGATACACACAGACTCAATGGTGCAGCTGAGTAACTTTCTGCAAAGGATACTTGCTTAAGAGACGGGGCTGCCCCTCAGGCATTCCTGGCAACTGTAGTTCATCTAAGGCAGGCATCCCCAAACGTGGCCCTCCAGCTGTTTTCCAGACTACAGTTCCCATCATCCCTGACCACTGGTCCTGTTAGCTAGGGATGATGGGAGTTGTAGTCCCAAAACAGCTGGAGGACCGAGTTTGGAGGTGCCTGATCCAAGGGATGGGTAACCCTCTGGATTTTGTTGGACTCCAACTCCCACCATTCCTGACCACTGGCCATGCTGGCTTGGGCTGGTTGAGTTGGAGTCCACAGATGGATAGCCACAAGTTCTCCATCGTTGGGCTGGGATATCTGACAACAAATTCTCTACCTGCACAGAACAACTCTTCCCATGAATCGTTTTTGTGTGCGTGTGGAGGGGAGGGAGCCATCACAATTAAACAAATTTCAATCATGCATACATATTGTGCAGATGTGCACAATGAAGAAAAACCCCTCTGGGAAGCTAAGAGTTTACATTTACCTACAAGCTCCGCCTTGGTGAGTAGCCTGGTTCTCTCTCTGTTAACAAGGTGAGCTCCCGTTCCTTCTCCCAGGATGCCCCATGCCATGAGCCTACGAGTCTCCTGTATGACGGTGCTGGACACCTGGTTGCTTGCAGCATCGATGAGGCTTAATAACCTGAAGCCACCATAATAAGAAGCAAAAAGCAGAAATAAAATGGTCTTAGGGTATCAACTATGGAAGTGAGAGCTGGACCATAAAGAAGGCTGATCGCCGAAGAATTGATGCTTTTGAATTATGGTGCTGGAGGAGACTCCTGAGAGTCCCATGGACTGTAAGAAGACCAAACCGATCCATTCTTAAGGAAATCAGCCCTGAGTACTCACTGGAAGGACAGATCGTGAAGCTGAGGCTCCAATACTTTGGCTACCTCATGAGAAGGGAAGACCCTGATGTTGGGAAAGATGGAGGGCACTAGGAGAAGGGGATGACAGAGGACAAGATGGTTGGACAGTGTTCTCGAAGCTACCAGCATGAGTTTGACCAAACTGCGGGAGGCAGTGGAAGACAGGAGTGCCTGGCGTGCTCTGGTCCATGGGGTCACGAAGAATCGGACACGACTAAATGACTAAACAACAACAAGGGTATCCACTCTGAGGTAGGAAAGTCAGGTCTGCATATAAACAGTTCCCCATAAGTAAGAAAAGCTGGCAAGAGGTCTTATCAGGGTTCAAGGGTGCATCCCAGCCAGTCAAAAACACTCAAGGAGGGTGTGAAGCAGGGCCCATGAGATGTGAGGCCAGGAGTGGGGGGGGGGGGGGTCCTGGGAGGGGCAGGCCTGAGGATTCAACATCCCTGCCTCAGATCACATTAAGTACACACTGAAATAAAGTCTTAATGCACAGCCAGGTCATAATGTCACTGAAGCTTTGACATGTCGCAGAGAATGGCCCTTACCTGTGATGGGCTGATTTAGAGCCTGAGACTTGACCTTCCTCAGAAGACAGAGCCTCCGCCAGGGCCTCTGTCAACCTTATGGCTTCCCGCAGAGCAGAATTAAATGCCACCCAGTGCTCCTCACGTCGTTTCATGTCCTGGCTCAGTAAGTGGAGTTGCCTGCTCACGCTTTCTTCATATTCTGTGGCCAGGTGCTTTCGGAGCAGAATCTCCTCCTCCGCCTAATGAAACATTAAATCCACACATTCACAATTGGGATGGCCAAACCAGGCAATTTCAGTTTCTCCCAGTTTCTCCAGGCTTCAGTTTACCCCATTTTTTCTTTTCTTTTTTTGAAACAGATTTTTATTTGATTTTCCAAAATATAAACATACAACTAAAACAATTCCCAATCTAATTACTGAGATTACTCTGAATCTCCTGACTTTCCCCCATCCCTTCCATGGGTCCTATTGATTCTATTTTCAACTGCATATCAGTACTTCTCCAGTTTTTCATCTTCTTAAATTATCTATATGTTCTGTTACATTACAAGTGTGTTTAAAATCCTGCTGGTGTTTTGACCTGTTTACAATGATTTTTCATATACATTATAAACATTTCCAATTCTTTTTAAAATTTCTTGTCTTCTTGATTCCTGAGCTTCCCAGTTAGTTTTGCCATTTCAGCATAGTCCATCAACTTGATTTGCCATTCTTCTCTGGTTGGGGTTATCTCTTCCTTCCATCTCATGTGTTTGTGTGTTTTTCTTTTTTCTTTTAAAAAAATTCAGATGAAAGCAGGGCTATATTTTGTATGCATTTCTCCTGATTCACGCATTTCAGCAAGCAAATTTCCCTACTATGATGTATGTGCTTTTTAATAAACATTTTGTGTGTGGGGGGGGGAACTGCATCACGAACTTTAGAGGACAGAATGTTTTGAAGTATACCTGCATTTCAGTTTGCAAGTAGGTTGGGAAGAACAAATTTCGTAGGTTCCCATTAAAATGAAACCAGATAATTTCTCCCTCATGGCATGGATTCCATCATCCACAAAATCGGTTCCTTTTGTTTCACACTGTCCTGGCATAGCATGATGGCAGAGGCTCTTACTTGTAAGACAGACAGCTTTATTCAGTATAGTTTCAGTAGCAAACATGGCTGTAGGAATCAAAACTTCAGGAACTGGTCAAGAAGTTCGGGGCCAGATGAAGATGTCCCATCTCACCTCACCTGTAACCTTCCCTTCTGATTCAAGCTCAGCCTTTCCCAGTAGCTGCTGCCATCCTCCCTAGGTCCTGATGAGGTTCTTTGCTCTATTATTGCTGTCCCACTTAAGCTGATGCAACTGTAGTGTATTACTGGTGGGTTATTGCACAAGAACAGGCCTCCAGACAGCAATAATGTGGTAACACTGGGGAAGTATCACAAAGTAATGAATAAAGTGGAGTGATATATGGATGGTCCATTATAAAGAGGTGGCGCTGTGGTCTAAACCACTGAGCCTCTTGGGCTTGCCAATCAGAAGGTTGGCAGTTCAAATCCCCGTGACAGAGTGAGCTCCTGTTGCTCAGTCCCAGCTCCTGCCAACCTAGCAGTTCAAAAACACACCAGTGCAAGTACATAAATATGTACCGCTGTGGTGGGAACATAAATGGTGTTTCCGTGCACTCTGGCTTCTGTCGCAGTCTTCCATTGCACCAGAAGCGGTTTAGATCATGCTGGCCACATGACATGGAAAGCTGTCTGTGGACAAAAGCCGGCTACCTCGGCCTGAAAGTGAGATGAGCGCCGCAACCCCATAGTCGTCTTTGACTGGACTTAACCATCCATGGGTCCTTTACCTTTGTACCTACCATTATAAATCCAGCAGTAACATACTACAGTTGCATCAATGGCATGTTGAAAATCACCAGTCTGGAGGGGCCCAAAGAGCATGCTTAAAAAAATAAAATAAATTGCTAATAACTTCTGTGGTTGATGACAATTTTTTTTTTTTTTGCAACCCCCCAGAAACCCCACACTATGTTTCCTGACCACAAGTCAATGCAGCCCTTGATCCCAGAAAGATCAGCCACCTCTGCTTTAATGAGAAATAACTGATCATCTGGAGAGGTATTCGATTTATCCAGTCTTCTACCTGCTGTTTTGCTTTGACATAGTTCCCCATCAGTACATCATCATAAGGATCAGCTCTGTCAGGGATGCACAGCTTGGCTAGCCAAAGATCTCTGAGCATGGCTGCTTCATCCAGAAGTTTATGGTACAAGATTTTCAGCTGCAAAGGGAAAGGAAGCACGCAAAATGAGCAGGTTGTGCTGGGCTTGGCTCCCATTTTATGCTCCCATATTCTCTGTGCATGCAACTATAAGACATATGCAATTGTTATAGCAATCTATTGGAATATAGTCTAAAGCAGGAAGAACTGAGGAAGAGGGAACAGTACTCTTAAAAATGGCTCAGGTCCTATGCTAAACCAGGGCCCCTCCAGATGTTGAGGGACTACAACTCCTATAGAATATGCAGTGTGGGGCTAATGGGAGTTGGAGTCCATCAACATCTGGATATGTTGTTACCTTATTCCTGTGCTAAAATAAGGGAAGGACCCTTTGGCTCCTTAGACCCCAAAGAAGGGATTTCTAAAAGGTGCTAGAACTTTAATACTCCCGGAACACAGCTACATTAGTAAAAAAACAACCCAGCGTTTTGAATGCGTTATAAACATGCAACACCAGATGTCGCTTAGAAGATGTTGCTCTTCTAAGTCCCTCAGGTGAAGGCTGAGCTCTTCACACACTGCCTGTTCTTGCTTCCCTCCTTGCAGAGCCACCCTCCTGCTTCCACGATGCCAACCCCCGACAATGACTTCTAAAACCAGCTCAGCTGGTGAAAATCCAAACAGAGGAAACAACCACTAGGCACCTCTTCCTTAAACTGGCTCAGTTTGGCTGTAACTGCCAGAGACTGCGCGACCAGGATTTCAAAGAAGGCGTTGGTATTGAATGAGTCCAAATCTATTTGTTCTTCCGTGTCCCATATTTCACACTTGCCTAGGAAGAGAGGTAAAATGAGTGCTGCCATATTAGCACAAACAGCAATAGTAATAATAATAGTCATGGCTACAGTAATAATAACAGAGGAATGTGAAGGTGGCGTGTGTGTTAAGGAGAGTAGAGGAGCACAGCAACAATATCCTGCTCAATACATTCATAATATATACTAATTATTGCTAACATACTTGCTTGGATAAGTTCCATCCACTGGTAAGCATTGTTAGACTGGGCTGTAAGGTAGAGTACTACTGTATTCCCATTCTACAGACAGAAAACTGAGGCCGAAGCATAGTGACTTGTGTTAAAAACAAAACACTGAGAATTTTGTTACTAAAAACTGGAAACTACAAGAAATACCAACAGTGGAGGAATGGCAGATGAAGATGATGGGCTTTTTGGAGCTGGCTGACCTGACTGGAAGAATCCGCGAACAGAAAGAGGAGGAGTATCAAGAAGAATGGAAGAAATTTAAGGACTATTTACCGGTAGTTAAATATTCTATGATAATATAAGTAGAGCTACCTGTAAGTACCAAAGTGGCCTAGGAGTTAAATATGTTAAATTGTATAACATTATGTATAGAAGACAATATGAAAAGAAAGAAAGATGTTAATTGATTAAGTTAATCTCATTTGAAAGTAGTATTGGAAAACTGCTACAATGAGTTATATAGAAACTTAGCTAGGGGGATTTGAGGAAGTCATCTAACAATGATAACAAAATTGGGATTTTAACAGTTAGGATAAATGTTTGTCTGTTTTCTTTTTTTATTGTAAGGTAATGTTTTTCTTTTATGTTTTTTATAAATTTGGAAAACTAATAAAAAATTTTGAACAAAACAAAACAAAACAAACACTGAAGCCATTCTTGACTGTAGTGGGATTTGAATGTAGGTATCCCTTGTTTCTTAACAACAACAACAACAACAACCTCCTAGTCAATTGATCACACTGATATGAGCTCAGCAGATCCCCTGTGACAGGGATGATCCTGTGGCCCTTCTGATGTTGAGCAACAACTCTTATCATTCAGTTAGCCAGCAGGATGGAGGTTGTAGTCCAGCAACATTTGGAAGGCACCACAAGTTGAAGTTCATTCTGTATTATGCGAAGAAGAAAATCACACGGATTCTGGGGTAGCATTTGCAACAGCATCCTCCATGCCTTAACACAATATCCCTCCCCTCCGAGTGCAAACCAATATTTATCAAGGCAGGGTAAGTAACCTGTGACCCTCCAGTTGTTGCTGGAGGACTCCAACTCCCATTGGCTCCAACCACCATGGTCAATAGTAAGGGATGATGGGCTCTGTAGTGCATCTGGAGGGCCAGAGTCCCACAGACCCCAAATCTAAATTAATCCAAAGGTTAGTTGGCAGTAAGGAAAGGATTTTATGGTACCTCTCATGAAGAAGCAGTCCTCCATGGATGCACCCATCAAACACGATTTGGTTCTTTATTTATGTGCAGTGTCTGTATCATATACTGTAAAAGATAATTCATACCTTCTCTTTTCTCCATGTGGCTGAAGTTCTTTTCCAAACTGCCTGCTTGCTGCATTCCTGGGTGATATTTTCTGAGGGTAAGGACTGTGGATTCTTTGGAGGAATATTTGTCTATATTATATTTCAGCTGTAACCTTCGGAACCGTGGGGAAGGGCTTCCTTTCCTGGACAGGCCAAAGGTTTGGCAAAAAGTCTGAAAAATTCATGAGAAATGTACTTACAGGAAGCAGGGACATTTCCACATTCCCAGGGGGGGAAAAACCACACACACACACACACACAGTTCACACATTACATTCAACAAGTGTACAATCTGTGTACCTGTGTATACAATAACTGTGCTGTACAAATCAGCAAGTGTTCACTCTTTCTCACAAAGACTTGTACATGTATAGAGACAGCTTGCACCTGTGGTCAGTGTAATGTGTGAATAAGGCCTACAAATGCACAAAATTAGGGGGTAGTTGCCTCCCCTTGTCTTTCATTTACTCACAATCAGTAGCAGGCAAACAATGAGGAGAAAGACGACTCCGAATATAATCCCAATAATTGCTCGCCAGTCAGGTTTCAGAATGAGGTCTGGGATCCTGGCAACCCCCACTTGCACCATGTGTCTGGGAGTTGTTGGGAAGAAGGGACCCTCGTCGTAACACTGCCCACCATACGGCATGACTCTGACATACTTCGGGAAAGGAACAGACAGACACAGGGAACCCAGGTCAGAGGCACAAAGGAGGAAGATTCACACATAGCCACAAACGCAGAAAGGGGAGTCTGTAAGGACCAGATGAGATGTATACATCATGTAATTGTGTTTTGTAACATTTAGCTTCAAGACCGCTGATTTCATTGTGAATTTTTTTCAGCTAGCTTGCTTTGATATCTGATTTATCATGGGTAATTTTAATGTAAACCTCTAAGAGGTTTTGATTTTTAAAAATCATATAAATCCTGTCGTCCCCCCCCCCACATACTTGCATTTACCAGGAAGAGTTTGGGGGGGGGGAATTATTAAATGGAAACTTAATAAACTAGGTCTGTGCGATAATTATTTCAGATCCCACCAAGTCTGGAGTGGAAACTTAACCTTGCTTCCCTGCTAGGATGCTGAGGAAAATACTCCCCCCCCCCCAGCTGGAATTTATTTTGTATGGAGGGGAGGGGCAGTACAAACTGGCGGATTTCTTCCCAATTCAGTTACCGGTTTTAAAGGAATTATTTTCTTCAGGACTTCAGCAGGGGAGAGAAGGGGTTAATTTCCCCCTTCCACACCTGCTGGGATTCCAGGAATTATTGGGCATGATATAATTTCCTCTTAAAATGAAACAAACAAACAAACAAACAAACAAACAAACAAACAAACAAACAAACGGCCAAGACGCTGCACAATAAATGCAAAGATGTATTTAACACCACATCTTGTTTGGTCCTAAGATGAGATGACCAGTTCCATAGCTGGACCCCCACTTCAACGCACTTCGTACATAAAGGTAAAGGTAAAGGGACCCCTGACCATTAGGCCCAGTCGTGTGGGGTTGCGGCACTCATCTCACTTTATTGGCCGAGGGAGCCGGCGTACAGCTTCCGGGTCATGTGGCCAGCATGACTAAGCCACTTCTGGCAAACCAAAGCAGCGCACGGAAATGCCGTTTACCTTCCCACCAGAGTGGTACCTATTTATCTACTTGCACTTTGTGCTTTCAAACTGCTAGGTTGGCAGGAGCAGGGACCGAGCAATGGGAGCTCACCCCATCGCGGGGATTCGAACTGCCGACCTTTTGATCGGCAAGTCCTAGGCTCTGTGGTTTAACCCACAGCGCCACCTGCATCCCTATTTCTTACATACATGTTCACAAATCCACACATTGTATATGCATGTGGCCCCTGGGAGGTTGCACAGAAGGCTAGATGACCCTCAGTCTGAAAAAGGTTCCTCATGCCTGCCCTAGTTCCACTCATTCGGAGCCAGGCTGTACCCCTTAAAATGAGTAGGCGTCTCTCACCAAAGACAGACATAGACAAGAGCTGCAGCTTCTACTTGTCTGGTAGGTTGGCTGGTGCTGAAGCAACATTTGATCTCTGCTCTGTTGGAGTCTCCAGCCTGAGTCATGCATGGAGCTGTCCATGGTACTACTGACCTCTCATCTCCTGCTGAGGCCATTGGTCCAAACGGAGCACAAGGGTTGCTGGAATGTGGGCTGCTGTGCAAAAGCAAGAGTCGCAGGCCTTGCCCACATTTTGCTTCTAGCCACACCTATTTTGCCTCTAGCCCTTTCTACTACTGGCATGTTGCCCCACCTCTGGAATCTCACCCTTGGCCTGAAAAATGATTTCCCCAGCTCCAGGGAAGGTGGAGAATGGAATCACTAAAATACAGACCTGGCTACTTGGAGGGTTGCCTCCTTCTTTGCAAAGCAGCCTGGATCCTCATATGAGGATAGTCTTCTGGGTCCCTCCCCTTCATCTGATGTAAGTAAAGGGGCCCCTGACCATTAGGTCCAGTCGTGGACGACTCTGGGGTTGCGGCGCTCATCTCGCTTTATTGGCCGAGGGAGCTGGCGTACAGCTTCCGTGTCATGTGGCCAGCATGACTAAGCCGCTTCTGGCGAACCAGAGCAGCGCATGGAAATGCCGTTTACCTTCCCACCGGAGTGGTACCTATTTATCTACTTGCACTTTGACGTGCTTTCGAACTGCTAGGTTGGCAGGAGCAGGGACTGAGCAACGGGAGCTCACCCCGTCACGGGGATTCGAACCGCAGACCTTCTGATCAGCAAGTCCTAGGCTCTGTGGTTTAACCCACAGCGCCACCCACGTCCCTCATCTGATGTAAATAATAAAAAATAATAATTTTATTATTTATACCCCGCCCATCTAGCTGGGTTTCCTCAGCCACTCTGGGCGGCTTTCAACAGAATATTAAAATACAATAGTCTGTTAAATATTAAAAGCTTCCCTAAACAGGGCTGCCTTCAGATGTCTTCTAAAAGTCTGGTAGTTGTTTTCCTCTTTGACATCTGGTGGGAGGGCGTTCCACAGGGTGGGTGCCACTACCGAGAAGGCCCTCTGCCTGGTTCCCTGTAACTTGGCTTCTCGCAGCAAGGGAACCGCCAGAAGGCCCTCGGCACTGGACCTCAGTGTCCGGGCAGAACGATGGGGGTGGAGACCCTCCTTCAGGTCTACTGGACTGAGGCCATTGGGAGGGTGATGATGGCAGAAAGGACCTTTTTGGTTGTAGCCCCTCAGGAAGTTTCCCTAGTGCTCATCCTATTGTTTTGGTGCCAAGCAGATCCTTCTAAAAATTTACCCATGTGTCTCAGCCTGTTCTAGAGCTCCTTTTTAGTTTTATGGCGGAGTTGGGCTAGACTTTGTTAGTTTGATGGGCCGCTGTTTCTGTGCTCTGATATTTGCTTTTGTAGTTCTGCTGTTTTCTTTTATGATCTGTGCCACGAGTTTTATATTGGAAGGTGGCCCAAAAGTTATGTAAACCAAGGATTAAGCTGCTGAACCAATGGCCCATCCCTCCCACAGATGAGACACACCACCCATTGCAAATGTTTATCAGACTAATGAATGCACCTCACTGGAAACTCTCTTTTGTAAGCAAACATGCCAGGACCTGAAACAAACCATTCTTTTGTGCTGGTTGCTACTTAGCCTCAAGACATAAGTTCCGGGATCATAGAACTGGTAAAAGAAGAGCAGGAAGTTGTCGGAGCCTGAGGCCAACTTAGCTTCTTCTGCTAGGCTGCGGAAACCTCCCCAGTCAAACTCGTGGTTTGTATTGTACAGGCTGTTGCTAAGGAAAGACACAAGACAAACATGTTGGCTGCCCAAATTATCTCGATTCCAAAAATGGTACTTGCAGTTTTAACTGTGCTTCCGTCCTCCGCGCGACAGACAGGACAGCGATGCAAGATTAAACAGAATTTACGTATTAGGGAAGCTGCTATCCATTTATATCAGTTTTACCAATCACAGGAAACAGAAGGACATTCTGTGTTGGCAATATTTGTGTTGATAATTACCTGCTCAGAAAATGGCAACCAAAATGATCAGGTGTGTGGAACAACTTCCATATGAGTAATGGTTAAAATATCTGGGACTTTCTAGTTTAGAAAAAAGGAAGTCCAGGGATGGGGTAAGGGTGCCATTACAAATGATGCACGGAGTTAAGAAAGTGGGTAGCCGTTTTTATTTGCCATGCATAATCGTGGAACTGGGGGTCATACGATGAAGCTGATTGGTGCGAGATTGTGAAACAGGATGCAGAGCTAGATAGGCCTTTGATGTAATCCAGCAGGGACCTTCTGATGGAAAAATGTACATTTACCATCCAAGCGCCATCTCAGCAAAACATCTGCTTTAACTTCTCCATGGGAGTATATTTAACTGTGCAAGTAAGTTTCCCCATGGCTAACTCTTAAGAATGTGGGAGCACCCATACTTCGGAACTCCCTTATTGAGGCAGGCACCCAATAAAAATATATTTGTTTAGTCAAGCCTGTTCAGACCTGTAGAATAATGATCATAGAATTGTAGAGTTGGAAGGGACCCTTAGGATCATCTAGTCCAACCCCCTGAAATATAGGAATATGCAGTTTTCTCACATGGGGATCGAACCAGCAACCTTGGCATTATCAGCATCACACTCTGATCTGGTTTTTAGCTTAGCATGGATTTTAATTGTTTTTGAATGTTTTATATAGTTGTTTTTAACTGATAATTGCATTGTTTTGTTCTTCTGCTTTGAGTTTGTTGTTGTTGTTTACAGTCCAGCTGTATATAAATTTTATGAAATAAATACGTTTTGAGGCAATTTTTGTACGTTCCTTTCATTAGTAATATGTATTTGTATGCACCCTTTATGCTAGTAGACCCATTTTTGTACAGTGGTACCTCGGGTTAAGTACTTAATTCGTTCCAGAGGTCCGTTCTTAACCTGAAACTGTTCTTAACCTGAAGCACCACTTTAGCTAATGGGGCCTCCTGCTGCCACTGCGCCGCCAGAGCACGATTTCTGCTCTCATCCTGAAGCAAAGTTCTTAACCTGAGGTACTATTTTTGGGTTAGTGGATTCTGTAACCTGAAGCGCATGTAACCTGAAGTGTATGTAACCCGAGGTACCACTGTACACATTATTTGACTGGAGAATTGCATGGCAAAATTCAGTGTGAATTTCAAAGAATGGCTGTGTTTCGGTTTGCACGTTGTTCAGAATGCACGAACGAGGCCTCCCCACCACAATGCTTACTTACACATCATAAACTGGATAATGATCTTTAGAAACAATGAACATGACAATATCGTGAATCTTGAGGCATGTAGTAGGGTTGAGGATGCCACTGAACGTCATTTTCAGTGTAGAATCAGAAGGTTGCTGGGGCCAGGACTTGTAAAATGCAAAATCTTCTTCTCTAGATGTCCCTGTGTGAACATAAAAACCAAGTGAAGCAGGATCTGCATACAACTGAAGATTTGCACATGAAAAGAGCTTTAGGAATCTGCTCAGCGCTTGTGTGGGCTCATGCTTGTGTCAACAGGCAATTCCAACTGGGTGGTGTACAAGCATACTGTTGAGTACTACCAGAAAAAAAAGCACAGTATATAATACCTGTAGCTGTCATGGAGCGCAATCTATTTTGGGAGTCTAATAGAACCGCATTTGAGGTAAGGAAGTAGTGTAGGAGCTCTGGTTCAGGATCGTACACCCCCAGGAATCCTCTTCCTGTAATGACATTGAAAAAAACCAAATAAACCAAAGGTCATAGGCCTGCTCTCTCTGCCTAGATTTCTTCTAGGTGATCTGCAGTCATCCAGGTTTGTTTGTATCCACAATTTCCAATGCAGCAACAAACTTCTTTGCATCTTTACTTGCAGGACCAGGCATCGGACTTCCCATACTCAAACCCATATAAATAAGAGACCAATAAGACTGGGTTTTGGGTAAAAACAGGCCACAACTTCATTGAATATAGTGGTACCTTGCTTCTCAAATGCCCTGGTACTCAAACGCCTTGGTTCTCAAATGCTGAAAACACAGAAGTAAGTGTTCCGGTTTTCGAACGTTTTTTGGAAGCCGAACATCTGATGCGGCTGTCGGCTATTGTTTTTGGGGTGTCTGCACCAATCAGAAACTGTGCCTTGGTTTTTGAACATTTTGGAAGTCAAACGGAATTGCGGAATAGATTAAGTTTGGCACTTCTGTTTTTGCGATTTATTTTGCGTTTTTGTTTTTGAGGCTTTTTCGGTTAATTTGTTTTTGTGACTGTGTGGAACCCAGTTCAGCTACTGGTTGATTGATCGTGCTACTGTGGAAATGGATAAAAGCCAAACAATGACTATCATCAGTGCAGGTAAGAAAAAATAATAATTTTAATTTTCATCATCTACAATACTGTTTTCTTTATTTTATAGTACAGTACATTGATTATTGCTTTCATTTTATGGATCAATGGTCTCATCAGATAGTAAAATGCATGTTAAATTGCTGTTTTAGGGGTTGTTTTTAAAAGTCTGGAATGGATTAATCTGTTTTGCATTACTTTCTATGGGAAAGGGCATCTTGGTTTTGGGGCACTTTGGTTTTGGAACAGACTTCCGGAACGGATTAAGTTTGAGAACGAAGGTACCACTGTACAGATGAAAGAAGTCTGGCTTGGGCATGAAGCAATCTAAATACTTCCGGCCCACCAGCTGAAAGTGACGTGTGGTCAATCCAGGCGGGGGTTCCTAAGACTTACACCCAATAGGGTGGCCCCCGCAGGGACTGCCATCTGGGGGAGAGCCTTCAGCTCTGGCCCCCCTGGGTACGCAGACATGGCCACGCCCCCTAGATCCCTTTAACACAGCGTTTCTCAACCTGTGGGTCCCCAGATGTTGTTGGACTACAACTCCCATTATCCCTGAGCTCTGGCCTTGCTAGCTAGGGGTGATGGGAGTTGTAGTTCAACAACATCTGGGGATCTACAGGTTGAGAATTGCAGCTGTAATTAACAATATTAGAAGAACTTAAAAGAAATTGAATTGAATAATTAGTTGACTGAGGAGTTGCTGAAGAAATATAAAACAAGGATGCAGAAAAGGGGAGGTATGGGGAAGTCCGGAAAGTAAGGTTTATGAAAAAATGGCTATGAAATTATACATGTTTATATGTTTGTATGTTGGTGTATTGTGTATTGTTTTTTTTTTTTATTTTGTGTTTGGAAAATTAATAAAAATTTATTAAAAAAAAAAAAAAAAGAGAAATGCTGCTTTAACAGGATACCCCAATGTGATAACACATGTGATAAGGCTACATAGAAAAGTATTGATTAATAAAAGACTGGGCCAGGAATTTATCTCATCGGATAAAGTTAAAAAAAGAGGAGTAGTGATTTATGCAAAGGAGAGACTATCACCGAAATTTATCTTTAAAGATGACCAAGGAAGATTTGTGGCAATTGAAATTCAAATACAAGGAGAGAAATTCTTAATAGTAGGAGTTTACGCACCAAATGAGGGGAAATCTGAATTCTTTAAAAAGTTGCATGAGACCTTGATGGACTATTTGGACTATAATATGATTTTGATGGGAGATATGAACGGAGTGGTATCTACAAATATGGACAAGGCACAAAGACAGGTAGTCACTAAGGATGGTAGACTACCGAAAACCATTTTTGAGATGACAGACAACTTGGATTTAGTTGATATCTGGAGAACAAAGAATCCCTTGGCTAGAGAGGGAACCTTCTTCTCTGAAGCCAAAATGACATGGACAAGAATTGACCAAATATGGGTAACTAGAGGAATGGCACCAAAGACAAGAAAAGTGGAAATTTGTCCAAAAACCTGCTCCGACCATAATGCTGTGAAGATGGAGATGAAACTAACACCAACTGGCTCTTTCAGATGGAGGATGAATGACACCTTATTTAGAGATGAAGAAGTGACTAAGAAGGCCCAAAAAACCTTGAGAGACTATTTCGAGATAAATATGAACACTAATGTTGAAAAAAGAGTAATCTGGGACGCAAGCAAAGCTGTTATGAGAGAGTTCTTGATACAACAGAATGCAATAAAGAAGAGAATTCAAAATGAGAAGAAGGATAAAATATTGGAGAAAATAAAGGAAAGTGAAAAGAAATTGAGAGCAAAACCAAAGTCGCAAGAGATCTTGAGAGAAATAAAGCTATATCAAGTACAATACATGAAAATGATGAATCAGGAGATAGAATGGAAAATTAAACAAATGAGACAAAAGACATTTGAGTCGGCTAATAAATGTGGGAAATTGTTGACTTGGCAAATGAAAAAAAGACAAAAACTAAATACTATTATAAATTTAGAAGTGGAAGGAAAGAACATACAGAACCCAGTTGAGATTAGAAACTGTTTCCAGAGGTATTTTAAACAACTATATACACAAGGGCCACAGAAAGAAATTGATCTAGACCGATTTTTGAAAATAAATGGATTACAAAAAATCTCTCAAGAAAATAAATTAATGCTGAACTATAAAATAACTGAACAGGAGGTAGAAGGTGCCATTCAGAATATGCAATTAGGTAAATCTCCAGGACCGGATGGACTGACTTCTAGATATTACAGATCCTTAAGAGAATGGTTAGTACAACCTTTAAAGGAAGTCTGTAATGAAATAATGGATGGGAAAAGGGCGCAAGAGTCGTGGAAGAAAGCGTATATCACACTTATACCGAAAACAGAGACTGAAAAGACGCAGCTTAAGAACTACCGCCCCATATCACTGCTTAATGTGGATTATAAAATTTTTGCAGACATTTTGGCTAAAAGACTAAAAAAAGTGTTAGTGGAAGTGATTCATAAAGATCAAGCAGGCTTTCTCCTGGGTAGACACTTGTCTGATAATATGAGAAACATAATTAATATTTTAGAAAAATTACAAGTGAATATTAATACCAAGGCAGTTTTGATATTTGTGGACGCGGAGAAAGCTTTTGACAATATTTCTTGGAGTTTTATGAAGAAGAATCTACAGGGGATGGGGGTAGGCCAAGGCTTTGGAAACGGTATAAGTGCAATTTATTCAGAACAAAAGGCTAAATTAATTGTTAATAACGTGGTGACGGAGGAATTTAAGATAGAAAAAGGGACACGACAAGGTTGCCCAATTTCCCCATTGCTTTTTATATCGGTCCTGGAGGTTTTGCTGAATATGATTAGAAGGGACCAATTGGTTAAAGGTATACAAGTCGGAGCTAAACAGTACAAATTGAGAGCATTTGCAGATGACTTAGTATTGACATTACAGGAGCCAGAATCTAGTACCAAAAGAGTTTTGGAACTGATTCAAGAATTTGGTCAGGTTGCAGGATTTAAACTGAATAAGCTAAAAACAAAGGTCTTAGAGAAAAATTTAACAGCGATTGAGAGAGAGAGGTTTCAGAATGAGACAGGATTAGCACTGGTTAAGAAAGTGAAATACCTGGGGATTAACATGACAGCTAAAAATGGGAATCTATTTAAAGACAATTATGAAAAATGCTGGACTGAAGTGAAAAAAGATTTAGAAATCTGGTCAAATTTGAAGCTTTCACTGTTAGGCCGTATTGCTGCGATAAAAATGAATGTATAGCCTAGAATGTTGTTTTTGTTTCAAACATTGCAAATTTTGGATAAAATGGATTGCTTCAAGAAGTGGCAGAGAGATATTTCTAGATTCGTTTGGCAGGGCAAGAAGCCTAGAATAAAATTTAAAATACTAACGGATGCAAAGGAAAGAGGTGGATTTGCCCTGCCAGACCTTAAACTTTATTATGAATTAGCAGCTTTTTGCTGGCTGAAAGATTGGCTGCTTCTTGAAAACACAGACATTTTGGATTTAGAAGGTTTTAATAATGTATTTGGATGGCATGCATATTTGTGGTATGATAAGGTCAAAGCACATAAAGCATTTAAAAATCATATTGTCAGGAAAGCATTGTTTAATGTCTGGATAAGATATAAGGACCTACTTGAAAATAAACCCCAAGGTGGTTGTCACCGATGGAAGCGAAGGCTCAGAAAAAGCTCAATATGGAGGCCAAATGGCCGAAATATTGGGAAATTTCTGAACAAGAGGGAGACAGATTGAAATTGCAGAGTTTTGAAAAACTAAAAAATAAAGTGCGAGATTGGCTTCATTATTATCAGATAATGGAGGCATATAATTTGGACAAGAAAATTGGCTTCCAGGTGGAAAAATCAAAATTGGAAACAGAACTGTTAGAACCCAAAACCAATATTTTGTCAAAGATGTATAACTTGCTGTTGAAATGGAATACTCAGGATGAAACGGTGAAATCTGCTATGATTAAATGGGCACAAGATGTTGGACATAACATAATGATGGTTGACTGGGAACAGTTATGGACCACAGGTATGAAGTTTACGGCATGCAATGCCTTAAGAGAGAATATTATGAAAATGATTTACAGGTGGTACATGACACCAGTCAAGCTAGCAAAAATCTATCATTTGCCCGATAATAAATGTTGGAAATGTAAAGAAACTGAAGGTACATTCTTTCACCTTTGGTGGACGTGCCCAAGGATTAAGGCTTTCTGGGAGATGATTTATAATGAAATGAAAAGGGTATTTAAATATACCTTTCTGAAGAAACCAGAGGCCTTTCTCCTGGGCATGGTTGGCCAATTGGTGCTAAAGAAGGATAGAACTTTCTTTATGTATGCTACAAGAGCAGCAAGAATACTTATTGCAAAGTATTGGAAGACACAAGATTTACCCACTCTGGAAGAATGGCAGATGAAGGTGATGGACTATATGGAACTGGCGGAAATGACTGGCAGAATCCGAGACCAGGGAGAAGAGTCGGTGGAAGAAGATTGGAAGAAATTTAAAGACTATTTACAGAAATACTGCAAAATTAATGAATGTTAGAATGATGTCGGATTGAAGTTAAGTGGTTCTTAGCAGCAATGTTAAAAGGAATATGTAAAAATGAATTATTAACAGGTGATAATTTAAAATTATTATATTTTAAGATAAGAGATTAAGATAAAATCAAAGAGGGAAAGGATTTGCTGAACTAACTAACTTGAACTGGAATACAAAAAGGGAGGTGTGAGGAGGTCGGGGAAACAAGCAAATGAAAGATAAGACATGGAAAGACTAATCTGTTTTTTAATTGTTTTTATCTTGTATTTTCATTTTTTATTTTTTTTCTTTATTTCTTCTTTCTTTTTTTGCTTATTTTTGTAATATGTTGAAACTTTAATAAATATCTTTTTTTTAAAAAAAGGATACCCCAATGTTTGGAGGGGCAGGCGGGGACTACAACCTTGAGGGAAGCCCACCATTGGCTCCGCCCCTGGCTCTGCCCACGCCCCAGCCTGCATCCCCATTGGCCAATACAGGGTGCAGGCTAGGATCTGGCTTCTGATAGGTGGCGGGGGCTTATGCCCTCACCGCCTATCAGGAAGGACACTGCCGTTTGAATTCCACCGTCGGTACCCCAGTGAAACCTCTTCCGTCCAGCAATGCTGCCACACCAAGAGAGGTGAGCGGACTTGTTATTTAGTTTGTTCTTAAAGTATTAATCAACCGCTTAATTTTAAAGAATAATAATCTCTGAGCAGTGTGCAACTTAAAATCAATTTAAAATATAATTAAAACAAAAATACAACATGAAGCCAGTAAAAGCGGCAGTATAAAAGCAATTCAGATAATTCAAATAAATAATAATAAAACAACAACAACAGGGTCTGATCTGAAGGGCCAGGGTAAGCCGGGCAAAAGGATATTTCATTGCAAGACACTTAATGCAATGGAGGAGTGCTGCTTGGCATGCAGAAGGTTCAGCCCCTGGTATCTCAGCGCTTCACATTTCCACATCAGTTTGCATTTTAATATAATTTCTGTTATGTGCTGAAGTTCTCACCCTGGGCCAGCAGGGGGATACTGTAGATAGTTATGCAAATAAGGGATCGAAAGTGACGTTCAGTGATTGGATAGTTTTAGAAAGTTGTTATAGTAGCGTTGTACTGGAGCTCTATATAAGCAGGCTGACTGAACCCTTCAGTTCAGTTCTATCCTGGCCTGTGAATAAACAAGAGCTGTTTGAAGAATTGCTGTGTCGTCTGATATGTTCACCCACAACTTAACGATTTACTCCTAATATGAACATTTGTATGCAATTTTGTGTTATATGTTTTTGCAGAACAATTTCCATTAAAACAATGCATTTTCGTATATGTTATTTTCACCAATATATGCATTTTTATGGACATTTTGTCACCATATATGTATTTTTGTACATACCGCTTGGCTGGACACCTGCACTGCAATATTTATAAAAGTGTGAATTTTGAAGAATGGGCTGTGTTTTGGTTCTTGTGTTGTTTTGGAAAGTGTGAAGTCGTTTCGGCTTTCAATGAGAACTCTCCCCTAAGTAATTGTGGTTCATCTTTTTCTTTTCTTTTCTTTTTTGTTCTTGTCTATGTTTGTTCTTACTACACTTTACTTCGAACCCACTCTCTAGATCTGCTTTGCAAGACGAGCAGTCTAAAAATGTTTTTAAATAAATAAAACACAATCACTTTATCTCTGGAGCTTCGAGGCCAACTGGCAAATGAATTGCTTTTGATTTACCACATTTGTCTGTAGAAATCAAACACCAAGCCAAATACGGTTATTTGTACAAGCCAAAAACAGCAGTGGAGTTTCTTTAGGTAATGACAGATATATCTAAATTGTGCGCTTAAATCAGTCTTCTGCTATGCTGTCAGGAAACAGAGGAAACAGGAAAATGCACAACGCACACACAGAGTAATATTAGGGAAGGCAGAATATTAATCAAACAGGATTAAGAGTGGAAAACTGTAAGAAAAAGAGAGATCGGGTGTGATGCTGTCATTCCAGCATCCAACTAGAATTTGGGAGACCCGAGTTCAAATTTCCCCTGTCATAAAGATCACTCGGTGACCTTGAGCTGGTCACTGTCTCTCAGTGCAGCCTAACTCACAGGGTTGTTCTGAAGATAAAATGGAGAGGGTGGATGGAGCCAGGTACGCTAAAGGTACCACTGACCTTTAGGTCCAGTCGTGACCGGCTCTGGAGTTGCGGCACTCATCTCGCTTTATTGGCCGAGGGAGCAGGTGTACAGCTTCCGGGTCATGTGGCCAGCATGACTAAGCCGCTTCTGGCGAACCAGAGCAGCGCACAGAAACGCCGTTTACCTTCCCGCCGGAGCGGTACCTATTTATCTACTTTCACTTTGACATGCTTTCGAACTGCTAGGTTGGCAGGAGCAGGGACCGAGCAACGGGAGCTCACCCCGTCATGGAGATTCAAACCACCGACCTTCTGATCAGCAAGTCCTAGGCTCTGTGGTTTAACCCACAGCACCACCCGCGTCGCCAGGTACGCTACCTTGAGCTATTTGGAGGGAAAAGGCGTTATAAATGCAATCCATAAATCAAAAGGACAGAACTTGTCCCTTACCACTTGTTTTTACCACGTATACAGGACACGATTTCTTGTTCTCCTCTGAGGTGCACCCATTTAGCGTGTGGAAATCTAACAGCTGCAGCGACGCTCTTATCTCTTCCAATAAAACGTCAAGCTATAAAGAATTGAAAGGAGAAGTCTTCAGAGCCCAGGCTTCACATCCTGGCAGTATTTGCACTGATGGGCCATCAGTTTGGATGTACACAATGGAACTGGCTAAAGCTAAAGTACATTTTGCAACAATATGCAGGGGTGACAAAAGGAACCTCTACATTAGGGCTGCATAAGTTGTGGTCCTCTGGTTGCTATTGGACTTTGCTGGTTCACCTGGATGTGGGATGGGGTGCTATCTTGTTGTTGGCTTCAGGCAGTGGAAAGTCTTGATCTGGCCTGAGTGCCATTGACGCTTCACCCCAATGAAAAGCAGGGTTGCAACCAAGCAGCATCAGTGGCAGAGAGACAAAGGCTGTTTGCACATTACTGCTATAAAGCCACAACTAGGTCACTCTTTTTCTCAGTTCATGTTGACGTTGGTTTGAGGGAAAGTGCATCAGAACACAGTGTTTCCTAAGAAATGACAGAATAGATATGGACTGTGGCTAGTGTTGTTTGTGCATCTCTTCTCAGTTCCACGATGGGAGCGCATTGGGTGCAGTGCAAACAAGAGTCTGCACACAGCCTTAGCAACAAGACCATTGGGAAGGCAGGTGGGAGGATGTTGGCCTACTAACCCACCCCACACCTGCCTTGTCAATGCAGCTTCCCAACAAAACAAGTTGCTTATGATCAGCAATGTACTGACAAATTCAGAAGTGCAGGATCACTCCATAATAGTCATGGCTATGCTTCCTTGCATCCACACCCCCTTCTAAGATTATAAATCTAAGATTGTGCAATAACCTAATGCAATAATAATAATGAGGGGTGCATTGCAACAATCAATACAGATCTTCACATGTTGCCTTTCAGCTACTTCTATTATTTTCTGTGCGCCTGATTCAGAATGCTCCAGCATCCTTTTTTGGGGAGTGACTTAAATTGTGTTTTCCTCCAAGTTCCATTGTATGAAACAAAACTTGCACACCATTCTCTTGAAACTGTAGCATCTTGTGTTTTCCCTGTTCCCAAATGCTGAGCTTTGGAGCATAAAGAACAATTCCTCCTCGTTCTTCCTGAGTGCCTTCTCCAGAGTGACCCTAGGAACCAATCCTCAGTGGCTGACTCACTGTCTTTCACTCTGATTGGCTCCAATCAGCACAAAGGGAGGGATGCCCTCTTCCCGGGCCCTAAGGAAGTCAGGTTATCCTCCACCAGGGCCTTCTAGTGATGGCTCTGACCTGGTGGAATGCTCTGTCCCATGAGACCAGGGCCCTGCAGGATTTAACTTCCTTCCACAGGGCCTGTAAGACCCTGGCTTAGACCTATTCCGCCTGGCTTTCAATTTGAACTTAGCCTGATCTTTTATTCCCCTTCCTTCCCTCCCCCTCCCCTTTTTATGACGATTACCCGCTCTGGATCCCACAGCTAATTCTCCCCTGGTCTCCTCGCTGGCCCAAATAGGACTAATTTAGCCAGCTAGCCCTGGTGATCATCAAATGCTTATTGGATGGATTTCCCCCAAAATTGATTTTTGAATTCTGAATTTATTGTTATTCACATTTTATACTGTATTTTATGCTTTTTTTGTTGTTGCAGCAATTAGGTGTTTTAAATTTGATGTTAGCCACCCTGAGCCCAGTTTTCTGAACCGGGAAGGGCAGGGTATAAATAAAAATGTATTATTTATTATTATTATTATTCTCAGTGGCTAATAACTCTCCCCTTTCATGCTGATTGGGCAGCTCTATTTCACCAGAGACAGGGACCCTGCTGGCAACCTGTTAGCAGAAATAGCCAAGGGTCTTTAACCCCGCGTGAGCCTAGCCTGTTATACTTCTGCTGATGAGTTCTGGTTCTTTTTGTTTTTTACCTGGCTCCCGTTTCTGAAGGCCAAAGAAAATCGGGCCGATTCTTTTTCACTGACAAATTGGAAAATTCTCCTTTGTCGTCTTCGGCACAGGCGGTTGCACAGACTGTCCAGGTTGTCCGCTTGGCAAAGGCAGAGGCCAAGAACTTTGTCATATCCCTGATAATCTTTGGGGAGAGCACAAACCTAGTAGAGAAAGTGAGATGAACGTAAGGGCTGGCACTCAGTGGGGCTGATCCAATGAAGCTGAATGCTGGAAGATTTGGGGGAGACAAAAGAAAGGGTATATTTACACAGTGCAAAATTAAACTACAGAATTCACTTCCACAGGAGGCAGTCATGGTGACCACCAACTTGGATGACTTTGGAAGGCTACATTCTACCTTCACTGAGAAGAATATCTGCTGCTCAGAATCACAAGGTGGGAGAGGGCTGTTGTCCTTAAATCCTGCTTGTGGACTTTCAGTAATGGGCATCTGGTTGTCAGGACTCTGGAAACTGGCCAAAAAGGTGACCCACGACTCCAAAAAAAGGACTGAAAATGTGATCTGTGGGTCAGGAAGCCTACAAAGGACTGAAAACATGACCCGCAGGTTAGGACTTGGAACGATGATCTGCTGGTCAGTCCTCTGAAAAATGACTGTAAACATCACTGCAAACATGAGCGAAAATGTCACCCACAAATCAAGATTCTGAAAAATGAGCTGCTGCTTGACAGATGTGCTCAGAGCAGAGGACAATGAGTGTGGGAGTAGCTGCTTCAGCTTTGAATTCATCTTTAGGTGGGAAGTTGAAACACTCTCCTCTTTTGTACATTCCGGTCCCGCTCCGCTTGCTGTCAAAGGTGCTAATTAGGAGCTAAGGAAATCCTGAAAAACCTGAGCAGCGACCTAGCTTAAATCTAAAGCCTTGCTAGACCTTAGATCCAAGCTGTTTGGCACTTCAGGTTTTGTAATATTGTTGTGACTGAGAAGCCGCAGCACCAGCAGAATTTACCATGAGCAATGGCTGTGTCCTTTGGCAGTTGGCAAGCTTGGCGCTTGGGAAATCTACCGAAACTGAGGGCACAGTTGCTTAAGAAACTTCAGATGAAGGGAAACTGACTGGAAATGGGCAAAGCTGGAAAGATCAGTTACCCAAAATGAAGCAAGAGAATTTAGACTTTTAAAAAAACAACCCCAAGCATTACTCACAGCCATTCAGTGGGAACTGGCTGACTTGTGTTAAGACATAACTTGCAGTACCTTGTCTGAGCAGTAGTGGCTCCATCCTTCCTGAGTTAAGCATTGCCCCTCTTCGTTCCGGACAGCACCATCTCTACAGATGTCATACATCTGCTTGACGCAGTCCCATCTCCGGTCTTCTATAGGGCTTTTATACCCAGAGGCACACGGGCACTGGGCATCACTAGGCTGCAATGAGAATACGATGCCCGTGTTTTGCATTTATTTATTTTTGTTAGCTCAGTGATTCACACCACTTTTCTTGATTTATTCTTAATTTGAAAGAAAGAGAGAGAGAGAGAGAGAGAGAGAGAGAGAGGAAGGAAGGAAGGAAGGTGTGTTCCTCTAGAATTAAAAAAAGGTAACCAAAATGACCCAAACCACAGGGCATCTTTCCCTATGGGGAAAGGCTACAAAGTTTGCAGCATTTTATTTTAGAGGAAGGTTCAATCTATGGCATTTCCAGGAAGTGCTGGGAATTGCCTGCTAGTCAGCATCATCAATATTGAGCTGGATGGACCAATGGTCTGAGTTGGTATAAAGAAGCTTCCTATGTTCCTATAGCTTAAGGGAGGGACTATAGCTCAGGGGCAGGGCATCTGTTTTGCATGTAGAAGGTGCCTGGTTCAATCCCCAGCACCTCCAGGGAGGGCTAGGAACCCCTGCCTGAAACCCTGTAGAGCTGCTGTCAGTGTAGACAATAGTGAGTTATATGGAGCATGAGACTCTTAGGACTCAGCTACTTAAGTAAAGAAGCAATGATTTGAATGCGCTATAAAGATGCAACACCAGATGGCATCAGAGAGCAAGAAATTTTCATACATGATTTTCCATAGGTTTCCCCCCCTTTGGTTATAACAATCTAATTTCTGACTTATTTATAGCATTTTCCCCCTGTGTGTAGATCCACCCCCTATCTCAGGGCCGTGGGTTCAAACCCCACATTGCGTGAAAGATTCCTGCATTGCAAGGGATTGGACTAGATGATCCTTGTGGTCCCTTCCAGCTCTATGATTCTATGATCTATGGAGCAGCATTCTGGCTTGAAAAGGAACCTTTTCCACTAGGAAGTGGGAGGATATTGACAAAGTTTATAAAATTATGCATAGGATGGAGAATGTGCTAGGGAGAAGGTGTTCTCTTAGCACTAGAATTCGGGGACATCCAATGGAAGCATTTGGTGGGAGGTTCAAGGATGGGCAAAAGGCAGGACATCCTTTTAAGTGGTTTGTGGAATTTAAGGCCACCAGATGCAGTCATATAGGGGACGCGGGTGGCGCTGTGGGTTAAACCACAGAGCCTAGGACTTGCCGATCAGAAGGTCGGTGGTTCGAATCCCTGTGACGGGGTGAGCTCCCGTTGCTCGGTCCCTGCTCCTGCCAACCTAGCAGTTCGAAAATACGTCAAAAGTGCAAGTAGATAAAGAGATACCGCTCTGGTGGGAAGGTAAACGGCGTTTCCGTGCGCTGTTCTGGTTTGCCAGAAGCGGCTTAGTCATGCTGGCCACATGACCCGGAAGCTGTATGCTGGCTCCCTCGGCCAATAAAGCAAGATGAGCACTGCAACCCCAGAGTCGGTCACGACTGGACCTAATGGTCAGGGGCCCCTTTACCTTTACCTTTAGATGCAGTCATGGCTACTCTTTTACTTGACTTTGGAAGGTGCTTGGACAAATACATAGAGGATGAGGGCGCTTCCAGCTGACCCAGCTATTCAGCCTGCAGTTACCTGGAACACTCGGCCTTCCCGAAGGCAGACACATGTTCTTTGACCTTCCTTGGGCTGCACAGCCTCCGAACCACATGGGAAGCAAGCTGCTTGGCCCAGCTTAGCATTGAAGAAGTTCACAGGGCAGGCAACACATGAATGGGAGGGAGACCTTCCTGTTGAGCGAAAGGTGCCTTCTGGGCACGGGAAAGGGGTTGAATCGCTACCCAGGCAGAAAAAACCTGAAAGCAAAATGCATGACATGAAATCGGGATGAATACAGGGATGTTGACAGGTAATGTTATGGAGCACTTACCTTCAAAGGATGGACTCTGGATGAGGATTGCAGTTGGAAACTTTCAGTTGCCTGTGATGCATTGGATATTACCCTTGCTTTTTAAGGTTAACAGCACATCAATCACTCAGCAGCAAAACAAAGACCCTTCAACTCCTCAAGGCCATAAATGCAATATGTAATTTATCTGAAATTTTCTGTTTGGCTCTTAACCTACATGGGTAATGAGAAATCTGTGTTGTTACTAGGATGTTAAAGGCATGGTGAGGTTTTTTGTTTTATTGGTTTTTAAATTATGCAGTTCAGTCAAGCAATCATTCAAATATTTCACAGAGTTATAGAATCTTAGAGCTGCAAGTCCAACCCCCTGCAATGCAGGAATCTCAGCTGCAGCATCTTTGACAGATGGCCACCCAACCTCTATTTAAAAACCTCCAAGGAAAGAAAGTCCCCCACCTCTCGTGAGAGACTGTTGCACTGCTGAACAGCTCTTACTGTCAGAAGGTTTTTCCGAATGTTTAGTCGGAATCTCCTTTCTTGCAACTTGAAGCCATTGGTTCGAGTCCTACCCTCCAGAGCAGGAGAAAACAAGCATGCTCCCTCCTCCATGTGACAGCTCTTAAGATATTTGAAGATGACTATCCTATCTCCATGGGATGTGGGTGGCGCTGTGGGTTAAACCACAGAGCCTAGGACTTGCCGATCAGAAGGTTGGCGGTTCAAATCCCTGCAACGGGGTGACCTCCCGTTGCTCGGTCCCTGCTCCTGCCAACCTAGCAGTTCGAAAGCATGTCAAAGTGCAAGTAGATAAATAGATACTGCTCCGGAGGGAAGGTAAACGGCCTTTCCATGTGCTGCTCTGGTTCGCCAGAAGCGGCTTAGTCATGCTGGCCACATGACCCGGAAGTTGTACACCGGCTTCCTCGGCCAGTAAAGCAAGATGAGCGCCGCAACCCCAGTGTCGGTCACGACTGGACCTAATGGTCAGGGGTCCCTTTACCTATCCTATCTCCTCTCAATCGCCTCTTTTCCAGGCTAAACATACCCAGCTCCTTCAAGCGCTCCTCATAAGGCTTAGTTTCCACACCTTTGACCATCTTGGTTGCCCTCCTCCTCAGCACACGTTCCAGCTTGTCAACATTGTGGCACCCAGAATTGGACACAGTGTTCCAGGTGTGGTCTGACCAAGGCAGAATAGAGTGGTACTATTACTTCCCTTGATCTGGACACTATACTTCTGTTGATGCGGCCTAGAATAGCATTAGCTTTTTTTGCTGCTGCATCACACTGTTGACTCATATTAAGCTTGTGGTCCACCAAGACCCCTAGATCCTTTTCACATGTACTGCTAGTAAGCCAGGTGTCCCCCATCCTATATTTGTTCATCTGGTTCTTCCTGCCTAACTGCAGAATCTTTCGTTTGTCCCTACTGAAATTCATTTTGTTAGCTTGCCCCCAGTTCTCCAATCTGTTAAAGTCATTTTGAATTCTGATTCTGTCTTCTGTGGTATTAGCTACCCCTCCCAGTTTGGTGTCATCTGCAAATTTGATGAGCATCCCCTCAATTCCTTCACCCAAGTCATTTATAAAGACATTGAACAACAACTGGCCCAGGACAGAACCCTGCGGCACCCCACTTGTCACTTTTCCCCAGCATGACGAGGAACCATTAATGAGTACTTTTTAGGTTCGGTCAGTCAACCAGCTACAAATCCACCTAACAGTTACCTCGTTCAACCCACATTTTACCAGCTTCCTTTCAAGAATATAGTGGGGGACTTTGTCAAAAGCCTTACTGAAATCAAGATGCAGTAATTCTATCAAGAAGAGAAATCACTTTGGTCTGGCATGACTTATTTTTGAGAAACCCATGTTGGGTCTTAGTAATCACAGCATTCTTTTCTAAATGCTCACAGATCAACTGTTGAATTATCTGTTCTAGGACCTTCCCTAGTATCGATAAGCTCACTGGTTGGTAGTTACCTGGGTCTTTCTTTCTCTCCTTTTTGAAGATGGGGACAACATTTGCCTGCCTCCAGTTTGTAGGGACCTCACCTGTTCTCCAATAATTCTTAAAGATATTAGACAAAGGCTCTGAATTACACCTGCAAGTTCCTTTATTACCCTTGGATGCAGCTCATCAGGCCCTGGAGATTTGAATTCATTTAAAGGAGCTAGGTGTTCCCTTACTACCTCTTTTCCTATCTTGGCCTGCAGCCCCCTCCTTACATCATTCATTCTGTTATCACCATGTTGGGCATCGCTGAAGAAAAATCTAGCAAACACAACAAACAAGTGCAGCTTAAAAAGCAAACCGACAAATCATTATTAGGCTACTTTATACCTGCTGGGCATGTCGAAGGGTTTCTTTGTCTTCTTGTGCAATTAAACTCATTCTCACAATCTTCTCCTTGTAGTTGCAAATTTCCAGTGTGGCCAGAAATGAAAGCAAACAAAATAAAGATAAGGCCAAGCATATTTCGTGGATTCAAAACATTCAGTTGTTTCAGCATTGATGGGCTTCCACTTTTAAATATTTCAGTATAGTAAGAGCGTGTAAATTAAACAAGGTGGAAATGGATCCCTCAGGATCAGATGACATAGCTGAGTTGCACTAGAACAGCTTTCACAAACCTGGTGCCATTAGCTCCAGGCAGCTATGTTTCAAAACCCAATTGAAGTCCAAAATTTCTGGAGAGCATCAGATTAGGAAAGGATGCAGTAGAATATCAAGGACAGGTGTGGCGATCTCACTAATTGACTTCCAATCAGTTTGTGAAATTCACATATGCAGGTTTCCAGTGCAGAGTAACTTAGGCTCCAACGGGTCTACTCTGAGTAGGATGAGAACTGCCTATAACATTGTGTCTTAAGCTCCCATGCTTTCCTGTTCTGATTCCTGGGTGGAATCTAGACATATATTAAAAAATGCTGTGAAAACGCTTTTTTAAAAAACGTTTTGAAAAATATATTGAATTTGCCATAAGCTCACCATTGCCATCTAGTGCCACATTTGTATAAGGCACTTAAAACATTGTATTTGCTGTTGAAGAGCTGCTGAGTCACTGGACCCATGCTATGCTAGGAGAAGTGCTGCAAACTGGAATTCTCCCTTATGTGCAGCTACAACTGAACATTGCCTGGCTGGGAAACCGATTCATTAGCCCACTGCAAAAGCAGGAAAGCTCAGCTCTGTGGTGGTAAGGGAATTCGCCCTTGCTGCGTTGTCAATTCAATTTGAAAAGTGTACTTTACTCCCAATAGGTGGCAGCAATGCTTCTCGTGCCGTGCAAAAAGGTCACAGTTTCTGAGCTGGGGCTACAGTTTAAGGCTGATCCTTCCTAACCAAATTCCTAAGTGTGTTTGAATATACATAAGCATAGCATCCTGGGATCATATGCTTGCCTTTTGTTTTTAACGCTTTCTATTCCAACTGTATAAGGGACGCGGGTGGCGCTGTGGGTTAAACCACAGAGCCTAGGACTTGCTGATCAGAAGGTCGGCGGTTCGAATCCCTGCAGCGGGGTGAGCTCCCTTGCTCGGTCCCTGCTCCTGCCAACCTAGCAGTTCAAAAGCACATCAAGTGCAAGTAGATAAATAGGTACCACTCCGGCGGGAAGGTAAACAGCATTTCTGTGCGCTGCTCTGGTTTGCCAGAAGCGGCTTAGTCATGCTGGCCACATGACCCGGAAGCTGTACTCCAGCTCCCTCGGCCAATAAAGCGAGATGAGTGCCACAACCCCAGAGTCGGCCGCGACTGGACCTAATGGTCAGGGGTCCCTTTACCTTTACCTATTCCAACTGTGTAGCTAAGATGTGCATGGAAAGGGATGTAGCTCAGTGATGGAGCCTCTATTTCGCACGCAGGTTTCCTTGGCATCTCTGGGTAGAGTTGGGGATGTCCCCTACCCTAAACCATGAAAAGCTGTTGCCAGGAAGCATGGAAAATACTCAGCTACATTAAGCCACTGTCTGACTTGGTATAAGGCAATTTCTCATAGCTGCATTAAAAAGGTAAAGGGACCCTTGACCATTAGGTCCAGTCGTGACCGACTCTGAGGTTGCCGCGCTCATCTCACTTTATTGGCTGAGGGAGCCGGTGTACAGCTTCCAGGTCATGTGGCCAGCATGAGAAACCTGCTTCTGGCGAACCAGAGCAGTGCATGGAAACGCCGTTTACCTTCCCGCCGGAGCGGTACCTATTTATCTACTTGTACTTTAACGTGCTTTTGAACTGCTAGGTGGGCAGGAGCAGGGACCGAGCAATGGGAGCTCACCCCATCGCGGGGATTCAAACCTACAACCTTCTGATCGGCAAGCCCTAGGCTCTGTGGTTTAACCCACAGCGCCACCCGCGTCCCTACATCAGCCTTTAACTGAGAAGCATGAGGACTAGAATTGTGTTTCATTTTTAGGGGAAGAATTGTAGAGTACAGTAGCTGAGCACAGCCCTTGCATGCAGAAAGTCCCAGTTTCAATCCTTGGCATTTCCCAGTAGGGCTGGGAGACACCCCTGACTGAAATCCTGCAGATTCGCTACCAGTCAGAGCAGACAGTACTGAGCTAGATGGATCATTATACTGACTCAGTACAACAGTACAGTCTACCACGATAAGCTTTGATTTGATAGTGTTTGGGATCTGTGTAAAATCATGCAAATTCAAGAGAATCTGTTTTCATTCCATTGGATCTAACTTTTATCTACACTCCAAAATGGCAAAGAGTGCCTATGTGAGCGTGTTTTCACTTTCTCGCTTTCTGCCTGTCTCAGGGTCGTGGTGGGGGTGCTCCAGGAGAGGATGGCGAGAAGCAGCCAGAAAGGGTGAGAAGGAGCCAGTGTGGTGTAGTGGTTAAGAGCGGTGGACTCGTAATCTGGGGAACCGGGTTCACGTCCCCGCTCCTCCACATGCAGCTGCTGGGTGACCTTGGGCCAGTCACACTTCTTTGAAGTCTCTCAGCCCCACTCACCTCACAGAGTGTTTGTTGTGGGGGAGGAAAGGAAAAGGAGATTGTTAGCTGCTTTGAGACTCCTTAGGGCAGTGATAAAGCGGGATATCAAATCCAAACTCTTCTTCTTCTCTTCTTCCTCTCAAAATTCCAAATATGGTCATGGGCCCCCAAAAGCTTGGCAACTCCCAGCATTCCTGCTTCCCAGTCAGACCACAAACAGAGTATGAAGATAACTATGGTTATCATATTCCAAAAAGTGAAAATCCAGACAGAAAAGTTGTTGAGCTGCCTTTTGGCCAAATTTGTTGAGCTTTCGTCTCCAAAAACAACACTGCTGACATGTGTTGCCATATGTCCGGATTTTCCAAGACTTTTTTTTGTGATTTCTGCCTGGACACTCCTTTCAACTGTGGGGTATTCCAGATGCATGGCAACCCTAAAGCTAAGAGCCCTATGCTACCACTGCCCCGCCCCCTAACACTGCCTCTGAACATGGAATGCCAGTTATGTGCTGTTGTTAATACCCAGCGATGGAGCTTTAATCCCTGGGCATTTCTCAATTCCCCTTTCAAAGCCATCTGAACTACTGGTCACCATCAGCAAGAGATGGCATGTACGCTGCCTATTTGCCCTCCTGCGGGCTGAGTTGCTGCTGCATGCTGGCATGGAGAAGAGAAGCAGAGAGATTGGCATGGTGGAAGCATGCTGGCAAAAGCACTGGATTGGCTCCAGTGGAACATTTTCTCCCTGCCTCCTGTCCATACGCCACCCCTGAATGCAGCAGCAACTCAGCTGGAGGGAGGTCAGGTCAGAGGTGCAGACTTGTGGCGCCATCCGGCACTCATCCTCACTGTGTCTTGTGACAGCCAATTCCCTACATGCGCTGCCTAGAGATCTATTTTTGCCTGCTGTGGTCTGCGGTGTGCTCCCTATCTAATTAAACTCCTTGGCAATTATATTCCCTGCAGGTGTTTGTTTTGCATACTGTGATCTGTTGACAAATGGCATTTGGCCATAAAGATAAGATATAATTGTTATAAAATGGATTTGACTGTTAGTAGCAGACAGTGGTAACTAACCTAATATACCAAGGCCCTTTTCTTCAGAACTACCACACCCGCTGTAAATCAATGATCCATCCATCCTTTCAACAGACTGAGGGACGAGCATTACTGTGAAGTTTCCCCCCTGAAAACCAGACGTTTTGAGAAGCTTTGCTGCCGCTGCCTCCTCCTCCTCCTCCTTTTTTTTGAAATCAAGTTTCTGGTCCTCTTGATCACAAAGAGGAGCTTGGGACACTTTGGGCAATTTCTTTGAATGGCTCAATGCACATTCATAGCGCACAGGTTCATGCTGCGAATTACTGTATTTTTCGCTCTATAAGACGTACCAGACCCTAAGACGCACCTAGTTTTTGGAGGAGGAAAACAAGAAAAAAAAATTCTGAATCCCAGAAGCCAGAACAGCAAGAGGGATCTGGCTTCTGGGATAGCCACGCGAAGCCTCTCCCGGGTAGCGGGATGAAGGCTCCCCCTGCCCAGAAGAGGCTGCACGCAGCTAAGCCATAAGCCAGGACAGCAAGCAGGATCACTGCGCAGCAATCCCTCTTGCTGTCCTGGCTTATGGGATAGCCGCACGCAGCCTCTCCCGGGCAGCGGGAGGAAGGCTACCCCAAGAGCCTCCTTGAGAAAAGTCCCCAAGAGCCGCACACATGCTCCACATGGCTCTTTAAAGGGAGCGCTGAGCAGAGCCTCCTGCCTGCATTCGCTCCATAAGACGCACACACATTTCCCCTTACTTTTTAGGAGGGGAAAGGTGTGTCTTCTAAAGTGAAAAATACGGTAGGTGTTGCAGCAATGAACCAAAGGTGGTGCGAGGGTTTGAAATGGCGGGGAGAAAAAACCTCCTTCTCAGATGTTGCCACAGTCAGGGACAAGTTGCTCATGTTTTTCCCGACAGAGACACTGAGCTTTCAACAGAGGCAGGAATGAGGAGGGGGAAAATCAACTGGTGAACCTTTGCCCCTTGCTATTAAACAATGCCAGAATTTTTCTTACTTGCTGGATTTTGTATTGGGTCATTATTCTATAAAGTTAGGAGGAAGGCTTGCTTGCTGACTTTATCTGTTGCACAGCTGCTAAAGGTCCAGCAATGGGAGTGGGGCAAAACAAAGAGCCCATAGACGTAGGGGTGGGACTAATCCAGCACATGCTCATACCTGCCTTTGACCTGTTTTCTTCATAATTGCTTTTCCAAAGAAATGTTGCCGTTATCCAGGCAATCTATATACAGGAGTGGCTCATAAAGAAGTTTATTGTCCCTAGAATCCCACTGTGTTGTTGAAGGTTCCTCCCACCTGCTTCTTCCAGAGAAATGGCTCTTGGCTATTTTTAGACATTGTGGCTTTAAGGTGTTGGCAGGGACTTTGCTTTTCAGGGCTGAGGCCGAGGTGAAGCAAAACTGTCCTGGCAACCATAGAAGTAAACAGCATGATAAGAAGGTGCACTTCTCTACCTCTGATTTCTGTGATGTTTCATAGAGTGAGTAATCTGTAGCCTCCCTCTCTCTTTCTATGCACACTGAATGCAATCCAAAAAGTGCTTGCTGGTCATTGACCGTATTAAAGATATTTGATTTGATCCAAAAAGTGATATTTAGGCACACCTAAACTGGAAGTTTAAGGGATGCAGGTTTAAGTTTAAGGGATGCGGGTGGCTCTGTGGGTTAAACCACAGAGCCTAGGACTTGCCAATCAGAAGGTTGGTGGTTCGAATCCCTGCAACGGGGTAAGCTCCCGTTGCTCGGTCCCTGCTCCTGCCAACCTAGCACTTTGAAAGCACGTTGAAGTGCAAGTAGATAAATGTGGGTACTGCTCCGGTGGGAAGGTAAACAGCGTTTCTGTGCACTGCTCTGGTTTGCCAGAAGCGGCTTAGTCATGCTGGCCACATGACCTGGAAGCTGTACGCCAGCTCCCTCGGCCAATAAAGTGAGATGAGCGCCGCAACCCCAGAGTCGGCCACGACTGGACCTAATGGTCAGGGGTCCCTTTACCTTTTAAACTTCCAGTAGGTTTTGGACTCCCTGCCTTGCATGCCATAGTGCAAAATTGCTTTGAATCCAGCTCCCTTTTAAAAACGTTGGCTGTGGAAGATGAGCTGTGGATTCTGCAGGCTGAGAAACAGGTACCCAAACCCACCCTCTCCCCACTCAGTTTGGTGTGCAGTAGTGATGAGTTAATATGTCAATTTCTATTTTTCTATTTTTCCTCATTTCCCCAATCTTAAGTTCAGTTCTTCATATTTCCACATCAGTTTGTGATTGTTGTTGTTTTTTTTAAAAAGAAAATCTCACCAGCATTTTAGTGCAAATTTCTCCCAATATACACATTTTCGTAAGCATTATTGTGTGTGTGATTTGAGCCCCAAAGCAGCTGTTGACCAACTTGGACTGAGAACTTTGTGAAACAAAGAGTCATGCAGGAAACCAGCCTCAAGGTGTGAGGTAGAGGTTTATGCTTTTGGGGACTGTTTACTGATTTACTGTACAGATTCTTCTTGAAGGTTTCATCATTGCTTTTTGGAATGCTGTTGATTTGTGTATTTTGCATGTTTGTGGTGATGGGAACTGTTTAAAGATTTTTAGGAATTGTTCTGATAACTGTGCGCGTGCTTGAGCCAACAAAAGAAGAATGGCAGATGAAATTGATGGAGTATGCAGAGATGGAGAAACTGACAAGAAAGATCCGAAAACAGGAAGATCAAGTATTTTTAAAAGACTGGAGTAAATTTCTAATTTATTTAAAAGACCACTATAAAAGGTTAAAATCATTGGCAGGGATGTAATGTAATGTGGGATTAACTATGGTAACTATGGCCATACAACAGATGGACAATGATAAAAGATGCAGAAAACTTTATCTTAATTATGGAACTCATGGAAGGAGGGAAGGAGGTCCGAAGGTTCAAAAGAACCTTTTATTTTCATGTTTGAAATGGTTAAAGTTAAAATGTATAAAATTGTGAAAAACCAATAATTATTTTTTTTAAGGTAACTGTGTGCGTGCTTGAAAGCTCTTTTGTGCTGCAGTGACACACACACACACACACACACACACACACACACAGAATGAGCAAAGACTTTGGGTAATGCAGCTCTGGTACTGAGGCTTGCATCCTGGCTTAAACATGTCAGAAACCCATCATCTTGGGCATATTGCCAAATTCCAGAAGGGGTTGTAAATGATTCAGGTGTGTGTAACACCTAATCACATTGTGTGTTGCCTAGAGGTGTTGTTACAATGCAAAGTGTCTGCTGCATCATTGACTCTGCAGGCTTTCCCTGACAAGAAGTCCTTTTTTTTTTTTTGCAAAAAATATGCCTGCCAAAGAAGAGACTAGGAATTCTTCTCCTTCTCTTTCAGGTCAGTAAACATTGCATGCTCATGAAATGGGGGGGGGGGAAGAAGCATGCCATTAAACAGCGGGCACTGCCTATGCCTCATGAACTTTCTACCTGCGTGGGTGTTGTCCAAGAGCTCAGGATGCAACATGCCTTAACCCACATTACTAGGAATTGCTGGGTTCCAGAGAAATCCCTTTATCTGAACTTACATCAGAGTCATGACTGCCTTTACAGGTGAGTCATCCTAATGCAAAGGTTAGTCTATCACCTGGTGCCTTACCTGGCACACAAACACTTAGTCCACCTTAGCAGGAGGCTGGAAAATAGTAATAGTAGTAATCTGACTGCTCATGTACCAATTGGCATGGGGATGTTTGGCACTTAGATCTTATGGGTATCAAAGGACAGAGGTGTGAAGAAGTTCAGCTCTGCAACAGTTATCTAGTATGTTATAAGCCAGTAGTGAAGAATCTGATGTTGGATTACGGCTCCCATAGTTCCTGACCACTGACCACCCCAGCTGTAAGTTGGAGCCCAATATAAAGAGGGCCACAGGTTCTTCTCAATTGTCACAGGCAGCAGCTGTAACAGAGAAGTTCTGGCCAAATACACAGTGGGGCAAATATTTTTGTGTGCAAAATGCAGGATGAATTTTACATATAAATTCAAAGCACCCTGTCTCTAGCAGTTGTGATTTTAATGAAGTCAAAGAGCCTCTCTGTGCTTGGTTCCCCTCACCGTTTTGCACCTGAGTTTTACAACTTGAGCACCACCCAGAAAATGCCACTATAATCCTGTGTTCAGAAATGAATGGACCTCGTAGGCAACAACGTGACGAAGAAAGAGTATATTAAAAAAGAAAAGAAATTTGTTAAGTTGTGGGTGAACATATCAGACGACACAGCGATTCTTCAAACAGCTCTTGTTTATTCCGAGGCCAGAACAGAACTGAACTGAAGGGTTCAGCCAGCCTGCTTATATAGAGCTCCACTAGAACGCAACAGTAACCATTTTGTGTAACTATCCAATCACTGAACGTCACTTTCGATCCCTTATTTGCATAACTATCTACAGTATCCCCCTGCTGGCCCAGGGTGAGAACTTCAGTACATAACAAAATTCAATTCATATGTCAACCCTACCATCGCTGTCCATTTTTGTCTAGGAAAAATGAAGATGTAGAGCCAGTCCTATCATATAAAAGAATTGCTCAGGAATCTCTGTAGATGAAACATCACGTATAAAACCAAGCCTACCATACTGAGCAGGAACAGAGAAAGGAAATGTATTAAACCTGTATGGGCAGCAGTGTCCTTAAAAATACAAAAATTGGGCACTCTACAGGTATTGCAAAAGAAGCTTACCAAGCATGCAAACTAATGAATCAGTCATTGGAGGTTATCAAGGCAATCCGAACTACTACTGTTTGCACTTTGTATTGCTTGGACACGTTTTGTGTATGTGTGTGATACACTCACAGAATTGTAATCATTTTTTCATGCCTCTTCCTATCCTCTTAAAGTTTCAAAAGGGTTTTAAAAAGGAATGTACATAAAATAAAGCACAATTTAGATATTGGTGTATGGGGGGGGGAATCTTATGGAAAGGTTAACTCATGATCTACGCAGGGCTAAGGGTCAAGTCAAATCTGATGTATCTGAAACAGCACAACCCCCGATTTAATACTTCAGTTATGCCACTGTCTAGTACTCAACTTGGGTTTTGGAGAGGAAACGTAAGAGGATGATCTTTTTGCAGATTTTGCTCTCCCAATCACTTGTACTTATTCCTAAAAATGTATCAACATACAATAATTAATATGGGGTTGTTCTTGTTCTATCTTGGTGTGTTTCTTAATGTTCCCATGATCTGGTAATAAATCTGGTAACCTTAGCCTATGGTCCTTGTGGCTTTCTTGTGAACTTGCCCTCTCATTATTTTCAGTGAAACTGCTCCCAGTATAAAGGTGAGTCTGTACTCCTGAGATTACTTCCCACATATGCCAGTCTCCCCCAGTCCCATGACATCTTCTTTTGTTCTTGGGAGAGGCAATGCTAATCCCAGCAAGGTGTTTGAGCCACAGCCTTTCAAGTGTAATTTGAAACCGCCTCTCCCATCAATCCTGGCTGATGTTTTTGTGCCCAGATTCTAATCAACAGGAAGATAGGCCTTTCTTTGTGTTGTGTTCTGTTTCTTGTATTCAATATGAAGAGGCGCCTGGCTGCTAGATCAGCCCAGTGGCCCATCTAGTCCAACATCCTGTTCACACAAAACCAGCCTGATCCCTCCTCTGGGAAAACACATAACAGAGGCAAGCCTCAAAATGGTACTAAAAATATGTGAATTGCCCCTGAATTGCTCCTTATTTATTGAGCTTTTGTCTCTTGCAAGTGAGTTGTCAAATTGCTTGTTTTACAATATATCCCTCCTAATTCAGCACTTGCTTTATTATCACAAGATTTGGCCCCAAACTCCATCCTTCCTGTTCACAGCAGCTAGACTAGTTATTGCCCAACGATGGAAGGAAACATCTAATATACCAATAGAGGCTTGGGTTAACAATATCTGGAGTATTACTCTATCAGAACGCCTCGCATACCATCGGTGACTAATCAAGGGAATCTCAAAAAAAGATACCTTTGATACAGTCTGGTATCCCCCTTTCTCTTTTATTGAAGAACAAGATATTTTAATGCCATCATCATCACAGAGGTGTCTGTGGGGGGGATATATTCATTGAAAATGTTAGCTTTTCTTTTCTTTTTTTAAAAAAGGAACCTATCTGTTTGTTAACCCTAGCACTAGAGGTACCGGTAATTCTCTAAATATCTCTGCCACTCTGTAGACTTTAATAATAATAATAATAATAATAATAATAATAATAATAATAATAATTTATATACCATCACCTGATTGGGCTGCCCGGAGCCTAGCTGTCAACTTACAGATTTGAAAATAAGGGACCAGCAGCCTTGAAAATAAGGGACCAGCAGCCAAAATAAGGGACCTGCAGCCTCACCTGTTCCAGGCACTCCAGTCTTCCTGTCCTCCTGCAGTCTGGTCAAACTCATGCTGGTAGCTTCGAGAACACTGTCCAACCAACTTTGTAACCAGAGGTTCAACTGAATAGAATCTGAATCACATGCACCACAAGGCGTATGCAGCCTCAACTTAAGATGGCACCCCGGCCTGGCTTTGTACTGCAAAGTTTGCAGCAGCACGTGCAACAAAATGGTGTCCAGCATTCAAAAAACCCATCAGCTTGCATTAACTAGCCACACACAAGGCATGCAAGCTCCACCCCCAGTCGTTCTTAGACTTCTTATTGGGTGAGCAACACAGCCAAGCAACACAGTTGCTGGTCGGCAGGGAGGGAGGGAGAGGAGCTGCTTCCTTTGAAATTTAAGGGACATCATTTAAGGGACATTTAAGGGACATCCATCAATAAGGGACAGCAGCAGGACATGGCGCTGGAATAAGGGACTGTCCCTTCAAATAAGGGACACTTGACAGCTATGGCCCGGAGACCCACAAATTTAGACTTGGGGGGGGGGGGGGGGAGATTGCCCAGGATTTTAACTGATTTTATATCTATCGCTTTTTGTATTTTTACTGTTGCTACAATAACTGCTTTTGTTTCTGATAAAAAATTTTTTCCCTTCCAGTAGCACCTTAGAGACCAACTAAGTTTGTTATTGGTATGAGCTTTCGTGTGCATGCACACTTCTTTCTGATGTTTCTGATCTGTTTTTATATTTGTTTTATGGTTCTCTTTTGTAGGCTATCTTGGATATCTAGATTAATAAAATTATGGGTTGTTGTTTTTTTTTAAATGCTTGTTTCATTCTGTTATCCCTTTTCATGATAGCAAAATTACACTATTTACCTCCAATGGAAAGGAAAGGGAGGGGGGGGGGGAGAGAGAGAGAGAGAGAGAGAGAGATGAAAAAAAAATAGTAAAGCAAAATTAAATAAAGAACAATTAATGGGGAATTCAGTATTGATCTCTTAGCTGTACAGACTCAGGAAGCTAAAAAGCAAACAAACCACAACAGCACAACTTACAAGCAGGAGGCTTTTGATTAGCATTATAAGGCACCGTTATTGAAAGGAACTTACTTTTGACTAGGTATTATAATAAGAACTTGTCTATGAGAAACAGTATTCTTAGTTAAGATTATTGTTGCGTTTATATCCCGCCTTGCCTTCAAGCAGCTCCAAGTGGCATGTTATTCTCACAACAACACTGTGACGTAGCTTAGGCTAAGAGGCAATGATTGATCCAAATTTGAACCCAGGACTGCCCAATTCCTAGTCCAACACTCTAACCACTCCACCACACTTCCTCTTCTAGTTAATTCCACATCTAGCAGGAAAGGAAATGCCTTTGCTGTGCTAAAGAGGTCCAGTGCAGAACCAACCTAACAGCACCCATAACAGCTGATTTTTCATCTAGGCTGTAAACCTGACTTTACAGAAGTGATGTTACACACACACACACACACACACCCACACACACCCACACACCCCAGTGAGTTGTGATTAGAGCCATTTGGCAATGCCTAACAGCCATCTTTCACATTCCTTGCAGTTAAACAACAGGCCTGCCAAGTGCTGAAAATTATAAATATTTATTGAAGGTGAGGGATGGAGGAAATGGATTAAGCTCCCAGATATTCTCAGAAAAAAAACTATGTTTGTTATAGATTTCACAATGATTAAATAATGCACACACACAAAATTCAAAGTTAAATTTTCATAATCCACTAGAGCAAAAAATGTTTCTTACTGTGTATCACTGGGCCTATTTTGTACAAGTTATTTTGTGAATTCATTGCCAAGATGATTTTTGACTTTTATACATATCATCCACAGCCAGACTACAAATTCACCATCACTAATACAACCTCACTGTGCACACATAAAATCATAAAATTGAAGAGTTGGAAGGGATCCCGAGGGTCATCTAGTCCAACCCCCTGCAATGCAGGAATCTCAACATGTGGTCCCCCATCCAATGCTTAGCTTTGCAAATGTACTAGCAGCTTTATGTACAGTTTTATGTACAAGTGCACCCTAGGACTGCAGTCTTGGAATCCTGATGCACCATTTTTATTTGCCGATTCTGGAGGAACTACACAGCCATATGCGCAAGATGATTATTTCGCTGCATTTGGAAGAATGCGACCTTTTAAAAATAGATATATTCTTTATTAGATCATTAAAGCATTGACAACCAAAATTCCAACTACTGACATAAAAAGTAACTATTAACATTACAGCAAATTAAAGACAGCACAGGGTAGTACATTAAGTTTATTATTCCAGAACATTACAAAAAAAATGCCCATCTTTCCATAAACTTATTGGATTGATTTGCATGTTTTCTCTCATAGTAGGTTGTACATTTTATGGTAGAGCGTGTACTTTTAAGTCAAAAATCATTAAAACAGCAGTAATCTTCAACTTCAGTCAGCAAAACAGTTCAAAGAAAAATAAACTACATGGAAAAAAACCCAAACTTTCTCAACACCATAATCGATGTGCATTTACAAATATTTACCATTTATGAGGTTCATCTTATTATACACAATCTTTTGTTTGAAAAAATACATTTCCCATTGACATCAGTGGAAATTCTCCATGTTTACCAATTTGCTGGATATATTCAATTTGCTTTTTTTTTTTAATTACAAAAACATTATTAGTATCGTATTGCTCCATGTGTAGCAACTAATGAAGTTTCACAGAAACCACTAACTTAAGAACCAAAGCTTACCAAAAGAAAGGGCAACATTTGGAACCGGACATAGAGCTATGAGCAAGTTGTTGAACAAAGAGGTAAAGTGCAGGTCTTGGTGTGCAGAGAGGGAGAGGAGGGGAAATCTCAAAGTGGAATCACTGTACACAGTATCTTCCAGCTAACCTTTGTCTATCATTAAACAGATCTGGCAGGTGTTTGTATTCCCTCGCCCCCCAAAAAACCTGTTTGACTTGCAGAAAACAAAAGAAAGCTGTTTCCACTACATGGGAAATGAGCTCTCTTAAAAAATTATTGCCCAACAGGAGTCTTCTTGAAACTTCTCCCTCCCTCCCTCCCTCCCTCCCTCCCTCCCTCTCTCTCTCTCTCCCTCCCTCTCTCTCTCTCTCTCTCTCTCACACACACACACAGTAGGAAAAAGTGATACCAGCTGATTGACAGGCAGACCAAGATTGGCCCATAGGCTGGAGGTTTCCCATCCCAGTGCTGGGTCCAATCAAAAAGATCCATAAATATAGGATGTCAGAGCAATGGATGCAATTCAGCCCCAACCTCAAACGATTTTAGCACAATGAACTTTGGACTGGATTGTGGCAGATGCTAGGTAGATTTTAGATTTCACTGATTAAAGAGGAAGGAAGGAAGAAAGGAAAGAAAGATTCATGATGCAAAGGAAATTGCACCTGTTGAATTGAACTGCAGTCTAAAAAAGCTTGTGCCCGTATTAAATGTCTTCATCTTGGAGATGGTACAAGAGGTTTGTATGCATGTTTGTTTGTTTGTTTACATAATACTGTATCGAGAGCTTTCACCAAAAATTCAGCGTACAGAATTATGGGGGAGCAGTTTTCACTCAACCCTGGTGAAATGCCCAGCTCCATTTGTCCGGTTCCAGATTCATCTGTGCATTTCTTATACACACTCAAAACAACCTCCATAAACTTTGATTGCATCGATAAACAAAGCATTGTGGCTTTGCTGAAAATACATCCTCAGATCAAGGGTGGCTCTGTTTTCCCCAGGGTAACACCAGAGATAAAACGCAGGTGCTCTGCCAATGAGATACAGAAGCCCTCCCTCTGTAGGGAACCAGTTTGAATTTTTGCATGGCAATAATCTGTGCCTGCTCCATGGACTACCTGCTCCATGGACCACCATCCATTAAGGAGCATCTTCTCCTGCACTTGATATTTTGAGAGCAAGGTCATTTAAGGCAGGGGAGAAGACCTCAGAGCTTCTCTATCTTGACACATATGGCTTGGGGAAATAGAGCCAGCCTTTCCCATCTATAATCTTCAGTGTTCTTCCATTACAATTTTTCTGAGGACATGAATCCAGCAAAGCCCAAGCCTTCACAGGTTCAAAGACTTTTACTGTCTATTCTCAAGCTGTTCTTCTGCCAACAGCCTGGCAGAAATGGCACTCCAGGTTTCTTGAAGTCCATCGAGGCATCCGCGGGCTTCAGATCATCAAGTATACAAAGCCTGAAACACATCTGCTTCCTGGTGTGCTTAAGTGTCCTGTTTACATTGCACATTCATGGGAACGGTCGAGGAAACTTGGAAAAGAAACCATTGGTGGCTCCACATCTTCTCCTTGCAAATACGGAAGGGCGATTTCATCTAGTCCAGAGAGCAAGCTGTAATCCTGGGCAAAGCGAAAGTATTCAATCAGTCTCATTTCCTAACACGGACAAGAGCTATGCAGAAGCCTGGCTTCCACAGAAGCTCAGCAAAGCTGTATTGACGGAAGAATCTGCATTTCCTAAGGATATTAGCTTTAATTTAAAAACAAAACAAAAAGGAAGGGCATTTCTACTTTTGAAGGTTGCAATGATATACGAGGCAGGGGGCGGGTACTGACTAATGAAACCCCCAAAGCCCCAGGGGCTGCTGAAGAAGACTCTCAGGGGGCAAAGGTGGGACCTTCAGTGTCCCCTACAGCCTACTGCCAAGGCTGGGTTCTGCAAGTCTGCAACAGTAGCTGGCTATGCCAAGTACAGATTGCCTGGTGCTTTGTAATGCCATGTATTCACCTTCTCTCCTGCCCTCAATCCCTAGAGTTATTTTGCAACTTCATTAGTGTGATCTGGGCTTAAAAAATAGTAACAATGAGGCAATGTGTGTAAGTTTCATTTAATTAAAGGATACAAATTTTTGCATTTTCCCCCCTACCCTAACTGTAAGTTTTTAAGCTCTGTTTAAAGTTGTTTTTTAAACTGTTGCAACCAAGCATGGGAACTTAGATACAGTGGTACCTCGGGTTAAGAACTTAATTCGTTCTGGAGGTCTGTGCTTAACCTGAAACTGTTCTTAACCTGAGGTACCACTTTAGCTAATGGGGCCTCCCGCTGCTGCCACCACGCTGCCAGAGCACGATTTCTGTTCTCATCCTGAAGCAAAGTTCTTAACCCGAGGTACTATTTCTGGGTTAGCGGAGTCTGTAACCTGAAGCATATGTAACCTGAAGCGCCTGTAACCCAAGGTACCATTGTAGTAGTAGTAATAATAATAATAATAAAACAGTTATACCTCGGGTTACAGACGCTTCAGGTTGTGTTTTTTTGGGTTACGGACGCGCCGAAAGCCGGAAGTACCAGAACAGGTTTCTTCCGGGTTTCAACGGTTGCGCATGCGCAGAAGGACTAAATCGCACTTTGCACATGCACAGAAGCGCCGAATCGCAACCCACGCGTGCGCAGACGTGGTGCTGCGGGTTGTGAACGTGCCTCCCGCACAGATCTCGTTCGCAACCCGTAATAGAGAATTAGGTTCTCCTTTAAATGATGCAAACTGGAACTGAATTTCTCCCACATTCCTACTCCCAAGTAACAACAACAACAACAACTGATTATTTATGCCCCGCCCATCTGGCTGGTTTTATGACTGAATGCTTCGTTCTCTTTCCTTTCTGTCTGTCATCCATAATACTTAAGGACCACACACACAAAAACTGGCATAGCAACCAGTCTTCTTGCAGTCTCCCTGCCACCCTTTTCACCAACCCAATAGAATTACCTGCTGCCTTTGGGACCTGTGAGTTTGGAAAAAAACACATCAGTTCACTATTTTGCTGGACTTTTGCAAAATAATTTGAAACTCGACTTGATGAGTTTGTTCCCTAGGAGAAGAATAAGAGGGTAGTCATAGTCCCCTGGTCTGGATACAGCTTTTGCGTAGACATTATGCTCAGAGGAGATCCCAGCAAAACATGTCAATGAAAAAACATACATGTATCAAGAAGACTATGTATCTCTGGAACCAAAAGCAATTTAATACATGGGTTCCTAGCAGAGTGGCAGTGTGTCCTGCTTTAGGAGAATAGCTGCTTTAAATGCACATTTTACACCTGACTTCCTCTAGTAATGCTTTCTTTTGAAAGGTTTAATATAATTTGCTTTGTCAACTTTGCTGTGTTAAATGTTCGTTCTGTACTTGATTTACTTTGCAACATTTTATTTTGAAATCTTTAAGCTACTATTTTAAGTTTCCTGTTAATTATGCTGCTTTGAATGTATATTTTATATTTGACTACCTTCAGCAATATTTTATTCCAGAGTGTTTCATTTGATGCTTTAATGTGTAGTAAACCGCTTTCAGATTTTTTTCTTAAAAATATAAAGCAATATAGAAATGAAAGGAACAGTAATAAAAACAACTTAGGTCCACTAATTTTAATGGGTTTGCTCTGAGTAGAAGTTAGTTAGCTACCATCCACTATTTCCAAATTTGTATCTATGCACATGATTTACCGACACCAATTTTATGCCAGTTGGCACTCTCTTTTGTAGTACAGTCATACCTTGGAAGTCGAATGGAATCTGTTCTGAAAGTCCGTTCGACTTCCAAAATGTTCAGAAACCAAAGTGCAGCTTCTGATTGGCTGCAGGAAGCTCCTGCAGCCAATCAGAAGCTGTGGAAGCCCTGTCGGACGTTCAGCTTCCAAAAATAGTTCACAAACCGGAACAGTCACTTCTGGGTTTGCGGCGTTCGGGAGCAGAAAGGTTCGAGAACTAAGCTGTTCGAAAACCAAGGTACGGCTGTACCACAAATCCTTTTTTTAAAAAAAAAAGTGTGGAAAGCCTCTGACAGTTGGCAAAACTCTCTTTTCTGCTAGGAGAAAGGATACAAGTGAGCAGAAGGGGAAAGACCTGGAAAGAAAAAGACCCTACACCCACTCCAAAACCCTTCATAAAATCAAGCTACATTTCCGTTTGAGACCAAAGTACTTACTTGCTCCCATGGGTTGGCTCCCATTTGTATCAAGCACTTGATACCACTCAGTATCTGATCCTTACGGAGGTTCAGAAGCTTCCATGTCTCAGCCGAGAGATGGCGGCTGTCCGAGTCCATCGCGAGAGCGCAGTGAGCCAAACCCGCGCACTGTATTGGCGTTAAGCCTGTTTAGAGAGGAGCAGAAGGAGCATTAGACACTGCAGGCCAAACCAGACATGCGCTTAGCATGTAGCATGCGTTTTGCTCTCTATTCAATAATTATAGGCATGTGCCTGTCCAATTCACAGTGAGGAAAACAACAGAGAGTGGAGGCTCGTATCATCACTTTCTCACTGTGGTTGGAACAGAGATCCCATCTCTTTCCCTGTGTGCTACTGGGAGACTGAGGGAGGGAATATCATTGGGGAGGGAGGGAATATCATTGGGGAGGGAGGGAATATCATTGGGGAGGGAGGGAATATCATTGGGGAGGGAGGGAATAGATACGTCCCCCCCCCATCACACACATTGCCTTCCCTGTAAACATTGGGCTCCCCCATGTCTGCAGTTAATTAAGGAAAAGCAAGATATGTGGCTGGTTTCTATGTATTAGGTCAACCTTTCTCAACTTGTGGGTCCCCAGATGTTGTTGAACTACAACTCCCATCACCCCTAGCTAGCAAGGCCAGAGCTCAGGGATGATGGGAGTTGTGGTCCAACAACATCTGGGGACCCACAGGTTGAGAACTGCTGTATTAGGTGCATGCCTTGATTAACAGATTGTATCCTAAGAAGCAGGAAGAGAGTTCCCTATCCTCACCAAACTTCTCCACATACCCTGATTGTCGGTTGCGTCTACTTCAACGTGGATGCCAACTTCCTGACAGCTTTTCAAGACCTGCCATGGAAAAAGAGACGTGGCTACTTTAAATATCCTGACTTCAGGCCGCAGTAAGAGTGGACCAAACAGCTGCAAAAAGATAGGCATGGACAAATCTCTCAAGTGTTGGTTTCTCTCCGTTTCTCATTTTTCTAATCTTAAATTTAGGTCGCATTTCTGCAGAACGTTGTGATTTTTTATAATAATAAAAAATGGTACGAAGTCACCAGTATTTAGTGCAAAACTCTTATAATAAACATATTTTTGTATGCAGTTTTGACATATATACATACATATTTCTGCAAGCAGTTTCCCTTGATACCATACATTTCCCACAATATTTTTATTAATATATGCATGTATATGCACACTTTACTTACTTACACACACACACACACACACACACACACACATTTTTGTACACAGTCCTTGGCTGGAGAACTTCATTGCAAAATTCAGAGTGGTAGTAATTTTGAAGCATGGCTGTACTTCAGTCTGCATGTTGTTTCAGGAAGTACAGTGGTACCTCGGGTTAAGTACTTAATTCGTTCCGGAGGTCCGTTCTTAACCTGAAACTGTTCTTAACCTGAAGCACCACTTTAGCTAATGGGGCCTCCTGGTGCCACCGTGCCGCCGGAGCACGATTTCTGTTCTCATCCTGAAGCAAAGTTCATAACCCAAGGTACTACTTCTGGGTTAGCGGATTCTGTAACCTGAAGCGTCTGTAACCCAAGGTACCACTGTACAGATTAGGTAGGTTTGGGTTTAAAGGTGACCTGGATTGAATTTCTCCCCCATCCCTACCTCAAATTAATAGACATATAACCCAGCCAGGCCCCACTTTCAAACTCTACTTACTTCCAAGACTCTCAGATAACCCTTCTCAGCACAGAGGTGCAAGGGAGTCTTCTCTGAGCTGTCCCTCGCGTTTACATCAGCACCCAGAGACAGCAGATCGCTGGCAATAAGGTGATGGTTCTTTTGAGCTGCTATGTGCAATGCAGTCTTTGAAGGATTAAAAAAAAGATGGGGAAGGAGGGATAGAAATTTTGAGCAATTCACAAATGAGAGTAGCACCTTGTCACTGTGTTGTTAATATCACAACTGCTGCAATTTAGCAAGCAATAATCTTTACATCCATGCAAAGGGAAGAGGACCTGTGCCCCCCTGCTCTTCTAGGATGCTGCTAGACTAAAATTCCCATTTCCTGATTGCTGGCCAAGCTGACTGGGGCTGACTGGAGTTGAAGTCCTAGCATATTTTGACAGCCACAGATTCCTCTTCTCTCCTCGAGGCTGTATGAGTTTCTACCACTAGTAGAGGAACAAGTGCAAGAGCAGTATCAAAAGCTGGCTTTCAATTAACGTGAATTAGCGTTAGGGAGTGTGGCCTAGAAAAAAGCAAGACCCGCCATTCCATTTCCCCTTATGGGCTCCCTCCCCTTGCACCTTAAGATACACTCATTCACAGACCAATGAAAACACTCTTTTTCTGTTGACCTTTTGGGGATTAGTGGACAAATGGTTTCTGCATTTTTAAAAAATGCAGCTTGCAACTTTTCACTAAACCCCCTATATTCACTAAACCCTCTATTTCATGTGGTCCATTTCTATAAAATTACCGACAGCTGCCCTGCAAACAGCCTTCTGCTAAAAAGCAGCTCATACCTGTTTCGCTGCGTTCTTCCCATCAAGTCTGTTGAGATGTGCAAACCTCCTTGCCAGTGCATATGCCAGCGCCCTTTTCCCCTGAGAAACAGCATTGTGAAGAAGCCTGGGCAGAAGGGGAGAGAAAAAGAGAGGAGTTTTGGTTTGGTTTCAGTAATGCCACAGGTGGTTCCAGGCCCTCCTAGTGTCCCTATTTTCCAAGGACAGTCCTGGATATACAGAAGCTGCCCTGGTTTCTGATTTGATCCAGGAATGTCCCTCTTTTCCTTAGGACGTCCCTATTTTCATCGAAGAAATGTTGGAGGATATGGAGTTATGCAACCCCAGAGCCAAGGAGACAAGTAACTATGCAGCCTTTGGAAGACATCCGAAGGAAGCTGTATAGGATTTTTTTTTAATGTTTAATGTTTTATTATGTTTTTATATACAGTGGTACCTCAAGTTACATACGCTTCAGGTTACATACGCTTCAGGTTACAAACTCCGCTAACCCAGAAATAGTACCTCGGGTTAAGAACTTTGCTTCAGGATGAGAACAGAAATTGTGCTCCGGCAGTGCGGCAGCAGCAGGAGGCCCCATTAGCTAAAGTGGTGCTTCAGGTTAAGAACAGTTTCAGGTTAAGAACGGACCTCGGAACGAATTAAGTACTTAACCTGACGTACCACTGTATGTTGGAAGCTGCCGAAAGTGGCTGAGGCAACGCTGTCATATAAGCGGGGCATAAATAATAAAGTTGTTGTTGTTGTTGTTGAATAAGATGCCCTATTTTCATCAGAGAAATGTTGGGGAGTATGTGGTTTTGCAAAACAGAGAGAAACAGCAAGGGAGGAGAGGCAGCTTGAAATCAAATGAGAGCTTCTGCTGCTGGGCAAATGTCAAAAGGATATTTTCACAGGCTCATAGGAAGTTGCCTCCCACTGAGATGCCGGGGATTGAACCTAGAACCTTCTGCATGCAAAGCAGATGCTCTTCCACTGAACTATGGCCCTTCCTCAGATACGATCCCCACCCCTACTATTTGCAAATTTAACAAAAGGTAACATAGGAAGTGGCTTTATGCTGAGTCAGGCCATTGGTCAATCTAGTTCAATACTGTCTACACTGACTGGCAACATCTCTCAAGGATTGCAGATGAGAAAACTCCTTCCTCCGCATGGAGATTAATCTTGTGGGGAACTGGATTTAAGACTAGCAAAACATGAAACCAAAATGGGGGGGGGGACCCCACTCCATCCCCAGATATCTATCCAAGCCCCAATACTTTCTTCCTTGCAGGTTTTTAAGGCAGAGGTTGGTTTTGTCATTTGTCATGGCTGCTTTAGTTGAGATTCCTGCATTGCAGGGGGTTGGACTAGATGACCCTCAGGGTCCCTTCCAACTCTACAATTCTATGATTCTATGATACATAGAATCATAGATTCTATACATCGCAGCGGTATGCTGGTTCAAAGTTATTCAGTTTCAAAATAAGGGGCACCGCTTCGCTTTGACTCAGCTCTGAAATATGAAAGGGATTTCCCTTTATTTTAGATCTAAGATTCAGAAGCAAATATTTGAAATAGAAACATACACATTTCTACTGAAATGGCTCATAAAACGTTGCTTTGTTTTGTTCCAGTTCCAGAGAATAGGCCCTCTGAGTTCTCTGGAAGTCTCCTCCCTGTTCCCTTATCAGTGACCTGACGCTGCTGGATAACCTCCCCATTCAGATTTATGGCCATCATGTTTGAAAATAAGGAAGGAAAGAAAATCGATGACAGAGAAGCACCATCAGCTTCTGCCACTCCAAGAACAATGATAATGACATACGGTGGTACCTCAGGTTACATACGCTTCAGGTTACATACGCTTCAGATTACAGACTCCGCTAACCCAGAAATAGTGCTTCAGGTTAAGAACTTTGCTTCAGGATGAGAACAGAAGTTGTGCGGCGGTAGCGGGAGGCCCTATTAGCTAAAGTGGTACCTCAGGTTAAGAACAGTTTCAGGTTAAGAACTGACCTCCAGAACGAATTAAGTTCTTAACCCGAGGTACCACTGTATTGGTGAGTTAGCAATAAGAGGAATAGTAAAATTAGTGCTGTGGCTGAGAGGATAAGCAGAGGGCTTAGTCCCCAACACATCTATAATATGGGGATAATAGCACCCATAAACCTGCTTGGACCAACTATCTAGCAGTAATATAGCTTCCAGGTTTCCCAAACCCTTTTTCAAGATAGATCAGCCTTCACCAAGTTGGTGAAGGCTGATTATGTTTTGGACTACAACTCCCAGGCTGGTGCTGATGGGACTTGTAGTCCAAAACATCTGGAAGGCACCAGCTTGGTAAAAGCTGTGCTATTTTATTTTTAAAATGGGGGTAAGAGTAAGAAAAAGCTGGATGTGATGGAAAGTCCTCAAGGACTGTGGTTTTTAGCAGTCGAGAGTGCAGGAGATATTATTCAGACTGAATTGTTAGATCGTGCTGGGTGTAGCAGGGAGTTCCGATTGCCCCAGGGGCTGCTGGGGCAAAGAAACATAGTGGAAGATCTCCTTTCACCCTTAAAAAATATAAGGGGCAGTTGTTCTTCAGGTCTGCCTCTGGTGCTAAGTGGAAAACAAGTCACGTCCTTGTAAGGCAGAGAGCAGGAGTAAAAACCTAAGAAAAAGTGTGTGGTGGTGTGTTAGCAATGCTGGAGATTCCTTTTAAGTGACATGCTGGTTGAAGAATAAAAAAAGCCAGCTGGAGTAGTATTACCTAGTGATTACAGGGCATGCAGACACCAGAAACAAGACCCCAGCTTTAGCTGTAGTTCAGTATTATAGCATCTGCTTTACATACAGAATGTTCCAGTTTCAATCCTAGGTACCTACTGGTAAAACTGGGAGAGATTTCTTTTGGAAACCCTGGACAGCCACTGCCAGACAGTATATGCAATATTCAGCTAGATCAGGCAACCTAAGGCTAGGGGCTGGATGCGGCCCAATCGCCTTCTCAATCCGGCCGGCGGACGGTCCGGGAATCAGCGTGTTTTTACATGAGCAGTAGAATGTGTCCTTTTATTTAAAATGCATCTCTGGGTTGTTTGTGGGGCATAGGAATCCGTTCATCCCCCCCCCCCAAAAAAATAGTCCGGCCCACCACATGGTCTGAGGGACGGTGGACCAGCCCACGGCTGAAAAAGGTTGCTGACCCCTGAGCTAAATGGACCTAGTGGCCTGCCTCTAGAAGGCAGCTTCCTTTTTAAATTAGCCCTTTATTCCAGCCCATGAGGACTAGAATCTTCCTTTATTTTTAAGGGAAGAGATCTAACTCAGTGGCAGAGCACCTGCTTTGTGTACAGATGGTATCTCTCAGTAGGGGTGGGAGAGAACCCTGTCTGAAATTCTGGTCAATGCCAGTCAGTGTAGACAATGCTGAGCTAGATGGCCCTATGGACTTAGAAGTTTCCTATGATATATCTATAAGAAAGCCATTGTCCTCCAGATACAGGATCCCTTCCTTGGATGGTTTAAAACTTGAGTTTTTAAACCACGGCTTTTACTAAAATTCATTACCAAATTCTTCCCTTCCCTTTCTCCCTAGTTATTGGTATTTGGCTTCAAGTTTGTTGGGGCAGGGAACTGCCCCCTCCTCACTTTTGTTTTGCACATGTTACTCTGAACATTGCAATGGACACTGGTCAGAAAGTAAACACAAACTCACAGCAGCTCTCAGGATACATCTGTGAACTGCAATGAAATGAAACAAAGGCCATGGGGAAAAGGTAGCAAGAATTGTGGGGCATATAACCATTCCATCACCCAAGTTACAACGGGTTTTGTTAAAAGATGTTTTGTCACCAGAAAGAGGAGGAGTATCAAGAAGAGTGGATTAAGTTTAATGATTATTTAGTTAAATATGTTAAGTTAAATTAACTGAAAACAGCTTGCAGATACTTAATTGGTTTAGGATTTTATTTAGGTTAAGTGATGAATTAATATGTTTAATTTCATAAAGTGAAGATTTAAGGATGTTGATGTTTAAGTTAAATTTTATAAGAATTATGATTTGGGAAACCGTTAAAAGGATATGCAATGAAATTCAACCAAGGGGAAGTGGGGAAGTCACTTACAAAGTTAATAAGTGCAATTTTCAATAAGGCTATGATTTATGTCTGTTTGTCTTATGTGTTTGTTTGTTTATTTATAATACTGTGAAAACCAATAAAAAAAATTGATTTTTTTTAAAAAAATAAAGTATTGTCAGGTGCAAAACCAAACCACTGACCAACCTGTTCCCATTTCTATCCGGCATGAGCAGCTTGTCCACCGAGATACCCCTGAGCCGACTCTCCTCGCGGCAGAGCTGGAATTGGAAGAAAGAAATGGTGGGAGCCTCCTGGTCCATGGAAGACCACGCACTTGCCTTCAGGCACCCCCTGCCATGCAAGGCAGCAGTGTCCTCTTCCAAAGTCTCTGGCAAAGCCTGCCCCAGTGGGTCGTGGCAGTGAGGCCTAATCTCCTTGGCAAAGCCTTGGGAACTCTCCCCAGGATGTTCAACAGACCCATTCCCCAGCCAGCATCTTTCTTCCACGCAGGAATTCTGGAAAGTGTCGACCAGATCCAGACGTTGTTGCGTCTTTCTGCACTCAAATCCATAGGAAATCTCAGCACGTGGATGAGGCAATGCGCCTGAAGCAGACAACGGCTGAAATCCGACAGGCTCCCAGCTGCTTCTCAGCCAGTTGCCATCTGGTTGTGAGTTGCCGTTGGTTTCCCACCAGGGAGGCTGAAATCCCTGGGTTGCACCATGCGGGAACTGCATAGGCAACTGAGGCTCTAGCTTGGAGTGGCTCTTGTTCAGGTCTTCCTGAAGTACTTCGACTAGGATGTCCAAGTCCTCCGTGCTTTTTAAGGCTGTCTGAGCCTGACAGCAGTTCTTTAAAAAGAAGAGAAAGAAATGAATGTGTGAGGTCTGCGGTCTGATTTGCTTGGGAAATGCTGGCTACGGAAGAGAGAAAGTGTCCCACATACTTGCTTGTCATGCCTTTCTGAGCGAGCTCTTTTTTTCCCTGTACAGGAAGAAAGAAATATATAAATATCCATAGGTATTCACTTACCAAAACAATTAAAGTAAGGGTTTCTGCATGTAGGGTTGCCCCATACATACGCACACAAGTTTTTTTCTTTTTTTTTTTACCTGCTCTTCCTGAAGACCTTTTGGTATTTGCTTTTGCAGGTGTTTCCTATGGAAAGAAAAAAAATGTATTTGGGAAATTATGAACCTTGATTAGATGGATCAGCCTCAACCTAGTGCCCTCCAGAGGTTTTGGACTATAACTCCCATCAGTCCCGGCCAGCACAGTTGTAGACAGACTGCCTGGGATGTCTCATTGACTGGGGCAAAAGCTGGAAAAAATGGCAGTGACACAAGCAGGGGAACCCCTGTGATCTCAAGGTGATCCCTTCTACAAATTGAGCTTCAGTTGTAGCCAACTTTTCTCTTCCAGAGAAGTAGCCCATAAACTCACACTTTTAGTGTGTGACTCTTAGTGGAAGGATAGATGTCAATACCGAACACAAAGTTTGATTCCCTGACCACTATTCCACCAGTACTAGAAAAGTGAACCAGGGTGTTTTCAGACAGGGTCATAATTGGTAAACGAGTTTTGGCATTAAGTGGTGTGTAAATTAACTGAAAGCTAATACTACAAAAAACAGCAACAAGCAATAATTTAGCAAAATGAGCAAGAGGGTAAAGGAAATATTACTGGCATGGAATCCTATCAGAGGTGATACCACCAGGAAGGAACAGGAATAAAAGGGTAGGAATTAGTCACCTTTTAGGAAAAATTATTACTGTATAGCATTTGGGGCACTTTTAGTGGAGAATGTGGTCGATTATTTGCAAGTATGGAAGAGTGGGAGACAGACAGGAATGACCTAAGGGACAGAACCCAAGGGGAAATTCTCTTGTACAGACACCACTGAGATTAGCAGGCACTGTAGGCCTTTCCTCCAATGATGCTTGTGCAGGAGATCTCCCCTTTGCGCTGTGTCTGCAGCTGCTAATCCTCTTTAATAAGCACTCTTGACAATGTTGTGCTTGACAAAGGGCAGGAAGTCGCGCCGGGCTCTTGAGGGCTGCGCAGAGCTGCCTGCAGTCCTGGGCTTCGTGCAGTTCTGCGCAACACTAGGGAGCCCAGCGGGAAGTCGCGCCAGTCTCCCGAGGGTTGCGCAGAGCTGCCTGCATTTTGAAGCCTGGGGCACGCTGAAGAGCGCGCCCGGGCTTCGCGCAGCTCTCCGCAAGCCTGGGGAGACCGGCATGACTTCCCGCCGGGCTCCCTAGGCTTGCGGATAGCAGGCTGTTCTCGGGGCTGGGGTCGGGGGACGCTTGGGCTTCCCCCGCGCCAGCCCCGCGCCTGGGGGGGGAAAATAAAATGTTTTTTCTTTATTTCGCCCCCCACCAAAAAACTAGGTGCGTCCTATGGGGCGGTGCGTCCTATGGGGCGAAAAATACGGTATATAACGTGACAGCAGAGGAAGCCATATAAAGGGAAAGCTGCCTTAGCACTTGTACCCCCAGAAGATTGCTGTAGCCTGTGGGAAAACATCTGCAAGTTGCAAAGATCTGCTCCTGCCAACCTAGCAGTTCAAAAGCATGTCAAAGTGCAAGTAGATAAATAGGTACCGCTCCGGCGGGAAGGTAAACGGCATTTCCGTGCGCTGCTCTGGTTCGCCAGAAGTGGCTTAGTCATGCTGGCCACATGACCCAGAAGATGTATGCCGGCTCCCTCGGCCAGTAAAGCGAGATGAGTGCCGCAACCCCAGAGTCGGTCATGACTGGACCTAATGGTCAGGGGCCCTTTACCTTTACCCCTGTTCTATGGAGTGGCACTTTCCAGATACAACTGAAAATGTTTTCTTTGTTCCAGCAGGCTAAATAAATGAGTCTTTGCCACGAGTGTCTGTTTTGTACAGGCAGCATCCATTTGCATGGGGGCGCGTTCCATTCCTGGCCCCCACATGCGTTGGCAGAGCACACATAAGCCAGTTCCGTTCCTACCCCTGCCTCTTCCAGGCCCAAAAGGACCCACACATCAGTGGTCATGCATCAACTGCACACACCTAAAATGGTCTCCACCTGCACAGGATTGTTTTAGTTTTATTTTAAAGGTATCCACTGTTTTTAATAAATGAATGACAATGATGAAAGGAAACGGGGCAGGAAGAACATGGAGTTAATTAATGGAAGGAAGTGTGCATCTCCATCTTGGGAATCATAATAATTTGGGTTGGCCCCATAGCCTAGCAAAACCAGGGAAGGTGCAAGGGGCATCTCACAGTGGGAACAGCCCAATCCTCATTATCCTCATGCTCAGGAAATGGGGTGGGTATCTTACCCTGACGTCACTGGACTCTGTCCCTTTGGAGAGACGGATTTTTCTCAGCAGTTCACACACTGGCATTTTTACCCTCACGCCCACATACTGCTTCTGAGGGGCACCCACAGTCAGTGCTGAACCTGGAAAAATAAATAAATCAAAAGGTGGTGACATGCATTTACAGAGGGCCTGATCCATGCTTCTCAGCTGGTGTTCCCAAAGCAGAATATAAACACCACTGGATAAACCAATAATTTTTAAAATATATATATCAAAATTTAAATAATTAAAAAGGTTTTTTTTAAAAAAAAAAAACAACCACCCAGAACATAAACAATGGCATCTGATGTTCTGTGAAGCTGGGAATCTTTAGCAGAGTTTTTTTCCTCCTTGCTAAAGTACAATTCCTAGGATGCTTTGGACGGAAGCCATGATGGCAAAAGGGGAATGAAACCAATTCAGGTTTTTCAGTATAGAGAAGACCTCAGTGTTGCCCAGCTATGCCCTTTGGCAGGTAATGCAATCATTTCTACTCTTGTGCACTTGTTTGGAGGAAGGTTTTGTTTAGGAGCTGTGTATTTCAGCATACTGGCCCTGCAATATGCTTTTATTTCTCTCACCTGAGTGGGTGATTGAAATACTTTTGCTACCATAGTGGATTCCACCAGCCTTTGCATATTCACTGACAACAGGAAATTCCTTGAAATCCTGCCAATTTCAAAATGCTTGGCACTCAAAAGGCCTCCCATGAATAATGATAAGCATCTTATTAATCAAGTCTTCCTATCACTACCATCAACACTTCTAGGAACTGGTCATGGAGAACAATGTTTGGGCCCAGAGCCTGCCTGCAAAAAAAGAGAACATTGCAATCCCAGTCTGGGGATGGGCAAATCTGTCAATGTGGGTTTCTCATTTTTCCCCAATCTTAAGTTCAGCTCTCCACATTTTCACATCAGTTTGCATTAAAAAAAAAGTTCTAATGAAAATTCACCACTATTTTAAGGTGTATTTCTCTTAATACACACTTTTTAATATCATAATCTTGCCCCAAATACACATTTTTGCAAATCAATGTTTCCTAGTAGAACACATTCCTGAATTTTATCCTCACCAACTGATGCATTTTTATGCCCCCAGTACCCTAGAATCTCCATTTCTGTACATATTACCTGGCTGGAGAGACACACTGCAAAAATTGGGGAAGTGCAGGTTTTGAAGGATGCCTGTGCTTCAGTGCAGGTATTGCTTAGGAAAGTGCAAATTAGGTAAGTCAGCCTTGAAATGTGAACTAAATGGAATCTCTCTCCCTCAATCATATCCTAGGATCTGGGACCAAGCTCTGTGGACCTTGTGGTGGGGGTTCTGAGGTTTCTCTCAGTAAAGATGCATGAGGTTGAGGTGCAACTTTCCTCTCCAGATGTCTCAATTGTAATACTAACGGTCTCTTTAGATGTTTGGGTCCTCATTTCACAGTTATTAGCTGCACTTGTCCGTATGGAATTCAATTCTTGTTATAGCCTTGAAAGGCTCAGCAACTCAGTAAATTTGGAAGTGACACCAAAAGTCATCCAGTGACATCTGAAGTGAAAATGTTTTATGAAGAGGGGTAGCATATTGGTCAGGAGCCTGGGCTGGGAGTTCTTTCAAACCTCACCTCTGCTATCCAGCTCTCTACAAGACATATGCACACCACAGAATTAAACTGATTTAACTTCTATATCCTCATATTAGAGTGCTAGGAATTTTAGCTGCAGAGAGCTAGGAATATCTAACAGAGCATTCTCAGTCCCTCACGTCAAACTACAGTTCTCAGGATTCTTTCAGGGAATCCACAATGGTTAAAGTGGTATAAAACAGATAAAAGTTTGAAAATGTGGAAACACCCTGGGTGTCCGTAAGCAAGCTACTCATTCCCACTCTCATGTCCTCTGCCAGAAATATGGGCTACCAAGGCTGACCAAACCTTTCCAGAGGTTTGGAAATAATACTGATACAGTGCATCTGAAGTGCTTTGAACACCGGGCTTACATAACGTATTAGGATAATGGTGCTTTCACAATCAAAATCCACTTTGAGCCTCTTTCCTGTCATTTGTGACACATGTGGACACCATTAACACGGGGCAGAATGCAAAACAAAGCCGCAGTCAATTTGCACGCCCCATCCGTCTAATGCAGAATGCAGATGTGCACAGTTCACTTCTGTGTTCTTCCAAAAACACTGCAGGAAATCCCCTTCACAGTGCAGGCCAATAGAGATTGCAACACACTTATATAGGAAGCTGCCTTACACTCCATAAAACCATCGGCCTGCCTAGCTCAGTACTGTTTGCACAGACTTGCAGTGGCTCTCAAGGATTTCTGGCACAGAATCTCTCTAAGCTCTCCCTGGATTTGCCAGGGATTGAGTCAGGGACCTTTTGCATGCACACCAGGTGCCCTACCCCTAAGTTACGGCCCTTCCCTTATATACTAAGGGCACTTCCTATATACAGTGGATGCTCAGGTTGCAAACATGATCCGTGCGGGATGCACGTTTGCAACCCGCAGCGTTCGCAACCCACAGCGGTGCGTCTGCGCACGCGCGGGTTGCAATTTGGCGCTTCTGCGCATGCGCGACCGCTGAAACCTGGAAGTAACCCGTTCCGGTACTTCCGGGTTTCAGCGGGTCCATAACCCAAAAAAACGCAACCTGAAGCGTCTGTAACCTGAGGTATGACTGTACTCAGGTCACTATCCTCAGGGAATTTCTCTTGTACATTAACATATATAACAAGAAGCAGGTCAGAAATCAATCTGTTTTCTTGCCTGATGAAATGACCGCAAATCATGTTGCACGACAGTATTCAATTATGCACAGAAAGGTTTCATCTTACCTCTCCTGGCAGGCAGCTCCTGAACCTTAGCTGGAGATGTATTCCAGGTAGTGGATTCCACACTGCTGAGTTCGGTTAATCCAGAAGCTGGTAAAGATGGGCTCTGTTGAAAATAGCTTTTGGGACTGGCTGTTTCCCCTGGCATAGGAGACCCCTGCTCCTCTGCATAGCCATAACCTTCCTTGGCACAGATATCTGGGCTGGCTGTCAATAGCTGGGTATCCGATTGAACTACTTTCACCAGTGCTTCCATCCTGCAGAAAGAAGATTACATTTCCTCGATGAGGCTCACTTTCCTACTCATTGCCAAGGGTGCATGATTCCGCATGTGAGCACCATCACTGTCCAAACTAAACTCCCACTTACTGGGAGGAATTCTGGGTGGTGACCAAGCTTAGGTTGTCTGTTCCCCTATGGTAGAAGCTGGTGGAGGCAGCATCCTCTGACTTTACTTGCTCATGAAAGCAAGAGGGGAAATATTTACAGGATAAAATCAATCTGGGTTGTAACCTGTCAGGTTCTGGAAGCCGTTTCTGGGTGTTTCAAAGCCTGTTCCCTGCCTACTTTAAAAAAAAGAAAAAGGTAATTTATACCCAGGTAACTCTGGATAGACGTCAGTTGTCAGTAAGAAACCACACCCTGTTTCCCAATTAAGCTGTAGAAGCAGCTGACTGACAGATAACGTAGGCGGCAAAAGGCAGAAAAACAATGCAAAAAACGTAATTGGCAGCGGCAGGTAGCTAATATTAAACAGCTGCACAGAATGATCCTGTTAGCAGATTGCAAGGGGAAGCAAACATCTTGCACTCTGTTATACAACTCGTTCACCCCAGACTGAAACCTTGCAGTCTAAGGTACTGCTCACAGCTCACAGTTTGCTCAAGGTCCTCAAAAACTACATGCTCTGACTGCTTCCCCTCTGCAGTCTAGTGTTTCCACTAGAGGGGAACAACCTTCCCATTCAAAAGCACAGAGAGATTCACAGCTATCAGAAGTCCCCTAGGGTTACCATGGTAACTATTCAGTCACTACTGCCTCAAGGGAAGGAACTAGGCCTCAAGCCTGCCCTCCATTTAATAAAACATTCTGCCTACAGTTCCAGTTGTGTGAATATAGGAAGGTGCCTTATACTAGCAGGCAACTGGTCATTGCCCGCACCAGTGGTAGTAAGCCAGTGGTCCTGTGCCAGTCAGTGGGCAGGGATGATGGGAGGTGAAGGTCCTCTCCATCCCAATGTGGTCCTGAATCTTTCCCCCTTTTAATGTGCCCCCCTCCCCCACATTCCTTGGAAAGTTTAAAAAAATAGGCCAGGATTGCATTTGCAATTAGGACACAGCTGAGGGCCAGCAGCAGGGAACAAGTGTGCAGGCTGAACCCCAGAACAATTTCCCTCCATTGTATCGGGACACAACCACAACAAAATATTATCGTTTCTTCTTCTTATGAAGCAACAGTGCAATCGTACATGTCTTTGCTTTAGCAATCAGCTTCAAGGGTGAAAGGGGACCCCTCAGCAAAGTTCTAGCAGCTGGGACTCAATACTAAATTACTGAGTATTGTGGTTAAAGGTAAAGGTAAAGGAACCCCTGACCATTAGGTCCAGTCGAGACCGACTCTGGGGTTGCGGCGCTCATCTTGCTTTATTGGCCGAGGGAGCCGGCGTACAGCTTCCGGGTCATGTGGCCAGCATGACTAAGCCGCTTCTGGCGAACCAGAGCAGCGCACGGAAATGCCGTTTACCTTCCTGCCGGAGCAGTAACTATTTATCTACTTGCACTTTGACGTGCTTTTGAACTGCTAGGTTGGCAGGAGCAGGGACCGAGCAACGGGAGCTCACCCCGTCCTGGGGATTTGAACCGCCAACCTTCTGATCAGCAAGTCCTAGGCTCTGTGGTTTAACCCACAGCGCCACCCACTTACAGATCACAAATTGAGCCACTGTCTTGAAAATGCCATACACCTTACTGTATCTTTGCAAGTAAGACCACAGATAACTAATCCTCAACATTTCACTTGCTCATGCTGGTCTCATTTAAGTGCCTCTCTCCCCCCCCCCCCTTCTCCTTCTCTCTCTCTGTGTGTATACACACATGAAGGAAGTTCTGTTTAATAATAAAAAGGATAACCCCTGTTATTAATTAACTCGTGCATTTAACTCTGTCATGGTTTCTGTCATAGTCATGCTGATTTAGCAGAATAAACAGGACCTCCAAAAAGGTCCACCACTGACTGCTGGCCGCAACCCTCCAGGGTTTCTGGCAGGAAATACTCCCAGCCCTGAGGTGCTGTATGGCATTCGTGTTTTCAAAGAACTGTAAGGTGCTCAGTGCACATCCACACCATCTATTTAAAGCACATCTAACACACGTTTAAAGCATATGACACCTCCCAAAGAATCTTGGGAACTGTAGTTTCCTCACAACCATTAACAAACGACAGTTCCCATGATTCTTTGGGGGAAGTCATGTATTTTAAATTTGTGTTGGATCTGCTTTAAATTTATGTGCCCACAGATAGATTTGGTGGCAGTGTGAGAACAAAAGACAGGGTTTTTTTCCTCCCTTGGCTAAGAAAACTGCCAAATTGATTGCAAGCATTTTTAATTCAAACCAGTGTGGCAGTTGAGATCAGTTCTCTCCTAGGGGAGGGTCCAGGAAAGCAAGCATCAAAATGCAAGTGTGGCTGACTGGCTCCTTCTAGGAATCATATTAGTATCAACTCTGTGCTCTTCACACAAGATTAGCAGCACGGATAGAGTATTTTAATCCCTCAGCATTTCAAACCACTCAGACTTTCCAGGACTTGTCCTGCATGCCTAACTTGGATGTTTGTTTTTTAAATACTGCCTAGCAAAAAAATCTCCGAGTTCTCCGAGCAAAAAAATCTTTATTTAGACATATGTGCAGCCTTTGCACAATGAAACTGTTTCTGCCGGCAAATATTGCCAGGAAATATTGCTCCACTCATCCCACACTCAGCTATGATACAGAAAGAGTAACATGGGAAAGAGGATTTGGAGAAAGTCCTATGTGAAATAAGGATGGGGGAGAAATTTGATTCCACATGCATTCAAATCCAAATTGTTCAAATTCACATTTTCCAACAGTTTTCTGTTAGAGTTCTCCAACCAAACTATGCTTACAAATGCATGTATTTTAGGGGAAAGTCTGCATAAAAATGAAGCTCTGAGTGAAATTAACATTAAAAATGCACAATATTGTGGGAAATTGCTTGCAAAAAGCTGTACCTTAGTCAAAATTGCATATACAAATCTGTTTGTTAGAACGTTGCACTAAAATGCTGATTAACTTTCATGAGGCTCTTTTTTTGGCAAATTACTGCAAAATATGGGGAACTAGATTTAAGACTGGAAAAATGATGAACAGAGAGAACCGATTTTGGCAGATCCTAATATTTTCTAAACATCCTATGTAACAGTGGCCCCTGATTCATATCTCTGAAATGATGTGCTGCTGTTATTCTTATGGGTGAAAAATTGCATATGATCAGGGCATGGGTACCTGATTGCAACTGGTTACAACAAAGCAGGGGTGCCAACTTGAATAAAATATTGGGTGGGGGGCAGGTAAGCCCTCCCCACACAATTGATCACAAGCCATGACACCCCCCCCCCCTATTTGAATGGCAATGCCTATGAACTGGGGGAGTGGGGGGCTGTAATATTTTATTGGGTGCTGAAGGGACTTCAACCCCAAGAGTTGACTCCTATGTGACAAAGCATGAATTATGTTGATAATGTTGCAGGCATTACAACACCCATCACCCCGGACCAGTCACCTGATGGGAGCTGGCGTCCTACAACATCTGGAAGAAACCATTTGTGGTCTGGTTGTGTGTATCTGCAGATGGGTAGCCGTGCTAGTCATCTGCGGAAAAACAACAATCACAGGATATAATCCAAGAGAAAGGTAAAACAACAGGAATGAGACCATTTTAATGATTAGAATCTCAACCCACCAAGACTTCCAGTTCATAAATGTATGCTCCTTCTACACTGGGCAGCATCTTTCCCCTGCTCCTCTCCCCGGCCCAGAAAAACACTATGATTTTTACAAACTCCAGCTCAAGTGCCAGGAGAAAAAGATTTGTGGGAGTATGAATGACTCACTGGGAAAATCCTAAATGTTTTCCCTGGCTTTCATCAGACAGGCACGAAAGTAAGACACAGGGTGTTCACTTGGCGTCTTTCGGGAAAGACAGTGGCACCCATTTTGCCCAGAGGCGAAGAGTCAGGTCTCATCAACAGAAACATGTTCGAACCTTTCTGGGTCTAGTGAGTTGACTTCAAGCTAGAGTTCAAGAGGCATTCACTAATTGTTTTTGTACCAGCTAAAGGTAAGCCCTAGTGAAAAACCAAGGTCTGTGTCAGAGGTCCAATGAAATGGAAGATCAAGAGATGTAGAAAACCTCTCTTTAAATGCAACCAGCTTTCTTTAATCATCATCATCATTGATATTACATTTATTTATTTTGTATGGTGCCCTATACTGGTAGATCTCAGGGCAGTTCACAACATAAAATTACAATATAAAAACACAGAATACATAATAAAAACAAAGACAACCAAATAATCCCCCTTTCCACAACACATTTAAAAGGGCACCAGATGTCAATCAGCCAAAGGCCTGGCTAAACAGGGATGTTTTCACCTGGCGCCTAAAGGTGTACAATGAAGTCGCCTGGTGAACCTCCCTGGGGAGAGCATTCCACAAACAGGAACCACTGCAGAAAAGGCCCTTTCTCGTGTCAACACCTTTCGGACCTTTCATGGAGAAGGTACACAAAGAAAGGCCTCAAAGGAACTAGGCAGGTTCATATGGAAAAAGGCGGTTCTTGATGTATCGCGGTCCTGAGCTGTTTAAGGCTTTATAGGTCAAAAACAACATTCTGAATGGGCCCAGAAACTAATTTGTAGCCAATGCAGTCAGACCAGGATCAGTGCAATATGCTCAAACCATCTTGCCCTAGTGAGCAACCTGGCTGCTGAATTCTGCACTTTGTTGTTGTTGTTTAGTCGTTTAGTTGTGTCCGACTCTTCGTGACCCCCTGGACCAGAGCACGCCAGGCACTTCTGTCTTCCACTGCCTCCCGCAGTTTGGTCAAACTCATGCTGGTAGCTGCACTAGGACCCCTCTAAATCCATCTCAGCCATTTAAGCCAACATCACGATCCTTTCTTAACAGCAACTATTTAAATACAAGAAGCCAGAGCTCTGATGGACCAAGTTTGTGGGGGGGGGGGGGGAGAACACAAAGACACTGGAAGGATATAGAGATTTCTATTTGCATTCTAATCAATATTTCTTAATCTGCACCTGTACGCATAAATTAGCATACCAATACATGTGCATTGCATGCAGATCAGTGTCTTCTTTTGTTTCCCCTGAAATTTCTGCACCCCTTTGCAATTATTTTTTTTAAAAGTCCATATGAAAATTCATCAGAATTTCAGTGCATATTTCTCATGATATACCTAAGGGCCACATTCCCTTCTAGGCAATGTTTCAGGGGCCACTCTGCCAGTGCTGGGCAGGACCACCAGCAACAGTGTGAAGAGCAAGAAATGTTTACTCACACATTCCTCTCTTTCCTCCGTCCAGGCAAGAAAAAAGTATCATCAGAGCTCCAGGAAACACTCTGGCCAGTCAGGAACACTCAGGGAGGGTCTATTTCAGGCATCCCCAAACTTGGTCCTCCAGATGTTTTGGGACTACAACTCCCATCATCCCTAGCTAACAGGACCAGTGGCCAGGGATGATGGGAGTTGTAGTCCCAAAACATCGGGCAGGCCGAGTTTGGGGGTGCCTGGTCTATTTGCTAAGGTCAGGCAAACCTCTACTAATTTTTATGCTCACGTTCATCCTCTCCAGAGCAGCTATTTCACATTCATCAGGGATAACAATGGGCAAAGACAAGCACAGAGAACAAGGGAGATTGGAGGAAGAACTGGGTAGAAAATCTTACACACACACACACACACACACACACACACACACACCACATTTGTAATTGCTGCAGCATAAGCCTAATGAAGCCAATGTTTTCAAAAAGCTCTGAGTGCACCTTCAGGGCACCATATATTAGGATTGCAATCTCTTATTATGATTGGCCTTGTTTATGTGCCTTTCACAGCAGCCCAAGAGGCAGAAATTAAGCAGGTGGAGATTTTCATGGCATGCATGAAGAGAAAGTGATGGAAGAAGCTCCCTCAGCTGCATTTTTGTGTGTCAGTCAGTCGCCAGGCAATGAGCTTGTCTGTCTTGTACTTCTCCATTAAGCAGCTGTAAAGCCTTCCATAAGAAGTCAAGAGGCTGGTGCTGTTCTTGTAAGACTCTCTACTGACACCCAGTGGCTTAGCAGAGTTCCCACCATTTAATGACTTTTCAACTGATGAATTGGCAATTTCATACTAGAGGCATAACATTTCCATACCCTCCAACATTTCTCCAGTGAAAATCGGGACATCCTAAGGAAAAGGAAAAGTGGATGTATGGAAGTGAGAGCTGGACCATAAAGAAGGCTGATCGCCGAAGAATTGATGCTTTTGAATTATGGTGCTGGAGGAGACTCTTGAGAGTCCCATGGACTGCAAGAAGATCAAACCTCTCCATTCTGAAGGAAATCAGCCCTGAGTGCTCACTGGAAGGACAGATCGTGAAGCTGAGGCTCCAATACTTTGGCCACCTCATGAGAGGAGAAGACTCCCTGGAAAAGACCCTGATGTTGGGAAAGATGGAGGGCACAAGGAGAAGGGGACGACAGAGGACGAGATGGTTGGACAGTGTTCTCAAAGCTACCAGCATGAGTTTGACCAAACTGCGGGAGGCAGTGGAAGACAGGAGTGCCTGGCGTGCTCTGGTCCATGGGGTCACGAAGAGTTGGACACGACTAAACGGCTAAACAACAACAACAAAGGAAAAGTGGGACATTCCAGGATCAAATCAGAAACTGGGATGGCTTCTCTAAATCAGGGACATCCCAGGAAAGTTGGGACATTTGAAGTGCCTGCATTCCTGGAAGCTGGGATTCATAGAATTGCAGAGTGGAGAGGGACCATGAGGGTCATTCAGTCCAACCCCCTACAATGCAGGGATCTTTTGCCCGACATGGGGCTCGAAGCCAAGACATTGAGTTTAAGTCCCATGCTCTACTAACTGCGCTATCCCAGAGAGATGGTGGGGAGATCTTTTTAAGTGTGAATTGGTGGGAAATAGAGATTCTGGAGAAAATCAGTGCAGTGCTAGCTTGCTTATCCAACTTGTTTTTCTACTTTAGCAACATATAATAACACTCACAACTTAGGGCACAATAGTTTTGTATAATCAAAGCTGTAAAAAAACAAAACCCACTTCTAGAGAGATGCAAACTACTGCAAAAAAGGGCCACTTTTAAGTAGCTGCATTTTAGGTTTTGTTCCCTGAGAAGCAGGAAAAATAAAAGTTGAAAATATAAAACAGCAACTTTTATAATAAGCAAGGGGGGAAATGCATTATTTGCACATAAACAGTACAGTGGTACCTTGGGTTACATATACTTCAGGTTACATACGCTTCAGGTTACAGACTCCGCTAACCCAGAAATATTACCTCGGGTTAAGAACTTTGCTTCAGGATGAGAACAGAAATCATGCTTCAGCGGCGCAGCAGCAGCGGGAGGCGCCATTAGATAAAGTGGTGCTTCAGGTTAAGAACAGTTTCAGGTTAAGAACAGACCTCCGGAACGAATTAAGTATTTAACCCGAGGTACCACTGTATTAAGGAGTAGCAGCATATTTGGACATGGAAGCAAACTTTATAACAACAATGAAAATATGCATGTTATATATGGCTGCAGTACACACAGGAATTGCCGTATTTTTCTGTGTATAAGACGCCCCCATGTATAAGATGCCCCCTATTTTGGGGGACTCTAAATTAAGAAAACACCCCTCAGCACTACCCGTGTATAAGATGAGCCCCAATTTTAAACCTATTTTTTTTGGTAAAAAAACCAACCATGTCTTATAAACGGAAAAATACAGTATTGTTTGCCAGTGCTGCAGATTGTCTTGTATAAAGTTATCCATACTACATTTTGAGTATGCAAAGCCTCGTTTTCCAAAGCACTATACTCACTCCGTAATGAGTTTTTCAGTGTTCCCAAATCCTTCCAATTTTTCCAATGGAAAAAGCGGGGGAGTCCTAAGGAGGGGAACTGTTTCCCTCCCCATTTTTAAAACTCCCTCTCCACCCCAGCCCCAGGAATTCACATTTATATTTCAGTCCAGTATGTAAAGAGATTCACACACATTCAATGGCTGTCCTATCACCTATCCAGCCCACTGCTGCTATGATGGACCAAAGTCCTGCTTGTGTCCCTCCATCCTGCCAACAGTACATCATATCTCCAATTCCCAGGCCCTGTCTGTGTCCCCCCCCTCTCCAAGCTGACCTCTCCCCCTCACAGTAGTTGTGCTTCTTATGGATATTCTGCTCTTGACCCTTCTCCTTCAGAAGTTAGAATATTTATGAACATTCCATGTCATTGTAGTTGCTTTTGTCCTTTGCCGCTCATTTCTATGGCACAGGGCTTGTATCAGGGAAACATTCCATGGAGCTTGGGCAGCACGGGCACGGGGTTACAAACCCACTCCTTTCCCCAAGTGTAGCACCTTTTTGCTGAGCAGAGCTATGGGGCTGGTGCCAAAGGAGGATGTCCTATTCACACCAACCACAAGATGGTGCTGTGGAATCAAGGAAACCTATATATATACTGTACAAAATGCTGGGGGGGGGGGGTATATATATGCAGGACAATTGGTTAAGACATATATAGAGTGTTTTTTTCCTTAAAAAATGTTTAGGGGTACTCTCATTTTCCTATTCATATTGAAATACTGCCTCTCAATGAGGCTAAACGTAGATTCACAAAATGTTTAGGGGTATGCGTACACCCAGAAAATAGCACTGCGCATATATATATATATATATATATATATATATATATATATGCAGAATAGGTTTGGAGAAATATTTGCTCTACATTAGAAAACATACAGCTCAGAATCATAGCTGTCAACGTTTCCCTTTTTGAAAGGGAAATTCCCTTATTCCGAATAGGATTCCTCGCAAGAAAAGGGGAAAGTTGACAGCTATGCTCGGAATCTTAACATAATATATTTTGGAGTAGTTCTGTTACTTAGCTGTACCCCATGTTACTTACTTTTAAATTGGCTCACCCTTCATTTTAAGGTCAAAAATCAAAGATTTCTGCTCCTCTTGCAGCAAGATGAACTAGGATGCCCTCCTTGTTCCTTCCATGACTGTTGCCCATTGCAGCCCCATCCTTAAGCTATTTAATGCTTGGGTCCTCTTCCCACACAATTTTCCAGTGCCTCTCTTAACCCCAGATCCTGCCAACGCCGTATCTTGTCTATGTTCCCTTTATGCATTTTCTCCCTCTTCTTTCAAACCTTTCACTTCCCTCCCGGAAGCCGCATTATTTGCCCTTGTTCTTTTGCTTCTTCTTTTTTTTATAAGAAATTTTTATTGATTATTTTCACATAACAAATTATTTCAGCAATTATATTTTTCCCCCATTCCCTCCTCCCACCCCCACATACCCCCCTCCCTCCCCTACGACTTCCCTCAGTTCCTCTCTCTGATTTATCAACACATACTGTTCTCTGCATAATGTAAAAATGTAAAGATCTCTGAACTATCCATCCATTATGTTAAGAAATAAATTTGTGTATGTTTATTCAAAACCTGCCAAGGAGTCCAATTCGTTTTGTTGTTTCTTTAAGTACTTTGTAAAGGGTTCCCATTCTTCTTTAACGTCACAGTTGTCCTTGTCCCGTAGTTTATGCAACAATTTTGCCAGTTCCACATAGTCCATCAGTTTTTCTTGCCACTGTTCTTTTCTTGGGGTTTACCCTTGTTCTTTTGCTGACATGTTTCCCTCCTTGCCCCCAAAGTTGGAATGCTTGTGAACATTCCCTGGCGTCATTGCATTCTGCAGCGGAGAGCTAGCAGGCAGGGAAACAACAGGCACTTTTAGAGGGTCAGTGGGTCCCTTCAGACTCAAATCTTGGCCAGAAGTTCCCCTCTAATAGACTGATGTAATAAAAAAAGAACTTAAAGGAAGAAGTAGGGAGCCCTGTTGGGTCAGACCAAAGGGTCACACCACTCCATGAGGTGGGGTGAAGCAGCCACCTCACACAGCAGAACTCTCTGCTACCAGCAGCGGTGTGGTGTTGGCACTGATGCAGATTTCCAATGAGAACTTGCTAAGATCTCACAAGATCATATGATCTTCCTGTTTCACCTCAAGCGCTGAAATGGGGTGCTCAGCTGAGCTGATAAAAAGGCAGTTGGAAAAATATATATTAAAGCTGTATTCGCCGGATGAAAGTATATGACATTTGTATATATCATATAAGTATATGACATGGTGGGGTTAGGGGTGGTGGATGGTGATGGGAAAAGGAATTATCTGTGGGACTGAATGTAGGTATGTTTGAATATATTTAAGGATTGTATGAAATGTATGTTTGTATGCTTGTATATTCGCAATATGTGTGTATTAATGCTGAATTATTTTAACAATAAAAATTTTCAAAAAAAAGAAAGTAAGTAAGTATATGACATTTGACATGAGTGAGAATCCTGGACCCAGGAACAAAGAATTATGAAGCGTTAAAATCGAGATATGGGAAATATGGAAACAACAGGAGAAGCAGGACTAAGATGCGGAGATCCAGACTGTGGGGAGCCCTAAGAAATTAATAAATATAATTTGGACTATAATTTGATCTTTTTTATTTTAGTTTTTTATTTTAATTGAAGTATTATGATTGGATATTTAATTGGATGTTTTTTATTGGAAAATCAATAAAAACGATTTTTTTTAAAAAAGTGCTGAAATAGGGTGCAAAGCCCATCTGGTCCGCCAAGCATAATAATAATAATAATAATAAATTTTATTTATATCCCGCCCTCCCCAGCCAAAGCCAGGCTCAGGGCGGCTAACAACAAACAAATAATCAAACAATCAAATAATCCAACATTCTAAAACATTTCATTATAAAAATTAATTAAAATCAAATTAATGGCAACCGTTAAGCAAAGTTCTGTGCAGGTTGCCGGAGGTGGGAGTCAGGCTGGGCCCTGACCAAAGGCCTGGCGGAACAACTCTGTCTTGCAGGCCCTGCGGAAAGATGTCAGGTCCCGCAGGTCCCTAGTCTCTTCTGACAGAGCGTTCCACCAGATTGGAGCCGCAGCTGAGAAAGCCCTGGCTCTAGTTGAGGCCAGCCTAACCTCTCTGAGGCCTGGGACCTTCAGGATGTTTTTATTTGCAGACCGTAGGTTCCTCTGTGGGGCATACCAGGAGAGGCGGTCCCGTAGGTACGAGGGTCCTAGGCCGTATAGGGCTTTAAAGGTTAAAACCAGCACCTTAAACCTGATCCTGTACTCCACCGGGAGCCAGAAGCAGGTGGCTCTGGTGAGCTCCCAGGCAGGGCATGAATGCAATAGCCCTCCTTTACTGTTACTCATAAGAGCACAAGGAGAAGCCTTCTGGTGGCCCATCGATTCCCGTGTCCTGCTCTCAGACCCTCCAAGTGTCCCTATTTTCCAGGGACAGCCCTGGATTTACAGAAGCCGTCCTGGTTTCTCATTCGATCCCAGAATGTCCTGCTTTTCCTTAGGACGTCTCTTTTTTTCATCGGAGAAATGTTGGAGAGTATGGAGTTATGTGACCCCCCAAGCTAAGGAGATAAGTAACTATATAACCTTTAGAAGACCATCTGAAGGTAGCCCTGTATAGGGACTTTTAAATGTTTAATGTTTTATATACGTTGGAAGCTGCCCAGAGTGGCTGGAGTAACTCAGTCAGATGGGTAGGAGAAGAAGAAGAAGAAGAAGAAGAAGAAGAAGAAGAAGAAGAAGACGACATCCCTATTTTTGTTGGAGGGCATGTGCTCTCGTCATGGCTGACCAGATGCCTGTGGGAAGCCAGTAAGCTGGACCCGAGGGCAACACCTGCAATTTCCAGCAACTTGTGTTCAGAGGCTTCCTGCCAGCTTCAGTTGGCAGGGGACATGTTTTTCTCCCTCAAGTGGAGTTAATTCCGAGACTTGAATATATGGCAGCAGAAACAGGATTTAGGAGCCAAGGAATCTTTAGAACAAGTTGGAGCAAAATGCGCTCTGTCCATGTTTAGCAAAGCCCTTTAAAAAGGCCGGGCAAACCCGCTGAGCTTCTAACGGCATCTCTCATGCCTTTACAATTTGGCACAAAAATTATTGACCAGTTGTGTCAAACCAAGCATGAATGCTAGGATCTAAAACCAAGCAGGAAATATCTTTTAAATTTATTTCAACGGAAAGAAAAGCAGATTATTGCAACGTCTGTACAGCTCAGAGATGCAGTTGTTATGAAGCTGAGGAGTAATGATGGACACCAACTTGGATGGCTATAAAAATGGGTTGGACAACATGGAGAATAAAGCTACCAGTCAGAATGGACTATGCTTTACTTCCACTGTAGATTGAAACATCATGTTTCTGAATACTGGTTGCTGGAAGTGGCAGGTGATGTGAGCGCTGTTTCACTCAGTTTCTGCTTGTGGACTTCCCAGATGAGGCATCTGACTGGCCATTGTGAGAAAAGGATGCTGAACCAGATGAGTCTTTGGACGGATCCAGCAACCTATCATTCAGCATGACATGCAAGCTAGCAATGTGCCGTTTGCTAGTGTTGCTCCATCCTTGAAGGCCACTTTTGGGGGTGGCAGCTGGTGATTCCCATGGAGGCAGGAAGATAATCACACAAAACATGGCTGGCTTGGATGTCTGGAGCACAAATCATGCTTGGCAGTGGTGGCTGGTACCCCATAGAGATTGGTGGGGAGGAATTCAGGTAACTGAAACAAGAGGTGAACAGTCCAGGCCAATGGCAGGTAGAGTGAAAGATTTCTGGTCTTGCCCCCTCGCCATCCTCCCTACTGAGTTCTACAAGGGTCAAGACTAAGGAAGGGGAAGGTGAAAACTAGTCCTTTCTACTGTGGGTTAAACCACAGAGCCTAGGACTTGCCGATCAGAAGGTCGGTGGTTCGAATCCCCGCGATGGGGTGAGCTCCCGTTGTTCGGTCCCAGCTCCTGCCAACCTAGCAGTAAAGTGCAAGTAGATAAATAGGTACCGCTCTGGCGGGAAGGTAAACGACGTTTCCGTGCGCTGCTCTGGTTCACCAGAAGCAGCTTAGTCATGCTGGCCACATGACCCAGAAGCTATACGCAAGCTCCCTTGGCCAATAAAGCGAGATGAGCGCCGCAACCCCAGAGTTGTCCACGACTGGACCTAATGGTCAGGGGTCCCTTTACCTTTACCTTTACCCAACCCACCCTGGACTGGTTGTACATAAGAAGGAATAGAGTTGGATCAGGGCAAGTGGAGGTTGGTGGGGCAGTGCCCCACTTGCCCAAATAATGGACCAGCCCCCACTCGTGCTTGGTAATCTAAACTACATCTAATGCATCTGCACCAACCTTGTGTGTGTTGCTTTCGGTGGAACAATGCTGGCCCACCCCGCAACCAGGAATAGTTAATCCCCTTTATTTCCTTACCACTTTATCTTTGCTGCAAAGAACTACAAAAGCATTCCAACGAATGCAACAAAACAATTAAAATGAGCTTCTAGGGTGTGTGTGTGTGTGTGTGTGTGTGTGTGTGTGTGTGTGTCTTTGGATGGTGTGTGCTCTTAAATTAGCCGGTGCCTATTTGAGAATAATCAGGAAAGAAATCCATCCGTAATGTTAGTGACAACAAGCCCATCAACAATGCATGTGTTAAAGGCTGTGCAGGAAATACTGAGAGCCATGGGGCTGAGAGACAATGGCTCATAATCCAGGGTTTGATTTCACAGCTTGGTTCCCACCAGTGGAGATTACCATTTTATTCTCAAAATGGGCAGCGATTCTTGCTTTGGGTATCCTAGCTAGATAATTAGGTTTAAAAGGCAAGTCACCCACCCCTCACCTGTTTTGAAACTAGATTGTGCTCCCCGCCCCCACAGGAGAAAACTGAGGTAGGTATCTGGGACAGGAGAAAGTGTGTTTGCTAATCATTTCCCTCATGTCTTGCAGATCTAGCTGTTGCTAAAAGCTGGGGTTCAGGGACTGCTTTAAAAGCTGGCAGCAGTTTAAAATTTAAGTTTAAAAGTTTAAAATTCATCAGGTGAAACTTTTTCCATTGCTGCATTGCTGTGCTGTGCACTCTCTCTCTCTCTCTCTCTCTCTCTCTGTGTGTGTGTGTGTGTGTGTTACCTGCTAACAGCCACTCAAAAAAGCTGAGGTCAATGAGCTGGCAATCTTAGCCTGCAGAATAATGTTTCCCCAAGATTCAAAAGCAGAAGCTGCAAGCGAAATGCAGTCATTATGAGCAAAGTTAGTTCCCAGAGGTACTGCAGAGGGGAGTGAGGGGTTGAGAAACTCCTTGCCCATTTAGCTTGAGACTGAGTCATGAGCACATGACAGGTTGCCAACATTTCCTTTGTCTTCTAATAGAGAAAGGCTACCAGCACCGCCCTGAAAAGCCATCTGCATAAGATTTCGTGGAGGGATGCCAAATTCTTTCTTTACTCAAGGCTGTGGTACAGTCCCAAATAATTGTGACATCTGCTATTTATCTAAAAAAAGGGGGAGTATTGTTAAAGCCTAATTAATTGGCAAGGTTGAGAAATGTGTCCAGCTGCCTTTCGTTCTTTTTACAGCCGATTAAACCCATTCCCAAGCGCACCAAGTATGCAAAGCTTGGCTGAGACGCCGCGTATTTCACGCTCGCTTCTGCCACATCGTTGAAGCATCTTCTTGATTTATTTTGAGTATCTTCAGCCCACCCTTTCGTTGCAAGGGATTCCCACGTGGCGTACAGCAACTCAGCTTCAGAGCAATGCCCACCAGCACTATAATACAAAAAATGAAAGCAAATAAACACATAAGTAAGACAACCTGTTTGAAGGGACACGGGTGGCGCTGTGTGTTAAACCACAGAGCCTAAGACTTGCCGATCAGAAGGTCGGCGGTTCGAATCCCTGCGACGGGGTGAGCTCCCGTTGCTCGGTCCCTGCTCCTGCCAACCTAGCAGTACGAAAGCATGTCAAAGCTTTCGGCGGGAAGGTAAACGGTGTTTCCGTGCGCTGCTCTGGTTCGCCAGAAGCGGCTTAGTCATGCTGGCCACATGACCTGGAAGGTGTACGCCGGCTCTCTCAGCCAATAAAGCGAGATGAACGCCGCAACCCCAGAGTCGTCCGCAACTGGGCCTAACAGTCAGGGGTCCCTTTACCGTGACTTTAAGACAACCTGTTTAAGCTGCAGAAACAGAAATGGCTTCCCGCTATCTAGTGCTAGCAGCAGTTACAAACATATCAGAGCAAAGGTGGGGAGCTTCAGGCCCAGGGCCAAATCTAGCTTGCTGAACTTCTCTGTCTGAAACTCACCCCTTCCTTCACAGCCTGCTCAAATAATGGCTGGAATGTGTCCTCGAACACTGAGAATGCATATCTGCCGAGCACCCCGTTTTCAGTAGGATGGCACCACTTTCTCTGAGAATGTTCCAGGCTCTGCCTTCGTCCCGGGTTTCATGCATGGTGGGCGACAGTGAGGGGAGGGCGTGCAGCGGTGTGCCAGAGTGTGGGATTGAAAGAAGCTCGGGTTTTTCCCCAGTCTGGCGCTCTATGAATCAGCAGGGCTGCGCCAGAGCATCAGACTGAGAAGGGAGCATCTTGCGGCTCAACAATCTGGTGTGACCCTCCTGATTTGCACCAGAGTGCAAGATTAATAATAATAATAATTTATTTGTACCCCAGACACTCTGGGTGGCTTCCAACATATACAAATGGTTTCGCAAAACCAAAGAACGAGCATTTTTTGGTCTCATGCTCTTGCGCATGTGTGGAAGCTTGGGACCAAAAATGGAGCATGGGAAAAATTTTGGACAGCATGAGAATGGGGGAGGAGGAAGGGATGTGTGAGAGTGTATGTAGAAACTAGCCCACTGCACAAAGGTAAAATTTACATTTGTTGCTCCACCCATTTTTGTCTCTGGCCCTGCCCACCAACAGCATGTGGCCCCTGGAAGGTTGTGCAGAACAGACGGTGGCCCTCATCTTGTGCTAGAGGCATAGAATCATAGAATCATAGAATCATAGAGTTGGAAGAGACCACAAGGGCCATCGAGTCCAACCCCCTGCCAAGCAGGAAACACCATCAGAGCACTCCTGACATATGGTTGTCAAGCCTCTGCTTAAAGACCTCCAAAGAAGGAGACTCCACCACACTCCTTGGCAGCAAATTCCACTGTCGAACAGCTCTTACTGTCATGCGATTCCTTTCTCTGGTGAAAACACCTTTACAAAAGAACACACAGAAGCTGGCTGATTCCACTGTAGATTTCCCTAAGAAGGTGGTTGGTTGATAGGGGGAGGTGGAATCAGAGAAGGAGGATTGGGTAAGAAAATTCCAAAACGTGAAACTGCAGCAAGATGGAAAAGTAATACCCACTCCTTTTGTAGGGCTGGGAGCTCCTGTGCCTTTAGCAGCTACAAGTTAGGCAGAAGTTCCACAAGTGGTATGACTTCCTCCAATGAGAAAAGTTGCTGTGCATATTTCCTATCTGTCATGCCAGCTGCCAAAAGGCACAAGAGCTGTTCCAGGCAAAGAAGATGGCAATTGCGAGGGTAAATCACAGGCCTTGGTTTCTTCAGATAGACTGTACTGGAAAAGGACTGTTTCTGTTCATATATAAATTTGCTTCCTTTGATTTTTCACAATGACTTGAAGACTAATAGCGGACTGTGTGAGAAACCACATTGAGTGGATGGGTGAGACGGCGATGGTCAGATCTGTCACTTTCGGTTTAAGCAACCTGAATGCAAGTACTTTGATTCCCTGGGTTGAATCTGAACGTTGTTCCTCTTCTTCTTGCACTGTGTATTGATTCATTGCTTGTCAACACTTTCAGACTTGCCGTTTCACCTAGATCTTTCGTTCTCTCTCTCTCTCTCTCTCTCTCTCTCTCTCTCTCGTCATACCATTGGCTAGATGCATTGATAAGAAGCTGATCTATGACTTCAGGAGAGCAGATTCCAAGTTGGAACCAGTTTTTCCTGGTAACTTCTGGAACTGGCTTCTTGCCACCTTGCTTTGCCTTAAACAATGAGTTCACACGAGAAAATCCCACCTCAGCTGCGATAAATGGGAAACTTCATTATCCTAAATGATTCAGAGCACCTGCTGAAGTCTTCGCTCTGATATCAAGGTGGGTTTTTATTTGTTACTTATGGCAGAGCATTTTGCACTCCCCAATTTCATTAGAAATCTTGCTCTTAATTTTTTATAATCCTTTAGCATTCACAGCATCTCTGTCTCCTCCGCTGTCAAACGTGTCAATCCTCCATGTAGCTCACGGAGCTGGGGTGGGGGTGGGGGTGGGATAAAGAAAATGACCAAATTTAAAAGATGCAAAGCCCAAAGTTGTGGATCATCCTCAAATTGCAATAATAATAATAATAATAATAATAATAATAATAATAATAATGTACTATTTATACCCCGCCCATCTGGCTGGGTTTCCCCAGCCATTCTAGGCGGCTCCCAACAGAATATTAAAAATTGAATAAAACATCAAACATTAAAAACTTCCCTAAACAGGGCTGCTTTCAGATGTCTTCTAAAAGTCAGACAGTTGTTTGTTTCCTTGACAGCTGATGGGAGGGCATTCCACAGGGCAGGCGCCACCACCCAGAAGGCCCTCTGCCTGGATGTTATCTCTCACTTACAAATAAAGAAGAACAGTTCACATGTTGCAACTGTAAAACACACATTTTATTTCATGCGTTTTATCTGAGCTGAGCCGACACTGTGACAGAAACCAGAGCACACAGAAATGCCTTTATCTACTTGCACTGGTGTGCTTTTGAACTGCTAGGTTGGCAGGAGCTGGGACAGAGCAACGGAGCTCACCTCGTTACAGGGATTCAAACCGCCGACCTTCTGATCGGCAAGCCCAAGAGGCTCAGTGGTTTAGACCCATGTCCCTATTTTTCTCCCATAGCCTTAATTCACACCCAAACCTTCCCCATCATAGTCTGGGTTTTCCCATATCTGCATTCCCCACAGTTGCCCCTGGAGAATTTTGGATGCTCTGCCTTTTTCACAAGTGTGTCTGTGGCTTAAGGATGCTGCTGCTGCCACCACCAACGCTAGACTATTTAACTTTACCAGAGCGGAGTTTGCATAGGGAAATGAGAGCCGGTGGCATGCACAGGTGTTCCTTGGAGTCTGCTCCTTTTTTACCCAGGCCTAAGTGGCTCATTGCAGCTCAGCTCAAAGCAAAAAGTTGGCAGTGTAGGGGGGAGGTACCCCTCCCGACCGCTGTACCATCAAATATTTACTCAGCCAAAGAAATGCAGGACTACAGAGTCAACATACCATCTGTCCTTCCTTATCGCCCCAGCCAGAAGGGGCACTCAAAATCTGGTTGCAGCTCCACACCTGTGCAAAGTGGGCATATGAACCATAACACACACACACACACACACACACACACACACACACACACACACTGAAGATTGTGGGTTTCTCGGTGCATTTATTTATAAACTCATATCTATAGTGCCTTTCACCAAAGCGGTTTACAATTCAATAAACAACAATGATATGATAACTCAGGAAACGCATCAATGAAATATATATGGGTTGGTTGGAAGCAAGCAAGCTATTTCTCAACCCCACTAAATCATACAGGGGTCCAAGACATATGAAGTGCTAGCAGATGTTCATACACAGCCACTCTTTTGCAGACATCTACACTCAACATGGGGACGCAGGTGGCGCTGTGGGTTAAACCACAGAGCCTAGGACTTGCCGATCAGAAGGTTGGCGGTTCGAATCCCCACAACGGGGTGAGCTCCCGTTGCTCGGTCCCTGCTCCTGCCAACCTAGCAGTTCGAAAGCACGTCAAAGTGCAAGTAGATAAATAGTTACCGCTCTGGCGGGAAGGTAAACGGTGTTTCCGTGTGTTGCTCTGGTTCGCCAGAAGCGGCTTAGTCATGCTGGCCACATGACCCGGAAGCTGTACGCCGGCTCCCTCAGCCAATAAAGCGAGATGAGCGCCGCAACCCCAGGGTCGGCCACGACTGGACCTAATGGTCAGGGGTCCCTTTACCTTACACTCAACATGTGGATATTGGAAGAATAAAGCTGGTCTGACATACAACAAGCCATTGTCCACATGTTTGCCAATGCATGGAGGACTTTTTTTGAAGAGAGCTGAAGTGATTTTCATAACCCAGGGATGGCTCCTTGCCATCTGAGTAGGGGGGTAAACCAGGAATGGAGCAAGAAAGGGCAACTGTATGGAAATGGGGTTTCCAACTAACCAGGAGAAAAAACACACCTCTGTTCTGTGCCTACCGTAGCAGACTGGGATGCAGGAATCAGCTGTGTGTGACATTCAGTGAAAGCACAATAATGCTACTGTCTGCACACCAAGCATGCGCTAAAAGCACACCTGCAACATTTACTCTCTGGGAGGGAACTTTGTGATCAGAGAAAGCTAACATTTTTTAGTTAGAAATTGAACAAGAAGAGGAAAGATCAGCTTAGCCACAGATAGGGATTGGGGGGGGGGGATATGATTCAATTCAATTTTAAAGGTCTCCAAATTTTGCAGTGCAGTTCTTCACTTGCAGAAGCCTAAAAAGGCACAAGCACTTTGGAGAGGTAAGCACACACTAAAATGCCCATGGCGATTTCTAAAGGAAGTGGCTGCATTGCACTGACATCTGAGAAAGAAAGAAAGAAAGAAAGAAAGAAAGAAAGAAAGAAAGAAAGAAAGAAAGAGGTAAGGTGTGTGTGTTTGTGTGTTGATTGGAGTGATGCCTCTGATCGCATTGCATGCGGCTTTTGTTTTTATTTGTAAACTGAGAACGAGCGAGAGCCTCTTATTAAGCTGCACAATTGCGGCCCACTTCTGTCCCCGTGAAATGAGCCGTTCCCTCCATGGGAAGAACAAACAAGGCAGCCGGCGGAGGCTGTGTGGAGTTATCGCACCCAGCCTGGGGCGATTGTATCAGCTGCCTGGAACAAAAGCCATTTTATCCCCGGGGGGAAAGAGTCCATCCTGGCAGGCATGCCACACGCGTGAACCGTCTGGCGCACCGATCCTTTACAGGAAGATGGAATGCTGGCTGAATCGTTTCCTTGACTGTTCTTTATTTATCTTTCGTGTGTTTCATCATCGCTGAGCCCAGGCGTTAAGAGCAGGTACCAGGGGTTCCTGAACTGGGTTCCAGTGAAGCCCTAGCCAACCACTTGCAAATGGGGTGGGGTTCCTCAACCCCATTGCTCTATTTCCAAAACACAAGGTGGCAGGCAGGGTACAGATTTGCCTGGCCACACAGAACCCTGCAGGTGAAATCTCCCACTAGAACATAAACAAGAGCACTGCAGGATCAGACCAAAGGCCTCTCTCTTCTAAGGTTGTCAGACCACCAGGGCTGACTTGAAGTCTCCAGGTTTGCCTGCTGCCCCCCAGATGGCAGAAAAATGTCTTGACTTTCCAGGTGAATGAGAGGGCCTTCCCTACCCAGGCTCCCTAAGCAGGTGAGAAGGAATGATCCCCTCACTTCAGCTGGACCTGGGAACATCCATTTAGCTTAAGGCTTCTGTCTTGATTTCCAACCAGTAACACATTTGCTCATTTGTTAGTCTTCCTGTTATGTATTTGAACGACATGCTCTCAGTGACTGTCGTTAATGTGGGATGTGTCATGCGTAATAACATTATTGTGGCCCGCCCCCTGTGACATCACTCAGGCCCGCCCCTGTGACATCACCAGGAGCTGCCCCTAGGTCTCAGGTTTGGGTCCTGCAATCTCAGGGTGTGGGAGGCTTCTCTGACCTGGCAAGCTGCTTCAAGAATCCCACTTTATACAGTGACTAACTACAGTGGTACCTTGGGTTAAGAACTTAATTCGTTCTGGAGGTCCGTTCTTAACCTGAAACTGTTCTTAACCTGAGGTACCACTTTAGCTAATAGGGCCTCCTGCCGCCGCCGCAGGATTTCTGTTCTCATCCTGAAGCAAAGTTCTTAACCCGAGGTACTATTTCTGGGTTAGTGGAGTCTGTAACCTGAAGCGTCTGTAACCTGAGGTACCACTGTACGTACCTTGGAGAATCTGAAAAGCAGAGAAGGAAAGCAACAGCCCTCCCTTATTGGTTTGTCCTTCTGAGAAACTGATGCTCAGAAATTTGGGCGGGTTTTATTGAGCTATCATTATTAACAGAACCTATTAGCCTCAGCCAGTATGGTCAGTGGTTTGGAAAGACGGGTGTTGCAGTCCATCAACATCTGGAAGGCCACAAGTTCCCCACCCCCTACACTAGAGTCTTGGGAACTGAGGCAAGGTCTACACTCTACAGAATGGGTCAACAGTTGACACATCATCTTATGCTGTTAAAAAACACCACCACAGCCACCAGAGTTTCCCCACGCAGCGCAGAGTCCAGAAGAACTCCCAGTGTCCTTCATCCTGAATGGTTTCAAAACTTCAGTCTACATTCACAAAACAGTGCCCTAAAATACATACCTGGACTTGTTTCGATTAATGTCTGCAGGAGACTTTGTGGATATTTAAGTTATAATTAGAAAAATCTTAATAATTATTCATAACGGAAACAGTTTATAAGAAGTAAATAAAGAGGCCAGATACAGGATAAAGGAAGTCTTTTATTTGGTTTTTTGTATTGTTGTATGTTATGCTCATGGGACGCAGGTGGCGCTGTGGGTTAAACCACAGATCCTAGGACTTGCCGATCAAAAGGTCGGCGGTTCGAATCCCCGTGACGGGGTGAGCTCCCGTTGTTCGGTCCCTGCTCCTGCCAACCTAGCAGTTCAAAAGCACGTCAAAGTGCAAGTAGATAAATAGGTACTGCTCTGGCGGGAAGGTAAACGGCGTTTCCGTGCGCTGCTCTGGTTCGCCAGAAGCGGCTTAGTCATGCTGGCCACATGACCCGGAAGCTGTGCTCTGGCTCCCTCGGCCAATAAAGCGAGATGAGCGCTGCAACCCCAGAGTCGGCCACGACTGGACCTAATGGTCAGGGGTCACTTTACCTTTACTTTATTGTTGTATGTTATGTTCACATTTAATGAGGGTGGATTTGTGTATTGGGTGGGGGGTTATGTTATGATGTAAATAAAATTCCAATAAAAATTAAATAATAATAATAAAAACTTCAGTCTACAGTGGTTGGTAAGGCCACATCTCAGTGGTACAGCATCTGCTTTCTCTTGGGAAGATCACAGGTTCAATCCCCAATGGCACTGGCAGGGCAGGGAGAGGTCTCTGCCTGAAATCTGGGAGAGCCACTGTCCATCACAGTAGACAATACTGCGTGAGATGGACCAATGGTCTGACAGCTTCCCTATGTTCCTGTGCCTTGAGAGAAGGACTCTAGTTCAGTGGAGATCATCTGCTTTAGATCCCAGCTCCAGTCCTTGGCATCTCCCAAGTAAAGCTGGGGATGTACCCTTCCTGTAAGCTTGGACAGCCACTGCTGGTGAGTGTAGACGATGCTGACCTGGATGGACCAATGGTCCAGTCCTGGATCTTAAGGGCTGTAGCTCAGTGGTACAGCATCTGCTTTGTATGCAGACGGTCCCAAGTTCAGTCCCTGGTGTCTCCCAGTTAGAGCTGAGAGTGACCTTTGCCTGAAACCCTGGAGAACTGCTGCCAGTTAAGTGTAAACAACACTGGCCTGGATGGACCCAAGGCAGCTATGTTTTCCACACACAGTATCTCCATCTTGATCTGCATCGTGCTTTACTTTGCTCAGTTTTACCTGCCTCCATACCACCAACTGGCTCCAGTTCAAGAGCCCCCACCAGCAGCCTCCCTCCCCTTGTCATTTCAGCGTGGAGGGTATGATTTGCATGCGAGTCCACCCAATTCTAAAGAAAAATGAAGGCGCATTGAATCCAGGGAGATTCTGCGGTCAAGTTTGAAGTTCAGTCTTCCCTCCATCAAAGTTGTCTCTTGCATTTGATCAATAAGCTGCCCCAACTATCAACACTGGGTGAATAATTGTCCTTTTAATCATGGGCTGAGAAAACAACAACAGGGTCACCCAGTGTCTGCAATGAAGGCCTTTTATATCCAGGGCAGGACTCTGGCTCTTGCGGTTTATAGGGAGATGCACAGCACCTGCAGTTTGTTTGTACTGCTATAAAAGAAAAGGAAGAAAGTGCAAACCACGGGACAGGAGTGCCTTTTTTGGGTGGGGTGGCAAGGCACCATCCCTAAACACTACCTAGAGAGGAGCAGAAAATGGGCGTCCAAGAGATACTAGATCACAGCTATGAAAACACTCTCAATTAAGGCCTCTTTTCCTTACATCTACCATATTTTCAATGCAGTAGATGGAAAGGCAGGTATTAGAGGCTTGCTAGGGGCAGCTGGCTGGGCAGGAGAGCATGGGGGCAGGTTCCTTTTTGCCCTGTGTCTGCAGCCTAACACAGCCAACTGCGTTTGGCCATGAAATATATGATAGAGGGGGAAGAATGCAACCAAAGGCATGATTTGTGATTAGACAGAAATTGTTTATCTGGTTTTTCACACAATAGCTTCAAGCAGGAATCACGGAATCATAGAACTGTAGAGCTGAAATGGACCCCAAGGGTCATCCAAACCAACCCTCTGCAATGCAGGAATCACAGCTAGCTCATACATGGCAAACGCCCTTCCAACCTCAGCTTAAAAACCTCCAAGGAAGGAGAGTCCACCAGCTCTCGTGGGAGACTGTTCCACTGTCAAACAGTTCTTACAATCAGAAAGTTCCTCCTCCTATTTAGTTGGAATCTCCTTTCTTCCAACTTGGATCCATTGGTCTGGGTCCTAGTTTCCGGAGCAGGAGAAAACAAGTTTGCTGCACCCTTCATAGGGACAGCCCTTTAGATATTTGAAGATGGCTGTCGTATCTCCTCTCAGTCTCTTCTTTGCCAGCTATGTAGCTGAGCAGGCAGGACTCAAGGTTTTTGCAAAACCACGCTTAAAGGTTTTCATCCATTCTTGAAACAGCTGGTGCTGACTCTCCCCAGGTGTGTGCATGCAGGGTAGGTGTGAATTTAAGAACATAAACACACACAGAGAGAGAGAGCAAGAGCCACTGGCTTACTCCAATAGTCCACCCAGTCCAGCATCCTGTTCTCACAGTGGTCAGCCAAATGGAATGTGAGCCTCTACTAGGGATGGAGAGAAATTCAATTCAGTTTCCATTTAAGGGTGCACCTATCCAATTTTCACTTTCTAAAACAATCCATGAATGGAAACACAGCTACCCTTAGGAATTCGCATGTATCTGAATTTTGCAATGCAATTCCCCACCCAAGCAAATTGTACAAAAATGCACACACTTGGATAAAAGAAACATAAAAATGCATGCACTAGTGAAAATAACTATTGATTATTTAAGTTATCCTTGTATTTTACAACGGGGGGTGGGGAGAGGAGCTTGTGAGATATTCTGGTTCACAGCTACAAAACGAAAATTTACCACCCTTGGGTGCTATGCTACACCCTTGGGTGCTTTAGAGGACGGGGCGCCGTTTGCTGCCTAGCCTCACGCAGGCACAGCAAGCTGTCTTGAACTGGCCCCAGTCAAAGCGGTGTTTTGGAACTCAAATATTTAACTGGTTGTGTTTTAAATGAGACACAAAAAGTTTTTTACAGTGCAGGAGGGAGGTTGGAATTTGCAAATGGAGTTATGAACCCACAGCCGCCTTTTGAGGGCTTGGAGAATCACATTCCAATCGTAAGTCAACAGAGAGCTATGGCGAGGAGCGCTCATTGCTGGGCGCCTTTTATGCCTTGGGAGCAGCTGGCAGATAAAGCAACCGGGACACAGTACCTTTGGTGCCCCCATAAAACATGTCCCATCCTGTCTTGGAGCTAGCAAAATGTTCAGCTTGCTTAATGCAGCCTTTAGCTGAATATGAGGCAGCAGCAAAGGGCTCTATCCCCTTGGAAGGGATCCTGTCTCAGACCTTTTTTTATTATTACAACAAAAATATTGTTGCTATTGTTACTGATATTATCCCACTTTTCCTCCAAAGAGCTTGATGGTTCGCCTTCCCCATTTCCGGTCACATCCACCACCACCCACACACTCAATAGTCATGGCATCCCTGCCCGCAAGAATCTGTAGCTTGTTAAGGGAGCTGACTCCACAGAGGTACAATTCCCAGCACTCTTAACAAACTACAGTTCCCAGGATTCTCCCTGGCTCTTAAAGTAAAAGGTGAAGGGGCCCCTGACCATTAGGTCCAGTCATGACCGACTCTGGGGTTGCGGCGCTCATCTCGCTTTATTGGCTGAGGGAGCCAGCGTACAGCTTCTGGGTCATGTGGCCAGCATGACTAAGCCGCTTCTGGTGAACCAAAGCAGTGCATGGAAACACCGTTTACCTTCCCGCCGGAGCGGTACCTATTTATCTACTTGCACTTTGACGTGCTTTTGAACTGCTAGGTTGGCAGGAGCAGGGACCGAGCAACGGGAGCTCACCCCGTCGCGGGGATTCGAACCGCCGACCTTCTGATCAGCAAGTCCTAGGCTCTGTGGTTTAACCCACAGCACCACCCGTGGCATAAAAATGTTTTAAATGTACATGTGGGTGTGGCAATCGCAAGAACACTGTGAGGTGGAAAGGTATGGGCAGATGTGCCAACTTCAGTTTCTTTCACTTTCTCATATTTTACCAGTTCTAAGTTTAGTTTGTTCTATTTCTGTGTAAACTGACAAACAAACATACAAGTTTTAAGTCCACATGAACATTCGTAATACGAGCGTATCATACAATTTTGCCGAGTGCATGTCCATTTTTCAAGCAATTTCCTCCTAATAGAATGCATTTTGGGATGCTGTTTTCATGAATATATGTGTTTTTGCATGCATACTTTTCAATAATGTGTACATTTATTATATTTTTCTACACATTCCTTGGCTGAACAGCTGCACTGCAAAATTAGCAGAAGTACGCATTTCAAAGGAGAAGAGCCATGTGCCTCAATGAGCACTGGTTCAGGAAATGTGGATTTGGTAGGCTCGTCATAAAAGGCACGCCAAATACATCATCTTTCCACCCCATCACCAGAGGTAGGTTAGGCTGAGAACTGGCAGAAAGCTGCCCCCTGAGCTTAAAGACTGCATGGGAATTTAAACCTGGCTCTGCCACTATTTTCTAGCTCCTGAGATGGCCCTAGGCAGAGCCCCACACACTGCCAAACTCCAAAGCCTTAATCACTGGCTCTTTAAGAAAAATGAAGGCAGCCATTCACAGGATGCCAACTCCTTTAGTCACCACTGAACTCTGCACATGTGCAGAAACCCAAATTACACGCAGCCGTGGTTAGAAATGAAGCTACTTCACCAGCTCTCTACTCAATTGGCTGAGAGCAGTGCTCAGGAGAAGGCCTGCATGAGTTTTCCTCCACTAGCTAATTTCACATTTCTGAACAGGCATATCTGACCTTCCTGGGAACCCGGGTGCGGCGAAAACCTCCACACTTTGGATTGTGAAGCGTGAATTATTGTGACACTGTTTAACGTGTAATCCAAACCGTGCTGGGCAGTGCCCAGTATGGAAATCCTGCCTTTTGGTAAACATCAGAGCTACTTAAAAAACGTTCTTCCTTTGAAAATCACCTGGTCTGCCCTAATGCTGGGGAAGAAACACGCACACCTCATAGGAACATAGGAAGCTGCCTGACACTGAGCCAGACCAATGGTCCATCTAGTGCAGTAATGTCTACTCTGACTGGCAGCAGCTGTCCAAGGTTTCAGGCAGGGTTTACTCCCAGCCCTACCTGGAGAATTGAACCTGGGACCTTGTGCCTGCAAAGCAGATGGTCTTTCTCCCAAATGTGAAGTAAGATGCTAGTCCTCATGACTCCAAATAGAGAACTGGTTTAAATAGCTACAGAGGAAGCTGCATTATACTGCATCAGACCAATGGTCCATCTAGTTAAGTACTGTCAGCACTGACTGGCAGTAGCTCTCCAGGGTTTCAGGCTGGGGTCTACCTCAAGATGCCAAGGATTGAACCTGCACAAAAAGAAAATGCTCTATCCTTTTGCTACGTCCCTTCCTATACTTCCTCATGCAATGTGGGCATGGTGGCACTTCTGAGCCAAACAGGCTATTTGCAGATCTTGGGGGACTGAGGAGATGCTTGGACCTTGCTGCCCTCTGGAGAAAGGAACAGCCACAGCTACCTCATCTTCTGCTTCGCAGGTGTGTCAACAGGTTGTTCTGTGGGTTGTTGGAAGCTGGCCACTCTGCTCACAGCCATGTTCCCATCCCCTTTGGCAGGACCCTGAGTTCATAGCATGGGTTGCCGGAGCCCGGGACAAGCAAGTTGCCAATGCCACCAGAGTTCTCCCTCCACTGGAGCCAAGCAAGTCCACACTGCGCCATCTGCCCACCCTCACGGGGGGAGCTCAGCCGCCTGATGAGGCCCTTAATGGGCGAATCCTCCCGATGCCTGCAGAGAGGAGCACTGGGCTGGGTTGCACTGGGGTCGCCCCTTGACCACCTCCCTCCATCTGTGCCTGTTCACCTGGGCTGTTTTGCCACCTTCACTGGAGTGGGGATCCCTGCAGAAGCCAGCACCTGTGGTTGCACCCCTTCAGAATTTTGCCCCTGCGGCCACGGGCCCCCCTTACCATGCTACGCCACTGCCTGAATTGCCAACATTCAAATCTGGAGAAAGTTTAAGGCAGACGTTGCCAACCTGGTGCCCTCCAAGGGGTGTGGGCTACACACAGCTATGCCAAACGGGACACCCAGTCAGCGAAGGTTTCTCTGAGGGCTCAGGTACTACAAAACATTCAATGACAGCCTTTGTTGCAAATCTTCCTCCTAAACAGGCAGGGCAGCTCTAAATCTTTAACGGGCACAGCACTCTGTCCCTGGGATAGCACCTTTTCTTTTTTTAAAAGTTTACCCTCAACAGATTCATACCTTGGGGTCATTCCAAGACTTTGGGTATTTCAGAGAGGGCATGAAGAATCACTGTTTCCCCTGAAGGTTTTTTGGCAGACACGGTACCAAGACTTAATGAAAAGCACTTTAGTGCCTTGGAGGGGCGGGGTGAGTTGGAAGAGTTGTGGTCTGAGGTCTTCCACAAGAGAGGGCTGGATGCTTTTGTGAATTCTCTGTCCGCGCCGTTCCCAGCATGCGTACCCACATCAAACTATAATATGTAAAAAAAAAAGCTTTCTCACAGGTTTCCTGCGAGGCTGAGAAGGCTGGCAAATTCATTTTACAAGGTTGTTGCAGTTTTTTTTAATGGACAGAATCCTAATGAATGCAACATCATCGTTCCCACGCACATCCAATTTCACCCATATCATTCAAAATTCCGTGGGGTGATTTCTTGTTCTGCACTCAGCCAGGTGAATTCTATAACGGATGCATCATATAAATTGCATTTGATTAATTGATAAATAGATTGATTAATCCTGCATAAATTTACATGTCCATGAAAACAATAGACTATTTGTTTTTAGATACATTCCCATGTCATAGCAGAGGCATTTCCTCCTCTGTATAAAAGAAAAGAGGAGTGTTTCTTCTGTGGTGGTATCATAAGCAAACACCCCAATATTTAGGAGATTCTTAGGAAACGGACTTACTCTGAGTCAAAGCACTGATCTATCTAGCTCTGAATCATCTAAACTGACTGGCAGAGATTTTCCAGGGTTTCAGAAAAGGCTCTCTACCAGCCATGCCTGGAGACTCCAAGGAATGAATCTGACCATCTGCTTGCAAGGTTTGTCCTCTGCTGTTAGGCCACTGTCCTGCATCTAAAAATAAAGAACTCCAATCTTCATGGTTCTGAATGAAAGGCTGAGTTATTCAGGTATAAACAAAACAAAACAAAACAAAATCCTGCCTTATATTGAGTCTTCTTAAAAAATGCATTCCTTTTTGTTGTTGTTGCTCTTTTTTGTTCATTTGCAATTTAACCTTGAATGATTCCAGAGGCCTTTGGGGTCGTACTGAAAGATGTACCCTTTCTACTAAAATATCTTTCTCTCTTCCCCCACAGCCCCTGCCCCCAAGTTTTCACTACTGAAATCAGAACTTGCGCTCCACATTGCCAGTAAAGACAGAGATAGAAACAGCAGCAGCAGCAGCAGCAGCAGCAACAAAATCAGACAGAAAGAAACCGGAAAGAACGACCTGGAAGCAATAGATAAGGCAGCCGGCTTAACGGGGGGGGGAGGGGGGAGAGAGAGAGAGAGAGACTGGCCTGGACACGGCTGCTGTGACTTCTTAAACATGACAACTTGATCTGCAGAAATCTTTTGAACATCGCCACCCGCTAAAGTCTGCATAACAGGCTAGGGGAGCTGTATCTGAAGCTGGCAACTGCAGATGGGGTCTGAGTAACCCAAAAGTCTTGAGTTTGGTATTAATCCTGGGAGGCAATGTTGCAGGATCGGCTCAGTCACATATTGACCCTAGAAGGCATGGTCAAGATTTCTCAATGGCGCCCTGCAGGGGAACGGCAACTTCATGAAGGGAGTTGGGTCAGCTCATCCATGAGGCAGGGTGAAATAGCCACCTTGGACTGAGGAAGACCCCAAGGTGGTTCCCCCCCCCCGGGTGCCCCACCACCTCTTCCGCTAGCCAAAAGGCACTGGGATCTGCTGATGGATCAGGTCAATGGACCATCTAGCCAACCGGATGGTCAATCAAAGCCTATCATCAGCTACTAGCCACAATGGCTATCTTTCTCAATGGCTTCTGAATACCAGAAACGAAGAATCGCAAGCAAAGAGATGGTTATCGGCTCAGGAATCCTGCTGCCAGACTTCCCTGAGGCATCTGGTTGGCTACTGTGAAAACAGGATGCTGGACTAGTTGGACCTTGGGCCTGATCCAGCGGCCAGGGGTTTCTTGAGTTTGGTGCCACCAAGAGCAACACCCTGTGTAGTTGGGCCAGCCAGCCAGCCTCACATTCCTGACTGTGTATTCAAGGGAAGAGATGGCCAGCAGGTGGCAGATTCATCCCAAGAAACAGTGCAGCCTTTGTTTTTTTGCCAAATACTTTAGCATTTAAATTATTTATTTATTACGTTTCTATACTGCCCCTCACCTGAGGATCGCAGGGGGATTTACAATATAAAAAACACAAAAATGTGTAACATGGTAACAAACGAAAATGATATCCCCCCTGCCCCACCCCAAACAGTTTAAAAGTCCATAGGTTGTTTATTAGCCAAATGCTAATAAGAAGAGGGACGTTTTCCCCTGGAACCTAAAGATATGTTACAAAGGTGCCAGGTCCCTGGGGAGATCAGTCCACAATTGGGGAGCCACCACAGAAAAGGCCTGTTCTCGTGTTGTCACCCACGTGTTGCCACCCTCCAAGCCTCTCGCAGAGGGGGCACACGAAGAAGGGCCTCAGATGATGATTGCAGAATCTGGGTTGGTTCATATAGGGAGAGGTGGCCTTGAGTTCTTGCAGCCCTGAGCTCTCTTGGGGTGGAAGGCAAAAGCTAAGAAGAGAGGTTCGGTGTGATCCTGAGGCCATTGGAATCCTGCCACCAGAAGGATTCTGGCCCTCAGCACTGCATGGATACGTTTGTAAATCAAGAAAAATCACCGAAGAAATAGAAACAAAGATGGCAAATATCTTCCCCACCCCCCACCCCCCAAAAACAAAGCAGCTTAGGCAAGGCCAGGATGCTCAGAACCCAAACAATTCATTCTGTGTGTGCCCAAGCAGAGGAGGACTTTTCTTTCTTTAACAGCTCCTTCTCGATGCTGCATGAAACGCCACTTCTGAAACTGCCGAAGGCTTTATGAACCTTGTCTTATGCAGATCTGCTGCAATTCAAAGAGCAAATAATTGCAATCTCTACTAGGTATTTATTCGCCCTGTGGGAACACCTTGGCGTTCTGACCCTCACAATGGGTTTGCTCCTTTTTTTAAAAAAAGCATGATTATTACTGCTGACGAATTGCTGTGAGCCCTGGATGCTGCTTCCTCTTGCCAAAGATGCCAGAACATTATGCAAAGTTTCTCACGCAATGCATTCTTCCGCGCTCCCTCCATTTGAAGAGGTGAATCATCCATCACTTTCTGGGGAGAGGACAGGAGGAAGTTTGTATGGAGGCCAGGTAAGTAGGCCGGATGAAGGAAAGCAGCTTGCTAGACATATAGGGCCCCTCTAGCCTGGTGTTTTCTCACAGGCAGATGCTGCAACATGCTCTTAACAACAGTAAGAGTGCATTAGCGATGGATTTATTCTGCTTCAGGTTGTTTTGATTCCCTGACGTTACTGCTTTATTGCTGTCCAGAGAGGTTATAGCACAAATGAAAAGCAGGACAAAAAAAACCAAAACCCAGAAGAGTTGCGGTATAAAAAATTATGGGATTTCAACGGGTTACAGGATATGCACTTATTGGAACTGAATAGCACCCAAACTTTCACAAGCACAATCAGGTGCTAATGCTCCGATAGTATCACAAGCACAAATGACCATGAATGTGCAATTTAGAAGGATGTGTGGAAAAGTCTCATGCACACACTAGGAAGACTACTCAGAAATTTCAGGTGGTACAAAATCAGCAGTGGGGCCGACCCTACCATTAGGCAGAGTGAGGTAGCAGATGCTGGAGTGATGGCAAGGTGCTGGAGGTCAGAGCTGTATATGCCATAGAGCCTATCCTGAATTTCCTAAGCTAGCCTAATACCATCAGGGGCAGTGGAGGGCAGTGTCCAATCGCCAGTATTAACATCAGATTCAACTTCCAGTCTCATTCGTGGAATGGAGCTTCCATGTTTTCTTTTGCTGCAAACAGCAAATGTCTTAGGTTGGCTATGTGCAGCAGCTAAATTTATGATTGATTGATTGATTGATTGATTGATTGATTGCCTCAGCCACCCTGGGCAGCTTCCAACAAATATAAAAGCACAATAAAACATCAAACATTAAAAACTTCCCTACATGGCCTTCAGTAATGCGTCTTGCTTCTGTATATTCGCCTCTGTGCATTTAAAGACTATCTATTTCCAGAAAGGAGATGTATATAACTTTCTTTCTTTCTTTCTTTCTTTCTTTCTTTCTTTCTTTCTTTCTTTCTTTCTTTCTAAAAATAAAAATTGTTCCCTGCCATGGAAACAAAGTAAATGCCTTGCTCCTGTAGAAACATGTGGGGGGAAAGGATGTGTTTTGAAACAAACTGAGATACGTTGACGTAAAATTCTTGACTTCCCTCGCTCTGCTAACGGACAGTCATTGAATGGTTAAGGTGGCAAATCCCTAATGTGCCATAGCATTAACCATGATTGGGGGCAGGGGGGGAGCATATTACTCTAGAAAACTAAAAGAAAGAAAGGAAGAACAGCTTTTTCTGTCCCCTACACCCTACATAAACCTGGAGATGGTGTGAGAAAATGGTCGTTTCATAGCAACATAAGGAACAAGATTTCTTAAGACTTGCAAAGACTTTGGGCGGTAAAAATGATTACTCATTTGTTGCTGTTGTTATAAGGGGTACCAGTCATCCAGTTGAAGAAATCTTCTTTGATTGATCATATGTGTTGGTTGTTAGAGGAGCTGGACATGGAGAGAGGGGTTAATTTCTTTCATGGGCACAAATCACCCCATGAATGAGACAAGCCAACAGGTATAAGGTCAGCCAAGCAAGTTGCTATGGCAACGGCCTATATAAATGATTAAGGCATGTCGGCTTATTAGTCAGTCCGCGAGTCTGTCTGTGAGTCGGAGTCTGTGTTATGTCTTGAATTGCTAGAAGCAACAGATATACTTTCTACTTGCATATATCCGTATCTGTATCTGCAAAGCCTACAAGCTGTATGTGTATATCAACATCTGGAATGGTATTAGTGAAGCCTGATCTTCTGCAGCAGTAAACTATTTTGGACCTTATTTTGGTGCCTCTGTGTGGTGACTGGAACTTCCACTTACATGGGTATCACACTTCAGGTTCCCAACATCGAGATGATTAAGGGGCCAGTTAATTGCATCTGCATAAATTTGGTTATAGAGACAGAATAAGAGCATAGTAAGCTGTCTTACACCAAAGCTGATCAGTGGTCCATCAAGTTCATAGGCTGGAGCTTTGACACAATCCACATCTACTCATAAGTAAGCCAGACGTAGTTTGAAGGGACTTGCTCCCAGGTAGAGGAGTATGGGATTACAGCCTTAATTAACTAAACACTACAGTATTCCTCCTCTTCCTCCTCTTCCTAAGGCACCATTGCTGTACAGAGAGTAACAACATCAAAAAAATGAGAGTAATGTTTTTCCATATTTGGACATGTGCTTGTTGTAGAAATAGACACCTGTCAACAGCATTGCTCCTTTTTTTAGAAAGACATTGCTTATTATCTCAGCTCTTAACTGATGTCTTTGCTAACTTGTAATAAGAATACAATGAACCTCCAAAGGTATTACAATGAACAGTAAATGACAGCTGGGATGTTTGAATACTGTACCTGACTTTTTCCACATGCAATGAAGAGCTGGAGGCCGCTGTGCAGAACACACTTACCAGGGACTGTAAGCACCATTGAAAGCAGAGAGACTTGCATTGGATTGTGCAGCTTTTAATTTTCAATTTTCAGCTTTCCCATCTATCCTGATTAAGAGTTCTGTGCAACACAGAGGTTTGCATACTATTTTTTGAACCAGCTGGCCCGATAAGTGACTTCATTTTCATGAGGGAGAGAAATCCCATTCCAACAGGAGACATAAATTCTCAGCTGTCTGCACCTCTCCTCCCGCTGAGGGAGTGGCCAGAAACTGAATTTTCACCAAAGCTACAAATTGACTTTGGCTGTTTCATTCCTAATTCGGAGGGAGGGAAGATTCCAAAGTTTAGTGCTGGTGTGGAAATAAAACAGAAGCCTTCTTCTCCCTTTCCCGCCAAAACACATTCTGTGTGCCTCACACAAAGACACATCTCAGACCGTTACCAGTTTTAAGTTCAACATAATGTTTTCAACCCTCCTCAGAGTAAAGGGGATATTTAACTGATAAACAGCACATATTGAGCAGAAGGGATGAGGGGCACCTGATGAGGTGGGACAACGTTGCAGAGCTACCCTAGGGAGGGGACAACCAAAGTCAGGGCTGTGTAAGGACTCTGATGGCGCCAATGTGGATCTTCTGTGGAGACTGTTTCCCCATCCCTCCGAAAACAACATAGAAGTGATCACTTTCCCTTTCTGAGGGCGAAAAAGAAGTCAAGCTGAAAAACTATGAAAGGCTTTGAGCTCAACATTGTTGCCGGAAAGGTGGGTTACAATGGTCGAAATAATAATAATAATAATAATAATAATAATAATAATAATAATTTATTATTTGTACCCCGCCCATCTGGCTGGGTTTCCCCAGCCACTCTGGGCGGCTTCCATAGAAACCAAAAATACACTAAAATATCACACATTAAAATTGAATTAAAACAAAACAAAATGTGGTACCTGCGCAGCCCTGACCTTGTTGCTGCTTTGTGTCAACACCGCATTATCCAAATAGCATACGTGGCAGCAAGAACAGTGTTGGGGGAGTGGTTTTGTGGCACTATTTCACCACGTTGTCTGCTTCTGGATGAGACCACAACTCAACGGCAAGGCACCTGCCCCGCCGCACACAGATGGTCTCAGGTTCAAATTCTAGCATCAGCACTAAATGAACCAGGCAGCAAGTGATGGGAAAGATCCTGAGAAGACTGTTGTCATTCAGAGTCAACAGTACTAGGTTCGAAGGACAAATAGGCTGGCCTTGTATGAAGGATGAATGAATATTTCTGGCCTGGACAATGTTTGTTTTAAACCCATAATTCTGTATCGTTTCCAAATTTATTTCACATTTTAAAATTCCTCTAATAAGAGAATATCAGTGTGCAGGTAAGTGCACATTTCCTCTCTAAATATGTATCTGGAGGTGTGTTTTCTCTCTGCGCACAAAACTGGGAAGTAAAAATCCAGAAACGTTTGAAGGCAGAGCAGCAGATCATCATCATCATCTTGCAGTCGCCAAAGGGGATGCCTGAAAAGCTAATGGGTGGGGCTAGACCCCCTCTGCCCCCCTGTAAATGGAGCACCAGGAGACAGCCTGCTCTAGGCCTGCTACAGAGCCCTGCCTGGGAGCGGTATAAAGCCCCATTCAATGTGGTATGTGCTCCCAGCACCTGTGTGAAACATGAAACAGTATTTGAGGTTCAGGAGACGACACAGTGTGCTGCACACAAACGCCTTGCCAGCATGAGTAAGCCAGGGCACGTTGCCATTTCAAGCTGCTTCCGGCCAGCGGCTGTTTTGTGTGATGTCAAGTGGACAACGAACCATTGGCTCTGAACGCACAATGTGAGCAGCAGCCTAGCCAATTCCAAACTGTACCAGCCTGTCTCATCTCTCGCACCATATTCTCTGCCAAACATCGGATAAACCCCTGATGCATTTGAGGGGAGCCAGTGTTCCTTTCATGGGAGAGAAGAGCAAACTTTTAGTTCCTGTTCCATCAAACATTTTTTCCCTTTTCTTTTTTAAATGAGCGTTGCAGAGAGGTTACAGGCCTGTGTTTGTGGGGCGGGGAGACGTTCTGTTTAGCATTCTACCTCAGGGCTTATCTTATCGCTGTGTTTACAGCATAGAAATGGATGACTGACCGTCAGCTGCCAGAAAAGAAGAAGAAGAAGCATGGACTGCTTTGTGCTGCTGCAGATAACATGCCCTTTGCAAACTTCCTCCTTTCCAAAGTGCACTAGAAGAGTCCAAACTGAACTACAGCCAGCATTTCAACACTATTGATGATATATACACTATCTCATCCAGGATTCAAAGGCCTTCCTAAAGCAGGAATGGGGGGAAATTTGTCCATTTGGCATTTTAATACAAACCTAACCAGCAGTTTAATTCCAGAACCAAAATGGAGCTATTGGCCAGGGGTGCCAACTTGAATAAAATATTGTGCATATTATTTGGTGCATGATATTATTTGTCTCGAGTCTTCTTTTTGGCTCCCTGATGGGAATTCACCCTTCTTGGGGTGTGGGGTTGTGGTGCCAGTTCTCCAAGCCCAAACCATGTACAAAACAGGCATATATAATCTATTTTCATTCCACTTGAAATCATTTCCTATAAAAAATACTGATGTTATTAAAAGCTGCTATGACAATTCCATATATACTAAAGCAATTTCATATTTTAACAAAAGATTTCAAATCCAATAAAGATGCAGACAGGGAATAAAGGTGGTACACAAACAGGTGTGTATTTCTGAAAATAATGTACAGATTCTATATGGGAATTTAGCTTGTGAAAATGCACATATTCAGGGGGGAAGTATGTCAAAGTGCACGTGAATTTTAATGTGCAAGAGAAGAAAGTTGGCAAATTGGGGCAAACTGAGTTTAAGATTGGCAAAGGAGAAATGGAAGCAGAAAAATTTATCCACCCCAAACCCTAAAGGGTGCCTGGGATGAGCTTTTGAGTTTTCTCTTTGAACAGGACCTCCCACGCACCATAACACACACAGATTTTGCATTTCCTCTGACTTTCTAAAGAGGCTTTTTGTGGGGGCACAAAGGAAAAAACCCATACACCATCTCTAAGAAAATGTCGCAGTTTGGGAGAGTAGCCTCACATGCACAAAAATTCCTTTTCATCCATCTCTGATCTGTTTGGGATATGAAATTTGGTGCTTGGTTATTAGATAGATATTTTGAATTCTGGTGCTGGAGGAGACTCTTGAGAGTCCCATGGACTGCAAGAAGATCAAACCTATCCATTCTGAAGGAAATCAGCCCTGAGTGCTCACTGGAAGGACAGATTGTGAAGCTGAGGCTCCAATACTTTGGCCACCTCATGAGAAGAGAAGACTCCCTGGAAAAGACCCTGATGTTGGGAAAGATGGAGGGCACAAGGAGAAGACTGACCAATTAAAAGATTTGCTTCACTACAGAAAATGGTGCCAGTGCCAGACCTGAGTCGGAGGGGGGGGGGGACTTTGGTAATATGGCACCTTGAGCGAGGACAAAATTTGGGGGGCCCTCCAATATTTCTTATTTTTACAGTAATTCATTTTTGTTCAGTTGCTTTTTTATGAATCTTCTCAATAGGTACTGTATAAATAAAGATATTATTATTATTATTATTATTATTATTAGCCCTCTCAGATTGGTACCCTGTGTGAAGGAACCGCCTCTGCCACCCTAAATCCAGTGTTTAATAATAATAATAATAATAATAATAATAATAATAATTTATTTATACCCCGCCCATCTGACTGGGCTGCCCCAGCCACTCTGGGCAGCTCCCAATTAAATATTAAAAATAAATACAGAATTAAACATTAAAAACTTCCCTAAACAGGGCTGCCTTCAGATGTCTTCTAAAAGTAGGATAGTTGCTTATTTCCTTGACATCTGATGGGAGGCGTTCCACAGGGCAGGCGCCACTACCAAGAAGGCCCTCTGCCTGGTTCCCTGTAACTTGGCCTCTCACAGTGAGGGAACTGCCAGAAGGCACTCGGAGCTGGACCTCAGTGTCTGGGCTGAACGATGGGGATGGAGACGCTCCTTCAGGTATACAGGGCCGAGGCCGTTTCGGGCTTTCAAGGTCAGCACCAACACTTTGAATTGTTCCCTGAGTGGACTCACAGCTTGGAGCTTCAACAACCTGAACCATTGCTTGGCATTGCTTCACCCCAACACACCTTGTGTTGCATCTACTGAAGAATGTGTCTACTGCCGCCAGTCACCCACCTCCCCTCCCTGGGCATGTCTTTTCACTGGTGGCACTTTGGAATGGACCCCGTCAATGGCTGTCAACCACCATTTTGCAACAACAAACATGGAATGCCCAGTGTCAACACCCCCAGGGCCTCTTTCAAATGCTACTCCTACTCTAAGGAGACTCATAGACATTCTTGGTCATGACTAATTTAAGCTCATTAATTTAGGTGGGTTTACTCTAAGCAGAACTTATAACCCCAAGGCTTATATTTCACTAATATGCACATTTATGTACTCTTTTTTACCTCAATATATTAATTTCTGTACAAGTAATGTAGCTGGAGAACTGCGCTGCAGCACAGATTTTGAAAGACGGCTGTGTTTTGGTTCGGAAAGTGAGAATTTGGTAGGTTCACTTTTAAATGCAAACTGAATTGAATTTTTCCTTTAGACCACCTCCAGAAAGAAGGTGCTGTTATGCTCATCTCCTGCCCATGGGCTTTGTATTTCAGGCATCTGGTCAGCCGCTGTCAAAAACAGGCTACTGGTCTAGATAGGCCTTTGGTCTGCTCCAGCAGCCAAGCTGCCCTGATGTTCTAAAAACAAGACTTCACTGAAACAGCTGGGGCTGTTTCATCTGTCAGTCTTTCTCTACTTTAAAGCGGCATTTTTGATTTTAAAATGACTAACCATGCTCTGACCCTTATAGGAAATGTTATATTTTCACATGCATGAACCCGAAAGGAATCGGTCGTCTTTGTCCGATGAGGCATGACATTCTTACAGGTGCTTCCTCCCAATTTCTGACATAGGGACCCCAGGGACTTCAGATTCTTGTAAAGAAACTGGAGTGGGGGTGCACACATGAGCACCAGCCACCTTTCTTGAGAATCATTACTGAGGCAAGTCCTTCATTTGGTGTAAATAAATGAGGAGAACCGCCAACTGGTTTTAGCAGAGAATTTAAAGTATCCTGGAAGCTACCTTAAAACAGACTCAATCTCCAGGGTCAGATTTTGTCCTCTGCCTGGCAGGGTCTCAGGCAAGGTCCTGTTGCCTGGTCCTTTTTGACTGGAATCACCAAGGTTTGAACTGATGCACTCAAAGGAGCAGCCACTTCTGAGTTGCAGCTCTTCACCCAAATCCTCTAGCTCACATCAGAATATGAGCAGAAGGGCTCCTCATGACTCACCCGGCTAATTTCCACTGGTTGTGAGCAGGCACTCACAAGGTTATCTAAGTGATGGGTTCAGTCAGAGGGCCACATTCCCTTCTGGGCAAGCTTCCAAGGGCCACATCTGACTGGTGGGTGGAGCCAGAGGCAAAAGTGGGTGGAGCGACCTATGTAAATTTTAGTCTTGTACTACAGACTAGTTTTGACACTATCCTCCATTCAGACAAGCAAAATGCTTTATCAGAGTTCAAGGATACTCTCCAGTCAGGCAAAAAGCACTCAGACTGCACAGCAGGACCTTGCCTAGGGAAAGTGGGTGTGGCCAGGGAGCATTCCGAGGGCCAGGCAGAGAGGTCCAGAGGGCCACATTTAGTTCCTGGGTCTGAAGTTCCCCTAATAAAAGGTCTACTGGCCTTAAGAATCCTACAACAGTGACTTCCTCCCATAAATAACAGCTTACTTTATTAGGCTGAAAATACGTGATGTTCTTTGTGGGGTGATTGTTGTTGTTTTTAACGCTCAGATAAGAAATTTGTGCCGTTTGTGCCCAACATCTTTCACATTACAGTAACTTTGGAGGAACTGTATGTTGTGGTGAAGAACAGCACTGTGCAAAAGGGAGGGATTTTTTTTTTTAAGTGCTTGTGGTTAGAGGATGTGACATCGTCACGCCGTTCAGCGGGAACCTGGTCTTTAAAAAAAAAGCTGAAAGGAACATCTTGACGGCCTGTTATCACATCAAGGTGCAAAGAGCAGCTAATAAGCCCAAGAGGGGTGGAAAGGACCCCCTCCTGCCCCAGAATATGCACTGGCAAAAATGTGAGTTCTGGACTCTTCTTTTTTTAAAATAATAATAATAACTAGAATGCAAAGATAGGCTCTGGGAGTAAGCCCTACTGAATTCAATAGGACGCATTGCTGAGTAGACATTGTTAGGATTGCACTGTTGAACAGTACTGTAGCAAAACTATAGAGGAAGAACTGCTAATTTTAATTATCCTTTTGGATTTTCCAAAGTGCTTCTCAGTTATTATTGTATTGGAACCGTTCTGAGGTAGGTCTTTATTCTTATTCACATATTGCAGCTGGGGGGGGGGGGACTGAGGCTGAGAGTTTGTGACTTAAGCAGAGATGGCCCTGGAGCTCTTCCAGATTAAATCATTCACAGCATAAAAAGAAGAAGGTGCCAGGCTGAAGTCTTTTCCTCTTGCCCTCTGGCATATTTGGAACAAGCAGTGCTTACCGGGTGATAAATGGTGAGCACTTTGCATATGCTCAGATGAACACTGCTCTCTAGAACTACCTTGCAACGTTTTGTCATTGAATCCTGGCCGGCAACCAACAGAATAGAATTAACTCTTCTTACTCTTTTAACTCTCACCTTGGTACCGTTCAGCTTTGCTTCAAGTGCGCCTGCTAAGAATCCACAGATCTGAGGCTGACAGATCTGTGACAATGCCTTCATAGAAGACGTTTGGCTTTTGTGTACTGGAAAGGCAAATTATCTGAACCATCACTTGTTTTCTGGCACACATACAAATTCACAGTGCGATTTAAAGCACAATCCTGCATAGGTTTACTTAGAAGCCAGTCCTGCTAAGTTGTTTTTGTTGTTGTTTAGCCGTTTAGTCATGTCCGACTCTTCGTGACCCCCATGGACCAGAGCACACCAGGCACTCCTGTCTTCCACTGCCTCCCACAGTTTGGTCAACCTCATGTTAGTAGCTTCGAGAACACTGTCCAACCATCTCGTCCTCTGTTGTCCCCTTCTCCTTGTGCCCTCCATCTTTCCCAACATCAGGGTCTTTTCCAGGGAGTCTTCTCTTCTCATGAGGTGGCCAAAGTATTGGAGTCTCAGCTTCAGGATCTGTCCTTCCAGTGAGCACTCAGGGCTGATTTCCTTAAGAATGGATAGGTTTGATCTTCTTGCAGTCCATGGGACTCTCAACAGTCTCCTCCAGCACCATTAGGGCTTCATAACTGACTACTCTGAGAACAACATGCTGAACTAGAGGGGACTTTGGTCTGATCCAACAGGGCTCTTCTTAGATCATTACATTCGTAATATTCTTTCATCCTCCATCTCTGTAAAACGGTGCTTTAACTTCACCACTATCCTTGGAAGCCTTAGGTAAGTTACAGTGGTACCTCAGGTTACAGACGCTTCAGGTTACAGACTCCGCTAACCCAGAAATAGTACCTCGGGTTAAGAACTTTGCTTCAGGATGAGAACAGAAATTGTGCTCCGGCGGCGCGGCAGCAGCGGAAGGCCCCATTAGCTAAAGTGGTGCTTCAGGTTAAGAACAGTTTCAGGTTAAGAACGGACCTCCGGAACGAATTAAGTACTTAACCCGAGGTACCACTGTATTTATTCTTAGCCTCAGTTCCTCATATGAGAAATGGGAACCCTCTGTATGCTCCTAATGGAAAGCTTGCTCGGCTGCAGGCAGATAACACGATGTTATGACATTTCCTGGGATTCCACGTATCTTGGTTTTTAGAGAATAACAGTGCCGTCCTTTACTGCAGGGGTTGACAGGCTTCAGGCTTGCAAGACCTGCCGTATTTATGCAAATCTAATGTGCCATCAAATCTAATGTGCACCCTAATTTTCTTCAATGTAAACAACAACAACAAAAGCAAGACCTGAGTGCAACAGCAACACTCCCCAACTGTGAATCCCACCAACTGCTATTCAGAGACATGTTGCCTCTGACAGAGCAAGTAGAGTATAGACAGGAGGCTAGTAGCCAGGAGTAGCCTTCTTCACCAGGAGTTTATGCAACCTTCTTTTAAAGCCATCCAAGTTGGTGGCTGTAACTGCAGGCAGTGGGAGCAAATGTCATGGGTTAACTATGCACCATGTGAGATAACACCTGCTTTGGTCTGTCCTGAACCTTCCAACATTCAGCTTCTTTGAGAGAGGGATAAAGACTGTCCGCTTTCTCTAGACAATGCATAATATCATTTACCTCTGTCATGTCCCTTTTTTACTCACCTTTTTTGGCAAGTCGATTTACTTTCTGTGGAGCAAGCAAATTTCCAGCATGTATAATGCAGAGAGAATATTTCCAATGCTTTTGTCAGATTAGTCACCATGAATCAAATGTCACTGAATGATTCACAATTGCAGCAATGCTTTTTTTTTTTTTAATGACAACAGTGGTTGCCAACCAAACAATTTCCATTTTAGAAAGTGAATCTTATCTTTTGCATCTGCCTTCAAAAAATGTCAAATAATCAGCAAAGAGTTAAGGGGAATGGCATCGATCAGGCCACTGGCAGCTGCTGTTGGGCTATTGCATTTGAGCATGTGCAGAATGCCTGTTAACACAGAGCAACTACAGGGTACCCAACCACCTTTATTTCTTTCACTCCTTCTTTTCTATATAGCATAAATTCAAAGTGGCTGACAAATCAGAAAAAGCAGGTAAAAGTACAGTATGCACATCCATCAACAGGGACAGATGAAGCTTTCAGCTTTGGTTCTCTCTGTTTCTTACTTTCCCAAATCTTAAGCACAGTTCTCCTCATTTCTGTTCGTTTATTATGTTTATTTATTTTTAAAGTTCTCATGAACTTTAAGTGCCATTTAAGTGCACATTTTGCCTATTAAACTCATGTTTGTATGCAATTCTCCTTTAATAAATGTTACTTTTGTTATTTTTCACTAATATATGCCTTTATAGGCACGTCTTATATCAGGGATGCCATATTTCTAAAAGTGAAAATCCAGATGCAAAAGTTGTTTAGCTTTTTATGGCAAAATCTCAATAATAATAATAATGATGATGAAGAAGAAGTTTTTGAGCTATTTTTAAGGAAATTCGCCAAAATCTACACTTCTGACATGGGTTGCCATTTGTCTGAATTTTCCCAGATATTTCAGTGATTTCTGCCCGGACACAGTTTCCAACAGCCGAATCCTGGCTATGTCCTGGAAATTCCAGGTGTATGGCAGCCCTATCTTATACAAATACATTCTGGAGAACTTCGCTGCAAAATTCGGAGAAGTGTGAATTTCAAAGGATAGTGGTGTTTTGGTCCGTGCATTGTTTTGAAAAGTATGAATTAGGCTATCTGAATTTCTCCTCCATCCCAATTGGAACTGGAGGCTGCTACTCCACTTGGTTCTCCGTTACTGCAAATGCTTTTTTTAAAAATGAACCTTTAACCAGCCACATTCTGGCTGTGAACCAACACACACTTTGAAGTGCTTTCTTATTTTGGGCATTTGTGGAAATGCCCAACAGACCACTAACAGTTAATTTATGGAATATGCTGCCACAAGATGGCCACTGGCTTAGGGAGATTTTAAAAAGAATTAAACAAATTCATGGAGTAAATGGTCCTATCAAAGGACACAAAATAGAACCCCAGGTTCAAAGGCAGTGTCCCTCTGTGTTATGTACTGAAGTTCTCACCCTGGGCCAGCAGGGGGGATACTGTAGATAGTTTTCACTCAGGTCCACATATGCAAATAAGGGATTGAAAGTGACGTTCAGTGATTGGACAGTTACAGAAAGTGGTTACTGTTGCATTGTAGTGGAGCTCTATATAAGCAGGGTGGCTGAACCCTTCAGTTCAGTTCTGTTCTGGCCTGTGAATAAACAAGAGCTATTTGAAGAATCACTGGGTTGTCTGATATGTTCACCCACAACTTAACACTGTGAGTACCAGGTGCTGGGGACAAACAGTGGGGGGGGGTCTGTCCTTCACACCCTGGTTTGGGGCTTTCCCAGAAGCATCTTGTTGGTGACTGCTGGGGAAAGGATGCAGGACCACGGATCCATTTAGCCCAGTTCTTAAACTGCCACTGTGCAAATGAGTCCCCTTGGAAATTCAGGACACCAAATACTTGGACATCCCAAGCACAGCCAGTTGAAATGAAAAGGTGGAAGTCAAATGTTTATCCTTCACTGATTCTGCAGCAGGTGAGGGTTAAGAAACCAGCTCTGAGAGTTCTTGAGAAGTGAGACTGAAAGATGAAACCATCATGTGTGATGTGTTCCATCATGTGCGCCTCCGTTCAGGCGAAGCCACCTTGGGAAAAGTTGGTGGGGGAAACAAACTTCATTGAGGCTTCATAAACCAGCTGCTTGACTGCCATCAACATCAGCAGTGTTCTTAATAGATTTCCCCACCTTGAAATGTAAAATGCAGCTAAGGATGGGCAAATCTGTCAATTTCGGCTTCTCCCAGTTTATATGCAATATTGCCTACCATGCACAGTTTTGCAAATCAATTTTCCCCAATATAAGGAATCTTTGCATGTTCTTTTCACTAACATATGCAGACTTTACCCTAGTACATGCATTTTTGAACGTGTTGCTTGGCTGGAGAACTGCACTGCAAAATTCAGAGAAGGTTGAATTTCGAAAGACAGCTGTGTTTCGATTCACGTACCACTTCAGAAAGCATAGATTTGGTGTGTTTGCCTTTAAATGGTGAACTGAACCAAATTTCTGCCCCATATCTAATTGTAGCACAGGGGGTGGCTATGCTCTGCCTTCACGGTCAGATCCAGTAATGCTTCTGAATACCAGCTGCTAGAAGGACCGTCTCCACCCCCATCATTCAGCCCGGACACTGAGGTCCAAGCTCTGGCGGTTGCCTCACTGCGAGAAGCTAAGTTACAGGGAACCAGGCAGAGGGCCTTCTCGGGAGTGGCGCCTGCCCTGTGGAAGGCCTCCCATCAGATGTCAAAGAAATAAACAACTATCTGACTTTTAGAAGACATCTGAAGGCAGCCCTGTTTAGGGAAGCTTTTAATATTTGATGAATTGTTTCATTTTAATATTTTGCTGGAAGCCGCCCAGAGTGGCTGGGGAAACCCAGCCAGATGGGCAGGGTACAAATAATAAATTGTTATTGTTGTTATTATAGAGAGAGTTCTCTTGTGCTCAGGTCCTGCTTGCGATTTTCCCACAGGTTGGCCATTGTGAGAACAGGGTGCTGGGCTAGATGGGCTATTGGCCTGATCTGGTAGGCTCTTCATACACTCTTATGATTGGTAGCAGAGAGAGCTCAGCATGAAACGTGACATTTTCTCACTTCATGTGTATTTGCCATTGTGCTGGAGGTCCGAGTCCAGTCCAAGGAGGTATGGAGGCTGTCCGTCAAAGCTGAAGCAGGGTCCAAGGCAGGGAGTCGGGTGAGGTCAGGAACTCTGGCAGAAGAGCAAGGCAGGGTGCAGGAAGGAACAGGCAACCAACAATGTTGCTCCCGCAACCTGGGACTGGGGCTGGCTGGCTTTTATCTGTCCTGAGGCATAGGGTGGCCCCGGTCCACAGGTGACTCGCCTCTCCTGGCCTGGAGGCGAGCACTCCTCCTGTGGGAACTTAGTTCCCTCCACCTCTCTGCCCTGAGCCTCTGCAGCTCAGGAGAGGCTGGAGGGTTACTGGACCCAGAGGCAACCTCAGCTTCCCCTGACGGGGCTGAGAGTGGAGCACCTGCAGGCAGTGGGTCCTCCATCACCTCAGGAGCCAGAGCAGACTCAGCTGGTGCCTGCACCTGAGGATCCAGCACAGGTGAGGACCCTTCAGGCTCAAGCCCCAGCCCCGGCTCAGCTGGTTCTGGAGGCGGGGAATCCTGTGCAGGCTGGGATTCCTCAGGTTCAGCCTCTGAGTCCGAATCCCAGGCCATCCCAGCCATCATGGCAGAGTGACCAAACCATGTAATGCCTGGAGCGGAGATTGGCATCCTCTGGATCCCAACTTCCTTCTCCTTATTTTTAAAACTGTAGCTTAAACCAGGATAAGATCATATCATGGACCAGAGACCTCTTGGTCCTGGGAGTATGTCATGTGATCCTGGAGAGCCAATCCCAGGTCACGGCCCACTATATGGCATCAGTGACTCGCATTCCCTCAGAGCGGCATATCTTTGTTGGAGAGGGACACAGCTATACTTCTTGGCTGCCGCCCAACCCCTTGTTGCCTCCCAAACCTGCCTCTTCATCATTTCCCTGGCCAGGAACCTCAAGTCCAGGAACTGTGATGCTGTCTTAACATGTCTAGGATATACATATAAGCAAAGACCCTGCTTTAAGAGATACCTTTCCCATTTAGGCCAATCTTGTCACAAAACCAGAAGTTGCAATCTATTGAGGCAGTTCACCTGTCCATCTAGCTCAGTGTTGCTTACACTGACTGGCAGCAGCTCTCTAAGGTTTCGGACAGGGAATCTCTCCCAGCCCTACTTGGAGATGTCAGGGACTGAAGCGGGGACTTCTGCCATTGAGTTATTAGCCTTCTACAAAGGCAAGTATCTTTGCATACTCAGCCAGACAATGGCTCTCTAGGATCTACAGCAGAGGGCTTTCCCATTATCTGTTACCTGGTCCTTAAGACTGGAGATGCCAGGGATTGAATCTGGGCTCTTCTGGCAGACAAATCCGATTCAGTTAATATTTAATTTGCACTTTCTGAAACAGTGCGAGAACCAAAATGCAGCCGCCTTTCGGCATTTGCACACCAGATTTTGCAGTGCAGTCCTCTAACCAAGCGATGTGTACAAAAACGCACAAGCTAAGGAACTGCATGCCTTAAAAAGTGCATAGATGAAAATAGCATCCATAAATGCAGTATGTTAGAGGAAGCTGTTTTGCAAAAAATATGCATATCAGGCATAATTGCACAGAAAAGAAAGTGTCTATTATGAAAAAATTGCACAGAAATGAATCACAACTGATGTGGAAATGTGAAGAATTGAAGACTGGAAGAAACAAAAATTGACAAGATTCACCCATCCCTACCACTGACAGATCTATCATTCCCTCTGTGCAAGCACCATCATGGCTGGACCCCTCAGTATCCAGGAGTCTGCAACCTTTCTGGTTGTTGCAACCTAACCATTCTAGCACTCAGAGCTAAGCACTGGACATAGGCCACTACTGCTTTGTCTTGGTGGGGTTTTTCTCTTCTGCCACATGCGCCAATAAGGCCCGTGCAAAACACTTTTCCACGTGCTCTGTCAGCCATACACTCAGAATTCTCCTGTGCTATAACCAGCTCTACTTTTGCTCAAGGGCTTTTGATCACTGAGTAAACACTCCCAGCCTGGTGTTTGCTTAATATCTTTGCGCAGGGTTAAATGTTTATTGAAACATCCTGACCCAGATGTGACCAGAGATGGGGAGGGCGCGGGGGGGTTGGATCCATTCCTTGCCAGCTTTAAGTGACAGCTTTGCTCCAGAAAATCAAATGCCACCCTGGGAAAAAGCTAGACCCATGTCAGTTTCAGAAGGGAGCCTGGAGGAGTCTCTCCAACAAACAGGCCTCAACATGCACCAAGGGTGGGTGGGTGAGCGTTGCTGGATAATTGACACTGTTGGGGGATCGTGGTGACACACACAGCGTCAAATTGAGGCCACGAGCTCACTGACAGGGCGATGGGAGCAATTGACAGTCAGGAAAACAAGGGTTGTCTTCTGCGTGTTGACCCAGCACTGAGTCGACAACCGCAGTAGGAAGCAGAAGGCATTCCCACAGGCCAGCTACCTCTTACACAGCTGCGCAGCAGCCAAGGAAGAAAAAGGTACTCTTGAGGTCACAGAGAGATCCCTCTTCAGGACCCCTTCCAAGGTAGTGCCGTTTTTTGGCGCTCCTTTTGAGATTCTGAGGGCTGCAGGGACAAACATGGCAGCATAGCTATTTGAGGGCAGTGGCGGGGGGGGCACGGCTGTGTGGCTTCCATATTATTGTCCATGCAAACTGTCAAATTCACGGTGATGGCAAAGTAGAACCTCCATGTTCAGGGGCAGCCGGCGCCACTTACTACTGGTTGCTGGGGGGGGAGGCAAGCAATGGAAGAGGGCTGTTGACTTCAAGTCCCAGGATGCATCTGGCTCTTCTTGTGTCCCCACTTTCCCACCAACTCAGGAGAATCACAGAGCATGGAGTCGTAGCAAGCATATACAGTGGTACCTCGGGTTACAGACGCTTCAGGTTACAGACGCTTCAGGTTACAGACTCCGCTAACCCAGAAATATTACCTCGGGTTAAGAACTTTGCTTCAGGATGAGAACAGAAATCGTGCTCCGGTGGCGCGGCGGCAGCAGGAGGCCCCATTAGATAAAGTGGTACTTCAGGTTAAGAACAGTTTCAGGTTAAGAACAGACCTCCAGAACAAATTAAGTTCTTAACCTGAGGTACCACTGTTCCGTATTTTTCCATGTATAAGACTAGGTTTTTTTCCTAAAAAATAATGTCAAAAATTAGAGGGTGTCTTATACACTGATACATCCCCCCCTCATTTTCTTGAATCTGAGTCCCCCAAAATAGGGGGCGTCTTATACATGGGAGCGTCTTATAGACGGAAAAATACGGCACTTACTAGAGTCAAAGACATCCTCTGGGACTGCAGAGTCCTAGGCTGAAGAGTTTTTGTGTGGCGTATCTCTCTCTCTCTCTCTCAATGGTAATGTGTAATATTAATTCACCTAGTTCAACAGGTGACAGAGCCCACCATACTGCATTTGGGCCCCTCATCTCTGCTCATTATGCTGAGTAGGACCCTGAATGTCTGCCCCCAAGTCTTACCCTGATGGCACAGGAAGGTGTGGAGAGGGCATTGATGTGGCAACATCCTTGTGAACACAGGAGCCAAAGTAGCTCAGCTGGGAGAGCATTAGACTAGAAATCTGAAGGCCCCCTGGTTTGATCCCAGGCAATTTTGCTTGGCAGGGCCCTCCTTGATGCGAATGGGCTATCTTTCAGTGACACACTTTAGGTGTCAAAGGCCCTGCATTACACCCCTGGCATCTCAAGTTAAAAGAGTTGGGGGCAGCAGGTAGACATGGGGATCAATTAGGTTTGGTCCACATTTAATGCACGCATGCTTAACACACACTTTCTGGAAGAATACGTGAAGGAAAGCAGTCATTCTTTGAAATTCACGCTTCTCCAAAATTTGCACCGCAGTTCTGCAGCCAAATAATGTGTACAAAAATGCATATACCAGAGTAATGTGTGCTTATTAATGCATTTAATTAGTGAAAATATAATACGCAGAACGCATATTAGGGAAACAGCTAGCAAACATGTTTCTAGTAGGTAATGTTACATATGAAGATGTGTGTATTAGGAGAGATTTGCACTAAAATGCTTACAAATTTAAAAAATAAATACCGTATTTTTGCTCTATAAGACTCACTTTTTCCCTCCCAAAAAGTAAGGGGAAATGTGTGTGCGTCTTATGGAGCGAATACAGGCTGTGCAGCTATCCCAGAAGCCAGAACAGCAAGAGGGATTGCTGTGCAGTGATCCCTCTTGCTGTTCTGGCTTCTGAGATTCAGAATATTGTTTTTTCTTGTTTTTCTCCTCCAAAAACTAGGTGCGTCTTATGGTCTGGTGCATCTTATAGAGCGAAAAATATGGTAGACCACAAACCCAATGCAGGCTTCATCCACACCGTAAGTACATTTAAAGCACATTGCTCCCCCCCCCAAAAAAATAATAATCCTGGAAACTGTAGTTTGTTAAAAGTGCTGGCAATTATAGCCCTGTGATGGGGTAAACTCTAGTTCCCAGGATTCAAGGGAGCACTTTAAAAGTGTGCTATGGGTGTGACTGAAGACTGGAAAACTGGAAAGCTGAGAGAAGATGAACTTAACAGGGTATTGGAAAGAGCCCCTGCCTGAGAGCCCGGAAAGCTGCTACCAGTCAGAGTACTAGGCTCAATGGGTAAATAACCTGTCATGCAGACTGGCAATTAGTTATTTTTCCCCCTTGCTAATATGAAATATATTACCGTTTCCCTCCCACACTCAAAACCATCTAAAATAGCATTTCAAAGCAGAGGTTGTTCTAACTTCAGATGTCCTCCTGCGCCTCCTCAACTCAGCCACCTGCTCTGAGATTACCTACCCAAAATAGTCCCAGCTGTGATCTTGTCTGATCATCTCCGGCTTCCAGTTAGTCTCTCCAAGAGGAAGGCAGATAGAGCAGCTCAACAGCTTCTTCCTCAAACTCTAGCTTTATGGTTTCCTCCTTGAATTCATGTCTACCAGATATTCCCCTTTTTTGCCCTCATTGCTTCCAGCATGTATGGTTTAGCTGGACGTCTTGATTCCCAGACCCGGTTTCTTCTGGCTCCCAATTTCTTTCCATCCTGTGGTCCTCCAGATCCCAGTCTGCTTACCTCTTTTACTTTCTGTTCCTGGTGCCAAGTCCCTGTCCTTATCCTCTTTCCCCAGATCAACATGAAGCCCAGACTCAATCAGGCTCATTCTCCCCACCCTAAGTGCATATAAATAGGGCCGGTCCTACCATTAGCCAGACTGAGAAAGCTTCCTCGAGCAGCTGGTTCTGGGAAATGGGGAATGATACTGAGATGCTGGAGGAGGACAGAGCCATATGGGCCAATAATAAATTATTATTATTATATTGGAAGCCGCCCGGAGTGGCTGGGGGAAACCAGCCAGATGGGTAGCGTATAAATAATAAATTATTATTATTATTATTATTATTATTATTATTATTATTACATGGCCTGCACATGCTCTGCATACCCCTCAATGAGCCTGCTGCTCTCAGCAGGAAGACATTGGGCTCATCCACACTTAGTTTTTGCTCCATGCTTCCTAGGCACAAGTCTGCACTTTAAAGCAATTTTCTTCCTCCTGGCCAGTGTGGTGTAGTGGTTAGGAGCAATGGACTCGTAATCTGGTGAACCGGGTTCGCTTCCCCGCTCCTCCACATGCAGCTGCTGGGTGACCTTGGGCTAGTCACACTTCTCTGAAGTCTCTCAGCCCCACTCACCTCACAGAGTGTTTGTTGTGGGGGAGGAAGGGAAAGGAGAATGTTAGCCGCTTTGAGACTCCCTAGGGTAGTGATAAAGCGGGATATCAAATCCAAACTCTTCTTCTTCTGGCATTTCCCCCATGAAAACCCATTCTGAATCGGAACAAACAGCAATTTGAGTTTGGTCTGATTCAGTGGCAAAGAGTGAGTTTTTATGGGGAAAGTACCAGGGCAAACGCACACACACACACACACAAAGAGGACAAGGAGTTTTAAAGTGCCAGCCTGTGGCTAGAAATGCAGCAACAAAGGAAGTCTGAAGGAGACACATTGTCCCACTGCCCCTGCTGATGTTAAGATTCAGCTGCTGGTCCAATTTGCTTCTGAATATACAACGGGAGGAAGACACCATTTTTGTCCTTGACTTCTTGCAGCCAGATGTATTGGGACCCCCCCCCCTGCATGTAAATGAGCCTGACCGCAAAAGGATGCTTCACCTGAAACTCAGGTTTGGTGACAGGTGCTCCTTTTATGACTTTTGAAACACCATTTTCGACAGCAAACTGGCGCTTATTCCGAAGTAAATGTGCTCAGCGTCGGGGCAGCAGGTACAAACTCTGTTTTATTCCTGTAGTCATGACGGTGCTCTGATTTAAGTGAGTTTAGAAAGGGAAGAGCGTAGAAGCAAGCTGGAATGGCGGCGAGAGAAGGCAGAATAAGTGTGAACTGTGAATCACAACTGAAATATGCATGATTGTCTAAAGTCCAGGGTCTCAGTTTTGCTTCTGTGTTTGTCGAATGCTAAGGGGCTTACCACGCCACAGGGTAGTCTGCGCTCTGGCCTCAAATCACACATGCAAACGATTTCGCCTTCTGATACTTCCTCTTTGACTGTACAGAGGGCATAGCACAATCACTGCCTACGCTAAGATTTCATCTAAATTACAAATGCACAGTGGTTTTATACCACTTTAAGCAGTTTGGCTTCCCGCAGGGCATCCTGGGAGCTGTAGTTTGGCGAGGTGTTTTCCACAGACCTACAATTCCCAGGGTCCCGCTTTCCATAGGCATTCCATAGGCATCTTGTTGTCCATTGTAAGAACAGGACGCTTAACTAAATGAGCCGTTGGCCTGATCCATCAGGGCTCTTAAGTTCCTATGGTTCTCTGGGAAGAGGAGGTGGTGGTCTGTAATGTGAGCATGCCTGTGAGTGCTGTTCAAGAAAGCCCCTGCTGTCCTGGTGTATGCACAGTGTACAGTGGTACCTCGGTTACATACGCTTCAGGTTACAGACTCCGCTAACCCAGAAATAGTACCTTGGGTTAAGAACTTTGCTTCAGGATGAGAACAGAAATCGTGCTCCGGCGGCGCGGCAGCAGCGGGAGGCCCCATTAGCTAAAGTGGTGCTTCAGGTTAAGAACAGTTTCAGGTTAAGAACAGACCTCCAGAACGAATTAAGTACTTAACCTGAGGTACCACTGTACATTATTGTAGTGCACAAGGAATCAGGCCTGCGTGAGTACAAAGTTTAGAATGGGTTCTCTTCTTAAAAAAATTATGTGCACACTGTGTGCCAAAGTGTGAGAAAATATTTTGTGTAATTCATTTTTTGAGATACAAGCCAAGATCCGCAACTGCCTTGAGAAGGAAACACTTTCTGAATCATAACAATTATGCTCCTTGGGGTTTGTGTTATCAAGCGAATGTTTGCTTTCCATACTTCTGCAAACAGAAAAGGATTTCCATTGTATCTCCTCAAGAGCTTATTATTTTACTCTGTGTGTGTGTGTGTGTTTGATTATACCAGAAATGCAAGCGGGGGGCGGGAGGAGGGAAGGAAAACAGTTGTGTGTTCTGGTTTGCGCCTCTGAATTGATAGATTTCTCACCTGCCAGAGTGTCGGAGGGGGTGGGGAAAGGCCTAGCGGAAAGTGTGCACTTTGGGGGTTGAAAGGCAACCAGTCAGCCATGCAAACCCTTGCAGGGTGACAAACTCTTTTCAGTGGAAAGTTGGCTCAGTGGACAGTCCTAGTGACTCATCTAAAAAAAGTCCTTTCCAACTAACTTTGGAGAGGTAGTGTGAGTGAAGCTTGGCAGGTTCTCAAAAGAGGGCTCAGCCCTTTGTGATCTGAATATCCGTGATGGGCTGTTGCCAATAAACCCTTTCAAAATCCCTCAGCAAACTCTCGGGGGCTTTGGACATTTCTCCTTGGTTAACGTTGCCTTTCACTGTGGTTTTTGAAGAAACCTTGGGTGCCTCTGACGTTTATCCAAGGTCTGAAATAGCCACTTCCTTCAATGTCGTGCCCATGAGATGTCGCTGGACTACAATTCCCACCATCCTCAAAGCATTGGCGATTCCAGCTGGTGGCATCTGATGGGAGTTGGAGCCCAACAACATCCTGGAGGGCACCAGGTTGGGGAAGGCTGGTCTGAAGATGGTACGGGAGGCAGCTGCCTTACTTTATTTATCCAATATTTACAGAGAGAGCCTCTTGGAATAATGGTGTTGTCCCGAGTAATCTCCACACACACCCTTCTCTTCCACTTCTCCTTTCATCAACAGCACCACCCCCACTACGGTTGCCACTTAGGGTCATCCGTCTCTGAGTCCTTTGGTCTCCTACTTTTAAGGTTCACCAGGTTCTGGGAGCTGGTGGGTCTGGAATGCTTTCTAGTGATAACATGTCAGCCTCACCCCTCAACCTCAGAGCATGGGAAGCCAACCAAAGACTTATAATTTGGCATGAAATTTGGATAGTTTGATTATTTTACAATTTGGAATGTTTTTAATGTGGTCTTTATTGGATTGTTAAAATGGAAAAATTAATAAATATTATTACCAAAATAAAATAGTGATAACATGTCAGCCAGCTGCTCCAGCTCTGCCACCTCCTCCTCTCCCAAGCTTTCCCTCTCATCTGCCTCTGAGCTGTGATCTCCCTCAAACCCCTCTTGTAATTCTGAACTGTCTTCTTCTCCTCTGTCCAGTCCCTGACAGAACCACATGTCTGCTACCTTGTGTCCCATGAAAGAAGAAAAGCACAATACAAATGTAAGGAAATAAGTAAAGGTGAACAACAGGGTAGGGGCCATAGCTCAGTGTCAGGGCATGTAACTTGCATGCAGGGGACCCCAAATTCAGTCCTTGGTGTTTATAGTTAAAGGAATCAGGTGGATCTTGCTGTGCCTCAGAGACTGCCAACTAGGAAGTCCAATACTGGGTTGGATAGACCAATGTTCTGACCTTGTGGGAGGCCATTTCCTAGGTTTAAGTAATTTTTTTGTTATTTTTAAGTAGAATGGTGGGAATTAGACTCTAGTTCCCATTTGCAGAGAATGTGGAAGACAGCCCTGGGTTGTTTGACTCTTTAATTAGTTCTCTTTTTTCATCTTATAAAAACTACGCAAGACCCTCTCTTCTAAAGTTTAAATAACATATAGTTTTTACTTACTGTACTTTCAGTGGCAAATAAAATATATACAATGCAGGTGGATGTTTCTTAAGATGCTAATATGTCTTACATAGATTACCAGCCATAGGCAAACTCCAGCCCTCCAGATGTTTGGGACTACAATTCCCATCGTCCCTGACCACTGGTCTTGTTAGCTAGGGATGATGGGAATTGTAGTCCCAAACATCTGGAGGGGGGAGTTTGCCTATGCCTGCATTAAACTGTCGCAGACTAACTCTGAGGTAGACGGAAGCAGCAGAGCACAACTGTTAAGACTGTTCTATTAACTGCCATAACTGTACCAACTGAAAATAAGTGCCACGGAGTGTTTGACATCATAGAGTTCTACAGCCCTTGCAATCAATTCTTTGCATATGCATTTTGGATGCTAACATCCCACAGGTATCACATTTCTGAATACATTCTCAAGCAGGCAGAGCCATTCTGACAACACCACCTCATTCTGTCGCAAGGATAGACCAGGCCAGAGTCAGAGGTCATATTTGCAATCAGTTTTCAGCATCAGTCCCAGGGAGAGAGACATGAAATAACAGGTTAAAATCGGGCAGGCGTGTTTATGAAAACTTCTGACAATTGTGGACAGTAAAATTACGGGGCACGTTATCTTTCCTCGATAACCATTAATTGCCCTTGAAGCTTGTCGGCAGGCGAGACCGTGAACGTGCTGGAGGTGAAGAATGAAATCTGGCTTGTGTTTAAATCACTTCTCTTTAAGAACAAACTAATAATAATATTAATACATGCTCCCTTCCTCAGTTCTGGAAGGCATGTGCCAACATTTCTTATCTCATGGTAAGAATCGGCCCCTGACAAGATGCAGAGCAGGGAGGAGAAAGACCTCACACCAATTTGAAGCTCCCAAAGCAAGATTCCTCCTGACTGTCTATCATTCCTATGACTGCCGTGGTGCTTGGTGCAACACACAGAACAGCGATAAGCATGTTTCTGTGGTGGAGGAAGCCAAGAGAGTGGGAAGGAGTTGCATCTCAGTTGCTTCAGGAGCCAAGGTTTTGCAGAGAGAGAGAGAGAGAGAGAGAGAGAGAGAGAGAATGTCCTCTGTCTGTGCCATCAATCTGCTTGGCATTAATTTCCCTTGTCTGTTCTTAAGGTTCTCATGATCTCAAGTCCTCTAGGACATGCTGATTTTCCTTGTAAGATTTAAATGCATTCCCCCTCTGCAATTGCACTTGCAAGTAAGACATCAGGGGTCCCTTGAGTCTGTGCCAGGTGGAAAGCTACACTCCCAGTACGCTATCTGGGAAGAGCCGACCACACAACAATTTGGTTAAATGGTGTTTATTATAAATGGGGGAAAGGATCCGTTTCCCCAGAATATAACCCCCTCCCCTACAAAGCAGTATTCTTTTCTGGAGAGATGAATCAACACTGCTGTCTCTTTTTCCTTGTCCCTGCTGATAATACAGAGTTGCCCAAGTGTTCTTCTGAGCAAGGATGGCCAAATCTGACAGTTTTTGCTTCTCCCCATTTCTCCCCCCCCCAAAAAAAATATTTCAGCTCACTTTTAAACATCAGCTTGCACTTTCTTCTAAGTCCTCATGAACATTCGTCAAAATATGAGTGTGAATTTCTCCTAATATTAATGCTTGCATGCAGTTCTGCCTAATATCCACATTTTCTGCAAGGCATTTTCTTCCTAACAGAGTGCATTTTGTATGTTATTTTCACCAATATATGCAATTGCATGCATACTGTACCCTAGCATATGCACTTTTGTGCTTGGCTGAAAAACAGCACTGAAAAATTAAGAGAAGAGGGGATTTTGAACGATGGCTGTGTCTTGGTCTCATATTGTTTCAGAAAGTACAAATTAAATGTGGTCTGAATCATATTTCTCTCCCCGCCCCCATCCCTACATCCCATGCTACTCCCCGATGTTCCAAAGACGGTTCAGAGATAAATGCACAATTTGCAGGTGATTCTGTCAATGTCAACTGTGAACTTACTTAATTCTCTGGAGACGAATTCTTTAACAGAAGAGGCTATTGCCTCATACAGTGGCTCCAGAAAGATAAATGAAGAATGGAGTGGGGGGGGGCTGTGGCGGGAGACTATGTGATGATGAGCAAGTGATGTTAAGTGAAGATAAATGCTTCTGGCCCATTTCTGCAAGGTGAAAGGTACAGATGCCATCTGTGATCAACAGGACTCTGTAAGAGAATACCTTTTAAAATTTCTGCTTCACATATCTGCAGGCTGGGGAAAGGTGGCTGGCCAGAGAGAGGCACAGATTACTATTTCACAAGATTGTGGCAACATGTTTTACATATACAGAGACAGAAGTGAAACAGAGAGGCAGGGAGACAGAATAGGCAGAGGAAATTATTTGTGATAAAGGTGCTGGACAATTTGTGACATCCAGTTGTGAGAATGCTTGGATTGCAGAGTGATGAGAGTGCAAGCATTGATTTCAAAAATTATTTGGTGGGCTAGAGCATCAGACAGAGAGCTTGCTGGTGAAGCTTATTCACTGCCATAACAGTCATGCTGTTTTAATAGAAACCTTTTTTATTATCTGTGAAATGCCAAGACATGGGTCACCCATGTTTTGGGACCTATGAGCTCATGTGTGAAACTGTTGTGAGCAGGGGTGGAAGGATTTGTCAACCTTGGTTCTCTCATTTTTCCAATTTTAAATCCAGCTTTTCCACATTTCTGCAGCAGCTTGTGGTTGGTTTGTTTTAAGCAAAATCCTCACAAAAATTATCCAGTGTGTTAGTGCTAATTTCTCCTAATATACACATTTTTGTATTCATTTTTGCCTAATACACGATTTCTTGAAAGTATATTTTCCTTAATACTTAGTTTTCCCCTAAGATAATGCATGCTTGTATGTTATTTCTTATAATATATACATCATGTGCACTGTTTAATATAATAATTTGTGTACAAATCACTTGCATTGCAAAATTCGGAGGAGTGCAAATTTCAAAAGGTGGGTGTTTCCATTTGTATATTGTGAGAATTAGATTTGCCTTTAAATGCAAACTGAATTCAACTTCTCCTGCATCCCTACCCACTACCCCACTTGTTACAATTCAATTTGTTCCCTGTTTCCCCAAACAACTGGCCTTATGAAACATACTGAAGCAAAAGAACATTAAACAACATAACAAAACAAGTTGAATAGATACATTATCTATCATGTTACGCTCCCAGATTACATTCTCAGATACTTCCTTGAGTAAGAACATTCTCAGCTCTTACTTACAGTTCCCCACAAATGTCTTAATTATGGTTCCATGTGGCCCTCTCCCATAAACTCCAAATTCCTTAGTCTGCCAACATTTCCTGCAAGAGTATTTCCCCTTTCCACAATGCCCCTGAATTACTGACATTCCAACATGCCTATATCCATCTCTGTGGTGTCATAGCTTTGTTTCATCTTTGGGAAATTTTCTGTGCCCATGAAGTTGGTACTAAGTTAAAAAAAATAAGCTTGTGAGGTTGCTGAGGATTCTCCCTCTCTGCTTCCCAACCTGTGCATCTTATAATAGCTCCTGAAACTGATCTCACACATCTTCCTGTGGTGCATGTTCAGTCTTTCTCCAACCCGTTCAAACACCACCATCCATACACCTGGGCAGCATTTTCCACCACCTTTGAGAATTTCCTGGTTCTTTATTCTTTTTCGTTATCTGCACTGAACTCTGCTACATTCTTTGCAACATCATCATCTGAGGAGCCTTTTTGGTTCTGGGTTTCCTCTTCTCTCTTCCTTCACACCACCAGCAGCTTTAGTACGTTTCGGTGTCCTGTCTTGCTCATTTCCCCAGAAACATTTGTCATTACAAAGACTGGCGAGTTTTCAAATGTTGCCTTAACAACTTTTTAAATATCTTTCTCCCAGTAATCTTCCAACTTATTTCTTCTTTCCTTTTTCAGAAAAACACAACCGCCTGTTTTTATTTCTGTCTTTTTTAAAATCCTGAGTTGCAATTCTGCTTTTGTTTCTCGCTCTTTATCTGTGTCTACCCTTTCTTGCTTACATAAGCTTTGCCATTTTCTGTGATGACATTCTAGTCAATAATTGGGCATGTGGTTGTTCATTGATTTTCATCTTTCCCTAAGGAGACAATATAGGCTGGCACTCTCTCCCCAAGTCCCCACAAACTACAGTTTTGGAGAACAATACATCCATTGTTAGTAGCTCCATCTATGAAGTTCTTGAGGAAGAGCTTAGCTTAGAGCATGGGTAGCCAACCTAAGGCCCAGGGGCCGGATGTGGCCCAATCACCTTCTAAATCTGGCCCGCAGACAGTCCAGGAATCAGCATGTTTTTACATGAGTAGAATGTGTCCTTTTATTTAAAATGCATCTCTGGGTTATTTGTGGGGCCTGCCTGGTGTTTTTACATGAGTAGAATGTGTGCTTTTATTTAAAATGCATCTCTGGGTTATTTGTGGGGCATAGGACTTCGTTTTTTAATTTTATTTTCAAAATATAGTCCAGCCCCCCACAAGGTCTGAGGGACAGTGGACTGGCCCCCTGCTGAAAAAGTTTGCTGACCCCTGGCTCAGATGAATTTAGTTTTGAAAAGCACAAAGATCAACATAGTTTTGAAAAGATCAACCAGACATTTTAAGGGAGTGGTCTTCAGCGCCCATCTGTGAGAAACTCTCTACTTGTTCTGATGGAGCATGAAAAGAGGTGCAACCCAGGAGATCATTTGCTGTGTTTGGAGAAATTGTTGTAATTGTTTCCCAACAGTAGCTACCACATATGTGCATATATTTTCATTTTACATGCAGTCTTGTTTTGTCAATTAATAAATTTCTTTTATACCAATTTCACCAGGGTGTTTTTTTTATGTGACTTTGTCTGTTGTTGTTTTTCCATATTTTGGGGGGCTATGGGTGGTATGCAACTAATGCATCCCATTAGTGCAAGAATTTCCACTTGTGCAATGGGTCTTCCTGCACTCTCCTCCCTGCCATGTGCCCTGCACTGTCCCCAGATCTGCTCTGGAGAATTGGAGGAATCCCTGCAGCAGATTTATGGGGGTGGGGGAGGAGAGTGGGGAAGTCCCATTGCACAAGTGGAAATCCTTGTACTGATGTGTTACTCAGCACTAATATGAATACAACCCCTTCCTCTCTGTCTCAATTTTTTTCTGGTGATGGGACCCAGTTCCTAAAGTTGTCATCACAGACTTATCAAACGGCCCGTAATTTTGATAGTTGAGGTGTTTTGTAGTGATGGGGCTTGTGTTTTACATGGTTTCCTGGGTGTACAGCCTCCCTGAGGATCCCTTTTATGGGATCCTGTCAATGACAGAGGTGTAGGACACAATTTGCCCTGGCCAGACTTTAGCCTTCCCCATATAAATGAATTCTAGTCACGAATGGTGACCGCAGGAACTAAGAACCTGGCCTCTCCTACCTGCCAGCCAAGCTTCTGTTTTGTGGCGTGCAAGAGTGTGATTCATTCATTCTCTGGCAGTGCTTGTCTGTTTATCTATCAGAAGATCACACTATTTGTGCAGTCAGGCATCAATGTTTACGGCATTTTGCAGAAGAACATAAGATAAAGCAACAGTTTCTTGCCCTAAAGAGCTTACAATGTGATTTTTGACAAAGGTGTGAAGAGGAGGGAGAGAGATGAGAGGCTGTGGGAAAGTAGAGGGTCAGTGGCGAGGCACGGGAAAACTGAGGATCAATGGGGGACACAGGGATGTTGATGGTCAATAGAAGATATGGGGTGGGTTGAGAGACAGGGAATATTTGTGAGCAAGTAGAGTCATATATACTTATTCTATGTTTTTGTTGTGGATTTGAAGTAAGTGCTGGGCCAAAAAACTTCATATATCTCTGGTGGGTTGTCTAGATGCACATTGTTTACTCCTGAATTATTTACTCCATTCATTGGGGTGGGAAGGAGGCACTGGTTATTTCCTTGTGTTGCTAGTCTTCCCAGTCCCCACAGCTTGGCATGGGTTACAGTGAACACATTGCTGGGCAGAAACAGCTTAAAACAATATATCTTTATCAAAACTCCATCTGTCTGGAATTGGCCAGCAACAAGAGAGTCTGATGCGGTGAAATGCATGGGGTTAATATGGACTTGGGCACAAGCCCATGGGCAGCTCCATCAAGGACTGGATGATAGACCACAGCAGCACCTTGTAAAACTGCACCCAAACCTCAGGGGAATGAATCTTCAGACAAGTATAAAATAATGTTCATTGGATATAATTTTTGTCCAAGGATTAGTGAGCCAACCACATTGCCTTAACAGGCTTTTCGCTGGACGGCTTTGAAACTGGCAGATGGTTTTATTTCCTCCAGCCAGGTATTTGTCATCAGTTGCAAAATGTTTAAAATATGTGTGGGTCAGTAGAAATATTTACAGAACAATCTCTGGCAAAGACAAGGCGTTTTCCTGGTGCTTGCGTTTAAAACAGAGGCGAGATGAGGGTGAAAGGGAACAGTGTGTAGCAGACTGGTAGATTAGTGTTTTGCAAAACTTTTACTGGTGGTCCAGATTCAAAGTTATGACTTGAAATGCCGCTTTCGACTCAAATGGGCTTTGAATTGAGGCTGTAAAGCAGGAAGTGGAAGACCACAGGCCTTGGGATTGAATGTGCTCTCCAAAGACTTCTGCCTGGTCCTGAGGACGCTCCCCAGTCTATAGCCTACTTTCCAGGCCCCATTTCTCCTGAAGCTACACCTCTCCCAGGCCCTGTTCCTTACACTTTGAATGCTTTGCCTGGCTGGAAACTGTCCTCCAGCTGTGATCGTGCTTTTAGCTTGCCTGGATGGAAGATGGACAGGTGGGTGGGTGGGGCTGCTCGATGTAGAACCATCTGATCTTGTGCAGTTGGCAGACAGTAGTCTATTGTACAAAGGTAAGAGTCAAATCTGTGGCTCTGGCTGTGCCTAGTGTTGCCGCTGGCCACACCCACAGCTGGCATTCAGCCCCTTGGGAAGGTTTCCCATGAGGGAATGGAGTCTTTGGGCTGAAAATAGCTCTCCAGCCCTGCTGTAAAGCCGGGACAATCCAGCAGGAACGCCATTATGGGAGTGCAATCCTTGGACCATTCTCATACCACACAATTACTTCTCAAAAAAATGTCTCTGTCTCTGGTCAGCTTACTAGTTCTCCATTGATATCTGAAGGGCTGTACTGTAGACAGATATTTTGTGGCAAACGGTGCATAAAGGTACTATAATAAAAAGTTAAAATTAAATTGGCCTCTCTCACCATACAACTGGCAGGTGGAAAGGTCTGAACCCAATACCTTAAACTCATATGTTGCCTTCTATCAGCCACCAGCAACCTGGTACCCTTCAGATATTCTGCACCATAGCCATCAACCCCAGCTCTTTCCTGTTGCCTGGTACCTGAGACCCTTTAAACTGGAGATGCCATGAATTGAGCCCAGGCCCTTCTGTGTGTGCAATGTTGGTGCTTGACCACTGGGTGACATACCCTCCCCTCAGGATTGAAGGTGCCGGGTTGAACTCTCTGAAGGGGGCAATTCATAAACAAGGTTCCACCTCTGGCAGTGGAGGCCTCTGTTAAAAATTAGCTGCCATTAGAGATCTTGCTTATACCTGCTAAAGGCAAATATCCTTTTGTTTGTTTGTTTTTTAATATAATTTTTATTCAGTTTTCTGTTTTACAATTTAAAGTGCATCCTTAAGATATCAAGGACTTCCCTTCTGCTTTTTCCAAGGTTCATTTTACATATCATAAATCCCTGCATATTTTACAAAAACTATACCGTTCAGCATTCCATCATTACATCCATCAAAACTTACACTGTTGAATTTATCTTAATGCTGCCAACGTTTTCAGCTGTACACAGTAATTTCCCATATATTCAATAAACGTTTTCCAATCTTCTCTAAATGTGTGTTCTTCTTATTCTCTTATTCTATATGTTGTCTGCAAGCTGCACATATTCTGTTAAAAGGCAATAAGCAGCGTTTTTATGTGGAATGGCACATATCTGTGTTTCCCCATTTCTGCTCACTACCTTTCTGGGTCTGTGGCTCGGTGGTAGAGCACCTGCTTTCCATGCAAAAGGTTCCTGGTTCCATCCCCAGCATCTCCAGGAAGACCTGGGCGAGACCCCTGCTTGAAACCCTGGAGAGCAGCTGCCAGTCAGTATGGACAGTATTGAACTAGATGGGACAGAATCTGTATAAATCAGCTTGCTTCCTGCATCCAACCATTCAAGTTGTTTATGTTTTGATATGGCTTTAATGAGAGAGGGTGAAGCTGGACTCCTCTGAAAAGGAACGGGACTGTTACCTGTTTGATTAGTTAGAACTTGGTTGGGAAGGAAGCACTGGTTATCAGCTCAGGTATGCCTACCGATTGCAGTCAAAGCCCTGTGCCGCGGAAATTGCTGCCGTCAATGGATTTATCAATATTTCCTTAGACCCGTAAGCTTTGATACAGTGTCAAGTCATCGCCGCCAAATACTTTGCATGTGATAAAGCTTACCTGTTTCAGATACAGAAGTGAGTTGTGTTTCCTTGTGACTCACACTATCGCAAGGCTTCAGAGTGGCTTCTTGGCTGACTGCCGGGTTGATTATTCAGAGGAGGTTTTATAGCAAGCCATGGGCTCAGACCTCACAATTTGCAATTGTTTTAATTCGCTAGAAAAGAGAGAGGAAGGAATGGTCAGGGTATGTCTACACTGCGCATTTAATCCAGCTTCAAACTGGGTGCAGGGGGGACGTGTGGAAGGCAGCAAGGGGAAATTCTATTGCACAAGTGGAAGGTGTTCCACTCATCCAATATTTGAAGCACCGAGAGAGAAAAATAATTATAATCTTCCCCTCCCAGGTTCTGCACCCGAGCAGCCCCCGCCCCCAACCCGCCCCTATCAAGGTGTCCGTGTCAAAGAGCCCGTAAAGGAACTCCTAAAGCGAAAGCGTGGCAGTGTTCAGAATGCAAACGTGGCCACTGCTGGGGCAGCGACGACGGTAAGAAGAGCTGTGGGCAAAACCACAATTTGTGGGCAAGATCCTCTTCCTCTCTGAATCTCCTTGTTGATTCATATAGGTTTCCATCATGATGTCACCTACGCCAAGCTTGGTGTCTTATGCTCAGAGCTGGCTGGCTAAGCAGATCTGAAATCGAGCTTTGTACAAAGCTCAAGTGGCAAAAATCTGATTTTATAAACTGAGCCAGGAGAAGCAGCACTTGCAAACAGCTGAAATGAAAGGTGGCCTGTTGTGGGGCAGCATGGCTTGCGGAATTCCCACCCCACTCTTTCTGCCCTTTCGTTCTCCAAACAAAAGCCTTTATTTGATTTGGTCATAAGATTTCTTACCCACCCTTCACCATCAGGACCCGAGATGGGTTCTCACAATATAATACAGTTACAAGAGCAAGTAAAACCATTATTATTATTATTATTATTATTATTAATCAAAACTGATGAGGTGGGTCCCGCAAAACAAAACACCTTAACTGTCAGAGGCCAGGGTAAAGAGGTGGATCTTCAGCATTTGTGGTAAACTATACAACAAAGATTCTAGACAAACCTCTGTCAGGAGGAGTTCCACAACTGAGGTGCTGCCACAGAGAAAACCTTCTCCCAGGTTGTCATTCCCTGCTCTTCTGAGGGTAGCAGAATGACCAAGGCCACATTCACGCCCTGCATTTAAAGCATCGTGGTACCACTTTTAACAGCCATGGCTTCCCCCAAAGAATTCTGGGAGATGCATCTTGTTAAGAGCGGTTACAATTCTCAGAGTGGTTTAATAATCAACTCCTCTTCACAAGGAGCTCTGGGGAATGGGGTGGGGGGAGAGATGGCTTTCTAACAACTCTCAGCACCCTTAACAAACTACAGCTACCAGAATTCTTTGGGGGAAGTGACATAATGGTGCTTTAAATGTAAGGTGTATGGGCGGCCTAAGAGAGCTCCCTACTGCCCTGTCCATATGCTGTGCCTGAAAGCTCATTAGGTGGCCTTGAAGTTTGATCGCAGTTTAAATATCACTGAAATGAGTTTCCTAGTTGGCCTCTGAGTAATATTTTCTCTGGTATTTCGTTTTCTTAAATAGCTGATGTCAAACTATTATTTTCCTTTAGGTATTTTTCCCCCATCAGCCTGTCCCTTCCTATTCACCCACTGGTAAGTGTCTCAGCATTCTGTTCTATTCTATTTTTTGCTTTTGTTTCTACTTCTTTGCTCATCGGTTTGTTTCTGACCTTCTCACAGCTTAACTCTCAAGTACAGCTGGGGGAGAAATTCAGTTCGTATTTAGAAGCAAACCTTCCTAACTGGCCTTTTTACAAAGCTAGCTGTGAGCCGAAACACAACCATACTTTGAAATTTACACCTTTCCGCTTTGTGCTGTGCAGATCTCCCAGTCAAGTAATGTGTTTCTAAAAATGAATATTTTAGTGAAAAGTGTGTACAAAATATATGCAGGGAAAACAAACGGTTTGCCAAAAAAAAAAAAAAGGGTCTATCAGGCAAAATTGCATAGGAAAATCTGTATGTTAAACCTTTGCACTAAAATGCTGATGAATTCTGAGGACCTTAAAAAACAACAACCCTAAGTGGAAATGACTTAAGATTGGAAAAAATGAGAAGCTGAAACTAACAGATTTGCCTTTCCCTACCTTCAAGACTCTCCTCTCTCCACAGGCCAAGTCTGCACAGATTCGGATTTTGTCACTTCTGCACTGCCAGTGATGGATGATGGGTCGCTGTATTCCGGGTGGTTAACACAACCTTCTCCAGCCTCTCTGCAGCCTTTGACCCAGTGGACCACCTACCCAGATTATGTCTCCCATGAAGCTGTCAGCTGTCCTTATTCAGCAGACATGTATGTCCAGCCCATGTGCCCAAGTTACACACTCGTTGGAACATCTTCCGTGCTCACTTATGCATCTCAGCCACTGATCACAAACTTTGCGGTGAGTCTGGCTGGGTCACTGCAATGGACCAGTTCTACTAATTTCTTACATTTTTATTGAACATGATTTATATACCTCCTAACAACACTGGGACATGGGTGGCGCTGTGGGTTAAACCACAGAGCCTAGGACTTGCCGATCAGAAGGTTGGCAGTTTGAATCCCTGCGACGGGGTGAGCTCCCGTTGCTCGGTCCCTGCTCCTGCCAACCTAGCAGTTTGGAAGCACATCAAAGTGCAAGTAGATAAATAGGTACCACTCTGGCGGGGAGGGAAACACCGTTTCCGTGTGCTGCTCTGGTTTGCCAGAAGCGGCTTAGTCATGCTGGCCACATGACCTGGAAGCTGTACGCCGGCTCCCTCGGCCAATAAAGCGAGATGAGCGCCGCAACCCCAGAGTTGTCCGCGACTGGACCTAATGGTCAGGGATCCCTTTACCTTTACCTTTAACAACAACAACAGCCTCTAGGTGGTTTAACTTAAAACAATATCAGCCATTCATAAGATGTCACAGATAAAATCAGCAAACTTTAAAAACAAAGAGACGAGATAATGATCAAAATATTGATGAAAAGCAACAGTTTTAAATACAAATGACCTTGACAGATTAGAGAACTGGGCCAAAACAAACAAGATGAATTTTAACAGGGAGAAATGTAAAGTATTGCACTTGGGCAAAAAAAATGAGAGGCACAAATACAAGATGGGTGACACCTGGCTTGAGAGCAGTACATGTGAAAAGGATCTAGGAGTCTTGGTTGACCACAAACTTGACATGAGCCAACAGTGTGACGTGACAGCTAAAAAAGCCAATGCAATTCTGGGCTGCATCAATAGGAGTATAACATCTAGATCAAGGGAAGTAATAGTGCCACTGTATTCTGCTCTGGTCAGACCTCACCTGGAGTACTGTGTCCAGTTCTGGGCACCACAGTTCAAGAAGGACACTGACAAACTGGAACGTGTCCAGAGGAGGGCAACCAAAATGGTCAAAGGCCTGGAAACGATGCCTTATGAGGAACGGCTAAGGGAGCTGGGCATGTTTAGCCTGGAGAAGAGGAGGTTAAGGGGTGATATGATAGCCATGTTCAAATATATAAAAGGATGTCACATAGAGGAGGGAGAAAGATTGTTTTCTGCTGCTCCAGAGAAGCGGACACGAAGCAATGGATCCAAACTACAAGAAAGAAGATTCCACCTAAACATTAGGAAGAACTTCCTGACAGTAAGAGCTGTTCGACAGTGGAATTTGCTGCCAAGGAGTGTGGTGGAGTCTCCTTCTTTGGAGGTCTTTAAGCAGAGGCTTGACAACCATATGTCAGGAGTGCTCTGATGGTGTTTCCTGCTTGGCAGGGGGTTGGACTCGATGGCCCTTGTGGTCTCTTCCAACTCTATGATTCTAGGAAATACACATAATAAAATTATATTTTTGGTTAGGCTAAGCAATGAAGCTTTTAGCAGTTGTAGAAAAGGGTGCAACGAAGGCACCTGCTTCAGGGAGTTCCAAAGAGAAGATGCTGCTACTCTGAAGGGGCAATTCTATTTTTACAAGTGCAGAGCAAGCAATGTTTGGCAGTTGCAAGAATGCCAGTTTCATAGATCAAAGTGGTCAAGTGGGATAAGGTGGTCCTTCAAGCAAGCTGGTGTCGGGCTGCTGAGGGCTTGGTGAAATATTTCCCTCAAGATTGCACATTAAGTATTGTTGAAATCAAGTATCATTGGGTGACAAATACACATTGTATGCAATATCCAGTAAGCATTCATCAGATATTTAAATATACAGCGAATGTTTGACATCACAATTCTCAGAAGACCATCACAAAGGGATTATTTTCCTGATGCAAATCCTCTTCGACTCTAATTTAAGCACAGGCTGTTATAGAATTAAGCTTCCTCATGTGAGAAGTAAAAAATTAAGATCATTGTGTGCACCTCGGGGGGGGGGGAATGAGAGAGAAAGTGAGAGTATAGTCATCAGCTTAGTATTGGCTTTGACTAGCAAAGAATCTCATCGCTGCGACTGGCAGCTTCTGAATTGCTGTAACTGAAGAGTGCCATAAATTGCATTGTTCTGTCTTGCTACCCAAAATATCAAATATCGGATCTGAATATTCGCAGGGAGCACCTGGAGCCTTTTCTTCCTGGTCTGTTTCCACACAATATTTTTACAACATTGTTTGTAGCTATATTTCAAATGCCATGAATAATTATTTTATTTGATGGTTTTCAGGGTGCTTTACAGTTGTTGTTTTTTAAACAACACTTTGCACAAGACCAACTGTATATAGCAAAAGCAGCACTGAGGCCTATTTCCCAGCCAAAGACCTGATCACCCACTGATTTCAGACATGATCAAGAGGGACAGTCTGCAGATACTGGGCTGTCTTCCACACTGAAGCCCACGGGGCTGGAATTTCTTGCAAATGTAGTTGTTGCTGTCAGAGATCAACACGGCCTCATGCTATGTGCCACAGCAAAGTGCCATCAAAAGTGGGAGGAACTTAGATCACATGTTCTGTTCTTCTCTTGTAGATGCTTCACTCAGCTACGGGTATGCACACCTCCACAAATGATTGATCCAAGTTAATGCCACAATGCCTCCATTAATTTCTATATGGGGAAGGAAGAGGCAGCATCCCTAGAAACAGCTGAGGGGAGGGAGGAATCTTGTTGCCCCACAGCAAGGAGCCTGTTAGGGACGCGGGTGGTGCTGTGGTCTAAACCACTGAGCCCTGGGCTTGCCGATCGGATCGGAAGGTTGGCGGTTCGAATCCCAATGACGGGGTGAGCTTCCGCTGCTCGGTCCCTGCTGCTGCCAACCTAGCAGTTCAAAAGCATGTCAAAGTGCAAGTAGATAAATAGGTACTCCGGCGGGAAGGTAAACGGCGTTTCCGTGCGCTGCTCTGGTTCGCCAGAAGTGGCTTAGTCATGCTGTCCACCTGACCCAGAAGCTGTACGCTGGCTCCTTCGGCCAATAAAGCGAGATGAGCGCCGCAACCCCAAAGTCGGCCACGACTGGACCTAATGGTCAGGTGTTCCTTTACCATTACCTTTAAGGACCCTGTTATTCCAAGGGTGCCTAGTAGCAGGTGGGCTTCTTGACCCATCAGCCATGTTAAGGAATCCAGCCTATTTCCCACCATGCAAGTTAACAAATACATAACTCTCCCATTCGTATGCATGGGGAAGAGGAAGGTTTTCTGTTCTGGGTTGGGAACGAACACACAAACTGAGGTGGTTTCTGGTACAGTTTGGAAATCCTCGGATTTCTCTGCCGTCTCTCTTGGCAGGTCCAGAAGTTGAGAACCTAAGAAAGTAATGCAAGGAGAGTTAATTGGGAGTAGGCTGTAAGGCTCAAAGGAAGCTGTTTCATACCAAGGTCAGACTCTTTGTCCTTCCAGCCCAGAGTCAACCACACTGGCTGGCAGTGACACTCCGGCAAAGATCTTTCCTGTCAACACTTACTTGACCTTTTCTAAAACTGGAGCTGCCAGGGATTGAATGTGAAACCTTCTGCATGCAAAGCAAGTACTCTGCCATTGTTGTTGTTTCTCTCTCCTCCCAGGATTTCATGGCATCAGTTAGCAGAATTTATTTATTCATTAGCCCTGGGCAGCTGCCATGGTTTTTTGCCAACTCCCATTTTATCCTCCGGCAATGTCCCCCATGAAGCAGGTGAGGTTGAGAGTGAGTGATTGGCCCAGCAGCAGTTGGTGGAGTGTGGGGCAAAGTCACAGAGCCCCTCCTGACGCGAACGGCATTACTGTTTATATGGATGAGGCTCAGGCAGGCTGCTGCTTCTTTAGCAGAGTGGCAATGAGGTTAGAGCCATGTGGACACATTGGCATGACAGAATTATTTATATGACCTTTGCAGACTAAAAAAGAAAATCCAGTGATAGCGGATTCTGCTCTTATTCGCTTGTGCAATTTCTGCTTCTGAGCTGTGGGTGAGCAAGCAAATTGTGGCAATTTCCATTTCTGATGTTATCCTCCCAGATTCCTAGCCAAAGGTCACCTAGAGAGCTAATGGCTGATTGGAGATTTGAACCTGGGTCTTCCCAATCCTAGGCCAACACTCTACTGCAGGGGTGCAAAACCCAAGGGCCTCCAGATGTTAGAACTCTCATCAACCTTGACTACTGGCCCTCCTGGGTGGGCCTAAGGGAGTTGGAGCTCAACAACACCCACGTTCCCCATCTGTGGCCTAGTTACTCAACCACACTGTTGTTGTTGTTTAGTCATTTAGTCGTGTCCAACTCTTCGTGACCTCATGGACCAGAGCACGCCAGGCACTCCTGTCTTCCACTGCCTCCCGCAGTTTGGTCAAACTGATGCTGGTAGCTTCAACAACACTGTCCAACCATCTCATCCTCTGTTATCCCCTTCTCCTTGTGCCCTCCATCTTTCCCAAAATCAGGGTCTTTTCCAGGGAGTCTTCTCTTCTCATGAGGTGGCCAAAGTATTGGAGCCTCAGCTTCACTATCTGTCCTTCCAGTGAGCACTCAGGACTGATTTCCTTAAGAATGGATAGGTTTGATCTTCTTGCAGTCCATGGGACTCTCAAGAGTCTCCTCCAGCACCATAATTCAAAAGCATCAATTCTTCAGCCTTCTTTATGATCCAGCTCTCACTTCCATACTGTATCCTTCATTATTTGTAATGGTTCATTGCTAGTTTTGCAGTTTTTTGTCTGGAGGATTTAAATCTTGACCCTTGTTTTTGACTTATTTATTTTTAATAAATGAATGGAGGCATCATGGCTGGGGCTGGTAAGATCTGGAGACCCACAACATCTGCCCCCCCCCCAAAGTTTAGCCTCTCCTGCTCCAGAGAAACACAAGTGATGGGTCAATCTGTTTTTTCCTTTTAATCAAACAGGCAAGACCCACTTCCACACCAGCTGTTGTGCCTCACTTGGATGTCATGGACCAGCAAGCTCCTCTGAGCTACTTCCCATGGACTCAGCCAATTTCAACATTACCAGCACCGTCCCTGCAGTACCAACCGGCTTCAACCACCCTCCCTGCACCCCAGTTTCTGCCTCTTCCCGTTTCAATCCCAGATCCGGTCCCCGAGGAGCTGAAGGACTCAAGGAAGGAAATGGGCACCCTGACCATCGAGAAGCTTCTTCTGCAGGATGAAAACAACGGCACATACGATCTGAGCAACAGCCTCCCAGTTGAAGGCCTTTAAAGTCAGAGTTTCAGCATACAGGGATAGCTTGAAACGTCTCAAGTCTTTGTGGCTCAAGGACAACCCAGCTCTCTCTCTCTCCGTCTCTCCTTTGGGTGTGAAAACCCGGTTTGTCTTCTGTGTGCTGAGCCCCTTTCCATATTGTGTATGCAGAGAAATGGCGGTTTATCGGGGCAGTTCTTCAGCACCCGAGTTTTGGCAAAAGAAATACAGCAGCCCAGCCCCACAAGTAGGAATACCACACTGTGAATAGGCTCTTTCCTTCCTTCTAGATGGTGGAATAAAGCGCAGAAACAGGGAAACAGTGGTAAGGCAGGCCACAACAACCCTATTTCAGCTTAAGTACAACCCGGGGAACCCCACAGCACCTTAATTCGTATGGCTAAGCACCCACCCAGTTCCATGGGTGGCTCAGGAGGCCGCCTGGAATTCTGGAATTGAATAGGTGCTGCTTATGGGCTCCTCTAGAAAAGTCTTTCAAGGGGGCAAGGAGCAGACGGGGACATGTTTCCCTTGCAAGGTGTGGCTCTTAGCTTTGTGCTGTAGGCTGAATTCAACTGGGGGTTTCTGTGCCCATTCCCACTCACACCCCTCTCCCTCCAGGCAAGCAAGTGACAGTTGTCATACTCTAAGAAGAAGTGCTCAAGGAAGGTGTGGAATGTTGCTAGCCTAAGGAGAAGTTGTGGTCTGGGCAGAATCCCAAGGGGCAGACAATGAGGCCTGGAAGGCCACATTTGACTCCTGGGATGGAAGTCCCTCACCTGTAGATCAAGGGCTTATCCACACTTTCATCTGTGCTGCAATTTCTATTGGTCCATGATTTGTAGGCATGGGTGGTTTTTTGTTTTGGTCACACCGCTGTGTTCCCCGAGCAAACCCACTGTTTATCACTGGATCAGAACAAACAGAAGTTCATAGAAAACCTGGTGTTTGTTCCAATTCAGCAGTAAAGCATTGGTTTTCCGGGGGAAGCAGCAAGATAATAAACCCCCAAAACTGTTCGGACCTGTGCCTAGAAATCATGGCACAAACAGAGCCCCAAGTGCTCACACCAGCTATTCACAACCTGGCACCCTCCACTATAACTCCCATCAGCTGTGACCATTGGGATGTGTTGACTCAGGATGATGGGAGTTGTAGTCCAAAACATGTAGAGGGTGCCACGTTTCCCTCAATCCGTTAAAGACGAACATTCTTCTGAGATTCGCTCAGCCCTTACGAAACCTATTTAGAAATATCCTGTCATAGTAAGTGTCTTTTGTCAATTATCTCTTGAAACTCTGGATTATCACAAGCTATTCAGGGTACAGCCAATAAAAAATTACAAACCCAAGTTAGGCACGTCCATTAACTTCAATAGGCCTACTCTGAGTAGGAATAGCATTGGATACACTTTTTTAAAAATATGAAGTTTGAATGTGGAGTGCACCTTCTGTGCTTTATTACACCAAGATACTCAGCGTGCCCCCCAGAATGTCAGTATTTTCCAGGAGAGATTTAAACACATAGCCGAGCTTTAGGTTTGTGTAATTAAAAGTGTCATCCTAGCACCCCAAATCCACGTTTGAAAAAAAGACTTTTTGCAGCTTGGAAAGTGACAGGCAAATGTGGGACGGGTGGCTGACTCACAGCAAACAGCCCACAAGCAAATAAGGATGAATGCAGGATGAACGTTTACTGTCGTATAACCACCCTGTAAACAAATCAGAAAGTATGCTCAGTAAAGTATGCACAGAGTTGTCTGGAGGAGCTCTCCGAGTTCTTTGTATATAATAGTCAGGATAAACCAATGAAGATGACGGAAAGGCAAGCTGGGTCCCTGCTGTTTTTGAAATCTGGCTTGTTGTTATATTTTAAAGAAGGGATTCGTGCTGGGTGCTGTTATTTCTTTAGGCAAAAATCATAATAAAACTTAGCATTGATGTAGCACATTCCCAGTGTTCCAATGGCTTTGCTTGCATACGCATTTTCCTAAGAATGATTTCCCATGCAAGGAATATTCCTCCTGTGAAGGATGCTACAGAGAGCACCTTTTAAAGCCAAACCCTCTTAAAGAAAGGACACTTTTCCAATGTACACTCAACATTATCTTGGCAAACGGCATTGCTTCATTTCCGAAAGGACTGTCGACATTCTGAGCACTCAGTGCTGTAAAGCTTTTATCGTGTGTACAATATAACAATCTGGGGACAAATATTGTCTGCAGGATCCGAGGGCCAAGCGGAGCAGTTAAAAAAAAAAGGCAATTTAAGACTCTCTCCCCCCCCCCCACACACCCCCATACACACACCTCTGCACCTTTCCCCTTCTTTTGGCTTGGATTTTGACTGCCAGAGAAACAACTGACTCTTGGTCTGGGAATGGGGAAAACGTTGCTTTAACTGAATGCTCCGTGTAGCAATTCTTCATCTAAAAGATCAACAAAGCCTGGGAGACTAAATGGAAGCAGTTGGGTCTAGTTCTGTAGGGTAGAACCTGAATTATCCAGCATGCTCACGCAGTCATAACCCTATGGCCTTTGCTCCTTCACGCCTGACACCCTCACCTGCCCAAATCTTTTTCTGCCCTCTCAAACCTACTCTCTTTTGGCACCCCTTACACAGTCAAGGCCACTTTATTGGGGGGAACAGAGCACTGCCTCACCAACATTATTCAGCAAAAACCAGCCCCTACCCGCTTGCCTTCTTACTTAACAATTAGTCCAGGGAGTGGTAGTACCTGTCACCATCCTCCTAGAGTTGCCCTTGTGGCACTCAGTAGGGAGGAGGATGGAGACAAAACTAGAATTAGTTGCCTCTGCCTGCCGTTAGCTCTGGCGTCACCTACTTTGGCCTCCCTGCCTTCTACCCTACCAGTGGAAGCATCATGCTATTTTCAGCGATTGCGTTTACCAGTTTTCTTCTCTGTGTGTTTCCTTCCTTCCTTCCTTCCTTCCTCTGCCCCAAGCTTTATCCACAAGCAATATGAAAGGCAATCCTCCAGCTACCTTGGTCCTACGTTGTAATGCAGGAGTGGAGGGCCTATGGCCTTCCAGATATGGCTGGACTACAACTCCCATGATCCCATGACAATTAGCTGTGCTGACTAGGGCTGATGGGAAATGGAGTCCAATGGCATCTGTTTCTATTGCCAGGTTTCCCACCACCACTGTAAAGTAAAATTCATATCTGCTGAACTCTGAACATGGACTTCAAACAGAGGGAAAATACTGTTTTTTCTTCTTCCCGCAACTGGCTGAAGCTAGTAGAGCTGTTCACAAGTAAACTGGTGTTACAACTCTGGGCATGTGCCTTTGTGCACACTCGTACCAGGAGAGCTGTGTTGCAAAAGCTTTGATGTCTGTATTAACAGGATGTGAAAGAGCAGCAAAGCGATGTTGAGCTTTGCCCTACAGGATGGGAGCCTCTTTTTCACCCCTTACTTAGAATGCAATGCAGAGCTTTCAGGTTCCTGAAGATTGCAAGGGATGTTGGGTTGCCTACAGGATACTAGAATTCACTTTCATCACAGTAAAAATTAAATAGCCCACACCTGGCAAACGTTCCAATTTTGCCCTGCCAATGGTGAATGCAGATCTTTCACATTTGGGTTTTTTTTCCATTTTGGAGCATGAACTCTTAATGCAGGATTTAACTTGGTATAAGTGTTTTAGACTTGTTGCCATGTCTTGGCAGGTTTGATCTGGGTAGGCATCAAATATGAAATTTCATCAATTAATGTATGGAGGAAAACAATGCAGTACAGACATGCCATGCAAACAGAGCTTTTTCTTCAGGAGGAACTCAGTTCCAGCCCTTCTCAGGTTGGCGTCACTGCTGTTCTAAGAGAATGAAGGAGGTGTTCGTTGTGAGTTCCGGCACCTCTTTTTCTAGAAAAATAGCGCTGCATGGGAGCATAGGCTTCCTGAAGGCATTTGGCTGGCCTCTGTCAAAAGCAGGATGTTGGGCTAGATAGACTTTCATTCTGCTGTGACTGGACTATGGAGGAGAAGTCTATCAACAATGGTCAACAGCATCTGTTTTGCATGCAGAAGGTGCCACGCTCAATCCCAGACAGGGCTAGGAGAAAACTCTGCCTGAAATTCTGTCTGCCTTTGGTCCCTCAGCATAAAGAATATTGAGCTAGATGGCCCAATAGTCTGGCTTGGTATAAGGCATCTTTCTATGTTCCTGTGTATTAAGGGAGGGGCTGTAGCTCAGTGGCAGAGTAACTGCTTTCATGCAGACAGTCGAAAGTTCAATTCCTGGCAACCCCAGAGTGCTGGGAATGTCCCTTGCTGAAAATCCTGGAATTCCAGCCAATGTAGACAGTATTGAGCTACCTGGCCCAAGGATAAGGCAGCTTCCTATATCGCTAGTTATTGCTCTGTGTAAAACCAGAAATCAGGGCTCATTCTAAGATCTGTGGGTTTAGCCGCGTCCTTACCCTTACTGCAGATTCTCTCTTCCACTCAAGAAAAGCCAGGTGTGTGTATTCTGTCCCCCAGTAAATGCCACTGCTAATCAAAGTGTTTGATCCGGGGGCCCGGAGCATACAAATATTTACTGAATCGCTCCGGAACCTGAGAGCTATAAAGACAAGCAGTTTAAGTAGGAAAAGCGTAAGATAGGGAGGTGAGCGGTTGAAGGCAACGTGTGGCCTCAAGTCACATTTTACAAGAGGTACAAGAAAATCACCAGGCTAGAGGCAAGATTCTTGTCTCTCCCCCCAGTTTTCTTTTTTGAAAAAATGGTTTAGCAGATGGTTACCTACCAGCCCTTGCAGCTGTTGATAGGGATAACACCTGGTTCCTGACCATGGAGACAGCAGGTCTGCGAAGCAGCCGTGAACTTGTTTGGTTGGGGCTTGGTTGTTGAACTAACACTATACTGAAGCAGCGATGGACGGGCTGGCTTAGATTTTAAAAATAAATAAAGAGGACAAATTCATGAAGGCTATGAATGGACATACAAGGCTATGAATGGACATACAAATAAAATGGTGGTGGTGATGGTGATGACATGAGCTGCAATACTGAACCAATAACTTCAGTGTACAGAGATTCTGAGTGACAGGTGTTGAGGGCAAACCACGGTGGAAGGTGTTGCTTCCTGCTGATTGCTTCTGATAACAGGATGCTGGACGAGATGGGCTGGTGGCGCTGTGGTCTAAACCACTGAGCTTTTGGGGCTTGCCAATCAAAAGGTTGGCGGTTTGAATCCCCACAATGGGGTGAGCTCCGGCTGTTCTGTCCCAGCTCCTGCCAACCTCGCAGTTCGAAAGCACACTAGCACAAGTAGATAAATAGGTACCGCTGCAGCGGGAAGATAAGCAGCATTTCCGTGCACTCTGGTTTTCATCACAGTGTACCATTGCGTCAGAAGTAGTTTAATTCTGCTGGCCACATGACCTGGAAAGCTGTCTGTGGACAAACACCGGCTTCCTTGGCCTGAAAGCAAGATAAACGCCGCAACCCCATAGTCGCCTTTTGACTGGACTTAACCATCCAGGGGTCCTTTTTTTTGGTCTGATCCAGGAAGATGCATCTTGTAAAGCAAGGGAAGGTGTCCTATGGCGCTAAAGGCACAAGCAGCCCTTGAACTCATATCCCTCCCCTACTGAAATTAGGTTTGAAAGAAGCCTATTGCTGCCAGGAGAAGGGCCATTTTCATGCCTAATTGTTGGTGGGGGCAAGGAAGAGTTAGTATGCCTGGTTGAAGTGTACATGCACATCTGTGACTGCAGTCTGTGCACTGTGACAGTGTGCATAAGATGCTCACAAATGAGCCCATGGGCGCCAAACTGTTGAGTGACTCTACTATTAAAATTTCACAGGTAAATGTAACGTTTCTATTAAAATTACGTCCATGTTTTGAAAATGAGCAAGCTTAAACAGCAAACTATTTCCTTTGGGTTCAAAAGCTGAGTCCACCAAAGGATTTTTGAAATCAATGCATGTACTTGCATTACCCTACAATCCAAGTTATACTTTGTGACCTCTGGATGCCACAAAACTTTCAACATCTTTATCACAAATAATCTGCTCTCTCCCAAATTATCATGCTCGGAATTTTTAAAATTCAGTGCACACGGTCAACATTTCAAGCTTCAGCCCTCTCTCTTTCTTTTGCCTCTCTGTGTAAAACATGTTGCCACAATCTTTGGAAAATAGTAATCTGAATATCTCTCTGGCCATCCGTCTTTCCCAAAACCGCAGGTATGTGAGCCAGAAATTCTAAAAGGCATTTTCTTCCAAAGTCAGGTTGATTGTGGACAGCGTCTGTGCTTTGCGCTTTGCAAAAATGGGCCAAAAACAGTTATCTTCACTTCACATCACTCGTCCATGATAGCTCAGTCTCGAAGCTCATCTGCCACCTCCACCCTGTAATTTTTCCTTTATCTTTCCGGAGCCACTGTATGGGGCAATAGTCTTCCATTTTAAAAAAACATTCCTGCCACTGTCTCCTGATAATTCCATAAGTTCACTGTTGACATTGATAGAGTCGCCTGCAAATTATTCGTTTATCTCTGAAGTGTCTCTGGACCATCCTTCCTGCCCCCACCAACCCCCCTCAAGGAAAATACAATCTTTCTTTTCCAGTAGAAGAATCTGAATAATTTCTGAACCAGCATCTGGCTCTCCTTATTTGGTCCAGCTTTTGTGGGGCAGGGAGTTGGGGGGGAGGTTTAGAGTTCACACATTTAATTCCTGTTTCCTTAACACATAGGGAGGGCGCTGAGTTTGAATTAGGAATGGAGGATAAATCTAGTTAGGATTTTAATCCAGGACCCTCCCCATCCAGTTCACACTTTCTGAAAACAATACACCAATCTCAGCACAGCTGTCCCTCAAAATTTGCACCTCGCCGAGTTGGGTGGCGCAATTGGTGAAAATATAAAATGCCTTCTCTCAGAGGAACTTGCTTGCAAAAAATAAATAAATGTGAATCTTGGGAGAAATTTCCAGTAAAATGCTGATGGATTTTCATGAGGACTTTAAAAAAACAACAACACAGAAAAAGAATTCCCATGTACAACAGCTCTTCTGAAAACCATATTGCTAGCGGTGGAATCAGAGAAATTATGGCAAGTTGTTATGGCGAGGCAACTGCTTTATGCGGCCAACTGACTGCAGGTACGTAAAGACAAAACACCCATAAAGATTAATCTCATTTCCGTCTGTTAAGGCTTGGCCTTGGAACAACAGGCGAGGAATGGGGCTTCTTCTATCTGGATCTATAAATCATGGCTTCTTGCGCTACAAAAGGAACTTTTGGCAGGCGCACTGTTTGCAGGCAGAGGCAGAGCTAGCTGCTCTTGCACCCTGAGCAGCACACATGCTGTGCACCTGGGGGCGGGGCTAGCTGCCTGCAGGGGCAGGGCAAGCATCCCAGGGGGGCCACCCGGCGATGTCACCCCCTTCAGGGATGACACCTGGGGTGGGCCGCACCCACCACCCACCCCTTCCTCCGCCAGTGTTTGCAGGGAGCACAGAAGGCAACACAAATCCTGCTTTCTTTCGGGCCATACATGAGAAAGCAACCTCCTTCCAGGCCGCAGGTCCACAGGAAGCTGCCTTTCACAGAGTCAGAGCTTTGGTCCACTCAGTATTGTCTGCACAGACTGGCAGCAGCTCTCTAGGGGTTTGGGCAGTGAGTCTCTCCCAACCCTATCTGGAGGTGCAACTGGGTATTGAACCTGAGACCTTCTGCATGCAAGGTGGATGTTTCATCACAGAGCTACGACCCTTCCCCAAGGTCAGACTATTCATCCCTCTTGCCAAGTACTGTCTCCTCCAGCGGTGTTGGTGTTAGTGGACTACAACTCCCATCCGCTCCAGACAGCATGGCAAGTGGGCAGGGATGGTTGGAGCTGTCATCTCACCATATCCAGAGAGCGCCACACTGACTGCCTCTGGTCTGTTCAGGCAGTGCGGGATTCCTGAAGAGCCTCAGGTAAAGAGGTTCTTGCTCATCACCTGCTGCCCAGAATACTTTTCAGTGGAGATGTTTTGCGAATATAAAGCAAGATTACTCACTTTGGAGACCCAGGATAAAAGAGGCTCTTATTGAGGAACAGGCTAAGGCACAACTGCACAGGAAAATGAAAGTAACCACAATTGAAAAAAGCTAAAGCATGGCACTTAAGCTCCAACCCATAGTAACCGGAAACAATGTTTAACTCTGTAATTACCAATTCCCTACAACTCCCAGAGACTGATGTCAAGAGGGATGGACTGCTAAACCACTCTGAGAATTGCAGCTCCGTGAGAGGAATATGAGCCTCCTAGCAACTCTCAGCACCCTTAACAAGCTTCAGCTCCCAGAATTCTTTGGGGGAAGAAGCCATGGCTGTTTTTAGTAGCTCTAAATGCATAGCACAGGCGCAGAATTACCGTATTTTCCGCCCTATAGGACTCACCGGCCCATAGGACGCACCTTGATTTTTTTTGGGGGGGGGGAAATAAAGGGGGGAAAATTATCCCCCCCCCCCGGCACAGGGCTGGGTCAGGGGAAGCCTGAGCTTCCCCCGACCCCAGCCCCCAGAACAGGTCCCAGAGCGATGGTGAAGCTGCGCGCAGCTTTGCGATCACTCTGGGAGATTGCCGGGCTGGGAGGATACCGACCCCGGGCTGGGGGGATACTGGGTGCGCACCGACCCCTCTCGCTCTCCAGGCTTCAGCGAAAGCCTGCATTCGCCCCATAAGACGCACACACGTTTCCCCTTCATTTTTGGAGGGGAAAAAGTGTGTCCTATAGGGCGAAAAATACGGTAAGTTTCTTTGCATTGTGAAAAGACAGACTTCCTTTCGGAAGCTTATTTGTCAGAAGCAAACTAAGCAGGACAGTTTTTAAATTATGACACCAATAGCAGTAGTTGTAGGGTTAGCCTCCCCCTGCCCGCAGCCACAATCTGAACAAAAATCACACCATGCTATTCACCTAAGGAAAAAGCTCCTTTTTGACCCAAACACATGTTCTGTTAATTGGAATAACAGGAACATATCCTCAAAGGCATTGCATTTTTCCCCCTATTAGGCCATGGGGGGAAATGGAACATTTTACAAACGCCCAGCAGGGGTCACTATGGGCTTCTAGAGGTGGAGATACAAGATTCCTTCAAATCCAGATGTTAATATGCAAATACATAACACATGTGGCAGGCCGCATTCTGGACCTTGTTTTCTCAACAGGGCAGGAAAAGGATGATCTGAAAGTGTGCGATATTGACATCAGTCACTTGTCATGGTCAGATCACTTCCTGCTGAGATTTAGGCTTTCAGCACCTTATCCCCTCTACAGAGGTGAAGAACCAAGTGGGATGATCCACCTTGAGGGATCCAATGGGTTTTCAGATGACTCTGGGGTATTTTCTGGCTGATTTGACTGGTGAGTCTGTCAAAGCCTTGACCAACCTTTGGAACATCCAAATGGCTCGGGCCATTGACATGAGCGCCCCTGAGCGCCCTCTCCCACTTTGTGGAGCCCATGTCTTCTCAACCCTGGTATACTTCAGAGGTTAGGGCAAGGAAACAAGCTGGGAGACAGCTGGAACGCAAGTGGAGGAAAAGTACAGTTGAATGCAATCAAACCCTGGACAGGGCTCATCATCGAGTCTACCGTGTGGCAGTGAAGGCAGCAAAGAAGGCACACAGTGGTACCTCAGTTTAAGAACAGCCCTGTTTACAAACTATTCGGTTTATGAACTCCACAAAACCAGAAGTAGTGTTCCGGTTTGCGAACTTTACCTCAGTCTAAGAACGGAAGTCAAATGGTGGAAAGGCACCGGTGGCGGGAGGCCTCATTAGGGAAATCGTTCCTCAGTTTCGGTTTAAGAACGGACTTCCGGAACGGATTAAGTTCGTAAACCAAGGTACCACTGTACTTTGCTGCCTCCATTGCATCCTCATTGTGCCAGAGTTTTTCTGGGTAGTGTGGGGCCTCTTACAGGCTGCCCCAAACAACCAACAGTAGATCACTGTGATTTTTTGCAAAGCATTTTGAGGACAAAATCACTTGCATCCCCTGGGATCTTGACTCTGCTATTACAGCAGATGTAATAGGGGTGTTCAGAACACTGTCAAGTCCTGTTGTGTTGGATGAATTTTAGTTAGTAAGCCTTAAGGATGTGGACAAGCTGCTTGGACTGGTCAGGGCCACCACTTGTGCTCTGGACCCTTGGCCCTCTTGGCTGACAAAAACTAGTAGGGAGGAAACAGCTGGCTGGGCCAGGGAGGTGATTCATGCCTCCTTTTGAGAGGGGGTGGTCCTTGCCTGCTTGAAGGAGGCAGCGGTAAAACCACACCATTCTTAATAAACCCTCCCTGGATTCAGAAAATCTAAGTAACTACCAACCTGTTGCTAATTTCCCTTCCTTGGGCAAGGTTCTAGAGTGGGTGAGTGCAGACTAGATCCAGGCATTCTTGGAGGAAATGAATTTTCCAGAACAATTTCAGTCAGGGTTTAGGTGTGGTTTTGGAACAGAAATAGCTTTGGTCACCTCTGTTAGGAGAGAGACAGGGGAAATGTGTCCCTGTTACGGTAATTCTCCTCGACCTCTCAGTGGCTTTCAATACCATTGGTCATGGTATCCTTCTGGAGCAGCTGTCCGAGTTAGGGGTGGGTGGCACCACATTGCAGTGGTTCTGGTCCTCGATGGTCGTTTCCAGAGGATGATGCTTGGGGAGTGCTCTTCAGCCCTGTGGAACCTTTAATGTGGAGTTCCTCGGGTTTCAATTTTATCATCTGTGCTGTTTAACATCTACAGTACGTACATGAAACTGCTTACTGGCGTGATCCAGAGTTTTGCAGTATGGCGTCAGCAATATGCTGATGACACACAGCTCTACTTCTCCTTTACAACTGCAGGTGCAGAAGTGGAAGCGCTGGACCAGCCTTGCCTTGGTAATGGACTGGATAAGAGCTAACAAACTGAAATTCAATCCAGGTAAGGCACTGTTCGTGAATGGTTCCCTAGACCGGAGGGCTGGGAGGTTGCCTGCTCTTGATGGGGTTACGCTTCCTCTGGAGGAGCGGGTGGTACTTTCGGATCCCTTGCCATCACTTTGAGGCTCAGGCGGCCTCAGCGATGAGGAGTGCCTTCCATGAGCTTTTATCTTAAGCCATTGCTAACACAGTAAATAAAGAGTTCCAGGAGGAGGAGTACCAGGAGGAATGGATGAAATTCAAAGCCTATTTAGCTAAATACGCTAAGATAACTTAAACAGAAATACTTGCAAGTACCAGATTGGCTTAGGATTTAAATATGTGATCTTATAGAATAATACGTTTAAAGTTAATATGAAAAGATACATGTTATTCGACTAAGTAAATTTTATGAGAAATTATTTTTGGAAATCCGTTACAATGATATACATTGAAACTCAGCCAGGGGGATTTGAGGAAGTCACCTAACAATGTTAATAATAGTGGAATAATTAGTTAGGATTTATGTGTGTTTGTTTGTTTATAAATTTGGAAAATCAATAAAAAAATTTGAAGGGAAGCAAGTAAATAAAGAGTTCCGGTAATCAGGCGTTTCATCCTTAAAGAGATTAGTCATCAAGCTGTCAAAATCAATTGTATCAGGAGGAGCATAGAAAGAGGATGGTGTCCTTCACTTTGTTAAACCCCCTTCGGAAACATGGGTAGGGCTCACATATTTAAATACATTTCCTCCCTATGGAAACATACAGATGGGGACAGGTAAGTTTCCATAGAGAATTTTTGTATTAGTGAGACTAAGGGTATTAACTATGTATGTGTGAATGGACTAGTTATTGTCTCGCCTTTATTCTTGTAGATATACCCCTGCTTTAAGTTGTATACATACTGTCTTACCTTGTATATTATTTACTACAAAGGTATGTCTTACTTATGCATTCTCAGTGTATTTTTAATTTTCCTTATTCTACTTGTTAATTCAGTGCAATTCTGATACAATTGATTCTGACAGCTCGATGACTAAGCTCTTTAGTGATGAAACGTCTGACGAACACCATAGCACAAGTGGACTCTTTATTACTGTGTTTGCAATTGTTCAAGATAAAATCTATTTTGGAAAGAGAAGAAATGAGCACTGAACCACTGATATAATACAAGTGAACTCTTTATTTACTGATAAAGATAAAACCTATTTGGGAAAGAAACTACTTTTGCCATTTTTATGGATATTTATTGTTTGTTTACAGACAGTTGGTGATAGTAGCTTGTGTCGACTGCAGTAGTCATTGTATCACCACCCTGTTGTTTTATTGTTCCATCAGCTTTGGCTGGTGGCCCAGCTGTGCCCCGATCTGGACAGGGATAGCCTAACTTCTGTCATCTATGCTCTGGTAACCTTTAGATTTGATTACTGTAATGCATTCTATGTGGGTCTGCCTCTTACAATCCTTGTAGACATAGGCTTCAAAATGTGTGGTTCAGATCTCAGAAGACTGAGCCACACTTCCGATGTCCAAAGTGCTTCATGTTGATGAGCAAAGGCAGAATAATTACTTTGGACTTCAAGTTCTGGTTTATTGGTGAATTTTCTGCAGGCTATGCATGCTGCTAGCCATAAGTGAGGAAAGATGGGGTGGTTTGACTAAATGACCCCCAATGATAGATTACACCCATATACTGACAATGTCTATAGGACTACTCTGGAATATCCAATAAACCTCCCCACTCAGCCTTTAATGGAAATGGAAAGTATCTCTCCCACGACAAAAATCAAAATTTTATCAGGACAAAAATCTAGAACCTGGAAACTACAGGGAAGTAGATTTCAGCTAAGTGTTAGGAGGGATTTCCTAATGGCAAGAGCTGTTCAACAGTGGAAATGCTGGGCTCTCTCCTTCACTGGAGGCATTTAAGCAGCTGTCGGGGTGCTGTAATTGCATATTCTGCACTGAAGAGTGGGTCAGACTAGATAGCCACCGAGGTCCCAGCCCACTCTACAATTATTTCATTCTGTGTGAACGCAATGCATTGAAATATGCCTCCAGCTATCAGTTTGTGCTGCGAGAATGAAAGGGGGAAAACACACCCATCTGCGGCAAATTGGCTGACGTTTGTTTAATGGAATCAAAGATACAAGAATGACAGGATGGTGAAAGAAATGCTGTGATGTGGTTTAAAACGTTGTGCGCACCCTTAAATGAACCCCACAGAAAACACCACCAGAAGAAGGAAAAGGTTGGGTTATGTTCGTGGAGGCAATATACTGGCTTATCTGATCTGAGCACAAACATATATACATGCTGTATTTATGAAAGAGATGAAGGAAACAGAATATATATTATACGGATAGGCGTATGCAAGCTTTTGCGTTTCACAGAACCCTTCATCTGGAGGGGACCAAAGTTTTAAATATATTGAGCACGCCAGGTTGCGAGGGTAAAACATGCCACTAATCCAGGGTGTTAAATAACTGGCTGTGCACATGCCGCAATTCCAATTGTGTACAGAAGAACTGCAAAATGTGTTGCTGGATGCACAATTTAGCTCAAGCCTTTAAAAAAAAAAAGGTTTCTAGTACTTTTGATTACAGAGATGTGCTTGCAAGTAAACAGGCAGTGTTTGATGAAATAAGACATGATGGTGAGTAAGATACCCAGTGGGCCAGGAGTACAACGGCAGCGCCCTGCCTAGCCCCTTTGATCCTCCCCACAACCAGCAGAGGCAAAGCAAATTAGGCAAAACAAGTGACATCCACATCAATTAAGTCGCTTGCAGGATTCAGCTTTTCTCCGTGCAGAATGTGGATTCCCCGGTGTGTGTGTTTTAGCACAGAGAACAAACGGTCTAATAATGTCACCCCCCTTTCCATTACACCTGATGAAGAACTCTGTGAAGCTGGGATGCTTGCACCCTCCTCCAACGAGAATGGCAACCAGAGTCTATGCTGATCTCCTGCATTTAGAACAGCGGCCGCCCACCGGACGCTCCCCCATTAGCTGTAGCATGTATCCCAGCTCCGATCTCTCCGGAAGAAGTCATCTGCTACGGAGACGGAAGGGGCATAGTCCCTGCAGTCCGTGTTTGCGTAGGGGAAATATTCCGGTACTCTGAAAGCGTCCAAGTGCTGGGAGCCGCAAGACGTACAGCAGCACGCAGAAGGGGCCTGGCTGTACTGTAACTGGGACTGCTGGTGATAGGGGCTTCCTTCCGACGATGGATACATGCAGCTCTTGGCATCCAGAGGGGAAGGGGAGCTGTAAGAGAGTGGGGTGAAAGGAGGAGGCTGCGGTGGAGAGTAGCTGTAATCAAATGAGCTGGAGGGGTCAGAGGAATCCGGGGATCCAGGACCCTATGGAGAAGGGAGAGGAGAGAGAAAAGGAGGCATCTAAGGAAAAGAAGTCAATAATAATTAAGGCTCCAGGCTTCATTTATTGATTCTCTTTATATTCCACCAGAGAGCCAGTGTGGTGTAGTGGTTAAGACTCGTAATCTGGTGAACCGGGTTCACTTCCCCGCTCCTCCACATGCAGCTGCTGGGTGACCTTGGGCCAGTCACACTTCTCTGAAGTCTCTCAGCCCCACTCACCTCACAGAGTGTTTGTTGTGGGGGAGGAAGGGAAAGGAGAATGTTAGCCGCCTTGAGACTCCTTCGGGTAGTGATAAAGCGGGATATCAAATCCAAACTCTTCTTCTTCTCCAAGGGGCCCAAGGTGGCAAACACGGTTCTCCCCCTCTCTGTTTTATCTTCACAACAACCTTGTGAGGTTGGTTAGGCTGAGAGAGAGTGACTGGCGTATGTGAGGTTCATGGCTGAGTGGGGATTCGAACCCATGTCTCCCTGGTCACACAATCTAACCCAGGGGTCAGCAAACCTTTTCAGCAGGGGGCCGGTCCACTGTCCCTCAGACCTTGTGGGGGGCCGGACTATTTTTTTTGGGGGGGGGGATGAACTATGCCCCACAAATAACCCAGAGATGCATTTTAAATAAAAGGACACATTCTACTCATGTAAAAACACACTGATTCCAGGACCGACCGTGGGCCGGATTTAGAAGGTGACTGGGCCGGATCCAGCCCCCAGGCCTTAGTTTGCCTACCCATGATCTAACCACACTATCACACTGGCTTTCTTTAATTGCTTTAACAGATGCCCAAAGCAAGGCTTCATCAGAGCAGATGCGCTTCTCCCAAAGCTATTTACAGCTTTCGGCAATTTCTGTCCTGCAGTCGTGGCTCTTACTTTCCTGCTGTATGAATCCCCCAAGCATACGGGTGCTTTGTAAAATCCTGAACCCCAACCCCATAAAAACTGAAGCACAATTACCAGGCTTTGGTTGAGGTAGGGAGGGCCTAGTTGGAAGCTGTCGGGAGAGCAAGGCATGTTGCCCTGGGTAGTCCCCATAGTAGCATCCAAAGGTAGCTCAGTTTGAAGGCAGGAATCAACCAGCTGCTCCAAGTAACTGGGGAGCTCCTCGCAGGCAGTGCAGTTTTGGAACTGCCAGGGTTGTACGCAGCCAGACGAAGAAGAGGCAAGTTCTGTGTCTACGTAAGAGGCTAAGAGAGGAAGGAGAAGAGAGAACAAGACAGTAGGACGCAAGGATAAACAGCTGTCATTTTAGTTAGTTGCATCATTTAGATGATTTATATGCTCCCTTTTGCACAAGCCAAAGGGCAGCTGAAAACAAGCAAATAAGAAAAGAAAAAATCCATGAAAATAACACAATTATTGAAGAACGCATGACAAGTGTAAGGTTCGACACTAGGCAGGAAGAATCAGCTGCATAAATAGGAGATGGGGGACACCAGGAATGTCAATAGTACACGTGAAAAGGATATAGGGGTCTTAGCAGGCCGCAAGCTTTATATGAGTCAATAATGCAATGCAGCAGTAGCAGAAAAAAAAGCAAAAAGCAAAAAGCTGATGCTATTCTAGGCTGCATCAACAGAAGTATAGTGCCCAGATCAAAGGAAGTAATAGTACCATTCTATTCTGCCTTGGTCAAAGCACACCTGGAATACTGTGCCCAATTCTGGGTGCCACAATTTAAGGATATTGACAAGCTGGACGGTGTGCAGAGGAGGGCAACCAAGATGTTCAAGGGTCTGGAAACCAAGTCTTATGAGGAACAGTTGAAGGACCTGGGTATATTTAGCCGGGTAAAGTAAGGTTACCAGACGTCCCCAGATTTACAAATCAGTCCCCTGACAATATCCTATCATCCCTACTGAAGTTGAAAACTGGATTCATTGGGGGGGGGGGAATCTGGTAGCCTTAGGGTAAAGAGGAGACTGAGAGGAGATATGACAGCCATCTTCAAGGGCTGCCACCTGGAGGATGGATCAAACTTGTTTTCTCCTGCTACGAACCAAGGGATTCAAGTTACAAGGACTAAACATTAGGAAGGACTTTCTGACAGTAAGAGTTCTTGCACACCAGGAAGGAGCTGATGTAAGATGTGAAAAGATTAACCCCCCACCACCCGCTGGATTAACAGGAAGAGAGAGAGCGAGAGAGAGAGAGAGAGAGAGAGAGAGAAAGAAAGAAAGAAATGGATGGGAGAGAAAGCAAGCCACTAAACTTGGCCCATTAGTTCCTTTTGGGAACAGGATGGGTCTATAGGCCGGCCCCAAACTGAGATGAAGAGGCTGCCAGGTGGGGCGAGGACATCTTTGCTGGCTTCCCCCTCTGTGTGTCCTCCTCTGCATTTAGCAAAGTTCTGATTGGCTAGGTTCCTAATTAAATGCCAGGTTTAGGAAGTCCGGAAAAGAAGTGGGATGTGTTTTGGGAGAGAGGGGAAAGGTGGGGGGTGGGGAGAGAGGAAAAAAGGTGCTCTCTCTTTTTGTACCAACCTGCACAGGGAGGGGAGAAAGACTCCGTCAAATGGACATTGTTGCCACTGCCTTCTCCGGAAACCTGAGAACACAAGGAATAAAGCAAAGCACAGCTGGGTGGTTCTCCATTTATAAAGCAGAAGGAATTCCTTGCCTCCTTCCCTCCCCCCTTCCTTCATCCCCTTAACACGGTGGAGGTAAGTCCAGGCTTTATCTCCAAGAGAAGCACGCAGAGAGTTAGCAATGCAGGTTGATTCTGCTGTTATCTGTGTAGGTTGAAGTTGTGGCCATGTTAGATGTTAGTTAGTCTGTTACCAAACTCATAAGATGCATGCTCCCATAGAAGAAACATGCAATTCCTGAAATCTGTTAAGAACGCACTGTTTTGCCATGGGACAGGCTCTCAGCATTTTTTAAAAAAATAATAATAACCTGCTATCAACATGCCTGTGTTTAGGGTGAAGCGCCACCGAGAGCAGGAAATATTTTTTAAAAGTTACTGGAAGGTCACCCCTATTTGCAAAGCATTCCCCTGCTGGAATTTACAACCTTGCTTTGTTTGATCACAGTTAAATCCATAAAGGCAGGCTCTGTAACAGCAGCTGTTCCAACTGAACTCCAGTCTAGAGCCTAGACACAGAGTTTACCTAAAAAGGAATTTGAAGGCAGCTCAAAGCAAATGGGATGGCTCTTCCACAAACAGAGGGGTTCTCCATAAGATGAATGAAATTTCCCCCCAAGGGGGGGGGTGTTTCACAGTCCCTCCACTCCTTGCCAGGTTTCGACTCAAGCGAAATCCGAAGGCAGTTTCAAACACCCAAAACTATGTTGAGGAAAGCCATCTGAGTCAGAAAGAAAGCTAGTGAAATTTCTCAGATGAGATATTGCATGTTACAAGAACCCTCTAGCCTCTGGTTTTAAATATTGGGGAGAGGTCCCTCTGAGATTGCTATTAATCTGTGTATTTACACTAAAAATAATTTAACTATTTATAATATTCCATTTTTGACACACAATGCTTAGGACACTCCCGAGGCAGCAAAGAAACATTTAAAAAAATAAAAAGCAGAAACAGGAATGTGAAATGGCATTAAAGTCTCAGGAGCAGACATGAAGCAGCATCACGAGCCATTGTCAGTAGAAACTGAGAAAAGCTTAAATTCTTCCCTGCATGAGGAAGGATATGATATGAAATGACAGGTGAGCAAATCTATCAATTTTTATTTCTCTCGGGCTCTCATTTTTCCACTCTTAAACACAAATTTGCACATCAGCAAGCAGATTCTTTTTTAAAAAGAAGTCTGTGTGAAAATTTGTCTGCATTTTACTGCTAATTTCTTCTAATATACACATTTTTGCAAACAATTTCCCCTAACATAAAGCATTTTTGTATGCTCTTTTAACGTAATATATGCATTTCTATGCACACTTTATCGCACACACATTCCTCAATAGAAGAAATGCACTGCCAAATTTGGAGAAGTGCAAATTTCCAATGGTGATTTTGTGTTTCAGTTTGCATATTGTTTCTGCCCCAATACATAAAAAAAATCTCTTTTGTCGTCTCTTCTCTCCCCTTCCCTTGCAGGCTGCCCGCAGGATCATCTTAACGGCTGCCTTGCTTGTGTTCTAAAACCTCCTGCTTAGATAAGAAAGCGACTGTTGTTTTCTTACAGCAGCACAGCTAGAAAACTAAACTACATTCACAGATTTTTATGTCATCAGAAGACGTATCTTCAACTAGGGCCATATCAGTGCTGAAGGGATTGATGCTCTCTCTCACACACACATACTTTCCAGATTGCCCAGTTTCTTAGACAAAGGGCAAATGTCTTTTCCAAGGAATAGCAACAGGTGGGTATTAGAGTTAATCTGTGAAGGTGGAAAACAGCCCTCCAGTGATGTGAACCCGGAAGCAGTATTTGGCTGGCTTTTTCTTTATGCAAATCACTAAAGCAACATAAGCCAGGGGAGCTCTTTGCACATAGTGCAATGTGTTGTGTGTGACTTCTTGATCACTCCTCCTCTCAAAGAGCAGTTAACACTTTCCCACCTTCCTGCAATGGCAGGGGCGGGGAACCGGGGCTCAGCCGGTGCAGCCATTGATCAGGGATGATGGGCCGCATAGTCCAATATCATCTGGAGGTCCTCAGGTTCCCCATTCCTGAGCTATAGGATGCTCTGTGTTACCATCATCAGCATTTGAGACCAATTAGCTACACCTTATGGGACATGGGTGGCGCTGTGGTCTAAACCAAAGAGCCTAGAGCTTGCTGATCAGAAGGTCGGCAGTTTGAATCCCCGCGACAGGGTGAGCTCCCGTTGCTCAGTCCCTGCTCCTGCCAACCTAGCAGTTCGAAAGCACGTCAAAGTGAAAGTAAATAGGTACCGCTCCGGCAGGAAGGTAAACGGCGTTTCCGTGCACTGCTCTGGTTCGCCAGAAGCAGCTTAGTCATGCTGGCCACATGACCTGGAAACTGTATGCCAGCTCCCTCGGCCAATAAAGCGAGATGAGCGCCGCAACCATAGTCTTCCATGACTGGACCTAATGGTCAGGGGTCCCTTTACCTTTTTTAGCTACACCTTAACTCTTAAGAGATTACAGGCTGCACCCTAATAAATTCCTCTCATCAGATGAACAGATCTAAACAACCCACGTCCATTAATTTCAATGGGTCTACTACAAAGATGACAAATGTTGGAAACTCAAAAGTCTACGCACTCTTGCTTTGTAAATATAACAAATGATAACACAGGAAACTACATTATGTAAGGTCAAACTATTTGCCTATCTAGCTCACTATTGCCCACTCTGACTGGCAGCGCCTCTCCAGAGTCTCAGACACAAACCTTTTCACATCAGCTGATGCCTGATTCTTTCGGATCGTGACGCCAGGGATTGGAACCTGGGTCCTTCTGCATGCGAAGGAGGTGTTGCAGCACTGAGCTATAGCCTCCCCACCCTACCCGCACCATTAGAAAATGGGAATTGTAGCTTTTTTAAAAAAGAGAGAGACCATGTAAGACTACCCATGGTTTAAATTGCGAAACAGGGATGGGTGTAACCTGGAATCTTGCGTTGGCCTAACATCCAGAGTGGAGGCATCAGAGGGTGACAGAAACGCCCAGGTCTCTGTGTCATAACCCTCCCTGATGCTTTGGAGTATCAACTCAGCAGAAATTCAAGCACAGTCGCGAAAAATTCCACCTCCAGTTTATGCATTGCAAAAGCTGACTTGTGGTGCCACATCCAGACTGGTGTGTGTGGAGCAGTCCTTCAGCATTGAATTCACCCCCTTCTGCCTCTTTCCTCTGGACCAAAAACTTCCACTTTCTGCAAACCACCCACAGAAAGGGAAGGTCCTCTGACTGAGATGTTAGAGCCCAAGTGTTGCATGCAGAAGTCTCCCTGTATCTCCAGATACAGCTGCAAATCTGGAGGACCACTGCCATTTATTGTAGACAGTGCTAAGTCAGATGGACTAATGGTCTCTGCATAATACAGCTTCCCATGTTCTTATGCTAAAATTAGCAGATTAGGCTTTCATTCTTATCATTTGTTAAATTTGCATGCCGCCCATCCTCTGAAGACCACAGGGCAGTCCACAACATAAAAATACAAAAGGCGAACTCAAAAGGCGTAAGAACACAAAAACAAACCAATAGCCCTCCTCCCACAAACACATTTTAAAGGCCATAGAATGCTAATGTCAAATGAAAAGGAACTTTTCGCCTGGTGCCTAAAGGTGTCTAATGAAAGCACCAGGTGAGCCTCCCTAGGGAGAGAATTCCACAGACAGGGAGCCACCACAGAGAAGGCTGGTTCTCATGTTGCCACCCTCCAGACCTCTCATGGAGGAGGCACACAAAGAAGGTCCCCAGATGATGATTGCAATTTAACACTTGGTTGGTCAGAAAATACTGGTCAAAAATGTCATGCATTAATTTATGAGAACAAAGAGGGCACCTTATGGCTGGTTTACAGATAAATGTTCAATGCTTGAGGGGTGATTGGTAGTACAGTGGTACCTCGGGTTAAGTACTTAATTCGTCGACATATGAGCATGAATTTCTCCTAATATTAATGTTTGCATGCAGTTCTGCCTAAAGGTAAAGGTAAAGGGACCCCTGACCGTTAGGTCCAGTCATGACCAACTCTAGGGTTGCGGCGCTCATCTCGCTTTATTGGCCAAGGGATCCGGCGTACAGCTTCCGGGTCATGTGGCCAGCATGGCTAAGCCACTTCTGGCGAACCAGAGCAGCGCACGGAAACGCTGTTTACCTTCCCGCTGGAGTGGTACCTATTTATCTACTTGCACTTTGACGTGCTTTCGAACTGCTAGGTTGGCAGAAGCAGTTCTGCCTAATAGCCACATTTTTTGCAAGGCATTTTCTTCCTAACAGAATGCATTTTGTATGTTATTTTCACCAATACAGTGGTACCTCGGGTTAAGTACTTAATTCGTTCCGGAAGTCCGTTCTTAACCTGAAACTGTTCTTAACCTGAAGCACCACTTTAGCTAATGGGGCCTCCCGCTGCCGCCATGCCGCCGGAGCACGATTTCTGTTCTCATCCTGAAGCAAAGTTCTTAACCTGAGGTACTATTTCTGGGTTAGCGGAGTCTGTAATTTGAAGCGTATGTAACCCGAGGTACCACTGTATGTATGAATGAACTACTGCAGGAAGACTTCCATACGGCTTTGCATCAGCTCCAGTATAATGTTTCTTCTATAGTCAGACCCAGTCTAAACGAGCAATAAACTGTTCCTGGACTGCACCGCTTCAAACTGCAAGCGGAGGGTGACAATGGTGAATACTCTTGCATATATTTTAATCCTTGCAACAGAAAGCTAATATGCTAGGGAGAAGGGTTCTGAGCCCCACATTTCTCACTGACAAGCTAGTTTTCTACATGCAGGGTTTGGTGTTTGGTAGGAAAGGATTCAAATGCATCGCCCCTTCAATCTGAAGTGGTGCTATGTGGGAACAGCTGTTTCAAGATCCCAGGTTCTAGTTCACACATGTTCAAGTGTTGCACAACCAAGTGGCATGGTGCAGGCCACGTCACTAATTGAAAGGAAGAAAATAACAAGTTGTTTATTATTATGATGCAATTGGCCACAACTGTGGGAAGAGGAGGAGGTGCTTACGGCTTCATCGGCCACAGCCTGCTTGGCTCTTCTCTGCTGCAGAAGCTCCTTCACTGTAATCTTGACTCGGACACCTTGATAGACCTTTGGTTTTCCTAAAAGAACCAATTTAACAATAGGATTTTATATTCTGAAAAGTAAAAGGTGAGTTTAGGGTTTACCAGCTTGGAGTCATAAATTGCTTAAGCAAGTGATTCTACACTTTAGGAATTGGGGGACTTGGGTTCTAATCCTGACCACACTACCTTGAAATATTTCCTCCTTTATAGGGTTTACTTACCTCTGGGTAGGAGGAAGCTGAAAGTCATGCTGAATTACAAAACAGGAAGTCAAAATAAACTTGTAAGGGGAAAGGCCTTAAAATGCGGTTTGAGCCTTTGCATGTTTTAATTGGATTTTTTTACATCAGCTTGAGCACAACATAGAATTTATTCTTGTTCTTATTACACTTTACATAGCACCCTTTATCAAAAGATCACAGGGTGGTGTACAACATTAGAAACACATTGTGTATGTTTACATTTTAATGTTTGCATTATTGGTTTTTATACCTGCAATTTTAAGTTCGTGTAATTGGCTTTTATCATCAAACTACCTAGGCGCCTACTTTGCCATTAAGCAGTATATAAAGAATAGCAATTTATTATTAAGAATAATAATACTCTGAAGTAAATCCCACTTAGTTTGCAACGCCACTTTGGGGCTTACTGTCTTGGCTGCAATTCCAACTCTACTTACCTGGGAGTAAGCTCCACTGACTTCATTGGGGCTTGCTTCTGATTATATGTAGTTAGGATTGCACTGTTAAATGTTCACCATCATTCCCTTATACTAAAAACTGTATTTGTGTGAACATTTATCAGACTTTCATGGATAACATATAAATACTTTAGAAAGAGGGGGGCAATGGCAGACTGTTGGATGAGTGGAATGATCGAAACCATTTTTTAAAAAAAGGAAAACTTGATGTGAGTATATCTCTCTGAATATATTATTGATGGCCTTGCAACCATTCCTTAATATGTAAACACTTCCTGATAGAACGCATGTTGTCAAACATTTGTCAAATAAAGCTTCCCCCAACATGAGTTTAGAGTTCGATAAACCTATTAAGTCCAGATTACACTCAAGGAGGTCTCATTCCATTCTGGTCAGTAAGTCTGAAGAATCTGCCCCCCCCCCGACACACACTGCAGGGAGGGCGCTCAGTATCTTTTTGTCATGCCTGATGGCCCTGTCGTGACCCAGTATAAGTTCCCGTTCACATAACAGCAACTCAGTTTTGGGCACCCTCCCATTTGATTCTCACAGGGAGGGCGATGGCAGAGAGGAGAACACATTTCAGCACGACTGGGGAGACGCAAGTAGAATTTTAAGGCTGGAAGATTATCCTAGAAGATTACTGCAGAACTAATGGGGTGTCTCCAACAAAGTTCTGCTCCGAGTGGGCCTCCTGAAATCAATAACCCTAAATGAGTTGCGCCATGTCCGTTAATGTCAATGGGTTGACTTACAGTCTGAATAGGGACCGGAGTTGGCTACACCACTGGCGTAGCCAGGAGGGGGCAGGGGGGCAGCTACCCCCCCATCAAGTAAAACAATAGAAATACATAACTGACCAATCACGTTGGTTCTGCCCCTCCCCCCACAACAAAAGTCCTGGCCCCCCCAACAAAAATCCTGGCTACAGCCATGGGCTACACCCCGATATTTTGCACCCTATTTTTTCTTATAGTAACCAAGAGCCTTGGTTATACTGTGATCCAAGGCTTCATGGGCACGTCTATTTAATTCTGCATTCATAACACGTTGTGCTCAATATGGGGCAGTTATGCGCAATCCTGCTTTCAGGGCGCACTGCTTCATTTCAGATCGGTGCATGTCCCATTGCTACTTGTGGTTCTTCCCCCAAGCAGAATGACGTGCGGACAGCCCAGTATAAATCCACCACTAATACGCTATCTGTTTCTATTGCTACTTTAAACTAATATTTATATCACTTTATGTGAACTGCTCAAGAGATATTTTTTTAAAAAAAAAATTAAGCGGTGTATTTGTCTTGATAAATAAATACCCAAAGTCATTAAACAACAAAATACAGCTGGTCATTAAACAGCAGGAAGTGAGCGCTGCACTTATACAGATACAACTAGCACTTGTCCCAACAGTAGACAGTCGTTATTAATGGTGCAATTCTGTGCGGGCTTACCTTGGAGTCAGCCCCATTGAGCAAAGTGAGACCTACTTCCTAGCAGACATGCATAGGTAAAGGTAAAGGGACCCCTGACCATTGGGTCCAGTCGTGGCCAACTCTGGGGTTGCGACGCTCATCTCGCTTTATTGGCCGAGGGAGCTGGCGTACAGCTTCCGGGTCATGTGGCCAGCATGACTAAGCCGCTTCTGGCAAACCAGAGCAGCGCACAGAAATGCCGTTTACCTTCCCGCCGAAGAAGTACCTATTTATCTACTTGCACTTTGAGGTGCTTTCGAACTGCTAGGTTGGCAGGAGCAGGGACCGAGCAACGGGAGCTCACCCCGTCGCGGGGATTCGAACCGCCAACCTTCTGGTCAGCAAGTCCTAGGCTCTGTGGTTTAACCCACAGCACCACCCGCATCCCTAGCAGACATGCATAGAATGACAGAATCCTGGAGTCCTGGAAGGGACAACAAGGGTTGTCTACTGCAACCCCCTGCAATGCAAGAATCTTTTGCCCATTGTGGGGCTCAAACCCACAACCTTGAAATTAAGAGTAGCGTGCTCTATTGACTGAGCTATCCCAGTGGCATGTGCTTATGCTGTCTGGCTGTGAATCCCTTGCAACTGGGGTGTCCCTAATTCAAACCTCGCCTTTGCCATGGTTCCACCTGCTTACTCTAGCTCATGCTTAGAGGCTGTGTAAGCACATTGAAAGCACACACCAAGACCCCTGGGAACTATGGCTTACCCCTCAGAGAGATACAATTCCTAGCACCCTTAACAATCTACAGTTCCCAGGATTCTTGGGCGGTGGGAGATGTGCTTTAAACGTACGGTGTGTACACAGCGTTAGTCTGTCTTTATCATTCCCATTCACGGGAGGGGAAGAATGATACCAGTCTACATTACAGGGCTGTTGTGAAGCTTGCCTAGGAGAGCAAATGTGAAGGTCTTCCACAAAGCTCAAAATGTGCTGTGCAAGTGCTACGTATTAAACAGCCAAACAAGTGATACCTGTCCTGAGAAAACAGAAGCATCAAGTTTCAGCCAACAACATACAGTGCTGCAGCTACATAATGTTAGAGTCTTGATTTAATGGTCTTAACTGGGCAGGGCAGTTTGCAGGAAACGGAGAGGTCCTTAGGTAGTAATGCGTTACAGATTGATTTTCAGGGAAGGTCAGTGAGCCCCGATATGTGTTTTTTTTGCAGTGGGGGGCACCTGCTCATTCTGCTTAGGGGACCACAGGCACCTGCCCTGTGTCCTGCCCTGACAAACAGCACTGACGATTCCTAGAATGAGTTTGCCAGATGAGAAGCTGCAACAATTTTATTCCCCTGCAGAGGTTTGGGAAACAGAGCAGGGGGAGAAACCTGGGTAATTCTTGTGCATCTGGCACCATCTGAGACCGTGCCATTCCGCTGCAAAATGCCTAAATGTATATAATCAGTGGCAGTATTTTTTATTTTTATTTTAAGGAAGGTATCTTGTGCCAGGGGAAAAGGAAAACGAGAGGCCTTTCTTTTACTGGAAGTCACTACTATTTTCAGTGCTAGCTTGCCTTATTGGGTGGAAGTACCACCCCCCACGCCCCCAAAAAACCCCAGACTGTGTTGCTTCAAGATTCTGTGCAGCCTTGCTTACATTGAGTGCAGTCATGATGCGGGAATGCTGCCATCAGGCTAGAATTTTAGGAAATTTGCATACACACAAACAGCAAGGTTGCTTTAGTACATTTTGGTGGAGTAGTACCGTATTCACTCGAATCTAATGCTCACCTTTTTTGGCCAAATTACGTCGCGAAAATTAAGGTGTGCATTAGATTCGACAGTACATTTACATTCGCCAGCAAATACCTTTTTTGGTTTCAAGGTTCTGAAAATTTAGGTGTGCATTACATGCAATGGTGCAGTAAGACTCGAGTAACTTTATACATTTTATCTAAAGATGTGAGCCCCTGTGTAAGTCCATAGTACAGTATTAAATTACCCAGCTGCACCACAGAGCAGTAGTAATTTGGTTACAGCGACATTTATATCCCACCTTTCCTCTGAGCTCAAAAAGTACACAATTCTTCTCCATTTTAGCTTCACAACAACCACCCTGTGAGGTAGGTTCGGCTAAGAGACAGAAGACTGGCTCAGTGGGCTTCATGGTGGAGAGGTGATTTGAATCCTGGTGTAGCCTAGCCCCCACTTACGCTGGTGGTACCCGTCCCACAACCACTGGGCGTGACGCCCCTTTCTGGAAAACCAAAAACTTATATGGCTTCTAGAAGATTGGCCGGCTCAAAGTGTTGCAAACATGCAGAACGGAATTCCGGAATCAAGGGTCACTGTCTAAAGGAGGGGTGAAGAACCTGTGTCCATTCAAATGCTCTGGGACCTCCAATGTACATCACCCCTTACCACTGGCCCTGCTGCTGAGGCTGATGAGAGCCCAGCAATACCCAGAAGCCAGTGTGGTTTACAGTAGTTGTTAGAGTGTTGGACTTGGACCCGGGAGACCTGGGTTCAAATCCTCGTTCAGCCATGAAGTTCACCTTGGGCTAGTCGCTGCTTCTTAGCTTAGGGTTGCTGTGGGGGGTTAAAGGAGGAGGCGGAGAATCGTGCCTGCCACCTGGCGTTACCAGGAGAGAGGGTTGGATATAAATGTAATCAGTAAATAAGTTCATCCCTTGTTTTTTTAAAAAGCCACCCAGATGGCTAGGCAAGGCAAGCACTCAGAAGAGCTTTTGAGCAGCTGCAACTTAGAGCATTGCATGCCCTGGGGGAGACTCTCTGCCTGCAACCTTGGAAAGCTGCTGCCTGCCAGTGTCTAGACAACAGCACACAATTGGTCTGACTGAATATAAGGCAGCTTCCTTTGTTCCTATCGTGGGCTGGATTCAATGCTAGAGCTGACCCACTGGAATCAAAGAACCTAAGTATGTCAGGTCCAATAACGGCAATGGGTCTACTCTTAAGACCAGCACTGGGTACAACCCTATGTAATTCTTTGCAAACCAACTCTGTAAATTGTAGTGGGCCTCTAAACTCAGCGGTAAGTATGGATGAAATGGGTTCTTCTGCCCAACTCGATGATGTTTTCCCGCTACTCCATATCTGCCACTCACCAACCACCTACACTAGAGCCGATTCCCACGAGGGAGAGGAACAACTGGTGTCTGGCCAGCTCCCTGAACTGTCCCTTTTGCACAAGGCGCGCCTAGGTCACAAATGCGTTTATCCCCAACCCGGTTTAAATGTCAGGGCTTGCGGGGCCGCCTGGGAAGGGTAGTTTTGCAGGGAAAGCCTATTCACTCTCCGCAGCTCAGAATCCTGCCATTTCATGTCTCTGGGTGGTGCAAACATCTCGCCCAAGAACCCTTGCTTTCGTGAGTAAATCCCGCGTTTGCTTTGGGAGGGTGTGTGTGAGAGAGCTTTGCAGAGGCATCTGAGGGCTGGGAACGGGGGGGGGGGGAGAGAAGAAGCGGTGAAATTTGGAGAGGGGGGCTCTGATCCCTCCCCGCTCCTCAAAAATAAGAAAAAGAAGAGCAGGGGGGACAGACGGGGAGCGGGCTCCTGCAAGCCGCTTGCAAACCGATTCCACGGCACGCCAGTTCGACGGGGCTTACTCCGGAGTAAGCGCGCCACGGATCGGAGCCCTGCGCTAGGCTGGCTGCGCCGGAGGGAGCCTGGTCGGTGCTTCCCTCGTAAGCGCCGTGAGTAACTGCGGGCCGCCGCGCTCCCTTCCGCGCCTGCCTTCTATCCGCGCCGCCAGCCAACAGACCCCCGCTCCGAGACCTGCACGACCCGCACGTGGGAACGGGAAAGCGGGCGGGGGCAGGCCGGATCCGCTCCAAGGAATCTCGCTGCGGGTGGCTCCCGAGGTCGGGTTAGGAGGGACCGCAGCCCTCTTGCTCGGGAGTAGAGGCGTCGTGCTGTCTCCAGCCGGGCTCCTTGCCAAAGCGGCGGGCGATTCCTCGCCTGCCAAGCTGCCCTTACTTACCTGGAAAGAAGGAAGCGCCGTGGAGCACGGCGGGGGGTGGGGCTTACTTCCGAGTAAAACGTGGCCCGGATCCGGCTTCGGGACTCCGAAGTCAACGTGCACAGCAATTGCAAACTCTATACACGGTTTTTGACAGCTTGCATTTATTCCACCCCCCGCCAAAAAAATAACAATTGCAACCTTGTGCACGTTGGCTCCGGAGAAAGAGCCGTCGCAATCCAGGGGACTCGCGTGCAGCGCGATCCTATGTCTGTTTACTCGGAAGTATCCGGCTTCTCTTCCCAACCGACAATCTCCCTGCCCCTACTTTACACCCCACCCGCAAGAGACCCACCTGAGATACCCATTTCCTTCCACCTCGCATATCTGCCTGCCTCCCCAAGCCGTGCACGGAAAGTGTATATTGCGCGTGGGAAGAATGGAAAGCGATCGCGCGTGGGGAGCGCAGCGGGGTTTTTTTTTTCCCCGTGTGGATTTTCTTGCGCGGCAGCGCCGCCGCTGGACTCAAAAGGAATAGCACGGGGGACCTGTGGGCACAAGCGACCCTTATTGAGCGCCGCACTCCATTAAAAAAAAAGTCGCATCTTCCCCCCCCCCCAACCACCGCACCCCACCCTACTGTATTAGGGGTGCACTCATTTAGCCTCTCCTCTTCCTCCCGGGAAGTGGGGAGAGCCAGGTGGCTGACTAAGCCCCGCTGTCGTGGTGGGTGGGCTCTGATCGTCCCCTGAATATTAAAATCCACAACTAATCACCTGGCAAGTTACGTGGCTGAAGTCTTAAATTGCACCCCGGGGATGGAGGGGGAGAAATGTTTGTAATTTGGAGATCCGTAGCCCCTGGTTGCCTGGGCAGAGAGGCTGGCTTTGGAGGTGAAAATTCCACATAAGCAATATGTGTTTTAAATATATACTTATACATATACATATATATATTTAAATGCTGCCTTTCACAGTGAAGTTTGGAGCAGCTGCACTCCAGAACTTTCCCAGCTGAGACGCTTCTTTTTCCTGTAGCCCTGTTGCTCTGATGTGTTGTGTGCGCCTGTGCATATATATTTATATATTTATTATGTATATGAGTTTGCATCTGGTTAGATTTAACTTGCATGCACTTAAAGAAACATTGATTTCACTGCATTTTGGAGCCACTGGTGCCCTCCTGTTCTTAACTCTCCCCACCCTTTCCTCTTCCACCCTGTTTTATTTGAAAGCAAACTGTCCCAACAAACTACACGGGTGAGAATTAATCCACCCTCCCCACCAAAACCCCACAAAGAGAGAGAATGAAATCAAACTTACCTGACATTTTCCAGGGCAAGAAGAAGAAGAAGAAGAAAAAGTCTTTATTCTGGGTTGTGTTTTTTTTTCTTTACACCCAGGGATCTTCTGTGGACAAAAAAAGGGATCCTCAGCTGGGCTTCCTAATTCAAGAGGAAAACAGAGAAGAAAACAAGGTTTTTTCAGTTAAAAAGTCATTTCAAACCCTTTGTGGAGATCTCGAGTGGGAGACAAACAATATTAATGTTTTATACCTACAGATATAAGTTTGAATTTTTCTCCCCGCAAGCCAAGTATTTAAAACCTCAAGAATCCAATGATTTGACAATCAATGATTGCGCGATAGTTTCAATTTGAATATTCAAAGGCTCCACAAAATGGCCTACCTTTGAGTGAAAAGGAGCATCTCCCCACATAGCAGAGGGTCTGAGGGAATAAAATCCATCGCTGATGCCTCCCTGGGACCCCTGCTTGGGGGACATCGCCCACCTTTTACCATTCTTGCCACAAACAACCCAGATATCCCTGGGGATGGGTGGTATTTTCACGGGAGAGGAAGGCAGGCTCTCCTGCGGACCTCTAATGTCCCCTGCCAGCTGTCGGGGGGGCTCCTGCAACAGGTGGGGGGCCGTGGGGTTCAGGGTGCGCTTTGGGGGACCACATGTGAGATTTCCAGGAGCGAATATGGCCCTCGGGGGGCGTGGCAGGGCCAGGAAAGGCTGTCGAGGCCTGCAAGGAATGCTTGCGGATGGCAACAGAGCTATAGTCACTTCCACTGGCATTTCCTATTCATGTTCCCCATTGCATGTGGCTCCCCCACCCCACCAAAGTTTTGCTTCACATAAACAGATGTGTCCCTCCCTCGCAATACAGCTGTTCTGGTTTGCATTCTGGGAAAGAAATGAATTGGCATCACTGCCCACCCCCACACCCGGCCCCAGTTCTCTCGCAGCGGAACTGGGTGTTGTGAGATAATGTTGCCCTTGGATGAAATTTCCCAAAAAATTCACATTGCATTTTCCTAATCCTGCCCCCCCCCCCTTTCACGGGATAGCAGAAGGCCTCAGGCAGGGACAGCTGGGTCAACCAGCGTGTAGGCGAAGCTGTTAATCATCTACCCTGGTTATAATTTGGCCATTGTTCCAGTTCATTTTTTTTTTATTACAAAAGTTCAACAAATATAACTTGATTTGAGTTAGGGAGTGGTATGGGTTTAAAAATACTTCTTTTCTACTGGCTTTTCATCAGTCCATAGACTCTGGCACATGTAACCTGTAATCCTTTTTTTAAAAAAAAAAATACATATATATGCACATTTATACATAAATTGCATATATACATATATATGCAAATCTCCTTAAAAGTACACTAGAGGGGATGAAAAGACTTCTGAGAGATGCAGGAAAAATCACTGGATATCTGTTCAAGAGGAGATGGCTTGTGCTTCCCTCCCCACCCCAAAAAAGCATATCGATAGTGCTAAAAACACTTTGCTCACAAGAGGCAGAAATTGCATATTTATTTCACAAGATTTATATACTGCTTGATCACAGTAAAACCTGAAACTGGTTTACAAAGAGAACAAGACAATTAAATTACCAGGTTGTTGTTTTTTTTTAAAGTTAAAAGCGACAATTAAGAACGTTCAGAACATTTGCTTGGGGTGGAGGACTTGACTGAGAAGCTGCCTCACCTTCTGAAGTTTGCATTTATTAAACAGACACTTTTGGATTACTGCTCAATCATGAGCACATCGCTGACCCGTGGCAACAGCTAGTGTGTTAATTTTTAACGGAAAGGATGCCAGATCTCAAGACAACTGCCAGGAAGCCTTGCTTCTCGATTCCAGATGTGTCAAGAGTGGGCTGTGATTGCACTGGGGAGAGAAGCATTCTGCACGTGCTCAGGGACACCCTTGTTGCTGTTAGACAATGGCCACATTCACGCCATCCATTTATACTGTCATGGCTTCCCTCCAAAGAATTCTGGGAGCTGTCATTTCTTAAGGGTGCTGAGAGATGTTAGGAGGCCCCTATTCCTCTCACACAGCTACAATCTCCAGAGCTTCTGAAGAGAGATCGGTTGCTAAACCACTGAGAATTATAGTTTTGTGAGGGGGAAAGGGGTCTCTTAACAACTCTCAGCAAATTTTGAAGGATGTCTATGTTTCAGTTCACTTTTGTGTGTGTGTGTCTTGGAAGGTGCAAATTAGGTGGGTTTTCCTTTAAAAACAAACTGAATTGAATTTCTCTTCCACCCCTTACGTCAACATGTCATTTTTTAAAAAGTTGTGGTTTTTTAAAAATATAAACCACTTTTATGTGATAAAAATATCTCTGTAAAATGAGCACTTACCAGAGAGTAAGGGCCTCTGAAGCTCTGTCAAGCATTGGAGTAAACATCAGTAAGATTGTATTTCAGAGAAATAAACTCTAGTTTTTAAGTCCAATATGCATTTGAGGAGTTACATTTATTTTTTATTTTTTATATTATGTGAATCTTGTCTCTTTCCCCTCTCTCCCCCTTATCCTCTTTAATTAAAAACAAAAAAAAGGGGAAAAACTGTAGTCGCTGCTAATCCCAGGGTGGGGTGTGGACAGCCCAGTTGTGGCTTGTGCCCAGACTGAGACCAGCTTTGATGTGGCTAAAATGAAAAATGACATTCTGCAAGTATCTCGAACCATTTGCAATAAAATAAGCGAGGACACTCTGTGGTAACTTGAGTTGAAGCTGGCCACATTAATTCATCATCATTGCAGCCCCATGCTATCCGGACAAACAGCTTCCTATGAGTCTGTTTATGGGGCAAGTGCATTTGGAGGTTGTGTTGCCAGAGTTTAATCCATTTATGAAGCAGAGTTTAATCGAGGGGTGGGGAACCTGCGGCCATCCAGATGTTGGGTGCCAGCTTTTATCAGCCTCAGCCAGCATGGCCAATGGTCAGAGATTATGAGAGCTAAGAGTCCAACAACATCTGGTGGGGGCCACAGGTTCCCATCCTCCCTATTTTACAACAGTCCTTGGAGGTAGGCTAGGCTGATAGATCTATCTGTGGTAAATCCATTTTGAGGCTAGGAATCACAGCAAGGGGCTATCTGACAACAGGCCCAAGGTCACCCATGAAGTTTCATGGCTGAGTGTAGATCTGAACCCAGCTCCCTGGTCCTGGCCTGATGCTCCAACTGCTGTCTGGTGTCAGTTAAGGATCCATGTGGTCCAGTCCTGACACTCAGATCCTGCACTGTTACTCTACAATCCTATGCATCTTTTTTGGGTGGGGGAGGACTAAGTTCCACTGAATGCGTCAGGGCATACTTCCAACCCTGCAAGTGCAAAAACCACCCCTCAAATTCTCCACTGGCTCAGTATTTGCTTGGGTAAATCTGGTTATGAGTTTGAAAGGCAGCGCTGTTTGTTTAGCCTTGAAAGATCAGGGAAGCAGTACATAAACAACAAGATGCAAAATATGAAAATGGTACTGTGATTGAGCTGAAGAACATATGCATCAATACCAAAACAATTAAACAACAGTGTAAATGTCTGTCAGAAGATGGGATACCAGCTGAAAGACCATCTCAACTCATTAGTCTTGCTTAATCCCATCCGGTTGAACTAGCATCTTTGAGAAGATTGATAACACCACACTCCTGATGAAATGCATCCTTTACTGGCTGATGAAAGTTTTTTGGGGCTGTTTTGTCACTGGAAGATTGTAGGTGTTGTTTCCCAGCCAGGGGAGTCCTCATCAGAGGAGGCCCAGAACGCCCTGGCCTTACAGCGCTCCATGGCTCAGGCTCCATCTTGGGGAAGGAGCCAGAATTCTGCAATGAGGATGAGTCCCAAAACAGATGGTAACCAAGCTCTATCTAGAGAAGTGCCTGACTATAGGCAAGGACTCCTCTGGAGCAAAAGTCTTGGGGAGAAATCCTCTCCTCTCAAGGAGACCACTGGAGAGAAGGGAGTTGATACGAGGCAGCTGCCGTTGGGGTGAAGTTCCAGCAGCTCCTGCTCAGAAAAACCCCACTGCCAGGCTGGAAAAACTACTGAAACAATGTCTGTGTGTGAGACTCTAGCACAGGGCCTCCCAATTCCCATTCCACAGAGCTAGTCCAGGAAGACACCACTGTCAATACCCGCCCTGCCCAGCCCAGCCCGAGATATTGTTGAGTCCATCAGAAGTTGCACAATTTAAAAGGAACATTTAAAGCACTCTTTAGCCAGAAAGGCTTCTGGGGCAGCTTACAAGGTAGGTGGTAAGATCATCGCTGCCATCAGGATTACAATGTAAAAGACGTGGCATGCATGGAAAAGGGTAGAGGGAGGGAAGAGGAAAAATACAAGCTCAGGCACCATTTTTTTAAAGTTGGAAGGGTGGAAATCCAATTGGAACTTCTTATGTTTTTTTCTGCAGCAGAGACCTCTGGTAAAAGAGGGGAAGCACCCCTTCCATGATCATGCTATCTCACCCTGTACTCAGAGGGGATCCCCCAACTGTCCGGAGCAGTTTGGGGGGGGATGCTGGGCACTGTCAGGGGGAGAGGGATCCCCTTCTGCTAGCAGATAGCTCCACCAGATCAAAGTTCCCTGTGCTCCCCATAAGGGCGCTAATTGGTACAGCCCACAGTTCTGACAAGGACCCCCTGAAATGGAAACCATTTGGGTAGCCTGATAGAATGGTTGTTGCTAGGCAACCATTGAGGGAGGGGCCAATGGTGGCTAGAATGTCAGCAATGGCGATAGAAGAGCTTCCTTCTCTCCATCATGAACCATGTTGGAGCAATGGGCAAGCCCATATGGTTTTGGAATCTGTTAAAATCAGGAGGCAGATTATAGGAATTTTGAAGGCATTTGAAACTTGGGAGAAGCTTCTGGGGCTGGTTTTGTGCGTGCGCGCACACACGGTTAACCATTGAAAAAGGACAGAGGGCTACTCCATATAACCTGTATAGTATTTTCATTCTGATTTGTTTGCACAAAGTTTATACAGAGGCTAGATTATGTCTGGTCTTTACTGAACATTCATTTGACTTTGCTTGTGTAGAGGATACGTGTCTTGCTGTTAGTCATTTATTCCACACTCTGAATGCATTTCTTCTTCATGTTCCTAACTGCGAAACGTCCTTTTAAACTGCACTTTAATTGCACAAAGTTCTAACATGCAGTTGAATCTGTCCCATAAAATACAGTCTGGAGGCAACCTGAATGTAGACTGTTTTTCCTAAAAGAAATGTTATCTGGAATTCAGTTGTGTATGTGTGGTTTTTTTAAAAAAAAAAATCTCACCAAGGATGGGAGATATATTCAATTGAGTTCACGCTAATTCTCCCTTTCCAAAACAAGGTGCAAACCAAAACAAATCTGCACTTCTCAGAATTTTGGAAGGTAGTTCCCCAGCCAAGTAACATATACAAAAATGCATTTGCTAGAGAAATGCATGTGTTGGTGAAAATAACATGCAGACGTGCATTACATTAGGGGAAACTGTGTTGCAAAAAGGTTTTCTATTTGGAGAAATTCGCACTAAAATGCCAGTGAATTTTCTGTTAAGTTAAACTAATTGGAAATAGCTTGCAAGCAACAGATTGGCTTAGGAATTTATATAAGTTAAGTGATGTTTAATATGTACAATTTCAAATTGAAAAGATATAAGGATGTTAATGGACTAAGTTAAGTTATAAGAATTATGATTTGGAAAGCCGTTCTAAGGATATGCATGGAAATTCAACCAAGGGGAAGTGAGGAAGTCACTTAACAATGTTAATAAATGTAATTTTAATAAGGTTATGATTTATGTTTGTGTGTTTTGCTTGTGTATAATTTTGCGAAACTTAATAAAAAAAATTGGGGGGGGGATGCCAGTGAATTTTCATGATGACTTTTTATTATTTTAAAAAATGGCGAACAGATGTGGAAATGTGGAGAGATGATCTGAAGTCTTGAATAATGAGAGTTTGAAATCAACAGACTTCCCCACCCTTACATCTTCCTTGGTTGGGATTAAATCCAAGTCATCCCTGCCTGGAATGCCAAAGAGCAAAGAAAGATGCACAGGGTGTGGTTCCTTAGCTTCCACCAAGGAATTGTGGGAAATTTAAATGGTGCTTAGCCCAGCCTTCCACTATTTAGGACACTTGGAGCAGAGCCCTTCTACTACCAGGTAAGCCTGTCAGGCCTCACGACCAGAGCAGGGCTCCTAAGAGCCAGCCCTGTTTCTTCTGAGTATCCCTCTCATGAAGCATGACAGAAATGTGTACTCTGTATATGTTCAAGGTACTTCTTTATCCACCTCCAAATGGGGGAGTTTCAAAGCAAGTACCAGAGGTTACCCACCAAAAACCCCAACAACAGATACTGCATCATAGCATCCAAAATGTGTTGTTTTTTCAGGATCACAAATGAAGCACTGGTGAGCAAACTTCCAGGATTCAGTTCCTTAAAAGGTTGCTGTTCTGGGGGTGGTGAGAGATGCACTCTGTACATACTCTAAGGCGCTCTCCCTGTACCAGGTCTGAGGGCATATTTCAGGAAGGGCAGAATATAAACACAGCTAATTAAGAAGAATTAAAAGTGGGGAGGGAAGTCTGGTTTCTACAACTGGAAGCAGAATGCCGAACTATCTTTGATTCGATCCAAAAGGGCTGCTCCTCTTGTTTTCTTAACAGCCTCTAGCTGTTGCTTCAGAGTTGAACTGCATGTTGCAAGCAAGGTCTGGAAATGAGAGGCCTTTTCGTTTACCGGGCTATAATCTGCATCTCACAAGTCTGGGCCATAGCTGTCGCGTGGCACCTGCCTACCTCTACATCCTGCTTTGTCTCGGGGGCAAAGTCCAGGATTGCTTGAATATATACACATGTGAATAATAGTGTGATTTTCCTCTCTGGGTCTTGCTTGGTTCAAGCCTTCTAAGCGATGTGGCAACAACCCAAAGTAACCCTGAGGAGGTTGGGTCAGCTGTGCACATAGCCTGCAGCGATTGGGTTTCCATCCTAACAAGTCGAAACAGGGTTTTGAGAAAGAAAAGAAAAACGACCAGGAATTCCAAAATGGAATGGAATGTTGAGCAACTGACAGGTGCTGGGACCCAACGCTCCAAACTTCGGCACTCAGCAAGTCCAAGGAGTCAGACTTTCTGTTATTTGCTCAGATATCTTAAGGCAGATACCTCCAGAGGTCCTCCAGAGGTCTTGGGCTACATGTCCCATTAATTAATTTACCGTATTTATATCCCACCTTTTCTTCCAAGGAGCTCAACGTGGCATGCACGATTCTCTGCCTCCTCACAGCAACCCTGTGAGGTAGGTTACAGGCTGAGAGACGGTGAGTGATGCAAGGTCACCCATTGAGCTTCAATGTCAGGTAGAGATCATCAGGCCTAGCCTGGTGCTCATCTGGAGAGCACCATGGCTGGTGAAAGTTGTCTTTGAGGAAGGTGAAAACGCCTGGTCTCACACGAGGAAAACAAATGGGGGTTCCTCCCTTTGCAACAACAACAAAAAGCTCCTAAATTCCTTAAAACTGTAGGCACTGTATGTTCAAAACAACGGCAACACAATATTCTGGTTTTTAAAATTGGTCACGATTTTTAAAAGCTGAAAGCAATGCAATAAGAGAACCCGTTTCCATAATAAATCCAGCCTTCTTCTTCCTCAAACCATACGACCCTTCTCTCATAAACCTGTGGACCCCCCTTCAGATGTCTTCTTCACTTAGCCAGCAGGAATAAGGCCTAATAATTCTGGGCTGTGCCACCTGGATCAGGCCAGCGGCCCACCTTGTCCAGCATCCTGCTCTAACAGCGGCCACCCAGGTGCCCATTTTTGGTGCCTCTTCTCATGAGGTGGCCAAAGTATTGGAGTCTCAGCTTCAGGATCTGTCCTTCCAGTTAGCACTCAGAGATATATATATATGTGTGTGTGTGTGTGTGTGTGTGTGTGTGTGTGTGTGTGTGTGTATACGTATATTTGTATATGTATGTGTGTGTAGGATTTTACAGCTGGGCTATGAAAAATAGATGAAAATGCCTGTTGTGTGAGAGTTTAAATTTCTGAATTAACATTCTGTACTGTTAGTTTTAGACACTTTCTATCCTCAGAGAAATATTCTCACATTGGCTTTATCCACTGAGGAGCAGTCTCTTGCATTTGCCACAGAACCACTGTGCACAGCAGAGGATTCTGGGATATATCCCAGAATGCATCGTTCATGTGGGGTGCTTATATATTGAGAGCCCCACCATCATTGGGAAGTTTCCAAGGAAAGCCAGGGGTGTGTAGGTGGGTGGGTGTGTATATGTGCAAACACCACCACCTGGTGATCATATTTGGGAATGCCATGCATTTGGTTGGTCAATGTGACAGAATGTGAATGCGATAGAAAAACAAGCTTGGAAGCTCATGCAAAATGTGGTTGCCTGTTGACAGGTTTCAGATGAACAGATAATATAACATCAATTCTCTGTTCCAGCTATACTGGCTGCCTCTTCTAAGCCCAATTCAAAGTGCTTGTTTTGAGATTTAAAGCTACTCATTGCATGGGACACCAATATTTTCTAGAATGCCTCTCCTGATACAAACCCATGCAGGCCCTTAGATCATCACATGCCCTTCTCCGGGTCCCACGTCCGAGGGAGAATCAGAGGCTGTTGATAAGGCCTTTTCAGTTACAGCTCCTCATTTGTGGAATGCTCTCCCCAGAGAGGTCTGCCTGACTTCAATTACATTCTATCAGCACCTGGTAAATACTTGCATTTTTTTCTCCAGGCTTTTGATAGACTTAGGATGATACTGCTTGTTATTCTGTGCTGCCAAAACTTGTTGTGACGATTATGGAGTTTGTTTCCCCACACACACTTTGTTTTCTGGTATTATCAATATATTTGTGTTTTCAACAGTATTGTAAGTCACTTGGAGAACGTGTGGTAGCAAGCGATTAACAAATCTAAGAATAAAAGCAATAATTTAATTAATTAATAATTCTTGGGTAAAAAAAGGGAAGAAATTTGGTTTGGCTCTGAATTAATGTGACCCTCCTTAATTAGCATTTTCTGAAACCGTTTGCAAACTGAAACACAGCTTTTCTTCTCTGAATTTTGTAAAGCAGTTATCCAACCCAGTAATGTGTACAAAAGTGCATCTATAAGGGGAAAATGTACATTAAAATGCCTATATATTAGTGAAAATAACATTTAAAAGCTTTACATTGTGGGAAATTGTTTGCAAAAATGTGCATGTCAGGAAAAATGGCGTATTAGGAGAAAATTGCACTAAAATGTTGGTGGGTTTTAATGAGGACTTAAAAAAACAAAACTACTCACAAATTGATGAAGGAACACGAAGGTCTAAACTTAACACTGGAAAAATGAGAAACCAAAATTGAAAAATTCATCCATTCAAAGGGTTCAAGTTGAGGGGATTCATATTAGGAGTGTGGCCTGAAACCCAGGGAACTGGACCAGGAGGCAACCTATTGGTTTTCTCTGAGTTCTATGACCCAAAAGGAGAAAATGGTTTTTGGCATGCAAATGATTTTTTATAGCAGGACAGAGCAGAGCAAAGCAGCTGTCATTACACTAGTGCTGCAATTCATGGTTGGTGCTCTTTTCATGCTTTGAATGATGGCAAACTGCAGCCAGAGGTTTCATGGTGTGTGCACAGCACCCCCTGGTGGCTAGGAAATATTTTCAGAAGAAGTCCACAGTTTCTCCTGCAGCATCGCTCTTTGAGTATTTGCCCTGATTTCTTTGCAGGAAGGGAAGGCTGGACCACACCAGCTATTTATTGAACATTATCCTGCTTTGTTTTCGGATAGCATCAAGGAAGTGCCACCCCACACTTTGCCATGCTTTCCCCCACCACTTTCCTGATTGCGAAAGGTCTGTTTCTAGGCAGACGTGGGTATGTTTGCAGAAGACCTCTCAATGAACTATTATCGCGCAACCTGAATCTGTTGGCATATGATTGAATCTTGCATTTCCCCTTTCTTTCTCTTCATGCAGAGTCAAAACCATCCAGAGATGATCTCCTGCATGATCTCAGTCATGCCTGCTCCATATCAGCATCATACTAAACAGATCCCAAACGGGTGTGGTGGGCAGAATAGATTGGAGAAGGCAGATGTGGAGAATAATTCCAGTTTCTTGGATTTCTATTTTTTATTTTTGCTTCTGCACAACCCTAGCTAACAGGCCTGTGGTGAACAGAGACTCTTGCACCATCAAGGGGAGACTGGCATGTATGGGTGAGCTCTCCTGAATATCTTAGCTTGCTAGCCTTCATAGAATTGTGCTGCAACAACTAATCCCACTTTCCAGGGAACTCTGGGAATTGGAGCTCTCTGAGGGGAACAGAGGTCTCCCAATTGCTTTCGGCGCCCTTAACAAACTACTGCACACTTCCCAAGATTCTTTAGGGGAAGGTTGTTTAAAATGGTTATGATACTGCTGTAAATGTGTGGCGCAGATGGGGCCTTACAATCTGGATGATATTGGCTGGTTGTTGATAAGTGTGGAGTTTTTCTGTGTGTGCAGCTTTAGTCTAGGGATGAGCAGAAGGTAGGTCTCTGGGAAACTGCAGTAGATTGGCAAGGCCTTCTGATGGCCAGCTGCCTTAAGAGCAGCAACATTTTAAAAATGTCCCCAGGTTGCTGAAAAGAATGCTTGGGGGGAAACAAGGAGTGGATTTTTGTGCAGGCTTGGCTCTAGTTCTGATCACGCATTCTTGGCTTCAGCATGTGCCCAGGGGCACCATGTTCCTCAATTATTCAAGAATAGTTACAGGTAGGTAGCCATGTTGGTCTGCCGTAGTCGAAACAAAATAAAAAAAACATCCTTCCAGTAGCACCTTAGAGGCCAACTAAGTTTGTTATTGGTATGAGCTTTCGGTATCTGAAGAAGTGTGCATGCACACGAAAGCTCATACCAATAACAAACTTAGTCTCTAAGGTGCTACTGGAATTTATTTATTTTTATTCAAGAATACTCACTCAGCTGAGCCACAATTTTGCACTGAGCCCCAGTTGGCATACTGGCAGCAAAAACCAAAACAGATCCCGTAAGCCTAAAGTCCACCCACATCTTAGATTGATTACATATATATCCTACCTTTCCTCCAAGGTACTCAATGTGACATGCATGGTTCTCTTCCAGTTTATCCTCACAACAACCCTGTGAGGTAGGTTGGGCTGAGAGATTGTGACGAGCCAAAGGTCACCCCACAAGCTTCATGGCTGAGTGGGGATTTGAACCTCTCAGTTCATAGGCCAACACTCCAACCACTACACCACAAAGGCTCTCTCAAGATGGTCAGAACCCTTTAAGCAGTTCTTTAAATAAAACCAGAGGGGCTTATGTTTGCCTCTCTGTCGTGAGTCTCTTTGGTTTAGTAAGTCCTTCGACATTCGTACGACCCCCAAAGGGGGCTCCCATCTTCCTTTGGCCAGAGGGAGCTGTTGTCAGGGAGAGGGGCTGTGTCTGAAGACTCCTCTGAAGAGGTCTGGAGCATCTTGGGAGTCAGGTCACTGGCCACACTGGACATAAAAGATGAGAATGGGTAGGGAGACGCAGCAGAGTAGCCGGCTGCGTAGTGGACGTCGTCCAGAGCATGGAAAGAGTAGGACTGAGTCCCAGAGATGGGCGAATTCCAGCTGGGATTTCTGTACTGGGAGGAAACTCCCGGCTCATGAGAGGAGAGGCAGCCAGCAGGGATGGAAGGTGCTTGAAGGGAGTCGGGAGGACACACATCCGATTGGCCAAGGCTGTCAGGCATGGCCTGTTCCCAGGAGTCTCTCTGCAAGGAAGAAAACGGCCCACAGCTTAGAAAGGGGGTCAAGAAGCAAACCTCCCTACAGAGTTACAGGTAGCAGCTTGGGCAGGGAGGCATGATAAGGCCTTCCCTAGATAGTCTCCATTTATTTCTTTGTGTGTGCATACATGAGAGAGTTAACTGTTGCAGGGACACATCAGGGTCCTGCACGAGGGCTTCCCATAACGGGAATATGGTTGGCCCCTGTGAGAACAGAATGGTGACTAGATAGACTACTGCAATGCGCTCTACGTGGGGCTACCTTTGAAGGTGACCCAGAAACTACAACTAATCCAGAATGCGGCAACTAGACTGGTGACTGGGAGTGGCTGCCAAGACCATATAACACCAGTCCTGAAAGACCTACATTGGCCCCCAGTATGTTTCCAAGCACAAAATTCAATGTGTTGGTGCGACCTTTAAAGCCCTACACAACCTCAGTCCAGTATACCTGAAGGAGCGTCTCCATCCCCATCGTTCAGCCCGGACACTGAGGTCCAGCTCCGAGGGCCTTCTGGCAGTTCCCTCACTGCGAGAAGTAAGGTTACAGGGAACCAGGCAGAGGGTTTTCTCAGTATTGGTGCCCTACCATCAGATGTCAAGGAAATAAACAACTACCTGACTTTTTGAAGACATCTGAAGGCAGCCCTGTTTAGGGAAGTTTTTAATGTTTGATGTTTTATCGTGTTTTTAATATTCTGTTGGGAGCCGCCCAGAATGGCTGGGGAGGCTCAGCCACATGGGCAGGGTATAAATTTTATTGATTGTTTGATTGATTGGCTTTTGGCCTGATCCACCAAGGTTCTTCTTAAGCTCTTGGATAGAAGAATCTGCTAGGTAGGACAATGGCTACTAGCCATGATGGTTCTTTTCTACCTGCACTGTCCGAGGCAGTATGCCTCTGGAGACCAATTGCTGGGAATCTCAAGTGGGGAGCAAACTGCTGCACTCAAGTCCTGCTTGGGGGTTCCCCAGATGATGAAGAAGAAGAGTTTGGATTTGATATCCCGCTTTATCACTACCCTAGGGAGTCTCAAAGCGGCTAACATTCTCCTTTCCCTTCCTCCCCCACAACAAACACTCTGTGAGGTGAGTGGGGCTGAGAGACTTCAGAGAAGTGTGACTGGCCCAAGGTCACCCAGCAGCTGCATGTGGAGGAGCGGGGAAGCGAACCTGGTTCACCAGATTACGGGTCTACCGCTCTTAACCACTACACCACGCTGGCTCCAGGTTGGCCACTGTGAGAACAGGAGGCTGGACTAGATGGGCCTTTGGGCTTGATCCATCTTAATGGGCCTAGTGTGTTCTATCTTATGTACTTACACTTAAAAAATGTGCCGAGTCACTTGGGAAGGATGGCATGACTGACGTCAGTGGCGACGAGGCACTAAAGAGGGACGAGGCTCCAGAGGTGACAGATGCAGTTCGGTGGTCAGCATATTGGTCAATGAAATGGGTGTCTAGAAGCGAAGGATATCCCTGAACTGCCGGTGATTCATACGCAAATGGCTTTGCTATGAGGGAGGAAGTGTAGATGTCACTTGAGATCTGCTTATTGTTTTGTAAATCCACATCTGCCATTAGGGATCTTCGGATGCCATAGTAACCAGACATAGCAGAAGAACCTATTGGCAGTGGAGAAATCAGTTACCATAGCACCAGAAGCCAACAGGGAGTGAGTTGACATGGGGATAGACACAGCATATCAATACACACACTAATGTTTGAGCTGCCAACCCATTAAAGTAATCACAGCTGATTAATTGTATTAAGGTTGAGATGAACAATTGATTGCATTTGCATAGAGGTAAAAACAGTAGTTGTGAATGAAGAAACGCTCTGGCTGCTTCCACACTGCAGATTTATTATGAATTAGCCACACTTTGTTCACTTGTTTTTCACAGGGCGTCTGCTCAAAACATCCCCCATCTAATGCTTTCAGATTTAATGGTTTCCCACCCTGCCCATAGTTCAGAATTTCCAGTTTGCTTTAGACCCCCTAAACTCAGTTGAATAGCCATACAATTATCCACTAGCCAATGGCCTATTGCACAGCTGTTGTGGCCAATTCTTGCCTGTATTGCTCTGGGCAGCATTCAGCTATGTTTTACTCAGAGTTGCCATTAATGAGCATGACTAAGTTTGGTCCATTAATTTAAATAGATCTACTCTGAGTAAAAGGGATGCGGGTGGCGCTGTGGTCTAAACCACTGAGCCTAGGGCTTGCCGATCGGAAGGTCGGCGGTTCGAATCCCCGCGTTGTTCAGTCCCAGCTCCTGCCTTCCTAGCAGTTCGAAAGCATGTCAAAGTACAAGTAGATAAATAGGTACTGCTCCGGTGAGAAGGTAAACGGCATTTCCATGCACTGCTCTGGTTTGCCAGAAGCGGCTTAGTCATGCTGGCCACATGACCCGGAAGCGGTACGCCGGCTCCCTCGGCCTATAGAGCGAGATGAGCGCGCAACCCCAGAGTCGTCCATGACTGGACCTAATGGTCAGGGGTACCTTTACCTTTACCTTTTTACTCTGAGTAAAACTTAGTTGAATACCCTATAGTCAGTTCCTAAATTGCGCAAGCCACAGATTTCTCTACAGTCCATCTTGCTTCTTTAGAAATCAACTCTATCACTTTAACCCTTCTCTTTCCCTTCCTTAGCATTGCCTTGAAAATTATTTCTCTCCCACTAATCGTGACCAGGAGATTTTTTTGGGAGATATTTAACTATCTCTCAGTCACTCAGTCTCTCTCTCTCTCTGTCTCTCTCTCTCTCTCTCTCTCTCTGTCTCTCTCTCTCTCTCTCTCTCTCTCTCTCTCACACACACACACACACACGTGTCTATGGCATCTCATGCTCACTGAGTTGTTTCAAGAAAGACAAACCAGCACAACCCATCTATGTCCCCATGGGCGTTTTTGGAGGAAGGAATATACTCACCTGCCAGTGGGACAAATGACGACTGTGTTGTGGCAAGACTTCCCTGAAAGGAAAAAGAGCAAGGTGTTGAAATCTTAATCATTTCCCTCTCACGTTTACCAGGTTTGACTGGGTAATACCTTGGGAATCCCAGTGAAATTCTGGGGCCAGTGAAGCAAGCTTGAAGTGCTAGCATAAGCTCAGTGACAAGGCAACGATGCAGGACAAACTATGCCAACCTGGTACCCCAAGCAGCTGGAGCTGGTGGGAGTTGCAGTCCAAAAACATCTGGAAGGCACTACTAGGTTTGCAAAGGCTGATGTGTGAGAGAGCTCCCTTCTCTCAATACAAACTGGGCCACTTCATTCTCGCCCAAACCTCCATCCTCCACTAAAAACAAGACTACTGCAGTGAGTAGGAAGTGCTCCCATTGGCCTTGAACCGCCTTCCAGTTTGCATAGTGCAAATAGGAAGTTCCTGACATGGCAAGCAACCAAATTTAGAGGTTTGGATTTGAATTAAAATTTGCCAGTGTCAAGACTTCCTTCGGGTTAACAACGCTCAGCTTCCCACCTGGCCATGTGCTCTTCCATGGAAATGAGCTGATTGGATCTTGCCGTAGTTACAAACCACAGGGCAGGGGGGAAGCGATGCAATATTCCATCAGCAACTCGAAACTGACACCTTCCCAGGGATTGTTTTGGAAAAACCGATTCACATCATCGCTCTGGGGGGTTTGTTAGGTTACCTACCAAGCTGCCTTCCACTGACTCAAAACACTGGTCCACCAAGCTGAGTATTATTGGCTCTGGCTGGCAGGAGCTCTCCAGCAATACAAGCTCCCTAAGGTAGGGACCTTCAGTACTGGGGCAGGGATGTCTGGAGCCAATGACTCCTCAAAATCACTGGCAGTGTGGAGCCACTGGGTGGGTCCAGTCATTCAACCAGCTACAAATCCACCTAACAGTTATCTCATCCAGTCCAGATTTTACCAGCTTCTCTGCAAGAATACCAAGGGGGCCTTTGTCAAAAGCCTTACTAAAATCAAGATGCTTTGATACCAAGATACAGTGGTACCTTGGGTTACAGATGCTTCAGGTTACAGACTCCGCTAACCCAGAAATAGTACCTCGGGTTAAGAACTTTGCTTCAGGATGAGAACAGAAATCGCGCGACGGCGGCAGTGGGAGGCCCCATCAGTTAAAGTGGTGCTTCAGATTAAGAACAGTTTCAGGTTAAGAACGGACCTCCAGAACGAATTAAGTTCTTAATCCGAGGTACCACTGTACACTACATTCACAGTATTCCTCTGATCCACCAAGCCTGTAACTCCATTTTTAAAAAATGAAATTCGTCTGGCATGACTTGTTTTTGAGAAACCCATTCTGCATCTTAGTAATCGCAGCATCCTTTTCTAAGTCCTCACAGACCGACCGTTGAATGATCTGTTCTAGGACCTTTCCCAGTATCAATGCCAAGCTCACCAGTTGGTAGTTACCTGGGTCTTCCCCCCCCCCCCCTTTTGAAGATGTGGACAACATTTGCCCACCTGCAGTCTGCAGGGACCCCACCTGTTCTCCAGGAATTCTTAAAGATCATATGCAGTTGCATCAAGGCAAATGTTCTCCCACACTTTCCAGTGCCTTGTTGTGTCACCTTTTTGCAGAATAAGTCCGATCTTTTGGGGAAGTGGGGTTGTTGCACAAAACCTCCCTATAAGGTATAACCGCACAACCTCAATTTGCTGGTGTGTGATTGAATCCCATTTGAAAATATTGAGAGTCTGGAATTGCCCTGAGTATTTAAAAAGGAGCATTTGCAAATTCTAGAAATAGTTATTATTCTTGCTGGTTTGCATTTAGTGATGTCTGGGATATTCTAGCACAAATGGCTGCACAATAAGTGTTGTTTAATTTATAAGAATATTTACAAAATGGTAACTTATAAGCAGGGCTTTTTTCCTAGAAAAAGAGGTGGAACGGGGTAACGGCCAACCCAAGTGGTTGAGCTTTTAGAGAGAGAACCTTTTTTTAAAAAAGCTTTTCTTCTCCTGCCTCCGCAAGAAGAGGCGTTTGGATTTGATATCCTGCTTTATCACTACCCTAAGGAGTCTCAAAGCGGCCAACATTCTCCTTTCCCTTCCTCCCCCTCAATAAACATTCTGTGAGGTGAGTGAGGCTGAGAGACTTCAGAGAAGTGTGACTAGCCCAAGGTCACCCAGCAGCTGCAGGTGGAGGAGCGGGGAAGCGAACCCGGTTCCCCAGATTACGAGTCTATCCCTCTTAACCACTACACCACACTGGCTCCCAATGCTACAAAGGTGCCGGAATGCACCAAAGAAGTGACAGAACTCAGTTCCGGTGAGTTCTGGCTGGAAAAAAAGCCCTTCTCATAAGAAAAATATCATGGCAATGTACAGTTAAAATCTTAAAACATCATAAGAATGTAAAATTATAAAATAATCAATAGGTAGAGGTCTGCAACAGAATGTTGCTGACTTGAATGCTGCTGTTCAGGATTCCAGCTGGGAAACCATACCCCCTTTCAGGAAACTTCATTCCATCTCCCATTTTTCTCCTTCATTCCCCAAACAGACAGACAGCATTCCGTGGCCACTGGCCATGCCCTCTGCTTTTGGGGCTTGCTTGTTTGTTTAATTTAGGTTTCCCCTTCTTTTATTTTTAGAAATGCAAATTTCTGGGTTCTCCTGAACATGCTGGTACATTCCTCTTGCTTTCCCCTGTTTTGGCTACAAGTAGAGAAAGATGGGAAATTCAATCAAGTTTGCATTTTGAGGCAAATCCTCCAAATTGGCACTTCCTAAATCAGTAGGTGAATGGAAACGCAGCCATCCTTGAGAATTCACAATTCTCCAAATGTCACAGTGCTGTTCTCCAGCCTAGTAATGTCTCTATTGGGGAGGGGGGTGCCAAAAAATACATATGCTGGTGCAGATAACATACAAAAATGCTTTATATTTGGGGACATCGCTTTGCAAAAATGTGTGTACAGTGGTACCTCAGGTTACATACACTTCAGGTTACAGATGCTTCAGGTTACAGACTTTGCTAACCCAGAAATAGTACCTCGGGTTAAGAACTTTGCTTCAGGATGAGAACAGAAATTGCCCAGCAGCAGCGGGAGGCCCCATTAGCTAAAGTGGTGCTTCAGGTTAAGAACCGTTTCAGGTTAAGAACGGACCTCCGGAATGAATTAAGTACTTAACCTGAGGTACCACTGTATTCGGCAAAATTACATACAAAGAGGGGGGTGTTTGTGTGCGTAGTAGGAGAATTTTTGCACTGAAATGCTGATGAATTTTCATAAAGACCTTGTAAAAAAGATTCTCAAAATAACGCGGAGATATGGAAAACTGAACTTAAATTTGGAAAAATAAGAAACTGAATTTGACAGGTTCACCCATCCCTAACTATACGGCAGTTGGCACTCACCCGCTGAGTTTACAGTTGGAAGGAGACGATAGGATATTGTCATTGCTGCTGCTTTACAAACTATGAAGGGGCTGGCAGAATCCGAGACCAGGGAGAAGAGTCGGTGGAAGAAGATTGGAAGAAATTTAAAGACTATCTACAGAAATATTGTAAAATTAATGAATGATAGAATGATGTTGGATAGTAATTAAGCGGTTTCCAGCTGTAATGCTCTAAGAGAATATGAAAAAAGGGTTATAAATGGGTTAAAATCTAATGGTAAGGATTTGCTGAACCAATAAATTGAAGTGGAATACAAAAAAGGGAGGTATGAGGAGGTCCGGGAAATAAGCTAAAGGAAAATAAGTAATAGAAAATATGTGTGTTTTTAACTGTTTTTATTTTGTATTTTTCTCTTTTCTTTTTCATTTTTACTGCAATATTTCAAAAAATCTTAATAAATATCTTATATATATAAAAAAAAAACTATGAAGGAAACCCTTTTTAGTTGATAGTTTTATACTATCAAGTCCCACTTCCAAATGAAAAAGATGCACAGAGCCAGAGATGTGCAGAACGGGCCAGATATGGAGGAGGAGGAGGAGAATGTGTGGCCTGAAATGTGAGTGGCGTTTTGTAAGGGACTGCTTTTCCTAAATGAATCCCCTGTCCACTGGCATATCATGGGTGAGGCCACAGGGGCAGTTGCCCTGGGCACAAAATTATTAGGAGCACAAAATTTCAGAAGAAAGAAGTAATGAAAAATTTTAAAAATAGTGTGCCCTCCCCATCACACAGAAAATCTCCCGGCTGACAGAGGAGAGGATCTGGGAAAAGGCTGGTTGCTATGGTGCTTTAGAATGATACCCGCTCCCAACCTATCTCCCATCCCGCTCTCTGCCGTACTCAACACTCGTGGGGTGCTGCGCCTGCCACTCAGGTAGGTCGCCGAGCCATTGCCCGTCCGTTACAACCTATTAGCGAGTGGAGCCAAGGATACTTGCCTTGCCCCGGGTGCTGGCAACACACGCTATGCCACTGCCCCTGGCTAACCCCTGTTGATCCACGGCACACATGAAGCCCAAGTCTACCCTCCTGGGAAATAAAAAATGCAAACAGGGCATATATCATCACCATGCAAATTGTGCCTCTCGTGATTGTCAGGTAAGAGCCAGGCCTTCAAAATCCCAACAGTGTTGATGGTTCATTTAGACAAGAGGCCATCTGATGAACTCCACCCTCTTTCTCCACAGACAGGTCTAGAATCATCTGCCCATGAAAAGTTTTGTTTTTGTTTTGCTTTGGCAAATCAGAGTTTTGGGTGCACTAGATATCAGTTCCAAGGAAAGGCAAGCTCCTTCCTCATCAGCTGGCCGAATCAACCCCACTCACCTGCTGTTTGCTTTCAGGGTTATAGTATCTGTTTTGCGACAACTGTGACAACACAGTTGCAAGACTGACCAGAGTGCCGCCTGGGCTCTGTGCAAACAAGGAAGTTTGTTCCCACACTGTAGCTTTTGGATTGGGTTGAATGGACCCATTGATAGCTGCTGGAGTGTATTGACTCTGAGAGGCAAATCTGGCTGTGAACCAAGAGGTCTTTGGTTCACTGTTTGCTGATGCCCTACAGCCACCCACTCAGCATCCTTAGGCGAGCTGTTATTCTCTCAGCCTCAGCTAGGGATGCAAGAAGGCATTGTTTTCTGTCTTGCCCTGTATCCATCATATGCAGCACTGTTTCCCTTCAGCCACGGTTCACCTGCCACCAAGAACCACCCTATTCACCTCACTGCCCCCTGTAGCGAATATACATAACTGAGATGATTAACTGAGTAGATTATGTTTCCATTAACATTATTCCACCCCCTTCATTCCTGTGCAAAGGAAGCATAATGCAAATGGGGTATGTAATCAATTATGTATTTTATCAAACTGAAATCAACAGCAACAGTAATACTCATAACATTATGGATTTATTTCTGCTCCAGACATGCGCCAAATAAGCAAACTTTGGCAATTTCCTCTAATAATAATAATAACAACAATTTATTATTTATATGCTGCCCATCTGACTGGGTTGCCCCAGCCACTCTGGGCAGCTTCCAGCAAATTAAAAAATCAAACACAGTAAAACATCGTACGTTAAAAACTTCCCTATACAGGGCTGCCTTCAGATGTCTTCTAAAAGTCAGAGGGTTGTTTATGATGAGAGGGCATTCCAGAGGGCAGCCACTACTACCGAAAAGGCCCTCTGCCTGGTTTCCATGTAACCTCACTTCTCACAGTGAGGGAACTGCCAGAAGGCCCTCGGAGCTGGACCTCAGTGGCCAGGCTGAACAATGTATACAGGTATACTCCCATTTCCTTCCAAATTCTCTGACATTCCTAACCTCAGCTCCACATCTGCAAAATGTGGAGACCTACCTTGCAGGGTAGTTCTAACTTCTAAGCTTGATTTTGTCATTCAGATTTTGGATCTGTATCTCTATCTTTAAATCCTCTTCACATTTTCGAAGGTGAATTTTTACCCAAGACTTGAAAGACATGTGGCTTTGCTGGCAACTCATCGTTGTTTTGTCAGCCCTCAAATATGAAACCACCTAAGAGGTGGTCATATACTAAATACTGTCGTATTCCATATGCCATTGCATGATGCCAGTTGACTAAATGCTATTTGTGCCGTCAGGATCAAGTATGAAACATCAACATCAAGTATGAGACATCCATCAATGTAAGGTATGAAACACCACCACACGTCAGCTGTCAAATGCTGCCGTACTTCAACTGTCAAATGCTGAAATCAAATACCATTGAACATCAAATACAGATTTCAGATATTTGGGGAATCTCTGAGCATTTGGAGAACATCTGGGGAACACTTGTGATCCAGAGTCTGCAAAGGGCAATTCTAAAGAGCCAAAGAGGTTTCAGCTTTGTTCTGCGGCTTTCCTGGTTTGCAGGCAGACCAGCACTGATCATTACCCAGCTTTTGGCATTAGTGCGCTTTTCGAGATCTGCTTTCAGTATGTACCTCTTTCATACTTCCAAAGATATCAGGGACCAGCAAGACGCTGATGAGTGCACACCAAGTGCAGGGCTAGCTGGAGCCTAGACTCAAAAGAGGGATGCAATGGTTTGTGGGGACCTGTACTAGCCAGTAGGCAAGAATCAGAGACAAGGAAAGCTTCAGAGCTGGAGGGTGGAGCACGGGATGGGTTGGAGGAAGAGGCAGGTCAGGCAAATGAAAAGCCAGGAGCTTTCCCACCCTCTCCTGCATCTCTGTCTCCCAGAACCAGCAGGGGAATGAAAAGGAATGAGCAGAGGAAGTTTCCACGCAGGCACAGTCTCTGCTTGCATCTGTGCAGCCTATCAGGGGAAGATACATAAACTGGTTAAGGGGGAGTGGTCTCCTGTTGATGCAACCGCTCCATGGAGCATGGACCTGGAAATAGCTGCCTAGCTGTTAGATTGGTGTACGTAGGTCTGCAGAGCTGCAGAAGTGTTATATTTGACAATAAATACTTAACTGTCTGCTGTGTGCATGCATTCCTTTGTCTGGGAAAAGCCTTGACATGGGTGAGGCCAGAGTCGCAGCAATGGATGTGACTTTTACCTCTGTGCAATGGCTGGTTACATTCCAGCCACACGCAAGCCAGAGGTTTCTGCAACCATGCAAGACACGCACACCTCCATCTCCCCATCCTTCATCCAAGCAAATGCACTCAAGAAGGGCACAGGGCCAGTGTGGGGCATGGCCTAGAAGCCTGGGGAGAGTCCTGAGGGCCGGATAGAGTTCCCAAGCCTACAGTTCAGCATCCTTGCTCCAGATCACACTGCACTCTTCAACATGCACTTACGTTCAGCCGTGAGCTGCTGGTCTGCCTTGAACGCTTTTCAGCCAGCAGGTCCTTCACCGTGTGCTTGACCCGGACTCCTTGGTAAACCCGCTTGCCGTAGTCTGCAGGGACTGAACCAAAGAAAGAAGCATGAGCGGGGAGGGGGACACCCAAAAGGGACTTCATTCTGTGCCCAATGCTTAATCAGTGAGGAGGCCCATATGTTCTCCACTCAGCCAGGTTATTCACTAGGTAGTCCAGTCTACTTTGCAGGGTCGTTGTGAGGATAAAACAAGGCAATGCTATTGACGCCACTCCCTGATCAATGGGCAGCGACAAAGCCTGGGCAGTTTTGGTAACATAGGGGGTGAAGCCTGATGGATTTTGGTGGACTGAAGGGCAGAGATCAATGCAGCCTCCAACAAACTGATACCGTACAGATATTTTGCACTACAGCTCCCAAAAACTGCAGCCAGCACAGCCTTTTCCCCAAAGAAAGCACATGTAGGGATGGAGGAGTCCATTAGTTTTGGTTTCTCTTTTTTGCATTCTTAAATTTGGTTCTTTACATTTCTGCAGCAATTTGCATTTTTGTTTTTTTAAAGTCCTCCTGAAAATTTGTCAGCATTTTAGTGTGAATTTTCTCCGATAAACATCCTGTGAGCGGTTTTAGCTAATATA